>NC_064620.1:501050024-501682108 GCF_023898315.1 Schistocerca nitens | reverse complement strand
CCGTCCTCGTGTCTGTGGCTTATGATGATGGTCTTCTTGGATTGGCAGAATAGAATTCGAGAAGCCAAATTGAGGAAAGGGTCACAGTAACCATGCCTTGCCTATTAAACTCGTGTAAAATATCTAAATTAACTTTGGCACCACATAACTCAAATTATGTTCTTTTCAAAGGGACAATTCAGATAGACACCTGTATTACATTTGATGACGAACTTATGAGACACCAGAACGGAGAAGTACCTGGGTGTCTATCCTGATCAGAATTTGTTCATTGATTCCGATACCGAGAAAGTTTCTAATAAGCCTAATGTTATGTGTAACAAGTTAATAACCACTGGACGTAGGAGATTCCATTTAGCCCCAAATGTGACAGGATACTTGCCTGGATTGTGGAAATGGGGCAAATGTCTGGGCCCACGGACTCGGGCTAGTCAGGCCTTAGAAACAGTACAAGGAAACATCATCTCAAGATCATTCAGAGCATTTGGTACAACAACCACCGATGGCTTAACAGTAATAATGGGGCCTCGCTACAATTATTTAATTGTAAGGCAAAGAACTGCAGCATACAGAATTAAAAGACATGATTTTATGATGGTAGTACCTACAATGAGAAGAATTTGGCAGAATATGAAGGAGGTGAAACATTTAGTTCTTCAGTTATGGCAAGAAGGATGGGACAGTTCAGAGAAGGCTCAAAGGTTACGTAATTTTACTCCTTCAGTACACGAAAGATTGAAGATGAAGTTATATCCGACTCTAGATTTATTACATTTTCTATGAGGGCACGGACCGTATTAACAGACAGCTCAAGGCCATACAAATAAAACTTCGTCATAATTTTATTTATCACGATCGCCGATTACGGGCAGGCCAGCACGGGTGTCGCAGATAGCGCCGACGTTTCCGTGGTGTCGGCTGGTCAACTGCTAAATCGGTATAGGATTCAGCCGTTTTGTGAAGCCAGCGGGTGATGTGATATACCGTATGCCACTGATCGTGTCCATATTTTGGGTCGACGGAATTTAGGATGCAGCACTCTTCTCGCCCTGCAGAAGAGATGATGGGAACATCTCTACGTCCAGTATTCCTTTTGTGACGGTTATGTATTCTGATGCTGGTGTCTTGCACCTCTCGCTGTCGATGTCCATTGAGACAGGTGCCGTCGTCACGACTGCGTCCTGGGGTCTGAGGTCGCTCTGTTGTTGAGTCTCCGACTGCAGTAGTTGCCGATGGAGTGTAAGGGTTTGGATATGGTAACTCTGAAAAGAAAAATTCTGGCAGAATCACTGATGGCGCCACCACCGTCACAACAGGGATGGAGCTGGTTAAAGTGTTTTTTTGTAGTTTGGTTCTGTAGCTATACCTTCACAATTGCTCAGCCAAGAAGTCGCACGATTTGCACTAATACCCACCGATGTTCGCCCCTGCTGAACGCTGTACCCCAAACGTCCTCATGGAGACTAAAACGACGGGAACAGTTTACTATCAGTGGATTGTTGTCAGCGACTGGCTGTAACATCAAATGCTTGGTCCACTGAAGATATGAAGTTTCTCAGCTGCGCTGTCCTCATCCTGAGATGAGGTACGATATGAAGTGAGAAACAATGTGAGATCCTCTCCCTGACTCTACTCCTACTGTAGCCAGGATGTATAAGTTTTAAAAGTGCGTACAAATCGTTCCGACATGCCTTTAGAAGCAGTAAGAAATTCCATTTGTTTCAAAAAACTGTTGAATGTCCACTAAGAAAATTTGGGGCCATCATCCGCGGCAATAGAAGTTAGTAAACACACATAGAAAAGATTCAGACGAAGCCTTGAATATTTATTTGCCACAGTTATGAACCACAGGTCTGACAATTATGAAACTATGCTGTATGCATGTATGAGAACGACTCATCTTACCTATCAACTGGTCTGTGAATTCCAGATGAATTCGTGACCACTGCTGAATAGGTTGGAGCCGAGACAACCACCAAATGGCACTGTCTGTGCTCTTCTTCCGTTATCCCTTTGCAGGAGGAGGACCTCTTTAAAAACAGACTTCTCAGTGACATTACTAGGTTTCAACGTCATAAGTGCTAAGTAACTTTTTGTCAGCTAGCCACCTACGCATGACATAACTTACCACATCGCATAGAAATAAGTGGCTTTGAATTAACTTGGCAGTGGATTAGCATGAATGGGAAACAAGTTGACTCCTTCAGCGGATTGCAAGTCTGTACGAAAACACATCTCTGCTGCAGCGTCAAAAGCTGCCTTCTGATGTGCTGGAAGGTAGGAGAGTACATCCGCATTCGGGTGCTGCGCTATGGAACGGTACTGAATCTCATATGTATACATCGACAAAACTGTGGTCCACTGATGGAAGCGCCAGATTTTCTGTGAAATACTGGGTCCTGTATAAAGAAGGAGCAGCAACGGCTTGTAGCAAGTCAAGGGGAGAGGATGAACCATTTACCGTAAACAATATCATGATATTTTTTTATTGCAAGACTGATTGCTAGGAAATTCTTCTCTATCTGGCCAACGTCCTTGGCGCAGAGGTAACACTGGTTCCCGTCATAGCACAGAAATTAAGGGCTATCGGACTAAGCTATTATTCGGAGGGGTCACCATGCAGTCTGGTGAGTGCTGTTGGCAAGCGGGGTGCAGTCAACCTTTGTGAGGCAAATGGAGGATCTACTGGATTGACAAGTAACGGCTCCGATCCCGTAAACTGACATACGGCCAGTTGAGTGGGTGCTGGCCACATGCCCCTCCATATCTTCATCCAGTGACACATGTGGGCTGAGAATGATATGGCAGCCGGCCAGTTGGGTCTTCGTGGCCTGTTAGGGTGGAGATTAATTTTTTCCCCCCATCTGGCTGTAGTTATGTTAGGCGTAGTCAGACTTTTTGAAACATTCTACGCCATTTACCTTGTGGAATAAAGCTTATAACCTGATATGGACCCTCCATTTTCAAATTCTGAAGATTATAAGCTATCACACAGGTCTAGTGGAGGAGAGCCTTCTTGACATCTTGGTGGGCTCTTTGGCAGGCAGATGACCATTGCCACTTTACATCATTTCATAGAAGACGGTGTAAGGGTTCTGCGATGGCCACGGAGAAGGGAATAATTTCCCAGTTGTGTCAAAGAACTGACTAATTATTTGCCATCAGTGGGTGCTGGCAATTTTTGCGTGGCCTCCACATGACGAGGTATTAGGCATAGCACTGAATCGTTAAAATGTGTCTGAGGTATTCCACACATTAGAAAAATTACATTCATCTGTCTTTTGCGCACTTCAGGGTGAGTTATCCTTAGATGCGGCTCTTAGTGTCCATACTGTGGAAGGCTGCCACAGTTATCGATCAGATCTAATCTAGATCTGTCATCACAACCAAGATTTCGTGAGACGGGGAGGGCGGGGGGGGGGGGGGTGTCAATAACATACTCTATGCGAACGTTCACATCCTGTAGCTTTCGGTTCGTTATCAACTACTACTAAATAACATCAACAGCTAATTCCACGATAAAATCTATAAATAGCTTATTTATCTCCCTACTTCACATTTCCCGACAGTTTACCGCAACAACTGTACTACTAAAAGACGCGTTTTCGAGACATAGTTAGTACGGTGTATGTTAGCATGGTTAATCGTTTTAGTATTTTTATTTCTAAATTTCAAATGTTTACTGATTTGTGTGCTCAAATAGCGGCTTTTATGAATTCGTCTGACGAAACAGTGATGTTTCCAAGATGCCACGGACCTTGTGAAACGTCTCCTTTCAACAATTATACACGACTGTGCTTATCCTGACACACAATATTTTTAGCGCAACGCAATCTGACTTTCAAAAATCCCTACAAAAGAATGGCCCTGACTAACATTAACCTATACCTTTCACAAATCACTTACCTCACCAAAAATCTTCGTTACTCGAACTCCTGCAATACAGCGAGCGCCACTACTGCCAGCTAAATAGAAGATTCAAACTACTGAAGGCACTAACTACTGACAGGCATAGTTAGCAAATGAAAGATTTTAATAGAGAACAAACAATGTATTTACCTTAATAATGTTGAAAACTCATAATATACATAGCAGTTCATGACACGCAGTTTTAAAAATTTCACAACTCCGCCATCTCTCTCCCCACATCCACCACTGCTGGCGGCTCACCTCCAACTGCGCAACGCTACGCACTGTTCACATCCAGCTGCCGCTGCCCAACACTACAATGGCAGACAACAATGCAAACTAGTCACAGACTGCACACAGCACAGTCAGTGATTTTCGTACAGAGCGCTACGTAACGTTGCCAATAAGAAAACATAAACAGCCTACTTACATAGCCACCATGCTCCCCACAAAAAATTTTACAAATTGTTTTGGGCAGTGGCTAATAATGATTTGAAAAAATTTTTCATAATTACAGTAAGAAAGATATCATATGCACACACTTATTAATACAATGTTGGTCAAAAGCTAAATTTTCTCACAGTCCATAAAGACAGTCCTGATCATTCATCACAGTAAAACTGCCGTTTCTTTTCTCAAAGTCTCAGCAGTAAAACACAATGCACACGGAAGTAGTGGATTTCCATGCAGTCTTGGAGAAGTAGTGTTGTCCTTCCAACGGAAAGACAGTGCTGACTCTTGACATGCAGACAGGTAATGGGCCACAACAGAGCAAACCCACAGCAGAGTCATTCGACGTTTTGAAGAATATTGGTAGGTAGTGTCATCACAGAGCAGACCAAGTGTAGTCTTGGTAGAGATTACGGTATTGGTGGGCCACCAGAGGTGCAGACCCACTGTAGTCCTGGTAGAGATTGTGGTATTGGTGGGCCACCAGAGGTGCAGACCCACTGCAGTCCTGGTAGAAATAATGGTACTGGTGAGTCAGCAAAGGTGTAGACCCACTGTAGTCCTTGTAGAGACAGCCAGCAGCCATCTGTTGCAACTGTGCAGGTGCACAATCACCATCGAAGAGTCTTGCGGACAATATAGCAAGTCCATAAACCACCACTTGTGCACTCACAAAGTTTTTCAATTGTCCTTAGAACCAGCAATGCTGTTATCCAGTCCCTTGCTGAATTATCAAAACACGTCCAGACACTAACAGTCCCAACTGCTCACATACTGTGCATATATTATGACCAACAAAAACGTGTGCAGTGAAATGATACATAATTTGAAGAACTGGTGTCTATACAATTATAAATTTACAACATAAGAATACAATTACAAAGGTACAAAATACATCATTAAAGAACATAACAATACAGATAAATTTGTAGTATTACAGGCTTTACAAAAGAATAGAAATAAACATATACATCAGTGTTACAGGAATTATGACATGAGTACATACATAAAAGATCAGAGTAACTTTCGAAACATCAACTTCACCCATGAGCATTAAAACAGAACAGAATAAATAATGTCTAAACATCTTTACAAAGAAAGTAACATATTATTAATGCAAATTATATTTGAAGATAACAGTATTCCTCATCATAGTGAATGTAGCTTAGTATTAGAAAAATTCTACAACATAAGTCTTATCAGATAAACATATAAATACAGGAAAAACATAAATACCCAAGGGTAGACAAACATACAGCGGAATAATACAAGGAAAGGACAGGGTTTGTTTTACTGCAGTATTTTGCAAACAAAACTTTCTTTACTTCTCGGAGATCTCCCTTCGTTCTTCATTATTTCCAAAAGTCCTATCTATACCCGCTTTCTGTACTTTTTTCGTATAACCTCTCAGTGCATTTCTTCAAATTCATCACAACTCATTCTCTTATAGGCTACCCCCTCTTAAGCTAACTTAAATCTACTGAACTCAGATGCTAAACTAAGGGACAAGGCAATGCAGCAGCACAAAACAATTAACGCAAACAGCAATGAAAAAAATGCAGATTTGCGAAGCAAGCAGCATTATAGAAATTAGCAAAGCAATTGTAATATTACAACTAATATAAGGCAATGTGCAGCAAACAAGAAAAATAAATTAGTAGTAAACTGGCTTAGCAGAGTAACACAAATTAAAATTCGGTAGCACTATGCCTGGCAAACAGCAGCAGCAAATGAAATAACTTATACCTAAACATGACAAAGTTCAACCAGAAAAAGTATTACACTAAAAATGGCCATGTCTAATACCTATGTCACATCTTAACACTAGAGTGATGCATCACAATTTATTCTACAAAAGAAATTACCAAGTATTTGAAAAGAAAATTATGAATGCAGTCCCTGTGAAGGTAAATGTCTTTTTGTGCTCCCTCATTTTTTTGAAAAAAAATATTATTTACTCGATCTGTGGACAGAAAATATTTATATTAGTACATCTATAAAATTTTATTTTAACCAATGCTGCAGTGCAGCTAGAAACTAGATATCAAGTGAAATAAGCAACTATGTACAAAGCAAAGCATAAGACATCGTTCAATAGCCAAGTGGCATTTCATAAGTAGTAAAAAAATATCTCATCTAGAAAGACAGTAGTCATAATCAGGTGTGTAGACAAACTATTTCTTGTCATTTCATTAGGCATTTCAGTAAATATCAGAAAGTATGATATGTTTCCAAGTAATGAGCGTGTCGTATTTGCGATGCTTTCTACAAATGAATGTCAGAAGCGAGGTTAATGGCCCCTTTTTTTCTCCACCTAATGGCTTTTTGTCCAGGCGGCTGGCCCAGCTGGGCGCCACAATGCATTACATCAAGGTCACTTATCTTTCTTACCGAAATATTTACGACAGCAGTTTCCACTACAGTCACAGTCTCATATAAAAAATTTCACAGGTCGAAAATTTGCGTTGCAAATGTGTAGAAACAAGATCCTATCAATATAACAGAGTCTACAAAATTTTCGTAGGCATTATAATACATTCATGCATTTACATACATTTCATAACCCTTAAAGTACGATTCTTGGTTTCCAACAACCTTTTTCACAAACCAGAGTCCCTAACCACTACTCATTATTCCTTACCTTATTACACATATACATATTCGTCGACACTTCTTCAATATTTCATCATAACAAATACATATCATAATCAAATTCCTCTTATAGCATCAGCTTATTGATCATAAACGTACCTCAGCAGCATAATACACATCGTCGTCGTAATAATATCATAACACCTCAATCAACTCTCAAAATCGTCATAGCTTCCTCCAATAATTTCAAAACCTAAAAAAAATTCTCTGCTCATGTCAAAAGTGTCATCTGCCTCAAACGTACTTTAAAAATCGTGATCCCATACCAAATATATCATTCAAAGCTCTCATAATATCACAATGGGTCCAAAAAATATGAACAGTTCACAAAGTACAGACAAAATACAATTTCATTTGTATGAAATTATCCAACTGTGTAATTGCGTAAACATGTGTCACTGATGTAGCAAAAAAAAACATTTATCTCTCAGTTACATGATCAGATAGCTGTGTAATTTGTGTGTCAGAGAAATATGGTACCGATGTGTAAAGTTGTATAAGCAAATACCATAATAGCTAGGGCTCCTTGTGCTTGCCAAACACATGGTACACAAAGTAAGCGTGTACCCCCCTGAGGATTAATGTAATTATACCCTCAGGTGTTACAGATTACAGCAATAGAATTAAATGTATCACGGAAAACTTTCTTTGTAATTCAAAAATCTTTAAAAATAAATGTTTTAAGTACAAAATTAATCACTCAAATACGTGTACTGTAGCGCTAAACTGTGCGTCTTGTTGTAAGATAATCTCTGTGGAAGTGTCGTAGTTATCGTCCTCTGTAAGCAAAGTTCTGCTGAAGTCAATGTACTTACCTCATCATAAACGAAAGTGAAATGCTTTGCGAATAGATATCGTAGTTATTACGTAACTTACCGTGATCAAGAAAGTACTATAATGTAACGTATTGTTGTGCTACGAGAGAGGCTGTCTCATTGTAGCTATACCACTACTAAAACATGTTTTACTTTCCAGAACAATACAGAAAAACTGTGCAGATATAAAACAGAAACACTGAAAAAGCAACATTGTAAATTGTCACTCATTAGTAGCGTCGTGATAAAACCATGTAGTTGTCAAATAAACTAACCACTGTGTCATCTGATATCTCTCAGAAAGTACTTTAAATCCAGAATGTATTTTCAAGTAAACCAAAATGTTGCATTAAAATCTCATTAGCAGTACTGGTAAATGTTCTAAGTATGTGAGCCTTATAGTCGTCACATAATCGTGCAACTAACAAGCAAGAATTTACACACACACTAACACTGTGTCGTCTGTTCACAATAACAATGCATTCGTAATTTCTGTTTAAATAAGTTGTCTTGGTTCTTGACTGGATATTTAACTTCAAACATTGTTGCATGTTAACAGATTCTAAGTCTGATAAAGCATACTAGAAATGTGAAGTGAAAAATTTTATGGCAAAGACTAAGTTAAACAGCAGATTATCATTTAATAAACGGTTTTACATGTGAAATGTGGTGTATACCTTTACTCTTCCTAGTACGCAGACTTTCAACTGAAAAGCAATTGTCATGTTTTACACGTCGGTAAGGAATGCTAACTCTTTTCTCAAGGTTAGCGTCTGTGTTATTTTTCTCTGAGCCAGCCGGCGCAGGTGGCTGCCTGCGGTGCGAGTCATTGTCTGTTCCTTTATTGGCGGGCGTCGTTATTGGGATTAGGACACCTAGCTTCTACAAATTCACATTGTCGAAAGTGCCCTGCTCTGTTTGAATCCCGCCAGTTCTGATGAAATTCAGGTCTGTCGTTATGATTATCTCGTCTGTCGTCATGTCGGTAGATTTCATAATTTCTTTCTTGTCGGTCACGTGGTGGAGAATTTCTTCCTGAATCGTACCTGCGCGCTGAACTGTTGCGTCTGAAGTTATTCTGTCTCCCTTGATAATAATTGTTTTGGTTCCCATATTGTCTGTTTCTAAGGTAATCTCTGTCATATTCATTACTACGGAAATGCGATCTTTCTCTGTAACTATTATTACTCTGCCAGTGGTTGTCATATGGGTGGTGTCTGTTTTGGTCACGATTTGCGTTGTAAGAATAGCCTTGTTGTGTCCAGTTATTGCTTATGTCGTCACGGAATTGTGACGTATGTGACCTGTAGTGATTGTTTTCCTGTTTTCGCATCCAGCGACTGTCTGTGTCAATTTCTAATTCTTGTAGGAGTCCCTGAAAAGCTTCAATGTCGTCTTTGCAACGTCCTGCCAAAATAATATTTCTTAAATGTTCAGGCAATTTCATTAAGCAAATGCGGATGAGTTCTGAGGGGCTGTATGGGTTTGAAAGATACTGATTCTTATGCAACATGTCTTCAAAATATTTGACAAGACTGGAAAATTCAGATTGTTCAAAGTGTTTCATCATCATGATGCTATGTTTTACTCGGTCTTGTGTAGCTTGAGACCAATATGCTGAGAGGAAGGCATGATAAAATTCTCCTTAACTGGACAATCGTGAATGACCGATCGCATTCTTACAGCTGGTTCATTCTCTAAGTAGCCACACATAAATTCTAATCTGTGCTGTAATGACCAGTTGGGAGGAAAACAATGAGAGAATTGATGAAGCCATGCTCGTGGATGAATGTCGTTGCCAGAATCCTTAAATGTTTTGAATTTACGTGTAGTAATGAACAGCTTATAGTCAAAATCATCGTGTCGGCGAGTCGCATATCGGTCATTGTTAGGTCGTGTCGGCGGTTCCATCTCAAAATTCGGTGCACATTGCCAATTTCTTTCATAACTTCCGAAATGCCCTGTGTTATTATTTTGCGGCTTTTCCGTATTTCTAAGTCCCTCTTCCCGTGTTGGAACGCGAGTGTCCTCTGAAATTTGTAATTTTTGTATTACTTGTGCCAACTGTTCTTGTACTTCCCGGATTTCTCTTTTGTGTAGCGTATTAATTTGTTTCTGATTTTGTTTGAATTTCTTAATTTGTTCATAGTCTTCTGTGTCAGTGATGGCTACAGGTCTTGTGTCATTCAGATCATCATCTACCTTTGTAGATAAGTTAGTGAACTGATCCGAAAGTTCGGCTACTTTCTCCGATAGTGTACTTATTTCCTCAGTGTGTTTTTCTGAACCAAGTTACAGAGTATTTACTGTGTCCTTTAAATTGTCCTGAGTTTTTGCAAGTTGCGTAACCGAGTCAGTAGATGCAACTGGGTCAATTTTAGCTTGCAAGGTGTCGTGATTTTCATGAACAATGGTTTGCAGTTCTTTTATGGCTGCTTTGTGATTCTGTAATGCATTTTCATGCCGCGAAAAAATAGGTTGGAAATGCTCACAAATTTGTGTTTTTACGTCATTACAGACTTTTTGACATTTCGATTCGATGTTATGTAACTCAGTAGTTAAGTCTTCACGTGTTTGTTCAAGCGTATGTTCCACTGAGTCTAACTTTTGAAGCTTTTGTTCCATTGCGTCTAACTGTTGCTGCGTTTGTCTCTGGTGTTGTTCCATTGTGTCTAACTTTTGAAGCTTTTGCTGTGTTTGTCTTTGATTTTGTTCCATTGTGTCTAACTTTTGAAGATTTTGTCCCATTTGTTTCTGATTTTGTTCAAGTGTTGGGTCTAACTTTTGTAGCTTTTGTCACATTTGTTGCATTAACTGTAATAACAATGCACTGGTGTCTGAAACATGTTCCTCAGTGCTTTTCGGCAGTGAATTTGCACCGGCAACATTGACATTTTGACAAGCAGAAAATGTGTCTTGACTTATTTGAGAAAACGGTGAGGACCCAAAACCTGAATCTGCAGTATTGTGTCCTGTCATTCCCGATTCCTGAGGCGAGCAGTTGCCGACCGATCGATCGATAATGCTTCCCTGTTCACTATTTGTTTCACTGTCTACGCCATTGTTTGCCGCCCGCTCCATTTCCCTATGCACTATTACCAAATTACTACTTTGAATGTCTGTTACTTCATTACACAGTGGTGCTGATAAACTACACTCGTCGTCACTATTATTTCTCAGTTTACTTTGGAGCCTAGTGTTACGTTTTTCACACGCCATTATTGTCACAATATTTCACACGATAACACAGAAAAGCACAATTTGAAGAGCAAAAATAAGAGAACACATTAACATAGCACTGAAAATAATATCTAGTTAATTGCAAGCGCAGCTGCGAAATACTTGGTGCAAATCTACATGCATGCCACAACTGTTTTACTGTACAACAATGAAAAACTACAAGTACAAAGGAAATTCTCTCTATAATTACGCGCTAGCAATAGACAAAGGCTGCACTAATTCCACACACTACAAGAAAAAATCAGAAGATTCCAGTGAGATATCCTCGGCTAAGGGTCGACATATGAAACGTCCCCTTTCAACAATTATACACGACTGTGCTTATCCTGACACACAATATTTTTAGCGCAACGCAATCTGACTTTCAAAAATCCCTACAAAAGAATGGCCCTGACTAACATTAACCTATACCTTTCACAAATCACTTACCTCACCAAAAATCTTCGTTACTCGAACTACTGCAATACAGCGAGCGCCACTACTGCCAGCTAAATAAAAGATTCAAACTACTGAAGGCACTAACTACTGATAGGCATAGCAAATGAAAGATTTTAATAAAGAACAAACAATGTATTTACCTTAATAATGTTGAAAACTCATAATATACATAGCAGTTCATGACACGCAGTTTTAAAAATTTCACAACTCCGCCATCTCTCTCCCCACATCCACCACTGCTGGCGGCTCACCTCCAACTGCGCAACGCTACGCGCTGTTCACATCCAGCTGCCGCTGCCCAACACTACAATGGCAGACAACAATGCAAACTAGCCACAGACTGCACACAGCACAGTCAGTGATTTTCGTACAGAGCGTTACGTAACGTTGCCAATAAGAAAACATGAACAGCCTACTTACACTTGCGCTGTGATTGGCTGACATGAACGACCCGAACAACCGCCGTGGTAATTTATGCACCGTATCTGTCGTATTCAAAAAAATGGCTCTGAGCACTATGGGACTCAACTGCTGAGGTCATTAGTCCCCTAGAACTTAGAACTAGTTAAACCTAACTAACCTAAGGACATCACAAACATCCATGCCCGAGGCAGGATTCGAACCTGCGACCGTAGCGGTCCTGCGGTTCCAGACTGCAGCGCCTTTAACCGCACGGCCACTTCGGCCGGCTGTCGTATTCATACTTTTGTATTACAAAAATGTGCATTTCGAGTATGGAACTTAACTTCTGAGGTCATCAGTCCCCTAGAACTTAGAACTACGTAAACCTAACTAACCTAAGGACATCACACACATCCATGCCCGAGGCAGGATTCGAACCTGCGACCGTAGCGGTCGCGCGGTTCCAGACTGTAGCGCCTAGAACCGCTCAGCCACTGCGGCCGGCCATTGTGTATTGCTCTGTTAAAATTGTGTATATACCCTTGCCTGGATTTAGGTAGTTTTTGTTCTTGATTCATGTTTACATCAGGTCTGTGAGCACCAAGTTAGTTCTTTTCATCCTAACCTCATGTTCCTGAATTTTACGTGATAAATTTCATATTGAATTCATATTGTGTTGTTTCCGAACTTGCGATATGCTGTTATTATTCGCAAGAGCGTAAAAGTCAGTAAACCCATGCATAATACACTCAGAAAAATAAACGCACGTTACCTGTACTCAACAAGCAAGGAAACAAAAGTAACGGGACATATTTCGCGAACGGGGTGTATTTAGCGCCCTTTTTCCTCTAATCATTTGTGAATCTCTCGCTAGATGGTGATACTTGTGTTCCCGTGCTCTAGTGCATTCTCGCAAGACTTTTACAAACTTATTCCAGCGACGGGTAGAATAGGCAATGGCAGAAAAAAAACCTTTCTAAAACTCTATCAAAACAATAATACTAAATGTCGGTTAGTGACACAATTAAGCACAACAGAGACATGGATTCGATAGCGAAGTTTCAGCAACACTGTTCGTTTCCTTTTGATGTTAGCAGTGGAATGTGAAAATCGTGTGCAGGTTGTTAGCACATCCTTAGGCTGAAACACCAGAGCATTCTGGACGCCCATAAAGGAAACTACGCTCCCAAACCTCTGCTAGAGCTAAGCGGTGCAGCCTTAAGTTTAGCTACTATTTCCAGAATGAGATTTTCACTCTGCAGCGGAGTGTACGCTGATATGAAACTTCCGGGCAGATTAAAACTGTGTGCCCGATCGAGACTCGAACTCGGGACCTTTGCCTTTCGCGGGCAAGTGCTCTACCAAATCTGCCAGGAAGTTTCATATTAGCTACTATTTGTTCGAAAAAAAATCTCTTGATGGCACATATCAACAGTTCCAAGTTCGTTGACCGCCATTAATTAAAGCCTTGATGGGAAAAACCAGGGTCGTTCAACAAGTAACGCCCCCCACTTTTTTCTCAGAAAATGTTTATTGTTAAGAGTCAGAATTTGGTGACAATATACATTAATATCTCTTGTCCGTGTCCTATTTCTCTACATAGTCTCCATCACGTTCTATGGCCGTACGCCAACGTTGTGGAAGAGCATGTATTCCCTGCTGGTAAAAAGTATTGTCCTGTAGGAGTAGTCCTATTTTCACTGCATGACCTAATCTTTAAGCGGTCCAAAGAGATGGATGTACGAGGGTGCCAGGTCTGGAACAGCATCCGCACGATTCAGCATCTCTGGAGCAGTGGCTATGACAGGCTGATCATGGAGCTCTGTTTCTGCATTTCCTGAGGCTCTAACTTTCCTTAGCCATCGCCAAACTGTACTCCTATCAACTGCTGCATCACCATACACTGCACACAAACGTTTATGGATGTTCACCACGGCTTCTTTTTTTGCACACAAGAATTCAATAACAGCATTCTGCTTGTAACGTGAGACGTATGTAGACGCCATTTTGCCGCTGTACTACGCCTCAGCCTCAGCCAAAACCGTTTGAAAATTCACCGGCGCACTGAACAAACATCAGATGTGAAGCATCAATATGGACGTTTGTCTACGTATATTGATGGCTTTTTGAAATAATGTGGAGCATTACATATTGAACGACCCTCGAGTGTGAAATGTGTGCTGATAATTTAAGGTTTGTAATAAGTTACTGATCAATTTTGTAATATACATTTTGGGGCGTCTCGTCCTCAGAATCTTTAATTACGAGCCGTGCATTGTTTTCTCAAAGTGTCTCCAGATTCTAAATAAATTCACTGAGTTCTTTTCCATGACATTAATGTCACCAAAATAGTTCACTGTTCCCAGACGTCATGCATGACTGCTAGCACTAGAAAATGGCCGTGTACTTGAATTGCCAAAGGACACATAATTGTGCCGGTATAATCTGAATAGAGTATTGAGCACTAGGACGCATCTGGCGTATTCCTCTAACTGGAAACATGCTAGTCGGGGGTTTATTTTAGCAAAAATGGTGCCGTCAAACTGATGGAACTTGATTTCTACAATTCATACTATGGCCTTAATATCACCACATTTACGCAAGTAGCTGTCTCGTTTTTCAACCAGGGTGGTGGGTGTGGCCCACAAATTGTTGGATACTGGCGTGAAAACACCTTCGTCCTGCAGCCACTGGACCTCCATCCTTAGATTGCCCTGTAAGAGAGGGGAATTTCCTTTGATTCGCAAAACACAGCGATCGTTGAAGGCTGCAGCGAGTTGTGGGCCTAGTAAATGTGAACACATGTCGTCTGTCCAAGGTTAATGCAGACTTATGTTGTGAGAAGGTCCTGGAAGTGAGAACTAGGCACAGAGATCCCTATTGACTGGTTGAGTCGTAGAAGGCATAATCTGGCAAAAAAGCTTTAACCCCAAATTGCTGGTTGATCCTGGCGCCTGGACTACCAATAATTTGACTGTGAGGGCTGCCAGTTTACTGTGGATGGGAGTATTTATGTGGTCCAACACGGCGAGAGTACTAATGCTGTAGCTCTTTAGTATCTTTTGAACCGGTTGAAGTGTCAGTGACCATATTTGCTGTTAGGTTGGCATGATGATTGTAACCTCCCCACAGAAAAATAAAAATGAATTGAAAATGTACCAAGCGTAAACTCCCCACAAAAATAATAATTAAATGAATTTTAAATATTGTAACCTCTGAACAAAATTGGCTCCCATTTATAGTCTCTGTGCACAAATGCATTCACATTTAATGTTCCCACAAATTTCTTTTCTCATTTAATGTTAAGTTCGAAACCGAAAAATTCTTAAACACCAAAATAATAAAAAAATTCAGTAACCTGGTAAATTTTATGACGATAGCAGCGCTGCGCCTCGGCCCTGTATTCTGAATAAAAAAAGAAGCAAAAATTCTTACCTCAATAAAAACTGCAAATATATCTGCTCTTACATAAAAATTTTCGGCACAGCTCCGTGCAATGCTGGCCCATGCTTTGTGATTCGTGAAAGGAATTAATTATTCATTGGATAAAATCTTTAAATTCAAATGAATGCTTTTTTTTAAAAAAAATTACTTTATATTATAAAAATTATTATTGGGGCATTTTTTTTAAAGAAATTAAATGACAATTAATATACATTACTAGATATGCGCAAGGCTGCTTCTTTACCTTCTACAACAATACTCATCCTCCAGAGTCCTGACCAGAGTCCCGAGCAGAGCAGACACCCGACACGCGCCGACTACCGCCGACTCACGCAGACAACTCAAGACTCATGTCGACACGCGCATACAACTCAAGACTACTGACGACACGCGCATACAAGCGCAGACTCGCGACAAGCAACAACTAACTGCTCTCTGGTCAGAGACTCTCCTAAGTCTTGCCTATTGCAGGCAGCGCATATAGCGCATACCTCCCCTCTTACATGATGATCATCGTAGAGGAGGCAACTGTTCTGTAAGGTCAGTGATTTTCTCACCCTCCCTTCGGATACCAGAATGAGCAGTAGACATGCTGCCACACAGGCTCATTAGGCATCAATATGTCATTTCTAATTACCTCAACCGGCGAATGAAGAAGGCTCTTAGCGCACACCAGTGAGTTGAAATGTAGTTCTTTCGATTTAGGATTTACGCACAGATACTTGCAGTCCCTAGACAGGTCTTGTAACTCAGTTATTAACCCACCACAGCACTGGTTGTGCTATTTATGACAGCTAAAATATTATGGCGATATGCAGCCAGCTGAGTCTGTGAGACAAAGCAGTCCACAACCTGTTTTCAAGTCGGCCATAAGTTGCCATAAGACATAGGCTTTAACTGCTGAAGCAATCTGTACACTTCAGCACCCAAGCAAGCTAATGAAAAAGCCCATTGTCGGGTATCTTTTCTCGTGCCGTGAACGATGAAATGCTGCTCACCCCACGCTAAGTACTTGGTCTATGGTTCCACTTTCTTATCAAGGGTTGGGAAAGCTGGTGATGCACGCCGAAAGCCTTTGACCAGGGAGTCTATCTGTGAGGCGCGGTTACGCAAGTCTGGCATTATGCTCCCTCCAACAGCAATTCCAGGGCCTGCTACATCGTTTGCTGTGAATGGTGCATATTTTGTAGTAATAAAAGTATTTGATTGATCATACCCAAATTGGTTGCTGCCTCACCGGAACGAGGAACGTAGTATTAGTGCAACGGCTGGGTGGCGGGAGTATTCTAGCACTGTCCTTGTACGCACCAGCTACACAGGGCCGGCCGAAGTGGCCGTGCGGTTAAAGGCGCTGCAGTCTGGAACCGCAAGACCACTACGGTCGCAGGTTCGAATCCTGCCTCGGGCATGGATGTTTGTGATGTCCTTAGGTTAGTTAGGTTTAACTAGTTCTAAGTTCTAGGGGACTAATGACCTCAGCAGTTGAGTCCCATAGTGCTCAGAGCCATTTGAACCATTTTTTGAGCTACACAGGAAATGTTTGTAACTTCAGAGTCCTTCGACCGCACTGCCATTGACAGTGGCCACACGAGCGTGTCCACACAAGCAAATGATATACCCAGAAACTTCTAATAAAAACACTTTATCACAAAAATCACAGAAAAAGAACCCGTTTACAACCGATGTATACTGGAACCCAATTCCATATATTCACACTCGGAATGTGGTTTTCCAAATTTGCTTTTAAAAATGAAATGACGTGTCTTGGAGATTACTATGTCGTCGGCAATAACGCACAACACTGAAATTATTCAAAGTTCGGTTGGATGTCTGTCAGTGTTGACACTTACTGCACGCAATCAAGAAGTCATACTCACCGATATAAACCATCCCAGGAGCTCAATGTTTGGTTGAGGCCGAGGCCAATGGAGGCGATGGCTCCGGCTGCGACTGCTGGTGGCTCATTGTCTTGCTGCTGTAGTAGTTTACCTTGGGTGGGGGTGGTGCAGCGGTTGGGGCAGGCTGCTCTGTAGGTCACTTAAATACACTTAAATACAGTTCCTGCAAATAAACGATCGGCGGAGGAAAGTAGTGCAGCACATGTCGAGCCGCGTGCAGGGCTGCAAGCGTCGCTGTTGTGGAAGCTGACGCTGGAAGTTTCAGTGACATCAGTCGGAAGCTAACTTGAAAACATACTGGCCTCTGTGTGTATATAAATGGGGTGCACAAGCCGGCCACGGTGGCCGAGCGGTTCTAGGCACTTCAGTCCGGAACCGCGTGACTGCTACGGTCGCAAGTTCGAATCCTGCCTCGGGCATGGATGTGTGTGATGTCCTAAGGTTAGTTAGGTTTAAGTAGTTTTAATTTCTAGGGGCCTGATGACATCAGATGTTAAGTTCCATAGTGCTCAGAGCCATTGGAACCATTTTTTTGTGTGTGTGTGTGGGGGGGGGGGGGGTGCACAAAAAAAGGAAGCACCACCAGAAAGGCAAGCTAGAATATAAACGCGGATTCTGGCGAAGCCTACAGTTTACACTGTTGTATTTGAACACGAAAGGCACCTGTGCGATGTCGTCTATACTTTTCCAGTGTAGTCGTGGTCAGAAAACTGTTCTCTGTAGCCGTGAGCACATTATGTCGGAGCTCAGGGCATTCGAACGTGGGATCGTTTGGTGGGCGCTTCGTTAATTATCATAGCGTAAGTGTTTGCTATTTCAAGAGGTACCGTATAGAAGATTTATGATGCATACAGAAAAAACGGATAAACAGTATCAGCTAAGTCACAACGCGGACAAAAGTGTGTGTTGGGCTATGGTGCAGGACGGCCATTCAAAACCTTTGTGATAAAAATTAAGAATAAGACAGCTGCACTCGCTTTGGCCTGAAGAAGACGAAGAAAGCTCCAAAAGCAGCAAACAGCAGGTTGAGCTGGGAATCCAAAACAACTCATCAGCGATGCAAATGCCCCTAACAGGAAAACGTGGTGCCGACGCCATAAAACCTGGACTATGAGACAATGGGAGGAAGTTACTGGGTCAGAAGAGTCTTCATTAACGCTGTTTCTATATTCTGCCCTGGTTTCCGTGCCAAGGCAGCAATATCGTGGTATTCTATGGGCCATATCGTTACTTCGGTAACTTTGCAACGTCGCACTGCTGCCAAGCATAATGTGACCATTTTGACAGATTAGTTCTTCGAATGATACAGTGTTTTTTTCTCAAATGGTGATGCTGTGTTCCAAGACGAAAGTGTCCCTGTTCACAAATCTCGCATCGTCCAGGAAAAGTTTTATGAGCGTTAGGTGAATTGTCGCTTCTCCCCTGATCATCATAGTCATAGTCGTGGATCTGAATATTATTGAGCGTTTCCGATCTACATTAGAGAAAGGTACGTGATCGCTATCAGGCTCATCTTCTATTTCGAGACGACTGGAAGCTGTTCTGAATGTCAATGGTTTTCCTTCACCGTACTGGACATTGTAATGTGACTTTTGGTGTTTCCGTATTTTTTCCACCCCACTAACGTGGTCACTTGTAGCAGTAATTCGAAGGTCACAACTTTTAGCATAGGTTGAAAATTTTTAATATTTACTTTATTAGGGTGTAGAACGTCATTTAGCGATACAGGGAATGAAGCTGTTCCGGTGTTTTCCAGATCAACGAATGTTTACTGTTACCAAATGTTCTTTGCCATGACACTGAGAGATCAGTGTTGTTTTACGTCGTACTGCAGCAACGCATGCTGTAAACGTCATGGCGCGGAATCACTGCCGGATTACTTTTAGGTGATATTTCTCTGCATGTAGTTTCTCCAGGAACCTACGAAGATATTGAGACTATCAACATATGGAACACAATGATGCCCAAGTTCTGTTCCAACCATATCTCAGGCTCCTTGAACGGGTAATTGTGTGGAGTGACAGAAACTGAAAATAATTAAAAAATAAAATTAAATGGAGAAGCAGTGGCTAGATTTTTCACATTCCTCGTCACGTATGGGTGGGTATCAACTGTATGAAGTATCGTACATTGGTTTATCTCAACGAAGGGCAGTTTTTAGGATTGAAAAACTTACCGATTACCGACTGAATTGTCACTAAAACGTGGGAGTGGATATCGCATACCGTATCGTGTAGCATACGAAAAAATTACACATGGCATTTGTAAGCTATGCTGATCAGCGATAAACAGTCTTAGAGGTAGCAATAATCTCGGCAATGCCAGGAAAGTATGCAGTCGCCACTGTAGAGCGGAAGTGGAAGCGTATTTCAAAATTCTACACTGCGATACTCAGCACGCCTGCGACGGCATCTGGGTACCCACTGCAGTCAAAAGAAAGATGACTTATCACAACTCTGACGACGAATCCTGTTGCATTTTCATGTGAACTGTTAGGTTGTTACAACCATCAGCGCTCTCACGTCCGCAAATAATTGCAAGCGTTCCATCACGCTATATTCGCTACTAATGGTTTTATTTACCGAATGTCTCGTATATTAAAAGGAGGATATTTGTCTGTTTGTTTATATTGCGTATCCTGCAACTCCGTGTAAGCGAAATACGGATGCGGCTGGCGTGTGGCTGGAATCACAAAACAGGCTGTATCGTGCCAGGGGTGGACAAAATTTTGAAACACCTGGAAGCACAACCCATTACAGTGCCTAATACGATGTAGGAAAACCATTGGCATTCAAAACAGCTTCCAGTCGTCTGCGAGTACTGTATGATTTTCAAGACATTCTTATAAGAATCTTCCTGCAGAATAGTAGCGATTTCAGGTAATGATGATGGAGGTGTAAAACGATCATGCACCCTTCTCAGACCACGAACGATCAATAATATTCAGATTTGGTGACTGTGGTGCAAGTGGAGACGCAACAGTTCATCGTTGTGCTCGTAAAACCTGTCCTGGACGGTGATGGCTGTGTGAACAGGAGCCCTGTCGTCTTCGAACACAGCATCACCATTTGTGAACAAACACTGTACTGTTGGATGGACCTTATCTTTCAAAATGATCACATACTCCTTGGCAATAGTGCGACCGAGCAGAGTAACCATGGGGCGCTGGAACACCACGATGTTGCTGCCCAGTTCAACATTGACGACCACCTCGGTGCTTCGCGCTAAGGGCGTAAACTCGGGCAGAATTTGGAGTCACCCCGAAACGAGAATCATCGGAGGAAATGACTTTCGTCCATTGCTCCACAGTTCAGGTTTGAAGGGTTTGGTTCCACGTTTTCCTGTTACGGGCATCTGCACCACTGATGAGTTGTTTTGGAATACCAGCTCACCCTGTAGTTTCCTGCTTATGGAGCTCTCTTCGCGTTGTTTACTTCAGACAGGGTCGTCCTCTTATTTTTCGTCACAAAGCTCTTCAGTGACCGTCCGCCACGATCACTTTCGTCCGCGCTGTAACTTAGCGGATAATTTTATCCGCTTTTCTGTAAGCTGCGTAGATCTGCAATATGGTGCTGCTAGAAACATCAAACCCTTCGGACAACGTCGTTACGGAAGCGTCCACCACATGAGCACCAACAATTTTTCCACGGCCCAATGCACTGGGCTCCGACAGAATGCAGTCGCAATTACACAGAACAGTGTTCTGAAGACAAATGACACTTGCTACGTATTGCGGTCATTCAACTGGTCGTGCTTGTGGTAATATAACAGTGTAACCTGTAGGCTCCCCTAGCGTCGTCATTTATGTTCAAACACGCATTTCTGGCGGAATTTCTACATTTTTGTCCACGCCCTCTATATCCGCTTTATGCCAGTAAGTAAATCAAAGTTCCCCAAACCCCTATCACTGTATTCAAAATTCTTCTATCAGAGAAACCACGAAGCACCTGATTCTGGGACAGACAGAAGCTACCATCAATGAGGCAAAAATGTAGATGTTTTATTAATTTGGATCCAAAAAACAGTGTTGACAGTTTAGACTGCATCTCAGCTCTGCATCGGCTTACTCTGTGTGCCGAAAAAACCTACTTATTGAATGAAACGTACATACAAACTGATCACATACATTACTTTAAAGACAAAAATAATTACAACCTAATGGTTGCAAGGTGCAGGGTTTGTGACAAGTTTACCTGAAAAAAAAGTACCTTTCAGTTGTGAACGTTGGCGTGGTAAAACAATTCAACGCAGTCAGAATTGCCAAAGCACATAAAGCACATCCGCAAGTTCAGTGACCCAAGTAGAAAACCAAGTGAATGGAAGACTCACACAATTCAACTGCAGGAAACAATTAATATCATATACGAATGGACGTCTATCAGGCTAGCGGAACCATTAAAATTACATGTTACTAGGAAAGATCATACATTGGCTAAAGGAACACAAGGGGAACTCAACTGGCAGGAAATAACTTGAATCTGAAAATAACATAAGAAACTGGATCAAATTACGATTAAATGAGTACACTAAGGCACGAGTTAAAATTAGCTGAACGATTTTCCACGGTACTGCGGAATTGCAAACGGATAAATATGGGTTACAAGTATGGATCACCACGTGAAGCTCATTACATGCTGCGCTCGTCCTTCCAAGCCTATCGAGAACTCGCTACGCCGCGCGGGGTTAGCCGAGCGGTCTTGGGCGCTGCAGTCGTGGACTGTGCGGCTGGTCCCGGAGGAGGTTCGAGTCCTCCCTGGGGCATGGGTGACAGTGTGTTTGTCCTCAGGATAATTTAGGTTAAGTAGTGTGTAAACTTAGGGACTGATAACCTTAGCATTTAACTCCCATACGATTTCACACACATTTGAACTTTTTTTATTTATTTATTTATTTATTTATTTATTTTTTGAGAACTCGCCACCAACTGCTTGCCATAATGTTTTATTCGGCTGTCCGAGTTTTGCGGCAGAAGTTCCGCAATATTACGTACCATCGAGCACAGCATTTCTATGCGATAGCGTTTCCTTTACTCAAGCTCTACAAGTACCATAAGCTTTGCAAATAAATCTGCAGTCAATTTCTATAAGGTAGTTGCTAAATGTAATTCAGTACGTGCAGCACACCAGATAAATCTGCACGGATATACACACGCTGCACGGACGAAAGATTATGGAGTACTACATGCAGTCTTCTATCAGTGCAGTTTCAGGTAAATAACATTTTTACCGTATAACTAACGAGTCTCGTACCGTTTCACAATTGCTAAATATGTGACAGAGATACCGTCTAATGTCGGGTTTCCTTGGGAATTGTGTCAGGGCCCAAATTTCGGCTCCTTGTTCCGATCCCTTCCGTTTTAAAGGTACGGAGCTCGAAGTTCATGTAGTATATGAATGAGAAATATCTCTAAATGTTCCTCAACGATTTGTTCAAACTTTTACACGATACTATAATAAACATTCGGAAGGACACAGTTTCAATATCATAGTTTTTTCTCCTAAATACAAGGTGTATTGTAATTAATGGCGTAAAAGCGTACAGTTGAAAGTTTACAAAACTAGATACAAAAAGTCTCAGTAAACATACGTCCGCAAACTAACCGCTGGCGATATAATTGCGGCTTTGTGGTTTCGAGCCACTGCTGAAGTCATTGTGTGTAAACTCAGCACACAGGTATAAGGTGTTACCTTTGTATACATTCTAGAGACGTGGAGTTGTAAACATGCATATGAAAGTACACTACACAGTCAGGGTGCAACTCACGTTTGTTGTTTGCTAAGCGTCAGTTTTGTTGTTCGAGTATTGGTGGTAGCATAGGGCATTAGGGTAAGGAGTACGGGTTTTTGCGTTCCACGTGTGACGGGGCTAGCGGCTATGCGCAAGGGAGGTGGGGGATGAACGCTTGTAACAAGGAGCACACCCTGCCCGAAGGCACCCCAAAAGTCGAACGTTTACAGAGGTGCACCAGCGCCTTCGAGAAACTGGGAGTAGGGCACAAGATGCGGAAGCGGATAGGCCTGCATGACTTGCACCTGTGGTTGAAGATTTGGTGCTGGAAACAGTCGAACGCTGTCCTCGAACTTCGACAAGGAGACATGTCATAAAAATTCCTGGAATGAGTCACAGTAGTGTTTGGAGAATAATGCATTGTATCTGTACCACGTCCAACGGGTTCAGTGCCTTAGTGAGCCAGACTTTGGCTCTGGACCATCGTTCTATCAGTGGATGCAACGCTACTTTTCACAATAACATTTTATTTACAGATGAAGCACGATTCACTAGTGATGGTTTGTTTATTACGTAAGTTATTACGTCTGGATTCATCCAGGCACAATTCCACATGTTCTGCACGAGTCTCCACAGCAGCGACGTTTCTCACTGAATGTGTGTCAAGGGGCACTAGGTTATCGCCTCATTCGGCGGTAAATGTTACTAACGGAATTACCCACGGTTTCGGCAGTGCCATCTTTCAGGATTAAATTATACTCTGCCCGAACAAGCCATGAGGGCCCAACGGTACCGACCGGCCGCCCTGTCATCCTCAGCTCACAGGCGTCACTGGATACGGATATGGAGGGTCATGTGATCATCACACTGCTCTCCTGGCCGTATGCCAGTTTACGAGACCGGAGCCGCTACTTCTCAATCAAGTAGCTCATCTTGCGGGATTGTCTGAGTATATCTCGTTAGATCAACGCCAAGGGATGTGGGTCATGCATAATGGAGCAATGAGACATTATGCTGCTATGGTGAGACGACACGTCACGTGCCGATGTGGCCAAAGACGGTTTGGGCGAGGAGAACTTGCACCGTGGCCTTCAAGATCACCTGACACACGTGAGTTTTTGTGGTTGAGGCCGCCTTAAAGAAGTAGTGTCACTCCGTTCAACACGGTTGAAGAAATGGATCAATGACTAGTCAATGCTTGTCAATAATTTCTAAATGATCCACGCTGGTTTGAAGGGATTTGAAACTTATTACGGTAATGAGTACAGTAGGACAATACTTCGAACACCTCCAGTGGTGCAACCGTTGTCGTGTTCATTCAGAACATCTGCACTTCTACCAACGTATTTTTAATAATTTATTTCAATGTTGTACAGAATTGTTACTATTTCGTATCTGGGATAACGTTTAGACAAAAGCAAATCTGTGGTAGCTGGTAACCACAAATTCGCAAACCTATGATTACTAAGACTTTTTTGCTTTCGTATCGTGTAGTTTCAAAAGTATATGATTACGCCATTAATTATACTCCCTGTGTATTGTTCCTCCGTACACATAATTTAAATTAAAAATTGTACCCACAATGGTGTGCTTGTTTTGTAAAAACAACTTCAGGGGAGGGGAACCAAGTTCAGAGACATTAGGAATAACAATAACAACACCCTACACTCAACAACTGTTCAAATTATCATACACATTACAAGAATTATAAGCTCACGAATATGAGCTGTTTCCAAAAGCCGCTTAGCTGTATGAAGGTGCTTTATACGCAACTGCCGGTTTCACGCCAGTACAGACACATCTTCAGGTATAGTGGTTATATTTGCAGTGAGTGAAAGCTGTTTCAGTTGCGACCAATGTACTATTGGAACTAGTTTCGACTGATCAGAGGAAATTCTTCTCATTGGCTCGATAGGGTACTCGATTTCATTACGATAACTAACCATTGTGATTAGACTTTTAGCGTCGATAATTTCCCGAAAGCTGGTACCCCGTATTTGTCCATCTACATTACGGAAAGATAACCACTATAGATCTGAATATGCGTCTATACTGGAGTTAAACCGGTGGATGAGAGTAAAGCACCTTCATTCAGCTATGTGGCTTTTGGAAGCACTTCATCATTCTTGACTTTTTAATTGTTGTAATTTTTATGATAATTTGGACGGTTGTTGAGTGTTCATTGTTGTTATTGGTATTCATTGTTGTTTTGATTTCTTCCTCGCCGTCAGTTTTAACAAAAAATGTTTATTACGAAAACTGTACTTCAACTTGGCAGGCAACCGTAGAATCCTGTTCCACACTCTGAATCGTCCGAAATGGTGTAATACTGCTCGTTGATGAGAATTAGGAGACGAAATGACACCGACTGCGAGTTAAAACATTAAACAGCTCCTTTCACGCATCGCAGAATGACGTTTTCTTTCCCGCAGACGGTATGTTAACGGGAGGAATGTACATTGTTGTTTCAAAACAATGTATAGCCCATGTCAATATCGTGTAGATATTTGAAATAAATTGGTGAAGATCTTTTCTCGATTTTTGATATCAACGTTTCCCCTTTATACACACATCAAAAAATAGTTTTGCATCACCCCGGTTCCCAGAAATCCTGAAGATAGACGTTGAATGCGGATATTCTACCACAGACACAGTTCCTTTGACTCTTCAGAGATGTCACTAAACCCACCCAAAGATGTGAGTAACGATGCATCAGTGGCGCCTATTACACGGAGGAGGTCCGACAGCCCATCAGTTCTATCATTCCACCAGGATGGACGTACGCGGCTCGTGTTGGCTGTAGTTCAACTATGCCTAGACGGTCAATACCGCCGTTCGATCGCGTCCGCATTGTTACTTTGTGCCAGGAAGGGACCTCAACAAGGGAAGTGTGCAGATGTCTCAGATTGAACCAAAGCGATGTTGTTCGGTCAAGGAGGAGATACAGAGAGACAGGAACTGTCGATGACATGCCTCGCTCAGGCCGCCCAAGGGCTACTGCTGCAGTGGATGACCGCTACCTACAAATTATGGCTCGGAGGAACCCTGACAGCAACGCCACTATGTTCAATAATGCTTTTGTGCAGCCACAGGACGTCGTGTTACGACTCAAACTGTGCGCAATAGGCTGCATGATGCGCATCTTCACTCCCGACCAACATGGTGGAGTCCATCTTCGCAACCACGACACCATGCACTGCGGTACAGATCATCCCAACAACATGCCGAATGGACCGCTCAGGAATTGCTTCACGTTCTCTTCACCGATGATTGTCGCATATGCCGTTAACCAGACAACCGTCAGAGACGTGTTTGGAGGCAACCCAGTCAGGCTGAACGCCTTAGACACACTGTCCAGAGAGTGCAGCCTGGTGAAGGTTCCCAGCTGTTTTGGGGTGGCATTATGTGGAGCCAACGTACACCGTTGGTCGCCACGAAAGGTGCCATAACGGCTGTACAATATGTGAATTTCATCCTCCGACCGATAGTGCAACCATATCGGCAGCATATTGGAGAGGCATTCGTCTTCATGGACGACAATTCATGACCCCATCGTGCACATCTTGTGAATGACTTCCTTCAGGATAACGACATCGCTCGACTAGAGTGTCCAGCATGTTCTCTAGACATGAACCGTATCGAACATGCCAGGGATAGATTGAAAGAGGCTGTTTATGGACGACGTGACCCACCAGCAACTCTGAGAGATCTACGCCGAATCGCAATTGAGGAGTTGGTCAATCTGGAGCAACAGTGCCTTGATGAACTTGTGGATAGTACGGGACGACGAATACAGGCATGCATCAACGCTACTGGGTATTATATGTACCGGTGTGTACAGCAATCTGGACCAACACCTCTGAAGGTATCACTGTATGATGCTACAACATGCAATGTGTGGGTTTCACGAGCAATAAAAAGGGCCGAAAGATGTTTATGTTGATCTATGTTCCAATTTTCTGTACAGGTTCCGAAACTCTCGGAACCGAGGTGATGCAAGTCTTTTTTTGATGTGTTTATATTAGAAGAAATTAACGATTTAAAAAAAAAAAAAACTCTACTCCTAGTGAAGGAGTAGCATAGGATGAGAGTCAGTACGGTATTACTTCTGATAAAACAAAGTTGCTAATAATGTTTGCACCTTTATTATGCGTGCTGCTGTTATTCCAAAGGTTTCATGTTCCTTAGGTACAATACCAGAACGGCTATGTCCTCTCGACTGTTACATCATCTTCTGTAGGCTATGGTTGAACATAGTAGAGGTCTGTATCAGCTGTGGTGCAGTCTCGTGGACAGAAGGCCGGGGCTGACGGACGCCTGTCATAATCAGCCTCCGTCCCCCCTCCGGCGCCGCTGGCTGCCCGGTGTAATACTGTTAGCCGGACGATATCGGTGGAACAGGGCGGTAACCGCTACCTCATCCGATTACCTCCGACAAGGCTCAGTGGCTAATTCCTCAACCCGGAATTATGTCCACAATGGTTCACAGATCGCATTGCAGACATTTCTTCCACATTAACTTTTAGTCCTGGTATATCTCTAAAGTATATCGTCTTGTTACTATTACAGCACCATCTATCACAAAGCGAAAAAAGTGGTCCAACTAAAACATTCATATTTCTTTACGTACTACACAAATACCTAATAAAAGGTGGGGGTTCCTATTTTAAAAACAAGGCAGTTGATATCCGTTTGAGCTATGGCAGCGCCATCTAGCGGGCCAACAATAGCGTCATGTGGTTTCTCCCTTCAAGCTAGACACTCTTCGTTCTTTGTAGTTTTTTCGTTTGACGCTTATTTTGTTAGATATTTGGCCCGGTCGAGATCAATGGACCACCCTATATACTCCGCCTGATACAAAATATGAAGGATACAGAAGAGTAGGAGAAAACGAAAATATACTTCGCATGTTGCGAGGGTATGTGATGTTGCTTCAGCGATTACATATTGTGATCAGTTTTACGAATAATTTAACAGTGTCAACGACCTATCAATATGACGCCGCATCCTCTCTGATCTGTATGTGTGCATTGATTCTGTCGGAAGGCGTCTCATAAAGACGTTGTAACCCTGCCAGAGGCGAGCTCGTCCTCAGTAATATGATATTCTGGATACTGGCACAGGGATGGCATTGATGTCCGATCTGGTCCGCGTATATTCTATAAGGGATATGTATGTGTTTCTCGCCCACAGGGGTACCTAAACATCACGTAGAAATGTCTTACAGACACGTCATGTTGAAAAATGTCACAACGGAAGTGTCGCATGAGGCGGCAGAATGTCGTTATGAACTGTTGCGTCGTCAGAGTTCCTTCAGCCGGTACCCGCCGTCAACTGTGGCCATAACCGGTAGCTTCATCGACCAACACCATTCATCAGTTTGTGGCGTTCGCTGTGTTATTCAGTGATTTGGTATTGTAACCTCCCCACAAAATTGTATATGTATTCTTATTCAAATGCTAATGGACATAGAGCTAACTGTAACCTCCCAGCAATGGAATTTAATGACAATAAATGACAACTAGCAATCTGAGCCATGTGTAAGCTCCCCACAAAAATGAAAGTCAATTCAATAAAAAAAATCTCAGTGACAATGAAAACGCAAATAGACCAAAATGTCGATCTTAGGCCCTGTTCTTACCTCAGTAAAATTGCATATGCTCTTATTTTTCGCCATAGCTTGGAGGAAATGCATCGCAAAAATTCTTTGAACTTAAGTAAATTTTTTTCTTTAAGGAAATGCTTGGGAAACTTTCTTTCAATTCAAATGATTGTTTTCTTAAAAATTTGCTTTGAAAATAAAATTATTATTGGGGCGATTCTTGAACAAATTAATTACAGTTGAGATGCATTACATTATCAGATGAGCGCAATGCTGCTTCATTACCTTATTTAAAAAATATACCTCGTCCTGAATCTTGACCAGAGGCCCATGTCGACGCCCGCCGACTCCTCACACAACTCCGACTGTCTCTCGCGCGCTACTACATGCTCTCGCGACTCGCTACGTACAACTGAACTCTCTCGCAACTCGACCGCAACTGCCACTGCCGACTCCCTACATGCAACTGAACTCTCGCGCGGTCAAGCGCAGACTAGCAACGATAAATAACTCTCTGGTCAGAGATTCTGTCATGCCTGGCCATCGCTGTACTAAATACATACGCGTTTCAGTATGTAACTAATTTGTAAATGAAAATGATAATCTTATTTTATTACATTGAGTAATTACTAAATAATTTTTCTCCCGGCTAAAGATTTGGTCAAGTTGCTAAAGAAATCCAAGTTAACGCTGTGTTAAAGTGTTGCCTGTAAGCTGTGTGTCACTAAATCACAGTTCATACAACAGATTCTATACAACTGTTGATAATGATGGATCATTAAAACCACCTAATATCAGCCGCGCACAACACTGACGTATGTCACCTGAAACAATATTCTTCGCAACTCGTGCTTAATTAATTTCGGCTCCATACATCAGCTAGAAAAGTTTGTCATAAGGATCGTGCTATGAGCACTGTTTTTAAAGAAACAATCCGATTCGAATTATTTTCATTAAGATGAGTTCGGGGCCACCGGTGCACATTTATTTTTACACATTTCTATTACCTTCGGCATTTATGTCTGCAGAGTTGCATAATTTGAATTTGCCGCTGAGATAATTGTTAAGATGGCGGCAGACCATTGATAGAGACTTTCTATTCTTAGATCAAATAGGATTAGTATTTGAAATGCTTATTAAACTTTACTTTCGTATTGTGCACTATTTAGACTTCATCAAGCAAACATTAGATTTTTTTTCTAAGGAAAACACAGACAAAAAAACGCGATTCAAATCGTTATCATCAATGACTGCGCTCCTTGCAGCGGAAAGAAATAATTAACACAGATAATGCTTACTGAGAGAGGAATTAAAGTTACAAATAATTTTTCACTCAAATTTATAATAATAATGAACTCTATTCTCAAGTAATAATTAACAACTAATTACAATTTCTTAACAGACCTCAGTTTGATATGCGTCTTGCGTCCTGAACCTACAAAAGCCAACCAACAAAGGTAAAAACAAAGGAAGACAACCCCAGATCATAAAAGGAATTTACAGTTATCATTGTCTTTTTATGATACACATCGATATGTCCAATTACATCATAAAATATTATATAAATAATTAATATTTATCATTGTTTTCACGGTTTTTTTCATATGTCGAACAGATAATGTTTATAACTGATAGAGGCATAATTTCCTCTCGTCGCACTGTAGCTAAAATTTATGGCATATGATAGTAATTCCCTAGTACGGCTGCTGCTAGTCTTGGAACAATGCTGTGGGATGACTCACAGTGACAACACGTAGCTCATCCCTTGTAGTTGTCAGCCGTGGTCTGCCAGAAGCTACGCCTCTCCTCACACTCTCATGGAACCCATCGCTACTATGCTTTCACATTAGAATGCCCCAAAAATCTGGATATTGCACGATTCGATAACTAGCAAAATGGAGACCAAAAATGAACTTCCTTTCCAATTCTGTCTGGGACTGATAACGCTGTCACACCCTTATTCGCTGTATCTCCGCGTCTTTCACAGTGATCAGCAAATATCTGACGCTGTTCACACCCCCTGTACAAACTAGCACGCCTTGTAACAACACTAAGTATGAAAAATACTGATACACTCTGGTGGCCGTCCCATCTATGACAGAGAGACAGAGAAGTGCGGCTGTAACAATTTAAATATCTACCGACGGTACGTCCATGTACGAAGTTGAATTGTTATCTGAACACGTCTTCTAGGCGCTGTTAGCTTTTTTTTTTAGGCGGTATAAAATCCCACCGCGGCTACAGTGACCTTCGTTAACGATACAGGAACCATCGGAAAATTTCATCTTGAGGCTTTTTAACGTGAACGATCTCAACCAGATGTTAAAGGGTAATCTACAAACATGCAGTTTTCTTTGAGACGTGGCATCAGGGAACTTAGTATTAGGGGCTAGTAGACTGACAGTGCACCACAACAGAGAAAGGTGATATGGCAAGTTACAGTGCTCGTTTCGTAAATAGGCTCCAGACGCTGATCTCCCTGGCGCCACGCCTTAAAGAAAGCAGGAGGCTCGTAGGTACCCTTCCACATGTGGCTGTAATTGTCCACGTTGAAACTCCTAAGGAGTGGAAGATTACTCCTTGCAAGCTGTTATCATTATATGTAAAAGATTCTGGCGAAGGTGTAGTATTACTCGCAGGAACATTCATCTCCACTAGCTAACGTATAGTTTTGTGTTGATCATATATCATTACTCTCATTATGTGTGTTAAAGTTATTGGGTTCGAAGAACGGCAATAATTTACATTTTGTTTAAAATCAGCCAGCTCAAGCGGGTGATATTAACGGGAGTGCAGTAGACATGTCTTAATTCAGAAGTTTCACATATATGTGACGGATGCTAAACGTTAACACGGTTCAGCATTGTGGAATGGTCAATCTTGCAAGACAGATGGGAAGGGAATTCATCAACAAGTTGTTTAAAAATATTTAAAATAGGATTGCAGTTAACTGACATTATATTAATAACTTTGAATAAACTAGTGAAAAAAGTAAATTCATCAACCAACGGGTTAAAAATATTTACATTAAAAATGTTGTTGCCAAAATCGATAGTAAAAATTTTCAGTAAAATGGCTGAAGAAGGTAAGACCTGCACATCATATTCAGTATATCTAATGATAAGCGCAAATGAACAGTAAAAGTTCGGTGCACCTTACAAGACAACATTTCTTCCAGTAGCCAACAACACAAAAAAACCAGTTACATAAGCATTCATCTATGTTTTCTCTACCCATTCCTTCAGTGTACTAATGATGTAGGCCATTCTATGTGTTTAGTTTGACACATTTCTTAGATGGAGAGTAAAGAAATAGAAAATAAGATCGGCATTGTCTGATTATTGTTCTATTGACCGAAGAGGAAAGAGAGAACTATTTACTGTGTCAAGACGTACGCTTGGTTTCTGGAGGCAATGAGTGACCAGTGCCGAATAAGACACAGTCTGATCCTGTTATATCAGTGTTTGTCTTTATGTTTTATGGTGTCGCTACTGATAACCTTTTTGTCTGTTTTAAGCGCAATATGACAGCTATATTACAATTGTGAGTACACGGAGAGGTCATCAGTTATCTGAATGTTTGGAGTGCCGGTTTATGAATGTAAAAAAAAAAAATGGTTCAAATGGCTCTGAGCACTATGGGACTCAACTGCAGCGGTCATCAGTCCCCTAGAACTTAGAACTACTTAAAGCTAACTAACCTAAGGACATCACACACAGCCATGCCCGAGGCAGGATTCGAACCTGCGACCGTAGCAGTCGCACGGTTCCGGACTGCGCGCCTAGAACCGCGAGACCACCGCGGCCGGCCTTATGAATGTCATTTTCACAACATTTCTCAGTGGTTTGTTTAACAAACATATGTGATTGTATTCTGCGGATTCGGCGCACTGAAATCCATCGAATAAACTTCATGTTAAGTTTGAGTACTGACTAAAGCCTTTGGTATTCCACTGTAGGCTGAAGTCATGCTTCTGTTTTTCAGTGATTCTAATGGTCATAGCACAGTTACAGTCCTGCTAGGAGAAGCCAGCGCTGGTGATGGACTGTCCGCATCTCGTGGTCGTGCGGTAGCGTTCTCACTTCCCACGCCCGGGTTCCCGGGTTCGACTCCCGGCGGGGTTAGGGATTTTCTCTGCCTCGTGATGACTGGGTGTTGTGTGGCGTCCTTAGGTTAGTTAGGTTTAAGTAGTTCTAAGTTGTAGTGGACTGATGACCATAGATGTTAAGTCCCATAGCGCTCAGAGCCATTTGAACCATTTTTTTGCTGGTGATGGACCCCCTCTACTGCAGAGTATAAACAAAACTGCAAAACAGCAGAGTGCATTCATGGGAAGGCGATGAGCGACTGACAGTGACACCAAAGACCAGTCTAGTGAGGCACAAAGAAACAGCAACGACGTTGAACCAGCACCGAGAGCCGTGGGCAGCAGTTGCAGGAAATTACTTCACGTGCATTTCTGGGTTACGCATGGTGTACTAAAAAAAAAATGGTTCAAATGGCTCGAAGCACTATGGGACATAACATCTGAGGTCATCAGTCCCCTTGACATAGAACTACTTGAACCTAACTAACCTAAGAACATCACACACATCCATGCCGGAGGCAGGATTCGAACCTGCGACCGTAGCAGCAGCGCGGTTCCGGACTGAAGCGCCTGGAACCGCTCGGCCACAACGGCCGACCATGGTGTACTGTCTGGTCTTGTTTCATCCTGAGCTGGCTGGTTCAGAAAACTGGCAGGCGAGCAGCATCACATGGGAGGATGCTAACTGGTAGACAGCCGGTGGCTGTAGCCCAATGTGTGTGAAGGATGGGGCAGCCACTGCCATCTGGGGACAGGAAGCTAAAGGAGAAATGGGCAGTCTGAGAGAACCACTGGTGGTGCGTAAGTGAGCACACAGGACGAGAGTCAGCTGTAAAGACTGGGTGACGGTGTCACATGGATAGCAGAAGGAGCAGCCTGGTGGAGTGTGGTCCACACCAAGGAACCACACCAAGCGTTGGCTCTTGTTCCAGGAAAGTCGAAAGTGACTGACAAAAAAAAAATGGTTCAATTGGCTCCGAGCACTATGAGACTTAACATCTGAGGTCATCAGTCCCCTACAACTTTGAACTACTTAAACCTAACTAACCTTAGGAAATCACACACGTCCATGCCGAGGTGGGATTCGAACTTGCGACCGTAGCAGTCGCGCAGTACCAGACTGAAGCGCCTAGAACCGCTCGACCACCGCGGCCGGCACAGTGGCAGACGTCTTGCCTCCAGAGAAGGTCGTGCTGACGAGACAGAAGGATATGTTCATCACAGTCTGTGCTCCTCAACAATAGTGCACAAAAATAGTGTCGTTAGATACTGGGATTAGTTAATGAATACTGAGCAACGATGAGTTTTCTTGTGTCTTTGTATTACTCACGCTCTGTGATTTACTGAATTACGTTGTTAATAAATGTGTTTAAAACTACTTAGGTATTTACACCCACACAACCTCCAACCACTATTTACTTGGAACGTTTCCAGCACCACATTTGCCTTGTTGTTTTATCCTCATCATCAAAAGGACATAAAGACATGAGCTGCTACTGCGCATTGAAATAAATAGATGAGGAAAGTTGATAACTTGAGGTGGACACGTACTCGAACTGGGACTTTTCCGTTTCCCGCTAACGGTCGCCTCGGCCATGTGGGCGCAGTCACTGACCGACACAAATTTCCAATTTAGTCACACATTACTGATGTAGTCCCTTACTAAAGCAGCTATTCGCAGATTCCCGTCAGAGTTCCAGCGTGTTCGTGCATCTGCTCTCAAGCGATCACTGGGACGTCTCACCGTAGTTACTTATATGCAGCGTTTGTTCCTTAGGACTCTGGTACCAACCGCCGCGGGTTTTGAATCCACGCCAGATGGCATGGACCTTGTTACCACTAGAGGTCTCTGCAGGCGTCGCGCTGTAAGCTGTGGCTGCGCGCGCTCCTGACAAGGGAACCTCCCCATCGCATCCCCCTCAGATTTAGTTATAAGTTGGCATAGTGGATAGGCCTTGAAAAACTGAACACAGATCAATCGAGAAAACAGGAAGAAGTTGTGTGGAACTATGAAAAAAATAAGCAGAATACGAGGTGCGGCTAGAAAAAAACCGGACTGATGCTGGAAAAAACATTTATTTACAATTATTTACAATTTCATGTTATCTCCTTCAATGTACTCTCCTCCTCGGTCTCTATACCGCTCCATACGTATTTTCCACTGTTCATAGCAATGCTGCAGATCATTTTCGGTAAGTCCATACATTACTTCCGTCGCTTTTTCTTTTACTGCTTCAACAGTCTCAAATCTAGTTCCTTTCAAAGCTGACTTGACATTAGGGAAAAGAAAAAAGTCACAGGGGGCCAAATCAGGTGAGTAGGGTGGATGATCTAAGACGGGAGTGTTGTGTTTTGTCAAAAACGTCTTCACTGACAACGCACTGTGAGCTGGGGCATTGTCCTGGTGAAGGATCCATGACTTTTTTCTCCACAAATCGTTCCATTTTCTCCGTACTCGCTCACGTAGGGTAGCCAGGACGCTAATGTAGTAATGCTGATTCACTGTTTGTCCCTCTGGTACCCAATCAATGTGCGCAATCCCTTTGATGTCAAAAAAACAATCATCATTGCCTTGAATTTCGATTTTGACATTCGTGCTTTTTTTTGTCGTGGAGAACCAGGAGTTTTCCAATGCATCGATTGGCGTTTAGTTTCGGGATCGTAAGTAAAAAACCACGATTCATCGCAAGTAATAACATTTTGTAAGAAGGTGGGATCACTTTCAATGTTTTCCAGGATGTCAGAACAAATCATTCTTCGGCGTTCCTTCTGTTCAATTGTGAGACACTTTGGAACCATTTTTGAACACACTTTGTTCATGTTGAAACTTTCATGAAGAATCTGCCTAACACTTTCCTTGTCAACTCCTGTTAACTCAGACACTGCTCTGATTGTTAAACGGCGATCTTGTCGAACAAGTTTACCGATTTTTTCAATGTTTGCATCAGTTTTTGCTGACAATGGTCTGCCAGTGCGAGTGTCATCACTGGTGTCTTCGCGGCCATCTTTAAATCGTTTAAACCACCGTGTTCGCGATAAACAATCATCGCCGTACACTTGTTGTAACATTACAAACGTTTCACTTGCAGATTTTCCTAGTTTGAAACAAAATTTGATGTTAACACGCTGTTCTTTCTGTACACCCAACATTTTCCGACGCACACGCGACTTTCAGCCTTATTGCATTCGTTTTATTGTTTCACCAGTACTAGTCCGGTTTTTTTCTAGCCACACCTCGTACACTAACTGAGTAGTGCATGTGTAAGATATGCAACATCAAGGAGACTGTGAGCTCAGGAGCACCGTGGTCGCGTGGTTAGCGTGAGCAGCTGCGGATCGGTTCAAGTCTTACCTAGAATGAAAAGTTTAATTTTTTTTTTATTTTCAGACAAAAATCAAAGTTCAGGCACTCACACATAATCAACTTCGTTCTCCCAAATTCCAGGACATGTTCAGATTTGCTTGGACATATGCAGGATTTGACGGTTTACACACGGAAAAATTTGAAAACGTTAAAAACATATGTTTTGACGGAGCACACGGAAAACTGTGCGACTGTGAATCTGTTGCATTCATTTGTTGCAGTTTATGTGACAAACTCTTATGTTTTCATCACTTTTTTGGGAGTTATTATCACATCCACACGAAAACGTAAATATTGCAAGGTAGAAGAAACTTTTTACTGAAACACGTATGTATTCATTACCAGCGATGGCGAGGCATGACAGAATCTCTGACCAGAGAGTTATTTATCGTTGCTAGTCTGCGCTTGACCGCGTGAGAGTTCAGTTGCGAGTTGCACTCTGTCTGCAGTAGTAGTCAGTCGGCAGTAGTTGTACCGAGCGGACGGTTGTACTGAGCAGGCGTCGGCATGCGTCGACGGCGTGCTGTTCTTCCGAATCTGGTCAGGATTGTGGTGGACGATGTGTATTATTGTACAAGGTAATGAAGCAGCATTGCGCTCAGCTAATAACGTATGTTAATTGTAATTAATTTGTTCAAAAAATGATGCCCCAATAATAACCTTTTATAAAGTAACTCATTTAAAGAAAAAGATTCATTTCAATTTAAAGAATATTTCCTATGCATTACCTCCAAGAATCAAAATTAAATACACGCCAGCATTGCACGGAGCTGTGCCGAAAAATAAGAGCAGATATAGATGCAGTTTTACTGAAGTAAAATTTATCAGGTTTAATTATTTCACAGGGCCGGAGGTCAGCGGTGCTGCCCTTATAAAATTTATCAGGTTTAGTTATTTCTGTTCAGATGTTACATTCAGTTCATGCTTCATTATTTAATTAATATTATTGTGGGTTTATGATCAATTATTATTCTCTAATTTTGCAAGGAGGTTACACTTGACTCATTTTTATTATTCACTTTTGTGGGAAGACAACATTTGGCACATTTTTTTATAATCATTGACTTTTAATTTCTTGCGGGGAGGTTACATTACCCATTCGCCAAGTGTACAAGTTAGGTGGGTCGACAACATATTCCTGTTACGTGACGCACATGCCGTCGCCAGTGTCGTATAGAATATATCAGACGTGTTCTCCTGTGGAGGAATCGGTTGACCTATGACCTTGCGATCAAATGCTTTCGGTTCCCATTGGAGAGACACGTCCTTTCGTCTACTAATCGCACGGTTTTGCGGTGCGGTCGCAAAACACAGACACTAAACTTATTACAGTGAACAGAGACGTCAATGAACGAACGGACAGATCATATCTTTGCGAAAATAAAGAAAGTAAACTTTTCACTCTAGGGAAGACTTGAAACAAGGACCTCTCGTTCCGCATCACGCTAACCACGGGACCATGGCGCTCCTGGGCTCACATTATCCTTGATGTTGCCTATCTTAGGCATGGACTACTCAGTTTGTATATTCTGCTTACTTTTTTCATAGTTCCACACAACTTCTTCCTGTTTTCTCGATTGATCTGTGTTCAGTTTTTCAAGGCCTATTCACTGTGCCAACTTATAAATTAATCTGAGGGGGGTGCGATGGGAAAGTTCCCTTGTGAGGAGCGCCACTGTGGAGCACGTGGTCCCAACCGCCAGTAGCGACGTACCTTATGGTGTATTTAAGCGCCTGCCTCTCACTCGGCGAGGCAGTCTGACATTCGCGTGAGTCTCTCGATATCTTGCTTACAGACACCGTGTTTACTTTGCTTACTTCCGTGTACGAGTGGACGTTGTTGATTTCGTGAGATTTTCTTTTGTGACCCGGTTGGTTAATGCTTGTTGTTGTTCTTGGTGTCCTGCTCGGTTGTCTGCCGTCGTACGTGTCCTTTTCCTGTTTGTCTGTCTTGTTTGTTCGCGGACCGCTCCCGTTCGGTCCCGCCGCGTTTTCGTTCACGGCAAAGCCGCTACCGTTCCGCTCGTGGTTACAACAAGGACTTGTCCAAAGAAACAGCCACCATTTTTTTATGCTGCAGGCATGTATGATTATGATCCAATGGGAATAAAGAAATTACACTCCTGGAAATTGAAATAAGAACACCGTGAATTCATTCTCCAAGGAAGGGGAAACTTTATTGACACATTCCTGGGGTCAGATACATCACATGATCACACTGACAGAACCACAGGCACATAGACACAGGCAACAGAGCATGCACAATGTCGGCACTAGTACAGTGTATATCCACCTTTCGCAGCAATGCAGGCTGCTGTTCTCCCATGGAGACGATCGTAGAGATGCTGGATGTAGTCCTGTGGAACGGCTTGCCATGTCATTTCCACCTGGCGCCTCAGTTGGACCAGCGTTCGTGCTGGACGTGCAGACCGCGTGAGACGACGCTTCATCCAGTCCCAAACATGCTCAATGGGGGACAGATCCGGAGATCTTGCTGGCCAGGGTAGTTGACTTACACCTTCTAGAGCACGTTGGGTGGCACGGGATACATGCGGACGTGCATTGTCCTGTTGGAACAGCAAGTTCCCTTGCTGGTTTAGGAATGGTAGAACGATGGGTTCGATGACGGTTTCGATGTACCGTGCACTATTCAGTGTCCCCTCGACGATCACCAGTGGTCTACGGCCAGTGTAGGAGATCGCTCCCCACACCATGATGCCGGGTGTTGGCGCTGTGTGCCTCGGTCGTATGCAGTCCTGATTGTGGCGCTCACCTGCACGGCGCCAAACACGCATACGACCATAATTGGCACCAAGGAAGAAGCGACTCTCATCGCTGAAGGCGACACGTCTCCATTCGTCCCTCCATTCACGCCTGTCGCGACACCACTGGAGGCGGGCTGCACGATGTTGGGGCGTGAGCGGAAGACGGCCTAACGGTGTGCGGGACCGTAGCCCAGCTTCATGGAGACGGTTGCGAATGGTCCTCGCCGATACCCCAGGAGCAACAGTGTCCCTAATTTGCTGGGAAGTGGCGGTGCGGTCCCCTACGGCACTGCGTAGGATCCTACGGTCTTGGCGTGCATCCGTGCGTCGCTGCGGTCCGGTCGCAGGTCGACGGGCACGTGCACCTTCCGCCGACCACTGGCGACAATGTCGATGTACTGTGGAGACCTCACGCCCCACGTGTTGAGCAATTCGGCGGTACGTCCACCCGGCCTCCCGCATGCCCACTATACGCCCTCGCTCAAAGTCCGTCAACTGCACATACGGTTCACGTCCACGCTGTCGCGGCATGCTACCAGTGTTAAAGACTGCGATGGAGCTCCGTATGCCACGGCAAACTGGCTGACACTGACGGCGGCGGTGCAAAAATGCTGCGCAGCTAGCGCCATTCGACGGCCAACACCGCGGTTCCTGGTGTGTCCGTTGTGCCGTGCGTGTGATCATTGCTTGTACAGCCCTCTCGCAGTGTCTGGAGCAAGTATGGTGGGTCTGACACACCGGTGTCAATGTGTTCTTTTTTCCATTTCCAGGAGTGTAGATACTAATTGGCACTGAAATACATCAATAAAGAAAGTTGAAAATTTGTGCTGGACCAGAATTCGAACCCAGATTATTCTGTTTCAAGCGAAGAGTGAATGGCAGGGTCATTACGACAGTAGTGGTTGGGTAAAATGGCTCTGAGCACTACGGGACGTAACTTCTGAGGTCATCAGTCTCCTAGAACTTAGAACTACTTAAACCTAACCAACCTAAGGACATCACACACATCCATGCCCGAGGCAGGATTCGAACCTGCGACCGTAGCAGTCGCGCGGTTCCGGACTGAAGCGCCTAGAACCGCGCGGCCACACCGGCCGGCAGTGGTTGGGTAAGTTGGAAATTTGAGTCGGTCAGTGACTGTATTCCGATAGCCGAGGCGGTCAAGCCAATCGTTCGCGATAAACGGAAAAATCCGACAGCGGCAGACCCTAGTTGCGACAGCATAGCAGTTCCATCGCAGTTCTGTTCGTTCCAGTGCATTAGCGCTAAAAACAGTCGTGTGAGAACATTATTGCCATTGGCTGTTGCTAAAAAAACTTTGTGGATCGTTAATCTGTGAAAAATTCTTAATAAATTAACTGAATAATAAAAGACAAAAAACACCTGGCGATTTCTCGTGAATGTTGTCCACTACTAATCTCCCTCACGTCTATTAATGCCAAGAGACGAGCGTCATGTTGGAACGCAGTTCATAATCCGCATTATAATTGTCATATCCCTGCGCTACCAACAGGGTCAGAGCCGGTTCATGTTGACCCATAGCAGAGGCGGAAGTCGCGGCAGACAGAAACTTCAGGTCGCTTGGCTCTGATTTTATTTGAAGTTGAGACGTTGGAAAATATGCTGCTGAAGTGGCATTCGAATTCGGATCTACTCCTTCGAGGTGTCTTACCCACTCGTAACTGTATAGTTCGATCATTTCGTTGCTTTCTCCAAGACTGCAAACTCTTGTAGGTCTCCGGGAAAAGCACGTATGTGCGTTTGAATCCTGGCCCAGCACAAAAGTATTCATGATTTCATTTCAAGCCGTAGCATATGCACACCAAAATACGAGTGATAAATAATTTTCATTTTCTGAGTGTCTTCATGTGCTGTCAACAATAACGATAGATGCTATTATTTCTAGTCAAACGTGTACACATGGGTCGGGTACAAAAAAAAAAAAAAATTATCCTCAGCTTCGAATAGCCGCGCGGAGTGGCCGCGTGGTTAGGGGCGCCAAGTCAGAGATTGCGCAGCCCTCCCGCCGGAGGTTCGAGTACTACCTCGGGGATGGATGTCTGTGTTGTTCTTTGCATAAGTTAGTTTAAAGTAGTTTAAGTAGTTTGTAAGTCTAGGAACCGATGCCCCCCTGCGGGTTCGGGGGTTAGAATAGGCCCGCGGTATTCCTGCCTGTCGTAAGAGGCGACTAAAAGGAGTCTCAAACGTTTCGGCCTTCTGTGATGGTCCCCTCTTGGGTTTGACCTCCTTTTTTTCAAATTTCCGTTGTTAGTGCGTGCCATTTGGGGAGGGACACCTTACGTGGTGTTTTCCTATTGGTCCATCATGCACCACCATCTTGCATGTTACCTCTTGTCGTGTGGCGGTATTTACGCCCAACGTCTCCTGGGTTGCCTCCTTCTCGCCTTGTGCACAATACCATTCTTAGCACCCACGACAACTGTGGACCCTTTAGACACCTAAAATCCAGCACGTAGCCAGTCCGTTGTGGTGGGGTCGTCATGTACCCTCTTGGTGGTAGCCCCCTGACCACGCAGGGATCGCACTACAGATGCCAGAGCTGTTTCCTCCCCATGCATGCCAAGGAGTATGTGCCCATCTTGTCTGGGGCACGGGGACTCCGGGCAACGGGATATCGGCCAGGTACCCGTCGCTTTGGCTGGGTGGCGCCCTTGGGGAGAGCCCTCGTTCGGAGTAGGTGGCATCTGGGCGGATGTGGCGCAATGAAGCGCAATAAATCACACCAAGCTGGTGGTCGCACGGCCACCAGCGTCTCTAAGCGAGGTAGAGTAGAATTTGACGCTGCGCAGTATGACCCTCCGACGTTCCCCTCGTTGGCTGCGCCATGGGAGGGCCGTAGATCTAGTGCCAAGCGGGAGCCTTACGTACCGCAATACCTTGTCTGCAGCAGGACTGATGGTGACTCCTTTCTTATGACGAAGCCTCTGTTTTTTGTGGAACACCTGGAGGATAAGTTTGGGGAAGTGGCGGGGTTGTCTAAAATGAGGAATGGGTCCATCCTCCTCAAGACGTCCTCCCCAGCCCAGTCACGAGCGTTGCTCTTGTGTGATAAGCTGGGTGACGTCCCTGTAACCGTCACTCCCCACAGTAGCTTAAATATGGTCCAGGGGATTATTTACCATCGTGACCTATTGTTACAATCCGATGACGAGCTGAGAGCCGACTTAGAACGACGTGGAGTGCATTTTGTCCGTCGTGTCCATCGAGGACCCAAAACTAACAGGGTGGCCACCGGTGCCTTTATCTTGGCCTTCGAAGGTGATGTCTTGCCCGAGAAGGTCAAGGTTATGGTTTACCGTTGCGACGTCAAACCATACGTCCCTCCCCCGATGCGGTGCTTCCAGTGCTGGAAGTTTGGGCATATGTCCTCCCGTTGCCCATCCAGCGCTACATGTCGAGATTGTGGACGCCCTTCTCATCCAGATTCTCCATGTGCGCCTCCGCCTGTATGTTTCAACTGTGGGGAGCACCACTCTCCATGCTCGCCGGATTGCCCCATTCTTCATAAGGAGCGGAAGATCATGGAATTTAAGACCCTGGACCGGCTTACTTATCGAGAGGCAAAAGTGAAATATGAACGGTTGTATCCTGCTTCCATTCGAACTTCTTATGCTGCAGCCACGTTATCGTCGCCCACGCGAGCGACGGTTGTCGCCTCATCTGTGCCGCCTTCAGTGGGCCCTCAGGGCCATGCATCTCTGTCTGCCCCCCTCGTGCCTGGGGGCAAGCCTTCCTCTGTTGCCCCCTTAGCCGTTGGGGGCAAACCCTCTTCTGTCGCTCCCCCCACACTTACTTCGGGAGTGACATCTCCTCCAAAACCGGGGGGCTCGATCCCTCCCCCTCCTCCTCCACCGGCGTTGCCTCTGCCGGTTCCTCTCCAGCGGAAGGGGTCCCTCGGGGCTCTGCCTTCCTCCGTTTCTTCTCCTACCCAGCCAGATGTCAGCCAGTGGCTGAAGGTTCCGCCACCTGCTGGTCGTAGGGCTTCTGCGTCGTCGTCAGCCTCTGATGCTCCCTCAGAGAAGCTCTCCCAGCCCTCTCACCCTAAGGGCCGACGTGAGAAGAAGGAACGGAATGTGTCCAAGAAGAAGGACGTTCCGGCGGTTTCAGTACCGCCTGCTGTCCATAGTCCTGGCTCCGGGGATGAGGTGGAGATCCTCGCATCTGCCGCGGATCTCGCCCTCACGGAACCCTTGGGGGCCTTTCCTATGGACACAGCTGACTCTCCCCCGGTGGCGGCAGTTGACTCTGAGGCTCTGTCTGCCTCTTAGTCGCCTTCACGCCCTCCCAGTCCCTTCCTGCTTCCATTCTCCAGTGGAACTGTGGCGGTTATTTCCGCCACCTGCCTGAGCTCCGGATGCTTCTGAGTGATTCCCCTGTTCTCTGCATTGCTCTGCAGGAAACTTGGTTTCCTGCAATGCGGACCCCCGCCCTTCGCGGTTATCGGGGATACTATAAGAACCGTGTTGCCTGTCACCGAGCATCAGGTGGAGTTTGCCTCTTTGTTCACCACTCTGTCTGTAGCTCGCCAGTACCCCTTCAGACGCCTTTAGAGGCAGTCGCTGCCAGGGTTGAGCTCTCGCCGGCTATTATAGTTTGCTCTGTTTACGTTCCTCCGGATGGGGAGCTCCCCCAGCATGTCTTGGCTGCACTGCTGGCTCAACTCCCGCCACCTTTGCTGCTTCTGGGCGATTTCAATGCCCACAACCCTCTATGGGGTGGGACTGTCTCCGATGACCGCGGTCGGGCCGTGGAGCATGTGTTGGCTCAGCTCGACCTTAGCCTCCTGAACACCGGTGCTCCCACACATTTCAGTGTGGCCCACGGCTCGTTCTCGGCCATCGATCTCTCTCTTTGCAGCCCCGCCTTGTCCCATCTCTCCACTGGAGAGTGCACCCTGACCTGTGTGGTAGTGACCATTTTCCCATCTATTTGTCACTGCCCCAGTGTCATTATTCTGGGCGCCTGCCCCACTGGGCTCTCCACAGGGCTGACTGGCCAGCTTTTACTTCCGCGGCAACCATTGCGTCTCCCCCACAGGGTGCCATTGACGAGGTGGTCCGTGTCTTTACCACGTCAATCATTTCGGCGGCCGAGGCTTGTATCCCCCGCTCTTCTGGACTCCCTCGGAAGAAGGCTGTACCCTGGTGGTCGCCGGAGATTGCTGAGGCTATTCGCGACCGTAGGCGGGCTCTCCAGCGTCATAGGCGGCACCCGTCTCTCGAGACCCTCATCGCCTTTAAGAGGCTCCGTGCCTTCGCCCGTCGTCTTATTGCACGGCGTAAGCAGGAGTGCTGGGAGAGGTACGTCTCATCCCTGGGCTCCCATGTCTCCCCCTCACTCGTGTGGTCCCGGATCCGGCGGATTTATGGATACCAGACCCCTATGGGTGTCCCTGGGATCTCCCTGGACGGCGCTGTCTGCACGGACGCTGCCGCCATTGCTGAACAGCTTGCCGCGCACTTTGCGAAGAGCTCGGCGACTGCATCTTATCCCCCCGCCTTTCGCTCTCTCAAGGAGCGTGCCGAGCGGACGCAGTTCTCATTTCACACGCATCGTTCTGAAAACTACAATGCTCCTTTCAGCGAGAGGGAATTCCTCGCTGCCCTCGCCGATTGCCCTGATACAGCACCAGGACCGGACTGCATCCACGCGCAGGTGCTGAAGCATCTCTCCCAGGACTGCCAGAGACACATTCTCGCGGTATTTAACCGCATTTGGTGCGAAGGCGTGTTCCTGTCACAATGGCGAGAGGGTGTTATTGTCCCCATCTTGAAGCCCGGTGCGGACCCACTGGCGGTGGACAGCTATCGTCCCATTACCCTCACCAACGTTTTGTGCAAATTGCTCGAACGTATGGTGGGGCGGCGTTTGTGTTGGGTCCTTGAGTCGCGCGGTCTCCTCGCTCCATCCCAGGGTGGCTTCCGTCGGGGCCGGTCTGCCACGGACAATTTGGTGCGGCTGGAATCTGCTATCCGTATGGCCTTTGCCCGACGTCAGCATCTCGTTGCTGTATCTTTTGATCTGCGGAAGGCGTATGACACCACATGGAGGCATCACATCCTCGCCACGTTGTATGTGTGGGGTCTTCGTGGTCGGCTCCCGGCTTTTCTTCAAACCTTTTTATTGCGTCGCTCTTTCCGGGTGCAAGTCGGTGCCTCCTCTAGTTCCTCTTATACACAGGAAAATGGGGTCCCGCAGGGCTCCGTGTTGAGCGTGTCCTTATTTCTAGTGGCCATTAATGGTCTGGCGGCAGCCGTGGGGTCGTCGGTGTCTTCTTCTTTGTATGCCGACGACTTCTGCATCTCATTTAGCTCCACGACTACGGGAGTCGCCGAACGCAGGCTGCAGGTAGCCGTTCGGAAGGCAGCATCATGGGCTCTGACTCATGGTTTTCAGTTCTCTGCAGCCAAGACTCGAGTTATGCACTTCTGCAGGCGTCGGACGGTCCACCCTCATCCTGAACTTTACCTCGACGGCCACCTGCTTGAAGTGGTGGACACTTGCTGCTTCTTGGGACTCGTGTTTGATGCCCGGCTCACTTGGGTTCCTCATATTACGCAGCTGAACCAAAAATGCTGGCGGCACCTCAACGCCCTCCGCTGCCTTAGCCACACATCTTGGGGTGCAGATCGCTGCACGCTGCTGCGATTGTACAGAGCCCTTGTGCAGTCTCGGCTTGATTATGGGAGCCTGGCGTATGGGTCTGCATCACCCTCAGTGTTGAAGTTGTTAGACCCCATACACCACTGTGGGGTCCGGCTTGCAACTGGCGCTTTTCGTACCAGCCCCGTGGATAGTCTACTGGTCGAGGCCGGGGTTCCCCCACTGCGGATTCGCCGCCATCGACTGCTCGCCGACTATGCTGTCCACGTGCATTGCTCGCCAGGCCATCCCAATCGTCGCCTGCTTTTCCCTGCCATGGTCCTCCATCTGCCCGAACGGCGACCTAGGTCTGGTCTTTCCGTCGCTGTCCGCGTTCAGTCCCTGCTGTCGGACTTGGGTTCATTCCCTCTTCCGCCTCCCTTCCGGGTCCGTGCACCTACGCCTCCCTGGTGTTTGTCCCGTCCGTCTGTCCGTCTGGACTTGGCACAGGGACCCAAGGACTCGGTTCCGCCTGTGGCCCTCCGTCGCCGTTTTCTTGCGCTCCTCGCCTCATTTTCGGACTGTGAGACTGTCTACACTGATGGTTCCCTGGTTGATGGTCGCACTGCCTACGCTTTTGCTCATGCTGCCCATGTTGAGCAGCGCTCCTTGCCGGCTGGCTGCAGTATTTTTACTGCAGAACTGGTGGCCATATTGCGCGCTCTTGAGCATATGCGTTTCTGCTCAGGTAGGTCCATCGTGATCTGCAGTGACTCCCTGAGCAGCCTTCAGGCCATCGACCGCTGCTACCCCTCTTCTCCTCTGGTGTCCTCTATTCAGGAGTCTGTTTTCGCCATTACCCGCTCTGGTCGTTCGGTGGTCTTGGTTTGGACGCCAGGTCATGCTGGCATCCCGGGGAACGAACGTGTAGACAGGCTGGCCAAAGGGGCAATCGACGCCCCAGCTTTGGCGATCGGCCTCCCAGCTCGAGATCAGCAGCTGGTGTTGCGCTGTAAGGTGCTTGGGGTGTGGTCTGCTGAGTGGCGAGGCGTGACAGCCCCGAATAAACTGCGGGCTGTCAAGGAGACGACCGATGTGTGGCGTTCCTCCCTGCGGGCTTCTCGCAGGGACTCGGTGGTCCTGTGTCGGCTGCGCATCGGCCATACATACCTGACGCACGGCCATCTGTTGCGTCAGGAGGATCCCCCCCTGTGTCGGTGTGGGTCCCGGCTGACGGTCGGCCACATTTTGCTGGAGTGTCCTCGACTGCGCACGCTCCGGCAATCTTTTAATCTCCCGGGCACTTTGGCTTTGGTTTTATTCGACGATGCCTCCATGGCTGACACTGTTTTACATTTTATCCGTGGTAGTCCTTTTCATGGTTCGATTTAGGGAGGTCCTGCACCTTTCCCATTCTGTGTCTTTTGTCCTTGTGTCTGTTGCTGTTCTGGTGTGCCGTCAGATGGTTGACTCTTTCCCTTTTTTGTTCTCGTGGTCAGTCAACCAGTCTCCGGCCATCTTCCTTTCTTCTGTTTCTTTCTGTCTGGTGTTCCTCTGTCCTGTTCTTGTCTGTAGTGTTTGTTGCTGCATTTGTGTTCTTTTAGCGCCTGGGGGGACGTCTCCTCCCCCTTTGGTTTTTACCTGCTCCGTAGGTTTTCGGCTCGCCTGATTTTGGAATGGGGGACTGATGACCTTCGCTGTTTAGTCCCCCTTAAACATCCCATCAACCAACCAACCAACCAACCTAGGAACCGATGACCTAAGCAATTTGGTCCTTTGGAATTCACACACACATTTTCAGATTCGAATATCTCGCTGCTGGTGAAAAATTCGATATCGAAAATCTGATTTTACTTGGTCAACAATTAGGGGTTCGAATCCCACTGTCACAACTTTACATCATGGCACTTGATTTTAACACTTGCAAACTTTGTTACTTGAAATTATGTTAACGACTTTTCGTGGTTAGTTAACAGACCGATAATGAAACTTCCTGGGATATTAAAACTGTGTGCCGGACTGAGACTCGAATCCGGGACCTCTAACTTAACGCGGGCAAGTGCTCTATCATCTGAGCAATCCAAGCGCGATTCACGACCCGTCCTCAAAGCTTTAATTCAGGCTCTGAGGCTGGTCCGTGAGTCGTGCTTGGGTAGCTCAGATGATAGAGCTCTTGCCCACGTAAGTCAAAGGTCCCGGGTTCGTGTCTCGGTCCGGGGCCCAGTTTCAATCTGCCAGCGCACGCTCCGCTGGAGAATGAAAATTTCATTCATGGAGATAATGGTCTCGACAAAATTCCAGGCAGGCGACAAAAATTTTCCGTTCACATTTGCTAACTGATACTGGCGAAAACTTTGATATTTCTCATCTCTTTGTGGGCAATCACCAATTACGAACGTTTTTGTGATAGAGTCTCGGTCATGCACGAAAACTTTGCTTTGTTACAACGGCTACAGGTGCTTGGTTCCAGTCCAGATCCTAAAGAAAAAAGTTCTTCATATCGTTTAAAGTTCGGACATGTGGACACATAATCAGTCAACCATGTCCGCCTGCTTAGCAGAGTGGTACCGTACTTACCTCCCATGCAAGTGTGCCCGGGTTCGATTCTCGGCCGCGCTGGAGACTCTCTCCGCTCAGGACTGGGAGTTGTGTTATCCTCCTCATCATTTCATCCTCATCACCGGCACGCAAGTCACCCAGTGTGGCGTCGACTGAAGTAAGACTTGCACTTGGCGGCCAAACTATCCCGGATGGACCCTCCTGGCCAATAATGCCAGACGCTAATTTCATTCCATTTGGTTAATAATGAGTTCAGAGCAATTATTGATGATTTATGTTAATATCGCGTTTTCCATACAGCGCTTCCCGCTGTTAATCGCGTTTCTTTTAACTGATTAGTTCAACATACAGTTTATGACAAACAGCTCGTAGTATGTACGACGTTTCACAGGTATAAGAAAACCTTTTAAAGAGCAAAAATACTTCGAACTGTCACAGAACTTCAGGAGTGCAGATATTGTCTAAAATGTCTTGTTCACAAAAATATCTTATTTTGTCTAATGGTAGCTGGAATGACTTAGGTGACAAAGCTAGTTAACTCGAATTCTAATGAGTGTGTTAGTGATACTGAAATGTCACTTACTGTAATAATATTGAGTTCACGAGCGTGAAGGACTGTTCCATAACTATTAAAGCGTTTCCTAATATTTGCTAGATCGTGGTGTTACGTTACATCTGGAGTGATTACTTAGAGAAGAGTACTCTCTTTCGACCTCATGTAGTATCCGTATTATATATTCAAACGACTGTATAGCAAAGAGATTAGAGGACCTACTAGTCAGGTACACCGTGTGTGCTGCACGCAGATCAGGCGAAACGCAATTCAGGTCGTTCGGATACTTCTGGGTATAGTAGTATATGTGGCGTTGGAGAAGTCTAGGATTCACAGGAAGTATATGCATCACCTAAAGCCACACCACATAATAACAACATTAGGTTGACTGTCTTTTTGTCCTAGTTAGAGGGTCATCAGTTTTATCTCTGATGCTCAGTTAACTCATAACGTAGCGTTTATGTAACATTATAAAAGACAACTGACGACTGACCGGAAATGTTGACTTCGAGTAAACATGTGTGTGTGTGTGTGTGTGTGTTGGGGCTTATGGGCGCTCAACACCGAGGTTATCAGACGTAAAATAGTGCATAAGAAAATAAAACGTAAGTAAAACGTGAAAGGAGCGTCAAGGACGCCACAGGAAATTGTCTCTGGCTGGCCACTTACTTAAATTACTTTTGAATACATTATGGGCACAGCAGTGATCAATGTCTTATAAATAATTACTATTAAAAACAGTCTTGATCACGATTTATTTAACAAGGTGACCGGTTTCAACCACTACTGTGGTCATCTTCAGACCATTGAGTAGGAACCTCTTTCTGTTGAAGAATCACTACTCAATTCTTCAACAGAACGAGGTTCCTACTCAATGGTCTGTAGATGACCACAGTAGTGGTTGAAATCGGTCACCTTGTTAAATAAATCGTGATCAAGACTGTTTTTAATAGTAATTACTTACTTAAATTATGGCCGAGCCAGTAATCCTGTGAACAAATTAAGATTCTCTCCGTAAAATCTTGCTAAAAATATTGGACAAGTCACAGAACTTTAAAACATTAACCACATTCCTTTGATTATTTCCTAAAAGAGATGGCAGATCCGCCAGCAGGTCAGCCGCGGCCCGCTGGTCAGAAAACAAAACGCAATCCAATAAAACGTGGCGCACAGTGATCTAGACGCCACAAGCACCACACATTGGAGGGTCCTCTCACTGGAGCAAAAAGACTCGTGAGCTCAACAGTGAGGTGAGCGCGTGCAGAGGGATGGCACACTGCAGTAGTTGCGGATCGAGACAAGTCTCCTTCGCTGCGAGATCTGCCCTTTCGTTTCCAGCAATGTCAACGTGCCATGGCACCTAGCTGAAAGCCACCTCCTTCCCCAGGCGTAGTAGCTGGAGCAGAGCATCCTGGATGGTCTGGTCTATTTTAGCTGCTGGATACAAATGTTGCAACGAGTGAAGGGCACTGAGTGAATTGGAACAGACAAGAAATTTAGGACGCGAAGAGTGTCTCATCTGCTCTAGTGCTCACAAGATCGCAGACAAGTCTCCATCAAAGACAGTAAAATTGAGGCAGTCGGACCTTGAGGACACGATCCGGAAAAACAATTGAGCAACCAACAGAATCGCTCTGTATTGACCCATTCGTAAAACCAGCTACATAGTCGTGGTGCTCAGATAATATGGCAGAAAATGTTGCATTAAAAACAAAAACAAAAGTGCGATCTCTCTTGCACCGCACTTCGGCCTCTCCAGTAACCAGGGGGGCAGGTGGTTAAAATCCTGGATTTGGAGCCGGACAACTCCACACCAAGTGACTCCAGCACATGTTGCACGCGGATCGTTAAGGGCATCATGGTTAGCGGACGGGGTAAGAAAGACGATCCAGAGGTGGATGAGCAGCAATATGGTGAGCGGGTGAAGTTGGAGCTGCACGAAACTTACACCCCTGGCGCAGCAGAAGGAGCTGCCGGTGGATGGTAAGTGGCGGTTCCATGGCCGCAGCACAGAGGTGCTTCCGATAAGCACCTGTGGCCAGTCGAATCAACGCATGGTGGACAGCGTCAAGGACCCGAAAATAAGAGCGCCTCGCTAACCCACACACTGTGCACCCTTAGTCCAGGAGCAAATGCGCAAAAGCACGATAACACTGGATGAGACGCGGCCTGTCTGCTCCCAAAGACCTGTGGTTGGCACTTGAGGATGTTCAGTGCCTGCAGGGTTCTGGCTTTCAAGTCTTGCAGGTGTGGCAACCATGACAATTTGGAGTCAAAAATGAGGCCCAGGAACCGCACTGTGTCTCTAAAGTGTAGGATAGTGTCCCCCATATTCAAAGCAGGCAAATTAAAAAGACGACAACTCCAAATACACTCCTGGAAATGGAAAAAAGAACACATTGACACCGGTGTGTCAGACCCACCATACTTGTTCCGGACACTGCGAGAGGGCTGTACAAGCAATGATCACACGCACGGCACAGCGAACACACCAGGAACCGCGGTGTTGGCCGTCGAATGGCGCTAGCTGCGCAGCATTTGTGCACCGCCGCCGTCAGTGTCAGCCAGTTTGCCGTGGCATACGGAGCTCCATCGCAGTCTTTAACACTGGTAGCATGCCGCGACAGCGTGGACGTGAACCGTATGTGCAGTTGACGGACTTTGAGCGAGGGCGTATAGTGGGCATGCGGGAGGCCGGGTGGACGTACCGCCGAATTGCTCAACACGTGGGGCGTGAGGTCTCCACAGTACATCGATGTTGTCGCCAGTGGTCGGCGGAAGGTGCACGTGCCCGTCGACCTGCGACCGGACCGCAGCGACGCACGGATGCACGCCAAGACCGTAGGATCCTACGCAGTGCCGTAGGGGACCGCACCGCCACTTCCCAGCAAATTAGGGACACTGTTGCTCCTGGGGTATCGGCGAGGACCATTCGCAACCATCTCCATGAAGCTGGGCTACGGTCCCGCACACCGTTAGGCCGTCTTCCGCTCACGCCCCAACATCGTGGAGCCCGCCTCCAGTGGTGTCGCGACAGGCGTGAATGGAGGGACGAATGGAGACGTGTCGTCTTCAGCGATGAGAGTCGCTTCTGCCTTGGTGCCAATGATGGTCGTATACGTGTTTGGCGCCGTGCAGGTGAGCGCCACAATCAGGACTGCATACGACCGAGGCACACAGGGCCATCACCCGGCATCATGGTGTGGGGAGCGATCTCCTACATTGGCCGTACACCACTGGTGATCGTCGAGGGGACACTGAATAGTGCACGGTACATCCAAACTGTCATCGAACCCATCGTTCTACCATTCCTAGACCGGCAAGGGAACTTGCTGTTCCAACAGGACAATGCACGTCCGCATGTATCCCGTGCCACCCAACGTGCTCTAGAGGGTGTAAGTCAACTACCCTGGCCAGCAAGATCTCCGGATCTGTCCCCCATTGAGCATGTTTGGGACTGGATGAAGCGTCGTCTCACGCGGTCTGCACGTCCAGCACGAACGCTGGTCCAACTGAGGCGCCAGGTGGAAATGGCATGGCAAGCCGTTCCACAGGACTACATCCAGCATCTCTACGATCGTCTCCATGGGAGAATAGCAGCCTGCATTGCTGCGAAAGGTGGATATACACTGTACTAGTGCCGACATTGTGCATGCTCTGTTGCCTGTGTCTATGTGCCTGTGGTTCTGTCAGTGTGATCATGTGATGTATCTGACCCCAGGAATGTGTCAATAAAGTTTCCCCTTCCTGGGACAATGAATTCACGGTGTTCTTATTTCAATTTCCACGAGTGTAGTATCGTATGCCTTACTGATATCAAAGGATATGCCGATACAGTGGTACTGACGGAGGAAAGCCTGCTGAAAAGCCGCCTCTGTGAGGGTCAAGTTGTCGACTGTGGACCGAAATTTTCGGAATCCACTGAGAGCCGCTAAGGAATTGCCTTGTCTCCAACAGCCAGACCAGACAACCGTTAACCATCTGTTCCAGTGTCTTTCCTACGCAGCTCGTCAAGGCGATACTTCAGTAACTTCTAGGACATAACTCCTGGATTGAGGAGAGGGATTAGAATGGCCTCCGTCCACGAGTTGGGGAGGACGCCTGTCTGCCTGCTATATTAGACTAAAGCATTCGAGGAGGATTTCCTTTGATGCCGCTGGCAAATGTCGCAGTATGCAGTAACGGATGTGGTCGTCACTGGGTGCAGTGTCAGAAGTCTCATTCAGTGCCGATTCGAGCTTCCACAAGTAGAAAGGGGAGTTTCAAGCCTCAGAACTGTTTGACCTAAAGTCCAGATTTTCCCCCCTGACAGTTGCACAGTAGCGACGAAACGCAGGATCCTGGCTTGCAGTGGCAGTAGTTTGTGCAAAATGCTTGGCCAGCTTCTGAGCAATGTCTCTAGGTGTTGTTTGGAGGCACCTCTGGTTCAGTGCTGCAGCTATCGGGAAACCGCTGTGTTTACCGGAAATCCTCTGTATGGGTGCCCAGACCTGTGACGAACAATTGGAACTAATGATGAAGTTCAGGAACTCATGCCATGACCGGCTTTTGCTCTCTTTAATGACACTCATGATTCGAAAGGCTGTGAGATTGACTGCTGTCGTGCGGCATTTAAACCGTTGAAGAGCCGCACGCCTGTCCCGGATGGCTAAATGGCACTCTTCTGTCCTCCAGAGATCGAAAGATTTTGGTATGGATAGATCAGCGGCATGATGGATCACATACATGATGTAATCCACCCGTTCCTGACGCTGTCACGGTGTTCAAACACAGCTAACGAACCAGCATCGTCCCGTTAGTAGGCGGATCGGGAAGTGGTCGCTGGAATTAAGGTCGTCAATGATCTCCCTGTGAACAGAGTCGGTGAGGGTTGGAGAATGACCCAGTAGCAGCGCAGAAATGAGTCGGAGCACCAGCATTTAGGAAGCACAACTCTCAAGACGTCAGGAGGCTCTCCAAACCTCGACCCCGACGGCAAGTAGACGTTGAGCTCCACAGGACATGGTGGGCATTGAAGTCTCCCAGGAGGAGAAATGGTCGGTGGAGTTGAGCGATAAGACCTGTGGGAGCCTCAGAGTCCACTGCATCCAATGGAGGTAAATAAAGAGAACAAACAGTGAGCCTGTGATGTGCAGAAATTTCAACTGCAGCTGCTTGCAGGTCGGTATCCAGTGGAAGAGCAGAGGAGTGGTGCCCATTATAGACAAACACAGCAACCCCTCCTTTGGCTCTTTCCCCAGTCAGGTCATCCATGCAGTTTAGTGTATTGACCCATAGTGCAGAGGCATCAGATGGTTTGAAATGTGTTTCCTGCAAACAGAAGCACAGAGGGAGTTTCAGTTCCTCCATGTGCGTCCTGAATCCATTCATGTTCCACTGCATAATGGGAGCCATCTATCGGGGGGGGGGGGGGGGGTAGTACTTTCATCCTGACTTTCTGATGGCGAGGGTAGCCCACAATGGGTCGGGGCTCAGTTTTGAAGCGAGATGGTTGCCCCAATCCGACATCAAGCTCCATAGCCTCTAAAGAAGAATTGACAGAGACGTCAGAGAGGTCGATGGCGACATCGTCAGGCTGTTTTCTGCCCGATTCCACCAGTGTTGGACGTTTTGCCTTGGATATTTTTCCCTGGGTAAACTTTGCAGCAACAAATGCGGTTGAGGGTGTGGCAGCATTGGACAGCGTACCAGACGGAACCTTTGGAGGAGCAGGTAGCTCCACAATGTCAGCAACCACAGATTTTTCCAAATTTCTTGGGGGAGGGATAGGCTTAGAAACGACTGCAGCAGCACAAGTGCAGGGGCACACGCAGGTACTAGTGCCGACGCTAGCAGCCTCCGTTTGTGTAGCACCATCAGCTTTCTGCATGGGCTGTTTAACAACTGAAGTGAAGGAGGTAGCAAAATACGAGGGCTGCATGGCTTTATACAGTTTGTTTGCCTCAGTATAGGGGATGCGCATCATAGTTTTAAGCTCCTGTATCTTCCGTTCTTCCACATACACGCTGCAGTCCCGACTCCAGATGGGGTGAGCTCCAGAGCAATTCACACACTTCAATGGGGACGAACAATGGACACCTTCATGGGCGGCCTGACCGCACTTGCCACAAGTAGCTTCTCCATGACACCCCAGAGTAGCATGCTCAAAGCGCTGGCATTTGAAACACGGCATTGGGTTGGGCAGATAAGGCCGCATACTTATGCGAAGGAAACCCGCCTTAATATGCTGAGGGATTTTCGTTCTGTTAAACGTCAGGATAAAGGGGTCGGACTTAACAAGAACACCATCCACCCTCTTCGCGATATTTTGCATTCAACTATTCCTGCTGGAGCCCACTCATCTTTCAGTTCCTCTTTGGGAATGTCCACCAGATCCCTGCGCATCGCAAAACCTTTGCTGTAATTCAAGGTGATGTGCAGCTCAGTTTCGACGGCATATTCCTCAAGGAATTGCGCGTTCTATAGATTCTTAGTTTTTTCGGAACCAGCGGTTTCCACCAACAGCGTCCCATTACGCAGTCGCTTAACAGATTTCAAACTGGCAGGAAAGCCCTAGAGCCCTTTTTGAATATAGAAAGGGGGAACTTTCTCGAAGCTGCCCTCTTTCCTTTTAACGATTAAAAACACATTGTGCCCGCCAGCATGTGTTCTGTTACTAGTCACGATTCAGATTCCGCTCCTGCGTCAGGAGGATTGGCTACACGTGCCCTCTTGTTGGAGTGGGTGTTGGAACCTACAATCGGCGCACCCTTTCCGCTGGGAGGAGGCAAAGAAGATTTAGAAGGATCCATCTCGGTCCCATGAGCAGCTAGGGAACTAGAAGGCTACCTAGATAGAGCGCCGCGTGCCTAGGTATGCCTTATACAACTGAGGTGCGGCAGGTTCCCCAGAGGTGGCCCACTAACGACCGTTCCACCTGAACAGCCATGCATTTCATCAGCACGCAGCACACCTTAAGATTGAGGGGTTGGATAGGGAGGTTTATTCCATCCTCGCGATCCGGGCGGTCAAGCCAAGATCCCCATTCCCTGAGACACACAACGTTCCACCCCCGCGCCGTCTGGTGGTCGTTGAAGCATGCTCAGAGCTTACGGTGACAGGGGACTGGCGGCGCTTACCAGTCCCCAGCTCAGGAACCCCGGGATCGCCAAGCCCGTACCCGGCAAATGAATGCCGATCCCTGGCGGCAACATATGACAGAAATTTCTCATGTGAAAAGTGTGTGTGTGACAGTGTAACCCTGTTCCGAAGTCTTCTAAACAGTTCGTCTCCGTAAAAGTACGAGGCGTGCTTTTTAAGTAAGTACCGTTTTGAAATTAAAAAAAGACGTCCTAAGATATCTCAATAATTTTATTTTTACATGAAAACCTGTACCTTAATCTATGCACTGACGGCATTACAGTGTGATTCTTCCTTGTTTACGTTGTGTACTGAATGTTTAAATTATGAGTGATTGAATGGTAAGAAAATGGGTGGGAGCATTTGAAGATGGCCGCACAAATGTGCATGATGAACAATGGAGTGGGCGTCCTTCAGTCGTTACTGAAAGTTTGGTGCAGGAAGTGGACAATATGGTGAGAGAAAACAGACGCTTTACGATTCTTCTTGCGGGATGACTTTCCTAATGTTTCTCGTAGTGTTTTGTCTGGCATTGTGACCGAACACTTGAATTACCGAAAATTGTGCGCATGTTGTGTACTGAAAATGTTGACGGATGTGCACAAAACCCAACGTTTAGACAGTGCATTGAATTCTAAAGTCTGGCATTGTGACCGAACACTTGAATTACCGAAAATTTTGCGCATGTTGGGTACTGAAAATGTTGACGGATGTGCACAAAACCCAACGTTTAGACAGTGCATTGAATTCTAAAGTCTTCTAAACAGTTCGTCTCCGTGAAAGTACGAGGCGTGCTTTTTAAGTAAGTACCGTTTTGAAATTAAAAAAAGACGTCCTAAGATATCTCAATAATTTTATTTTTACATGAAAACCTGTACCTTAATCTATGCACTGACGGCATTACAGTGTGATTCTTCCTTGTTTACGTTGTGTACTGAATGTTTAAATGCCTCCGATAATCGTGAGTCCCGCCGACTGTGAAGTACGGGCTGTTATAACATTTCTTAGTGCTAAGGGTCTAAAAGCGATCGATATTCATCGTGAGATCTGTGCAGTTTACGGAGAAAACATTATGAGTGATTGAATGGTAAGGAAATGGGTGGGAGCATTTGAGGATGGCCGCACAAATGTGCATGATGAACAACGGAGTGGGCGTCCTTCAGTCGTTACCGAAAGTTTGGTGCAGGAAGTGGACAATATGGTGAGAGAAAACAGACGCTTTACGATTCTTCTTGCGGGATGACTTTCCTAATGTTTCTCGTAGTGTTTTGTCTGGCATTGTGACCGAGCACTTGAATTACCGAAAATTGTGCGCATGTTGGGTACCGAAAATGTTGACGGATGTGCACAAAACCCAACGTTTAGACAGTGCATTGAATTTACTTGTGAGGTGATGACTTCTTAAGCCAAATTGTTACGGGCGATAAAACGTGGGTGGCCTACGTCACACCAGAATCAAAGCAACTGTCCATGGAAGTTGCCCAAGGGCATCGTTTTGCTGCAAGACAATGCCCGTCCGCATGTCTGAATCAGACCAAAGATCTCATCACATCTTTTCGATGGAAAACGCTATATCATCCTCCGTACAGCCCCGATCTTGCGCCCAGTGACTACCATCTGTTCCTGCACTTGAAGAAACACCTGAGCGGTCAGCGTCTTCAAGACGATGACGAAGCCAAAACAGTGATGATGCATTGGTTAACAAGTCAGGCGGCAGACTTCTATGAGGAGGGTATTCAAAAACTGGTACAACGTTATGGCAAGTGCCTCAGTATTGACGGGAATTATGTAGAAAAGTAGATTAAGGTACAGGCTTTCATGTAAAAATAAAATTATTGAGATACCTTAACACGCCTTTTTTTAAATTTCAAAACTGTACTTACTTAAAAAAAACACTCCTCGTATATAATTATTTAGTGCCACCAAGATACGGTTAATAATTTTATGGTTGTACTTGCAGCGATCGGCATAATTTAATCTTTGAGAGAAAAAGTGCTTTCAAATGTGATTGCGGCAGCTTTGTGCAGTATCAACGACCGCTGACTGCTCGCACTCTCACTTAAAGTTATAGATATCGACGTTTTGCAGCGACAAAGGAATTTTCATAATGCTCTCGCTGCATGCCCTTTATATTCGCTGTGGGTCTCACTTTATTGCTGCTTATCATCGTTCACACGGTATTTGCTCTCATAGGAATTACGTGTACAATGGACGCCCTCTACCTTCTAACTTCCGAGTATACTAAAATATATATACTTTTTATTGCAGCAAGAGGCACTGTGTTTAAATATTTCTCAGACGTTGCCGGTGATGAAAATTTCGTTTGTGTCAAAAATAGTTTAGCTTCCACCCTGTTTCCATCGTTAGGAATCCTGTGGCTTATCAGAGCTATGCTGTTATGTTGGTACCACAAATTCCCGAGTAGTGACACTCCATTATGCTGGAAAAAGAGGTGCTACAGATACATACTTCACGCAAGAAATGACGCTGCCTTGACCACATTGTCTTCTGATTCTAGTAATAGACAGATTACGCAAGGGAGCGAGTATTTTTGGCTGTGGGAGTGGGGAGAGAGGTAGAGGGACGAAGGGAATTCTGTGCGAAAAAATTGTATTGTTTACTTATTTTGATCTTTGTTTATTTGCACATGTCTTGTATCTTTTTACTAAGGGCAACCTTATGTGTAATTAGTCGACTCGTTTTGGCATACTAGAGCACAATTGAAAATGTAATTTCTCTGCAGAATTAGTGAGCCAGGTATTAGTGTTACTACTAGGGAGTGGAGTTTTCTTTTCTTTTTGATGGGTAAAGTGAATATGGAAGGACCATGTTCTCATGACACTCAATCTTCTGTATCAAGAGCTCTGTGATACCTCCACGAGGGGAAACTTTCGCCAACTAAACCTCCAAAGCCAAAGACGATCTAGTAGGTGGACCCCATGCACCCGAGACTATAGCACGGGAGCCATTTTGCAACCACAGAAGGGATAGGTGGGAGGATACCCTCACCTCACTAAGAACGGACTCGTTGCAAAGAGCCTGATGGACTATGAGATGCATGCCAGAAACTGGTGGACCCCTTCAACCATTAGGACGGAGCATCAAAAATGCACATGCGAAGGCATGTGAAATCTTCTGGGCTGCCAGGCGCCGTTTTACTGCCTTATAAAGCTAGAACGTGTCGACAATTCTAGCATCCCACAGGCACTGGAAGGAGTTTACACAAAGCGCAAAGAATTCGCACAAGGAGGCGTGTGGAACAAAGCATGCTTAAAAAGATGTTTGCTGTACAGTAAGGACTGTCCTTATAATTCACGGTCGCCAACAGACTCTGAGAGGAAACCCAAACATGAATCTGTCTAAGCCTCACGCTGAGGTAGGAGCTACAAAGAAGTGTTGTGTGGCTGTTCTTACATCAGCTTCGGAATGCAGAAAACCGAGCGAGGTGGCGCAGTGGTTAGACACTGGACTCGCATTCGGGAGGACGACGGTTCAATCCCGCGTCCGGCCATCCTGATTTAGGTTTTCCGTGATTTCCCTAAATCGCTCCAGGCAAATGCCGGGATGGTTCCTTTCAAAGGGCACGGCCGACTTCCTTCCCCATCCTTCCCTAATCCGATGAGACCGATGACCTCGCTGTCTGGTCTCCTTCCCCAAACCAACCAACCAACCGGAATGCAGAAAAACATCGGAAGTCTGTGCCACTAGTCCTGATGAAATCGTGAGGAAGACGCCAGTTTTCGAGTTACGCACCAGCCTACGCAAGGTAGGAAATTTCCATCCTGCACTCAGAGACGTAGTCTTGCAACGGCGAAATGTCTTTTAACAGCATTAAAAATTTAGTTCGCCAATGGCAATGGCAAGAGGAGAAAAATGTTCAAGCAGTCATGGAGGTGAGAGGGAATATGAGTGAACAGAGTGGAGGAGACAGCACAAAAGCAAGAGGACACGGGGGCTCTTCCATACATCGCCAACATCCGCATTCCGACACCGTTATATCGAAGCTTCGGCCACGTAAGCCACAAAGGGCTGACAGCGTTGATATCGTACCTAGGCTCCGTCGTCAAGCCGCGGATACTGAGGAGATCAGCCAATCCACACTACACAGTTCCGAAGCGACGCTGCGTACCGACGAAGCGCCTGCCGCCGAAAGCAACACATGACGAACGATCCTGAATAATAGTAAATGATTCGTCCCCCCTCCTTCCCCATAATAACTGAGTCGTGTCCACTCCCAGTTAAATCAGCCCTGAGATTTGTTTTGGTTTGTGTATATGGTACAGAAATAAAGACATTTATTCCACGTTTCAATCATCTAAGCAAGCTGTTACATTCATACACCAAACTCTTAATCTCATAACCTTTTAGAGTTTGATTTCATTACATTATTAATATCACTTAATTATTGGCTCCTTACTTGGGGTGATCTCATTAGTAACTTGCATGCTATGTGATATCACAAACAATTTCACGATTCACGAGAAGACCAAGGTCTATGATGACTACGAAACATCGGAAATTTTAACGTTTGAAAAATTTACATGGACAGATATTTCTCCGGCTGGTATACCTACAGGATTTTAAATTCACGCATGTGTCAGGGAAGGACAATGTCATGGCAGATGCCTTTTCCCAAGCACGCCCAGGATTAACGTGAGAAAACCATAATGAGCTTAAGGAGATCAATTTTGATATACTGTAAATCAAGCGCTTATCAATCAAGAAATATGAAGTACCACATTTCCTGATATTGGACAAGAACAAGACAAAGATTCCTTCTTGCAAGAGATCAAACTGAAGTATCAGACTGCACTAGCTGACAAGGCAGAATGTACTGTCAAGAGGACTAAGCTGAATGAAAACAAGTGGTTAGTAGGTGTGTCAGAAGACTATGTCATCAAGCTTGTATGGTGCATTAAGTTGAGCCACGTGCATATCGATCCACGAAAATGTTTCAGCAAGTTACGAGAATCTGTACGTTTTAATAATATGGAAAGGCATTTGGTGCTGTGGGAAATGGTGTTTGTACACACAGTGCAGTAACAGCATGTCCATCAGCTTACAGGAGGAACTATTTTCGTTTAATAATTTGATGCACTTACGGTGCTACGATAAAGAGAGACGTTAAAAAATTATTTGCAACATTATGCTCATCAGTATTTATATTTACCTTTTTCATCATAGATTCAATTTTTAATTTTCGGGAGACCAAGGAGACTTTCATTAATTATAACTTTTTGTTGCGAATGACGCTAGGTGCCTCGGTGATCATTTAAACGTTATTTCTGTATTAAGAATGTATGGGTGTAACGCCGTTTGATTGAAAAACAATCGACACAGCTGATTTATGACAACGAGAAGACAGGACTGCTGGCGGAGGAGGCAGCTTCCACACGGGAGCGACCTGGCCTTGACACAATGCCACGGGCCAACACAGGGAAATCATGAATCCTACTGAGTGGTATTTGTGGTGGGCATCAGTAGCCTCGTAATGGACAACATCCGAAAACACCTATCTTCCTGGCACGTGGTTCACGTCACACAGACTGGGACCAGCCATCACACTTGCAGTGTAGAAGACCGGTTTCTACTGCTGACAAACACCATCAGTCATCTGCACCGCCACTACGAGAGATTACAGTCTAATAATTCAATCTAAAATGGGCAGTCACAGAAGTTGGAGAGAAAAACGTAGATACAAAGAAGATAACTACGAAGAAACCTTGAGTATCAGAAGAAATACTTCAATAGATCTACGAAAGAAAGAAATACAAAGTGATAAACTTAGGGATAAAATAAACAGAAAGTACAGGGAAGCTAAGGCGAAATCTTACATGAAAAATGTGAAAAAACGGGAAAAAAATGATCGTTGGAACGACTGACTCATCATACAGAAATGTCAAAACATTTGGTGAAATTAAAATCAAATGATAACATGAAGAGTACAATGGGAATTCCACTCTCAAATCCAGGCAAGGTAGTAGACAGGTGGAAAGCGTATATTGAGGGCCCCTATAGGGGGAAGACTTACGTGATCACGTGATACAAGAAGAAACAGGAGTCAATAGGAAAGAGGTAGGGGATATAGTAATAGAATCAGAATTTACAAAATCTTTAGGAGACTTAAAATCCAATAAGACAGATGGTATTGGAAATTCTAAGATCATTGGGGAAGTGGCAACTACTCAGTTATTCATGTTGGTGTTTAACAGCTCACGAATCTAATTTGCTGACACGATTATTATACAGAAGAATGAAAGGGTCGGCCGAGGTGGCCGAGCGGTTCTAGGCGCTACAGTCTGGAACCGCGCGACCGCTACGGTCGCAGGTTCGAATCCTGCCTCGGGCATGGATGTGTGTGATGTCCTTAGGTTAGTTAGGTTTAAGTAGTTCTGAGTTCTAGGGGACTGATGATCTCAGAAGTTAAGTTCCATAGTGTTCAGAGCCATTTGAACCATTTTGAAGAATGAAAGGGAAACTGAGGATGTGTTAGGTGAAGATTAATTCTCCTATAGGAAAGATAAAGGCACCAGAGTGGCACTTCAACGTTGCGATTGATCATGGAAGCAAGACTGAAGAAAAATAAAGTTTCGTTCACAGGATTTATCGACCTGGACAAAGTGTTTGACAATGCCAAATGGTGGATGATTTTGGAAATCTTGAGAAAAATATGCGTAAGCTATATAAAAGCGGGTGACGTACAATATGAACAAGTACCAAGAAGAAACAATAAGAGGGGAACACCAAGTGCTCGTATTAAAAAGGGTGTAAGACAGTGACACGCCCGCTAAACCCGCTGGGCAGAACAGGTAATTAGGATTGTGGAAAGTGCCAAATAAGGTTGGGGGCAGTTTCGTCTTCTAGTTGTAATTTATTGTAATTTCATGACACTTTTACAACCAAAGCGGCACAGAGCCGGACTTTTACCGAATGCAACTCTTTCACGGCTGAAGGCCTCCAAACAAGAAATCTTAATAAATCAACAAGATAAAAAATCCCATTAAGATAGCAATAAAATAATTACAAAAAAACACCACAGCAAAGTAGATAGAAGAAACACCTGCAAGGTGTAATACCAAAGGCTGAAGGCCACCATAATTTTCAGTATTTTAGAATATATTACCAAGGACTTTGAAAGGCAGAAGGCCGCAATGTTTAAGCTTGAAAGACAAATTAAAGAATTAATTTTGCAAAATTTTTAAGAAAAAGGAAAAAATAACCGTAAGCCTTTAATTTTAAGCAGCTCATAATTAAACACCGGTGGCACTCAGAACCCTCCTGGGAGGTCGGTCTGTCCTCGTTCACTTAGGACACTTAGGAACCCAACCAGGGGACAGCCACGGACCGACCGACACAACGACTTGCTTCCCACACCCCCACCCAATCAGTACATGAGAACTCAAACAGAAAATGTTCGAACGTGATAATACACAATGAAGTATATATTAGCTGTCAAAATTACACTCAACTTCGACGTCCTGGGTCGGTGATCCACGAAGCTCGTAGCGATCGGACAGCTCCACACACGCTGCGACATTGCGCAAGGCCCGGCAGCGAACCCAGGCGACTGCACCGCACGGAGATGTTGTCCTCCCTGGTCCAAACCAACCGACCGACTGCGTGCAGATCCGTCTGCGACTGCTGCTCCGTCGTGACTGCACTGTGGTACGTCTCCGACTCACTTCCAAACACACGACGGCGGAAATACTGGCTCGGACCCAAACATGCAGAGGAAACACGCCCACTGGATAAATGACATCCCTGCACCAGGAAAGGACCGACCCAAGTTCCGCAAGATGGTAACTGAAAGGGCCCAGAAGCGCTCGGAGAACCAGTTACACGTCGGCCGATGAGACGACCGACCTCTCAGAGGCTGTAGGCCGACAACATTTAAAATAACTTGTCAAAGGAACTAAGGCCAACTACACACACAACCTGACAAACACTTGCATGAAGACTTGAACGATACCCAACAGTAACTAAGCACACACGAAGACAATCGGGGGTAGATGCGCGCGTACACACACACACACACACACACACACACATACACACACACACACACACACACACACAGCCGACTCATGAACGATCAGCGAGCCCAAACACGTCCGGTAGGACGACCGACCGACGATCCACGAGGAACGTGGCCCAGATCAAGTGATGCGTGGCGGCATTGGTCGGGCGAGCCATGTCGACGCAGACCTCACTGCTGTTCCAACCCGATTGCACTAGTGCCGCATTGGAACTCCCGACTGTCAGGTCCGGACTGCGCTCCAGACGCGTTCCAACAGACTGGAAGCCCGAACGAAGGTCCCGAACTCCCGACCAACTGCCTCACGACATACATCGACCGGGAGTCATAGGCCGGTATTACACTATCAAATTTCTTTGTCCAATATCTTTGTCCAATATCTTTGTCAAAGATATTTGATAGTGTAATAGGGACTTTGTCAAATGTCGTCCAATATTTGATCAAATCTAGGGCCTCGCTGTATATTTGATCAAAGAAATCGCTTGTCTTCTGTTCACTGCAATGTGACATGTTACCACATGAAGCGCTAGCATCGCTGCAGCGTTCTGTCGTCTGTAGTGTTTTTATAACCATTGCCGGTAAATACAATTGGTGTGTGCCGACAACTACAAAATTAATAGAGATGTCTGAAGCTGATGAGGCGCTTTACAACGTGAGGCACCCTGAATACAAAAATAGATTAAGAAGATTGGAGACCTGACCTGACCTAACGTAACCTAACCTAACATAACATAACCCTCTCCTGTAGCAAAGAATCGGAGTGTTACAGTGAGCCTGTCTTCAGAAGATGTAGCAGTTGTTAAGTGAATATTGTGCTTTGTGATATGAGGATACACTTCATTGAGCACATACAGAAAAGTATGCTCATCCATTCTTAAGTAATTGATGTACGACTTGACGTCTTCCACTGTAAGCTCACGTAACAAGTTTTGTTGAATGCTTTTATCGTGTCGTCGTAAAACCCACGGCTTCACCCAGATTAGATTAGTTTTTCGTTCCATAGATCCGTGCTGAGGAGATCCTCGTGGATGTGGAACATGTCGATTTTTTTAAGCTGAAATAACAATACTAATAGTATGAATAAATACATCATTTGTTTCTATTAAAAATTTCGCCAATGGAGTAGAAGGAGTTGGCCAGTAGTAAGTCTTTCAGGCTCCTTTTAAACTGATCTTTATTTCTAACTACATTTTTTATGTTTGCTGGCAAATTATTGAAGATGAGTGTTCCCGAGTAGTGGACCCCTTTTTGAACTGAAGTAAGTGCTTTTAAGTCCTTGTGCAGATCATTTTTGTTCCTGGTATTGTATGTATGAACTGAGTTGTTTGTTGGAAAAAGAGATATATTATTTACGACAAATTTCATTAAGAAGTAAATGTACTGAGAGGCAGTAGTTAGTATACCCAGTTCTTTGAAGAGGTTTCTGCAGGACGTCCGTGAATTTACTCCATAAATAATACGTATTACACGCTTTTGGACTCTGAAAACTTTTGTTTGACTTCAAGATTTACCCCAAAATATTATCCCATATGACATTATGGAATGAAAGTAGGCAAAGTATGCAAGCTTTTTCATTTTTATGTTGCCTATGTCTGCTAACACTCGAATTGCAAATACAGATTTGTTAAGGCCTTTCTGCGGTTCTGTGGTGTGCTCCTCCCAACTGAATTTATTATCAAGTTGTAATCTCAGGAATTTAAGACTGTCAACCTCGTATGTATGGTTCCTTTTTTTCCCCCACTTCTTTTCCGCATGTGCACACAATGCAATTGCGGTACGTGCAACTGCTGCGGTTAATAACATGTTGCTGTCAGCCATCTTGAACTTTGACGAAAAATTTGATGACAGTGTAATACCCCTTCTAGCGCTACGTCAAAGATCTTTGTCAAATATATTTGACGGAAATTTGATGACATCTTTGATCAAATCTTTGACAAAGAAATTTGATAGTGTAATACCGGCCATAGCAGTAGAGCAAAGATGCTACCAGAGGGGATATATCGATACGCGCTGCTAACGCCACACACGGTCAGGTAAAGCAGCAACTCAGTGACAGCAGTAATTAAATTTAACGTAGTGAGGTGGAAGTACGTTCAAAACAGGGCGTAAAAAACATGATGGTGGGAACACAAGCCACGCACGGCTCACACAGGATTTAGTCTTTCGCATATGCTGTTCAATCTGTACGTCGGAGAAGCAACGTCGTAAATTAAATAAAGTTTCAAGAGTAGGATTAAAATTCGAGGTGAAAGTAAACGAATATTAAGATTCGCTTATGACTTTGGTATCCTCAGTGAAAGTTTTGTGACGGCCTTCGTAGCGACAACACTTCGCTGTAGAAACGGCCTACGAAGTCACCGCCACACTTTTAATAGCGGGCCGACCGGTCCGCTGGAACAGTGAACAGAAAGATGAAAACCCAAACACTCGGATTAAATGAAAGTCGGTACTTATCTTTATTAACGACGATACAGAACACAGTGGTGAACATGGTCTACAGAAATCTGTCTAGTTCGAGTCGGAGCGGCTAGGTCAGCGTCGGCTGACGACAAACAACAACTCTGCTGCGATGAACACACAACTGACTAGCAGGTACACAATTCGGTGGCGAGTATACAACTGAGCGGCGAATCCAGAACTGTCCTAGCGCTCGCGACTCCAGCGCTTAAGAAGCCAGAAGCCAGCGGTGGCGCGCGCAGACTTGCGGCGATTTCCTGTATCGCTGGCGCTGCTTATGCGGACGGCGTCCGGACTTTGATGCTGCCAACCTTTTTGGCAGCGGGCTCGGTTGGCATTACTGGCTAGGATATAACAGAAAGTGAAGAAGTACAGTGTCCGTCGATTGGAATAAACAGTCTAATGAGTACAGAAGATGGATTCAGGTTATATCGAAGAAAGGCGAAAGTAATGAGAAGTAGCAGAGATAACGACGAGATCATGAAGCAAATGAAGTCCCAGGGTTCTGCTACCTACGCAGCAAAATAATCCAAGACGGACGAAGTATGGAGAACATAAAAAGCAGACTAGCACTGTTGAAAAAGGTATTTTTCGCCAAGAGGACTCTGCTAGTATCAGACATGTATGTCTTAATTTGAGAAAGAAATTTCTGAGAATGCACCTTAGAAGTACAGCATTGTATGGTAGCGAGACATGCACTGTGTGAAAACCGGAAGAGAACAGAATCGAAGCATCTGAGATGTGGTGCTACAGAAGAATGCTGAAAACTAGGTGGAATAAGAAAGTTCTGTGTGTAACGCAGCATATTACTATGAGTTGCCAACTTGCATTGGAAACGTAGCTTGCCGTGGAACCGCAAGGAGAGGAGATGCTGGTTCTCACACTTGCACAGCTGACGCTGGCTGCTGGGCCGGGCGAGTCATGTACTTTACTAACGCTGCATGCAATAGATTACACATAATCTCTATGAATCTCAATAAGTACTATTAAATATTAATCGATCTTTTCCATACTTCTTGTAGAAAATTCTATGGATAATAGAATCATACTGCTAAAATTCAAATCAATAACTTCAATACTTTTGGATATATAAATTTTTACCTGAAACACATAATAACCATACTGGCTTTGTTAAAACGAGTTAGGGACAGTAATGTATCATTTATACTATCAAGTGAAATTACAGCCAAGTGGAAAGGTTCATATAATTTAATTGTCTGGAAGTTTCTTTAGTTTCATTGACACAGATTTCTGACGTAATTAACAGTACATTGGGCAATTGTTATTTCATTGTTATGGTAGTGTGTGTGTTTTGGAGAGACTGAGAGAGAGAATGGAGGATATACGTAATGCAGGAAATAGATATTTTATAAAAACTGTGTAATTGTATGCGTGAGAAAACTGTTGTGAATATGTGACATATGATCCAGTGAGCTTTATTTTACAAAGGGCAGCCAGAAGGGGTGTTGAGTATTAAATTTATTAGTAATTTATTTTGTGGAAAGGAATCAATTTTGTTTTCATTAAATTTTTTCTAGATTCGGAATTATAGTCTAAATTACGTGTGGTAATCTGACTGTCTGACATCAGAAATACCGCGGATATGGAAGTGCTCGAAATGATCTGATTGGCTGCGTACCATACTAACCAATAGTAACTTAGCGTTTACGGTGCGTCTGAATAGGGCTTTGTGCCTCAGATCTATGAGTCGATAGAGTCGCTCGGGAGCCATCTTCTGGTAAACATCCATGTTAAATCGCGCTGATCAAATTTGCACCAAAATGAAGAAATCCACTCGTTTGACGGTTCTCTTGTAGTTGATGGTAATAAACTGCAGTGTTGAGTACTATGAGTAAGTTTCAGCTTTGTGAGTGATTTATTTTAGGAAATTTACCGTGTGAACATTTCAAGTCGTACACAAACTCTGCGCGGCCTGTTTCGTGCAAATTGCGAGACATTACGGCGAGCACTTCTGTAGAGGAAGCCTACTGAAAGTTTGACTGTGTTAACTCGCAAGTAGCCGCGGGTCAGTGACTGTTTAGGACGTCTAAAATATAGGGTCGGACTAAATATCTTCTGGCTGCTGTTGCGTGGACCAGGAAAATCGGTGAAGCAAGTAACTCATGGAAAACACTGACAAGAAGAAGGGCAGGATGGAGGGCCATCTTTTAAGATATCACAGAATAACTTCCGTGGTACTAGAGGGAGCTGTAAAGGGTGAAAACTGCAGAGGATTACAGAGATCGGAATACATCCAACAAATAACTGCAAGTGCTACTGTTAAATGAAGAGGTTGGCACAGTAGAGGAATCTCTCTCTCTCTCTCTCTCTCTCTCTCTGTGTGTGTGTGAGTTTAATGCCGTAAGCGTGTATGTGAGCGTTATTGCCGTTTTTCCTTTTGGGCATTTTGTCACCATCGAGTGGCATCTTATTCCTCCCTCAACTACTATCTGAACGAGTTGCTCACTAACCTCCGTCAGTGGCAGCAACAGCGTTTCCCGATACCACGAGGGCAGTTCAATAAGTAATGCAACACATTTTTTTTCTGAAACAGGGGTTGTTTTATTCAGCATTGAAATACACCAGGTTATTCCCCAATGTTTTAGCTACACAACACTATTTTTCAACGTAATCTCCATTCAGTGCTACGGCCTTACGCCACCTTGAAATGAGGGCCTGTATGCCTGCACGGTACCATTCCACTGGTCGATGTCGGAGCCAACGTCGTACTGCATCAATAACTTCTTCATCATCCGCGTAGTGCCTCCCACGGATTGCGTCCTTCATTGGGCCAAACATATGGAAATCCGACGGTGCGAGATCGGGGCTGTAGGGTGCATGAGGAAGAACAGTCCACTGAAGTTTTGTGAGCTCCTCTCGGGTGCGAAGACTTGTGTGAGGTGTTGCGTTGTCATGAAGAAGGAGAAGTTCGTTCAGATTTTTGTGCCTACGAACACGCTGAAGTCGTTTCTTCAATTTCTGAAGAGTAGCACAATACACTTCAGAGTTGATCGTTTGACCATGGGGAAGGACATCGAACAGAATAACCCCTTCAGCGTCCCAGAAGACTGTAACCGTGACTTTACCGGCTGAGGGTATGGCTTTAAACTTTTTCTTGGTAGGGGAGTGGGTGTGGCGTCACTCCATTGATTGCCGTTTCGTTTCAGGTTCGAAGTTATGAACCCATGTTTCATCGCCTGTAACAATCTTTGACAGGAAATTGTCACCCTCAGCCACATGACGAGCAAGCAATTCCGCACAGATGGTTCTCCTTTGCTCTTTATGGTGTTCGATTAGACAACGAGGGACCCAGCGGGAACAAACCTTTGAATATCCCAACTGGTGAACAATTGTGACAGCACTACCAACAGAGATGTCAAGTTGAGCACTGAGTTGTTTGATGGTGATCCGTCGATCATCTCGAACGAGTGTGTTCGCACGCTCCGCCATTGCAGGAGTCACAGCTGTGCACGGCCGGCCCGCACGCAGGAGATCAGACAGCCTTGCTTGACCTTGCGGCGATGATGTCACACGCTTTGCCCAACGACTCACCGTGCTTTTGTCCACTGCCAGTTCACCGTAGACATTCTGCAAGCGCCTATGAATATCTAAGATGCCCTGGTTTTCCGCCAAAAGAAACTCGATCACTGCCCGTTGTTTGCAACGCACATCCGTTACAGACGCCATTTTAACAGCTCCGTACAGCGCTGCCACCTGTCGGAAGTCAATGAAACTATACGAGACGAAGCGGGAATGTTTGAAAATATTCCACAAGAAATTTCCGGTTTTTTCAACCAAAATTGGCCGAGAAAAAATATGTGTTGCATTACTTATTGAACTGCCCTCGTAGTACTGCTGTAACTTCTGTGGTGTGGCAGTTACATTTCAGTGCCATAGTGTGTGCGGCAGGGGCCGCTGGCGGCGTGCATGCTCGGTCGGAGTTTTGTGGCACTAGGTGCGAGAACTGCTAAGTTCGTCCCCACCGCACCTGCATACTGGAGTTGAGTATCAGTGAACCTGTCATGAAAGCTCAACCGTTGTGGCATCTCTTTGTTGATTGCTGGTTGTTGCATCCTGGGCTGTCGCCGCAAGCAGCAACGCGATGGTGCATTGGAGTGGGAAAAATTTTGCAGCTTTCTCCCTGTATGGTGTTTCACCTTTGAAATGATTACAATTTATTAGTGAAGTGCACCAGCGGTATCTTCTGCCCTGTGGCCGTTGACGTTCCGGTTACCTGCCTGGTCATTAGTTTGGTTTTGTGGCAGCGTGTTTTCCTCGGCGTGTTGGTGCTGTCCGGCATGGCGTGTAGTTCGACAGCTTGGTGTTGTTCTCCTTTTCTATTTGAGTGTTTATTGTGCCTTCGCTGTGTTTATAGGCCAATTATTAAGATATAATCCTGCTGCGATCCTCGTCTTGGCTGGTACATTAGGTTGTCGTGCTGTTGGTCTGGTGGAAGGGAATTGATTAGGCGGTTGGTTGATCCGTCAGCCGTCTATAGGTCGTACTGCAACCCGATTGTTTACTGTTAAACTTGGCCGTCTGTCTCACCTAAACTGTGGCTAGAGTTTCCTCCCCAGGCCGACCCTTGGAACACTTCTGAGCGCCACTGTTTGTTGTTTGTGACTCTCGTTTTATTTTGGTCACAGGTGCTGTACCAGGCCTTTAGCCGTGTATTAATTTTGTCCGTTTTATGTTTAGCATATGGCCTTCAGCAGAACTTCATAACAATTTTAAGATTAGGCCTTCAGCAGTGTTTCATTTAAAATTCTTGTTGCTCTGTATTTAGGCCTTCAGCCGCATTTGTTTCAGAATCTGTGGCTTTAATATGTAAATCTTTGTCTGGAATGTATCTCTTTAATTATCTTGAATTCTTGAAACGGCCTTCAGCCGTGTTCTGTAAATGTTTATGTTAACGTTGTCTTTAATTATTTTTGTGTAATTGCTTGGGCCTTCAGCCGACAAGGTACTTAAGGTTTCCTTAAGATGTTTTTCAGTTGTAGTGTGTAAAGGCTTATCTTTAAAGTCTCTCTTTTTATTATGTAAGGAAATTTTTTTCGTTGGGCTTTCAACCAAAGAATTAATTTGAATTTTCCTTAATATGGTCTTTAGCCGGAATTTATAAATGCTTGGCCTTTAAAGAATTTCCTTAGCTGACCTGAAATATTATTTCGGCCTTTAGCCGAGAAGGTATTGTAATTTTACTTAAGTAAGGCCTTCAGCCTTTACTCTAAATCCTGGTGTTTTAAAAGCAATCATTTAAACTTATTCTGGAGAAGTTACTTGGGCCATCAGCCATGAATTGATCTTTGTTGTTTTAAAGAGAAAAGTGTGCCTTGGTTTGAGGAATAAGATCGTGTGTGTTCGTGAATAACTAACAGTAATTGACCTTGGCCCCTTTCCACAACCTGACCCGCTGTATTTTGCAAAACCATATTTCAGTGTGTGTGTGTGTGTGTGTGTGTGTGTGTGTGTGTGTGTAAACGATCAAAGACGCAGGTAAAAAACTTCTTAAAGGTCCTGGATCGATTTCCATCAAAGTTGGTGCACATGTAACTTTTGATAAGAAAAGAAATACTTGGAGATTAAAGAACCACTGATCTCCAGGTTAGGTTGGGGGTGATAAGTTGAGATAGGAGCGGGGAAGATGTGGACAGATAAACCACGATCAGGTGATGAACGGAGAGAGGGAGAGGAGGAAATGGTCAGACAAAGGGGAGGAATTGGAGAAGGCGATGGAGGAGGAGAGGGGCGGGAGGAGAATGGGAGTGAGAGATGGACAGATACGAGGTCGGAAGAGACGAGCAGAGACACGGGGAAGGAGTAGATGAATAAAACTGGAATAAATACGTACCCAGTCAACGCTGGGTATTGAGCTGAAATGTGGATAAACATGCATCTGCAATTGAAGTAAGTAAGAAATATTACTATTTTCAGGATTTTAAACATGGCTGAAACAGCAACTGTTTCAATTCCTCACGATAAAGGATGACAGCCAAAACAGTTGCAGGATAAAAATTTATTAAGATTCTTGACCAAGGTTTCGGTATTTATAAATATACCTTCATCAGAAGTAAAAAATCCTGAACAGGAAGACACTTTCATTACCAAAACCTTAGCATCGGAAATGAGAAACACTAAAGCTTAAGTAACAGTGAAATTACCAAAGTAATGCAGGCACGAAATCTTTTAGTTACTTACTAAAATTACATCATGCAATGGAGATTAATAAATTAATTTTTGATGTTTGCTGTTTGTGATTTTCGATGTGTATGTGTGGTTAATTGACTAGTATGTTTTTATTCACAACGACAGTTGGTTTCGTTTTACTGTAACATTTTGTTTGTTGTCGCTAGTATGTATTTCACCGCCTACGTTACGCGAGATTCTCGCGCAATACACTAGTGCCCTCTCTCGTTAGATGTGTTCCATAGCGCAAGCTTCATCTGTTTGACACTAGGACACAGGTAAATTGGTTCCATATTTTCTATTTTTCATATATGTTTTTAAATGGTCTGATATGTTTTATTTAATAAGACAGAAGATTTGAATTAACACAACTTTTAATAATTTTGATGCTCTTATGTATGTATCCATGGATTTTAATATGCGCGAGTGTCTGGCACATACTACAAGTGCCCTCTCTCGGCGAAACCATCTGCCCTAGTGCTTTCACACTCTTGTCTCGATAGTTCATAGTACTGGTGCTAAACTATTCGTATTGACCGTGTGCCTATAGTCATGTTGTACAAATGGAGAATATGTCTTAATTATTGACGACGTCTTTGGCACAGTTGTTTTATTAATATCCATTGCATGATGTAATTTTAGTAAGTAACTAAAAGATTTCGTGCCTGTATTACTTTGGTAATTTCACTGTTAGTTAAGCTTTGGTGTTTCTCATTTCCGATTTGCCGATGACACCGCCTTCCTTGCAATTGCCCCCACCCTGCAGCGCTCCCAACACCTTCTCCAATCCCATCTTGACCGGTTCACCACTTGGTGCAACCAGTGGTTGCTCAAGGTCAATCCCTCCAAAACCCAGGCGATCATTGTAGGCAAAACCACCCCTTCCTTCCGCCTCCTCGATTTCTATCTCACCATCTATGGCCGTCCTATCGCCCTCACTCCCACCCTTAAGTACCTTGGCGTCACCCTCGACCGTCGCCTCTCCTGGACCCCCCATCTCTGGACAATCCAAACCAACGCATGCTCCCGACTCCGTCTCCTCAAGCTCCTTTCCATTGCCCCCACCCTGCAGCGCTCCCAACACCTTCTCCAATCCCATCTTGACCAGTTCACCACTTGGTGCAACCAGTGGTTGCTCAAGGTCAATCCCTCCAAACCCCAGGCGATCATTGCAGGCAAAACCACCCCTTCCTTCCGCCTCCTTGATTTCTATCTCACCATCTATGGCCGTCTTATCGCCCTCACTCCCACCCTTAAGTACCTTGACGTCACCCTCGACCATCGCCTCTCCTGGACCCCCCATCTCCGGACAATCCAAACCAACGCACGCTCCCGACTCCGTCTCCTCAAGCTCCTTTCCGGCCATACGTGGGGTCTGGACCCCTCCACCATCCTCCACACCTATAAATCCCTGATCCGCCCTATCCTTTGTTACGCACATCTGGCCTGGACCTCCGCCCCCCCCTACCTTTTATAAATCCCTTCAAATCCTTGAACGCCATGCTCTCCGCCTCGATCACATCCATCTCCCCTCCCCCACGCGGATCCTGTACGATCTCATTCTGGTCCCCCACCTCCTCCTTTTCCTTGAAAGGATACGGATCCTGTACACCTCCCGCAAACTCGATCCTCCTCACCCGCTTGTCTCACCCATCCTCTCCCACCCCCACCCGCTGCCGCACCTGTATTCCCACGTCCCACCCGGTCTTCATCTCTCCACCCTCCTTACCCTCTCCCAAGGTGGCTTCCGCCAGCTCCCCCTGCCTGATGATGTCTTCCTCCCTTCCATCTACCCCTCCTACCAACTTTGATCCTCCCTCCCTCTTCCTGTGTCTGTTCCTTTGGGCACCCTCCCTCCCTCCTCCCTTTCTCCCCACTCCTCCCCCGGGCCTCCCCTCCCCTGTCCCTCTCCTCCTCCTCCCATCTCCTCAGCCATTGGCATCTTTGTTCTCCCCTCTCCACCCTCTCCTCCCCCCCCCCCCCTCACCCTTCTTCCCCTCTTGGCAGGTCCCCAGACTCGCACACGCTACGTGGACTTTCGTGCTCCAGAGATCATCGCCATCAGTGTCTCGTGTGTGTGACGTCGTTTTGTGTTTTTAGTGTCCGCCGTCACGCTTCTACGTTCACTTGTGCCGTCGGATTCATCAGTGTTATGTGCGCCGTGTCAACGTGTTTTCAGTGTCGTTATCGTCGAGTGTGAACGGCTCCGTGTTTTTTGTATATCTGTGACCACTATTTTTTTGCCCGTCACTATGTTCTTTCTAATTCTCCATTCTGTGTCCTGTTATTGTCAACTCGATGGCTGAAGAGCGGCGTAGCATGCCGCTGACAGCCTACCTGATTGTTCAGGTATTAAAATAACAATAAAGGGAAAAAAAATCATTTCCGATGCTAAGATTTTGCCAATGAAAGTATCTTCCTGTTCAGGATTTTTTACTTCTGATGAAGGTATATTTATATATACTGAAACCTTGGTCAATAATTTTAATAAATTTTTATCCTGCAACTGTTTTGGCTGTCATCCTTTATCGTGAATTACTATTTTCGTCACATAGTAGTTGAAAAGAATAATGTAATTAGTTTTCTGATAGCAGTTATTTCTGTACGATATGTGTCTGCCCCTGCCCCTTTTAACGGTTGGACTTTCACACTGGCAGCTTCTATGTTGTACTATGTGCCTGGAACTTATTACTCTCACAGCACGCTCATAAAATACCGGGCTGCTTATTCCCCCGCAAACACCGCAGGTCGTGTGGTTTCTCTTACGAGCCCCTCGACTGCCGCAGTACTCACGACCTGGACCGGCAGCCCCTTGCGCTGATGCCGAAGTGTAATGGCGCGGGTCAGCTGGCCGCTGGCTGCAGTAATCCGCACCGTAATCTGGGGCTGAGCCCGGACCGGCTGCACGTGGGGGCAAGACGGCGTGTCCTGGTGACTGGTGCCCCGGCTTACCAGTAATCAGTGCCCTGCGGGACTCGCCAAATCACTGCGCCGGCCTCACACCACTACATGTCTAGAAACACTAAAGGCTAACGCGACACAGGCACCGAGTAGGTCAAAAAAATAAAAGGCGGTTTACCCTTGCACAGTTACCTATGACCTTTCCTTTGACTTTCTGCTTCAGTGCAACACCCTCTCACTTTCTGTAGTTGGCCATTCATCAGTACTGACGTCAATGGGAAGAATATATTTGTCTGTGTTGGCGGCCGTTGTAGCCGAGTTGTTCTAGGCGCTTCAGTCTGGACCCACGCGACTGCTACGGTCGCAGGTTCGAATCCTCCCTCGGGTATGGATGTGTGTGATGTCCTTAGGTCAGTTAGGTTTAAGTAGTTCTAAGTTCTAAGGGACTGATGACCTCAGATGTTAAGTCCCATAGTGCTCAGAGCCATTTGAACCATTTTTTTTGTCGGTGTTGACTAAATGAGCAGTACATCTTGGCTAATTAAAACTTGCCAGACCAAGACTTAGCTTGCGAAATTTCCGAAATTAGATCGAAATGAATTCACTGAATATGGGTAGCTTGGCGCCAGCTGTACTATGTGCAGGATATACGCGTTCGAGTCCTCGCCCAGCACACATTTTCATATCCTAGCAACAGGAAGGCAATCTGCACATAATACAGCTGACGCCAGGTTATTCGCAGTCAGGCAATTTATTTCGAACTAAATTCGAAAGGCTGTCAATCATCAGTATAAATATTATATGCTAGCAGTCGAGATGACAGGCATCTTATCCGCATGGCTGTAACGGATCGTGCAGCCATGTTTTGATCCCTGAGTCAACAGATGGGGACGTTTACAAGACAACAACCACCTGCACGAACAGTTTGACAACGTTTGCAGCAGCATGGGCTATCAGCTCGGAGACCATGGCTGCGGTTATCCATGACGCTGCATCACAGGCAGGAGCTCCTGCGATGGTGTACTCAATGACGAACCTGGGTGTACGAACGGCAAAACGTCATTTTTTCTTGTGAATCCAGGTTCTGTTTACAGCATCATGATGGTCGCATCCGTGTTTGGCGACATCACGGTGAACGCACGTTGGAAGCGTGTATTCGTCATTGCCATACTGGCGTATCACCCGGCATGATGGCATGGGGTGCCATTGGTTACACGTCTCGGTCACCTCTTGTTCGCACTGACGGCACTTTGAACAGTGGACGCTACATTTCAGATGTGTTACGACCTGTGGCTGTACCCTTCATTCGATCCCTGCGAAACCCTACATTTCAGCAGGATAATGCATGACCGCATGTTGCAGGTCCTGTACGGGCCTTTCTGGATACAGAAAACGTTCGACTGGTGCCCTGGCCAGCACATTCTCCAGATCTCTCACCAATTGAAAACGTCTGGTCAATGGTGACCAAGAAAATGGCTCGTCACAATACGCCAGTCACTGCTCTTGATGAACTGTGGGATCGTGTTGGAGCTGAATGGGCAGCTGTACCTATAAACGCCATCCAAGCTCTGTTTGACTCAATGCCCAGGCGTTTCAAGGCCGTTATTACGGCCAGAGTTGGTTGTTCTGGGTACTGATTTCTCAGGATCTATGCACCCAAAATGCGTGAAAATGTAATCACATGTCAGTTCTAGTATAATATATTTGTCCAATGAATACCCATTTATAATCTGCATTTCTTCTTGGTGTAGCAATTTTAATGGCCAGTACTATATTTAATTTTGTTGGGACCATGACGCGGGCACGGATAGGTTAACGGTAAGGCGAACGCCTGGAATAATTGGGAAATTAGGATTCGATTCTCGGTCCGGCACAAATTTACTTATGTAACCAACAGCTAGAACGTCAGTACCTAGTACAGCTGACGCCAAGTTATTCGCATTCAGCAAACCTGTTTCGATCACAACTCTGAACTTCGCGAGAAAGTGCTCTAACTGGCTTAGCTATCCAAGCACGACTCACGAACTACCCTCGCTGCTTGAACGCGTCAGTACATTGATAGCAATGACTGAGCCAGAAGCCCTAGTCTTAAAAATTATTGCTATCTTGGGTAGTAGCTTGCATGCCTCTTATCTCTGTAAGCGCACCTTGTAACATCATAGCTGTAATGCTCTACTGATTTATTTTGCTTTTGTTTCATTTAATGTTACATCATCGAGCTTCTGTAAGTGTGTTTGATAGAATAGAGAACACAAAATTGTATACTCCTTTCTTTGTTAAAACTTTGATCTCATGATTTGATTGTATACTGTGTAGCACATCTTTCATTTAAACTCTTTGTCCCATTTGGAGGGAACAAAACTTACAGTATATAATTGTAATTTTGTGTGAATAATTTTTTGTAGAGATGTCAATATGTGTAAATGTTTTGTTTTATATAATGCATTTGGTTGCTGTTATGTAAATTGCTGATCCTCACTTAGGGTTCTTAGTTTGTATGTAAACGGTGTAGTGGTTCCCCTCGGGAACGGAACTGTGTAGCGCGCGCAAATTGTGGTTGGCCTATGTAGAAAAGGTGGAACTGATAGTCAGTCGGGGACGAGCCAGCAGTCGGGGACGAGCTAAGAGTCGGGGACGAGCTACCAAACTGTGAACTGCCATGCAAAAGTTGCATAGTGCTGGTTCCGAGAGAGGCTTTTTCTGCTACTTTCCAATGCCTCGGATGGATGGATAAATAGCTGGAACGATTCTGGATTTGGTATTCATCATCGCCACCAAGAAGGGCCAGAGTCCAGCAATTCTGCCTGCGAATCCACCTACCAACATGCAGTTGCCACCACGTTGCGCAATCACTGTAACGTAATACTATAATGATGTACAGTGAAGGATCAGCTTACTGGATGTTTTAGTGTGCACAAATATAAGGTAATTTATACCTGAATTTATGTACTTACCTTAATTTTTTCCTTATCATAACACCTCTCAGGTTCCTTTCCGTTTGAACTAAAGTAATTACCGAGTGTCCCTACTGAAAGAAATTAAAGCCTAGAGTTTCGCTAATTGATGCCTCTTGAACATAGTAAAAAGAATAAAAAGAAAGTTAAAGTTAATGTGGCAAGAGAGTGGGTTAAAGTTAATGATGCTTGCTGAAAATAATTTTCCTAGTATAACTGCTTATTAATGTGTTGTTGCCTACTTCAAAATTAAAAGTTCTTAAGATTGAGGCTTATAAAGTTTTGCTTAGTGAATGATCACATTACTGCCTGTTGTAAATCGCAGAAGGTGAGTCAGTATCTTACGTATATGTTAATTTTGTGTTTTCACTGTAGTAAAAATGGAAAACTGCAGTTGTGAAACGTTATATACTTATGTTTGCTAAGTGTATGTTTCTCTTGTGTGTAGGAAGTGCATATTAATAACATAACAGGATCCACAGTTTGTCTGTCGTATTAATGCTGGGTAATTAGTAATGGAAAGACCACTAATTATAAAAAACCATAATTTCTTTAATGCCTGAAAGTAATAGGGTGTTTCGGTATCTCTTATAATTTTGCAAATAGTTTCTGCTGCTCTAACTGCTAGCTTCATTCTTAACGTAAACAAATGTATGTGTCAGAGCTCACTGCACTCCCGTGTGACAAAGTATAGTTTGTGTTTATCCACTAAAATTACTAATAACTATTTTCTTGAACGAGAATGTTAAACATTCTCTTACCTAGTTAGGCTGGCGACCGTTTTCTTTATCCATTAAACAGTGCAGATAGGCAAAATTTCGTTTGTTACTGTTCAAATATTTACGTAATTCTGACTTTCATTTCCGATAAGCCACCTCCGTTAGGTACAACACGGTCAACATAACAAAATTCCTCTCAGAGGGTAACACTGCTCTGTTGCTTTATACCATAATTGCTTTAACAAAATAATTATATTTCACGACCTGCCTCCTACTTTAAGGTTATGGTATAGCAGTAGCAGACGGGAGTGTTATAACCTTAGCTGAATGATGATGAAGCTGAGTATGAGGCAAGTGGCTCCGAGCCACCCACGGAACCCTGGAGAGCATGGTTTATCTTTCTCAGTGTTAATGTCACAGGGGCAGAGGACGAGTGTCTGGTGCGATGGGCTGTCATGTAGGCGGTAATGACCTGTGCCGTCGTGAAGCACGGCACAGGTCTGATGGCAGATGTGTGTTTTTCGCAGTCTGTACGACACGATGCGCGGCCCCGCCCTTAAGTAAAAACCCAGAATAATGAAATGAGGATTAAGTCTGACCTTGTGCGGAATAAACTGCCTTTTTACAGGAAGAGCTAATCGCTCGAAGCACAGTTTCTCACAGTTTATTTTCTCCGAACGGGTGCTTCCTGGAAGGCGAGTCTGTGAGGAACCAGCTGCGAGGTAGTGATCTCCGTTCTCTAGTGTGAATTAGTGACTGTCCCTGTGCTGGCGACGAAGTGTACCACTGAGGCCTTTATTTGCTATAGATTACCAAGGCCATAAATCGTGTAGCACTTTCAAATTCAGAAGTTTACTAGTGAAATATAATTTGGTGTATAAGCTTTAGTGTTTCATGAAGTTCATTGCTCTGTTTTATTAATTGGGCCATGAGCCGTGTGGCATAATTCCTGTTCACTGAGCTTGAATTTCCTTTTAGTTTTGTTAGATCTGCCTTTTAATTATTTGAAGTGGAATTTCCTGTATTAATATGGGTGTTTTGGAACAAGCTTCTAGATGGTTGTCAAGACTGAGGACTGATTCAAGAAAACATTGTTTGTAAGGACTAGTCACTTAGTAGGCCTGTTCCCGAGGAGGGGTAAGCTTAATCACTTATGTGTTCCGTCTGTTTGATTCAAATAAGCACCTGACCCTGCAATTTTAGAATTTAGCTTACATAACTTCTTTGGAGAAACGTTAACTATTAAGAAATACATCCTTACGAATGGTTTAAGATCTATTTTATCCAAGCAGTTTTTTGGGGAGTAATATCTGATACCTTATTTTATAACGGATTTTGAGGGCTTATAGCCGTGATCCCTTACGAAGGTGGTGATTCTTGTTCACGTAATTTGCATTTCTGTAACCTATATCTCATCTATGTGGCGTTTGTTAGCAGCTCCCCTTAACCTTGTGAAACGCGAGCCTGGTATTTCTTTCTGCTAGGAAGACATGTGGCTGTTTTCATTGTTTTTCGTCTCTCTGTTTTCGAATGACATTCCTATGCCTGAAGGCATGGATGGCGGATGGCCTCTGCTCATGTAAAAAGAGGGAAGCATACTCCTTGGCTGATTTTATGGAAACCTCATGCAGTGAGAGTTAGGAGACCCGCTTATGATAATTTCAGGTGTATGTTACAGCAGATTAGCCAAAGGATCTCAGAGGTTGGCGATTTGACACTGAATCTCTTGAGAAATTGTTTACATGGGTGGTGGGACGATTCTCTACCATGTACAATCTCTACTAGGAGACAAATCACTGAGTGTTCATATTCGGCTTCTGACAATAGAGAACTTAAGCTGCAGCTTCCACAGAATCCGGCGGCTGATGTGCAGCTGTGGGCAACCGACCACCCCACTTGCCACACTCCACCTTCCAGCGTATGAAAACTCACAGCAGTTGCAAAGACAGGATCCTTTGGTGAAATGTTCTCCTCCTATTGCGAAAATATTCTGTTCGAGCCCACATACCCGTGAAGAAATTATAAATAATGACAGAATAATTCAGAGGCTGCGCAGAAACATTTAAGTGCTTGTTTTTCCAGCTCGCCTTCCAGATTGATTGGTAGATAAATAACTTGAAGATGGTTCGATCAATCCTCTTCTAGGCACTTAACCCTCCGTTACTCGCGCGAAAATTCGTGACATGGTCACTCGAGCGGATGACAGGTGTCATCCACAAAGCAAGCGGTCTATTTGTATACTTCGAACGGTCTTTACGACTGATTTTATGGTTTTCTATTAAATCTAAATATAATACATTTAATATTCGTGCACATTATAATATATTCTAACGTTCGAAACAGTTCGACCATTCGAAGAACAATATCTTCAGCTGAATTACTGGCATTACATGGTCCCTCTGGTTGCTTACCGGCGTACGGTTCTAAATTCAAAGTGGAAGATATTTTTACATCAACCAAAGCAAACACCTCTAATCCATACTTTGCTGGTTTCCTAGGGATATATTGCCTGAATGGAATGGAAAATTTCCTCTAAATGCCAAAAACAGTTCGTCAACAGTAAGGTATTCACTAGGTGAAAAATATATTTTTGGCAATTGTTCGTGTATAGTTCAAGTACCTCTCTGATAGGAGCCAACCCGCCAGTCTCTCTGCGAACACCTCTATCACGGATATTATCAAATCTAAGACATCTCAACATACCTGAATCGGTTTTCACTTATGCATAAATAACATGATTCAAGTCCGTTTCCCTTTGAGTTATTCCACAATTTTGATATACTCTTCCTAGAACATCTCAAATATCCACGCAGATATAACGAACCAATGAAAGCTCTGATCTCTATCGCATCTGTTTCTTTAGCGTTCCTTTCCCTAGAGAAATAACCATGAATTTCAATGATGTCACCTAAGACATCTCAACAGAAACCTGAATCGGTTTTCACTTATGCATAAATAACATGATTCAAGTACGTTTCCCTTTGAGTTATCCCACAATTTTGATATACTGTTCCTAGAACATCTCAAAGATCCACACAGATATAACGAACCAATGAAAGCTCTGATCTCTATCGCATCTGTTTCTTTAGCGTTCCTGTCCCTAGACAAGTAACCATGAATTTCAATGATGGGTATATTAGTGCATGTGGCGAGAATGCTTATTATGTTTCCATCCAAGAACAAATTCAGAATATCTATTTGTGTCTTTTTTATAAGAGCTTGATTTTTTGGTCCAGGCAAATGCGTAATAACATTACAAGATCTGCTTCTAACTATGGTAGGATATTCACTTTTCCTCCGTTTAGTTATTCCATCTTTCCCTAAAAGGAATGCATCCTCTTGAGTTACTTCTTCCTCTGGCTCATATTCATCATTCTCTGGCACTTCCTGTTCTGTTCCTGAATCGTGACCACTTTCATGAACACAGTCCTCAGTCTCTGAGTCAGCGCTATCACTGTGAGCATCTTCATCACTCAGCTCATTGAACCATTCCAACCATACATTAGGATCTCTACTAAACACTGTCTGAGGTTTTTTTGCTTTTGAAATTTCTTACACAATCTAAAAATAAAGAGAATACTAGGTAACACGGAAGGTAACTGCAGTCAGTTTCAATAAGTGCAAATTTACGCCCATGAAAGATTGATTGAATCTAGGAAAGCAATAAAGTAATACAGACTTACTTTGTTTCAGATTGAGGCAGCAAAGTTCGCGCGGATGATTGGTGTCCTCCAGACTAGAATAACGTTTCATAAACAATCTATCTTTCGTAACTGAAACCCAACAACGATTGGAGCTAACTGCTAGAGAGTTAACAGAGAGGAACTGAAAGTGGAGCGATCTCGATCCTGCCCTGTCAGACAAAATTGAGCGGGAAATCATGTGGATTACGAGTGTGATCCGCGCGAGCGACGGGGGGTTAATTGTGAACTGCAGACTAGTCACGTAATTTTAGATGTAGATATCAATCAGGAGAATGTTTTACGTTATTAAATGCTTGCATATATTTGTTTTCGCTTTGTATGTATTTCATCGATCACCATAACGTTTTGCTTTTGGTTCATGTTCATGTATATACACTTAGAGAATACTGTAATAAATTGGGACGAACTGAGAGGATATTTATTGCAGTAATTAGACAATTCCTTGTTGATCAATTCCGTAATACTTTTTGAATCAACACACAGGATTCAATTACTAGGGCCACCGGTTTCATATAGCTATTCCGTTAAACGACAGTTCATTTACAATATCCGAGTCCATGGGGAGCTATGTGGCTCTCTGCCGATCCAGCCGATGCGCATCGTTGCGACGGCCAAGTGACATGTCGGGCTGGGTCATTGTCGTTCGTGCTTGACGTAGGTCACACGTCTCCTATCTTCCGAACTTCAGAGAAGTTCTCCTGCACAGCTCGCAAAACTGGCACTATTGGATTAAAAGGATGTTGGGGTAACGTGGCATAGCCACAGCCTGAGGTAAAGTTTCCAGAATGCAGAGGATCGTGTGCTACGGGTCCAGAAAGTCTTACACTGCAATGCAAAAATGAAATCAGAAGTGCTCAGCACAAAATGTGCTATCTGAGAGGTATAGTTATAAAGAATGTTCTCTCCAAAGACCTACTGAGACAATTACTTCCAACTAAACCTACGTTTAGACTACTTATACAAGAGTATACTAGTTGTTATTGAATACAGCAGCAACGCAGTAGGTACCTAATGTATTCGTGTGAAGGGACAATTGTAAACTAAACGTATTTTATCGCTAGACACTGTGATACTATTGCGGTACTTAAGTAAACCTTTATATTTTCTCTTCTTTTTCCGTAAGCAGTTCAAGGTGAGGAAACCCACAGTCCGAACGTTCGATTTGCAAGAAGTATTTACTAGTTGTTGTTGTTGTGGTCTTCAGTCCTGAGACTGGTTTGATGCAGCTCTCCATGCTACTCTATCCTGTGCAAGCTTCTTCATCTCCCAGTACCTACTGCAACCTACATCCTTCTGAATCTGCTTAGTGTATTGATCTCTTGGTCTCCCTCTACGATTTTTATCCTCCACGCTGCCCTCCAATGCTAAATTTGTGATCCCTTGATGCCTCAAAACATGTCCTACCAACCGATCTCTTCTTATAGTCAAGCTGTGCCACAAACTTCTCTTCTCCCCAATCCTATTCAATACCTCCTCATTAGTTACGTGATCTACCCACCTTATCTTCAGCATTCTTCTGTAGCACCACATTTCGAAAGCTTCTATTCTCTTCTTGTCCAAACTGGTTATCGTCCATGTTTCACTTCCATACATGGCTACACTCCATACAAATACTTTCAGAAACGACTTCCTGACACTTAAATCTATACTCGATGTTAACAAATTTCTCTTCTTCAGAAACGATTTCCTTGCCATTGCCAGTCTACATTTTATATCCTCTCTACTTCGACCATCATCAGTTATTTTAGTCCCTAAATAGCAAAACTCCTTTACTACTTTAAGTGTCTCATTTCCTAATCTAATCCCCTCAGCATCACCCGATTTAATTTGACTACATTCCATTATCCTCGTTTTGCTTTTGTTGATGTTCATCTTATATCCTCCTTTCAAGACACTGTCCATTCCGTTCAACTGCTCTTCCAAGTCCTTTGCTGTCTCTGACAGAATTACAATGTCATCGGCAAACCTCAAAGTTTTTACTTCTTCTCCATGAATTTTAATACCTACTCCGAATTTTTCTTTTGTTTCCTTTACTGCTTGCTCAATATACAGATTGAATAACATCGGGGAGAGGCTACAACCCTGTCTCACTCCCTTCCCAACCACTGCTTCCCTTTCATGCCCCTCTACTCTTATAACTGCCATCTGGTTTCTGTACAAATTGTAAATAGCCTTTCGCTCCCTGTATTTTACCCCTGCCACCTTCAGAATTTGAAAGAGAGTATTCCAGTTAACGTTGTCAAAAGCTTTCTCTAAGTCTACAAATGCTAGAAACGTAGCTTTGCCTTTTCTTAATCTTTCTTCTAAGGTAAGTCGTAAGGTTAGTATTGCCTCACGTGTTCCAACATTTCTACGGAATCCAAACTGATCTTCCCCGAGGTCCGCTTCTACCAGTTTTTCCATTCGTCTGTAAAGAATTCGCGTTAGTATTTTGCAGCTGTGACTTATTAAACTGATAGTTCGGTAATTTTCACATCTGTCAACACCTGCTTTCTTTGGTATTGGAATTATTATATTCTTCTTGAAGTCTGTGGGTATTTCGCCTGTCTCATACATCTTGCTCACCAGATGGTAGAGTTTTGTCATGACTGGCTCTCCCAAGGCCATCAGTAGTTCCAATGGAATGTTGTCTACTCCCGGGGCCTTGTTTCGACTCAGGTCTTTCAGTGCTCTGTCAAACTCTTCACGCAGTATCTTATCTCCCATTTCATCTTCATCTACATCCTCTTCCATTTCCATAATATTGTCCTCAAGTACATCGCCCTTGTATAAACCCTCTATATACTCCTTCCACCTTTCTGCCTTCCCTTCTTTGCTTAGAACTGGGTAGCCATCTGAGCTCTTGATATTCATACAAGTCGTTCTCTTCTCTCCAAAGGTCTCTTTAATTTTCCTGTAGGCAGTATCTATCTTACCCCTAGTGAGACAAGCCTCTACATCCTTACATTTGTCCTCTAGCCATCCCTGCTTAGCCATTTTGCACTTCCTGTCGATCTCATTTTTGAGACGTTTGTATTCCCTTTTGCCTGCTTCGTTTACTGCATTTTTATATTTTCTCCTTTCATCAATTAAATTCAATATTTCTTCTGTTACCCAAGGATTTCTATTAGCCCTCGTCTTTTTACCTACTTGATCCTCTGCTGCCTTCACTACTTCATCCCTCAGAGCTACCCATTCTTCTTCTACTGTATTTCTTTCCCCCATTCCTGTCAATTGTTCCCTTACGCTCCCACTGAAACTCTCTACAACGTCTGGTTCTTTCAGTTTATCCAGGTCCCATCTCCTTAAATTCCCACCTTTTTGCAGTTTCTTCAGTTTCAATCTGCAGTTCATAACCAATAGATTGTGGTCAGAATCCACATCTGCCCCTGGAAATGTCTTACAATTTAAAACCTGGTTCCTAAATCTCTGTCTTACCATTATATAATCTATCTGATACCTATTAGTATCTCCAGGATTCTTCCAGGTATACAACCTTCTTTTATGATTCTTGAACCAAGTGTTAGCTATGATTAACTTATGCTCTGTGCAAAATTCTAAAAGGCGGCTTCCTCTTTCATTTCTTCCCCCCAATCCATATTCACCTACTATGTTTCCTTCTCTCCCTTTTCCTACTGACGAATTCCAGTCACCCATGACTATTAAATTTTCGTCTCCCTTCACTACCTGAATAATTTCTTTTATCTCGTCATACATTTCATCAATTTCTTCATCATCTGCAGAGCTAGTTGGCATATAAACTTGTACTACTGTAGTAGGCATGGGCTTTGTGTCTATCTTGGCCACAATAATGCGTTCACTATGCTGTTTGTAGTAGCTAACCCGCACTCCTATTTTTTTATTCATTATTAAACCTACTCCTGCATTACCCCTATTTGATTTTGTATTTATAACCCTGTAATCACCTGACCAAAAGTCTTGTTCCTCCTGCCACCGAACTTCACTAATTCCCACTATATCTAACTTTAACCTATCCATTTCCCTTTTTAAATTTTCTAACCTACCTGCCCGATTAAGGGATCTGACATTCCACGCTCCGATCCGTAGAATGCCAGTTTTCTTTCTCCTGATAACGACGTCCTCTTGAGTAGTCCCCGCCCGGAGATCCGAATTGGGGACTATTTTACCTCCGGAATATTTTACCCAAGAGGACGCCATCATCATTTAATCATACAGTAAAGCTGCATGTCCTCGGGAAAAAATTACGGCTGTAGTTTCCCCTTGCTTTCAGCCGTTCGCAGTACCAGCACAGCAAGGCCGTTTTGGTTAATGTTACAAGGCCAGATCAGTCAATCATCCAGACTGTTGCCCCTGCAACTACTGAAAAGGCTGCTGCCCCTCTTCAGGAACCACATGTTTGTCTGGCCTCTCAACAGATACCCCTCCGTTGTGGTTGCACCTACGGTACGGCCATCTGTATCGCTGAGGCACGCAAGCCTCCCCACCAACGGCAAGGTCCATGGTTCATGGGGGAAGGATATTTACTAGAGAGGGAAGTTATTAATGGACGTTCAACCCAACGGAACTGAAAGGGGGAAACAAAGTTAAGTATCTATTTAATGCTTTCATCGGATTATCACCATGAGCCTGAACGGGTTAACTGGATCTTTTCTCCCAGAAACAGCTGAATAAACAACTATCAGGACCACAACAGCCAGAAGAAGATTACATGAAATGCAGCTGCCCAATCTAGAGAAGGAAAGCATTACATGAATTATTTGTAACTCAAATCCGTTCCTCAGTTAGTTATATTTTACTGTGTCATTAGTAATTACCTTTTAAACATTTACAACTGAAGTTTCTTGTCAATTTTGTGTATAAACTGCCTGATGAAGAAGGCACAACAAAATGATGAGAGCAGCAATTGTCTGTGACAGAACGGACACCAGACTGTATTAGCATTGTTAGGAAAGATAAGGCGATCGAACAGCGTTGAATGTCCGTTGTTCCCTGTGAATAACGCGGCGAGACCACGTGCTGGTGCGTGACAGCGTTAAAAAATGGCCTCATTATGGGTCACCATGAGGCTGGCTGATCGAATCGTGGAAAATAGACTGGTGGGACACTTGGGTACGAAGTGGCCCGATGTTGGTCTCCATGGGAGTGTATGGGCAGGGTTCACGGTTGTCAAGGGTGTGGTTGAGCACGTCTGACCACAACAGTGGGCGATCACCGTGTTGTGCACCACGCACATCGTAACAACTTCACATCTTTTCCTCCCATTCAATAATAAGCAAAGGCCCCAAAGTCTTAAATATGGCTGCGAAACAGCAACTGTGTAAATCTGAAGAGACTGAATAATGAGGCAAGTATTTGCCAATAAGCGTTTATTGCTCCCTGACCTAGCTTTCGACATTTCTAAAAATATCTTCTTCAGAAGTAGTGGGGCCTAAAACTGTATACAACCAGTTACAAAGTTATATTTTCAAAAATAATAAAATATTAACAATTATGAGGTAAGCATACTCACTTATTACATCACATGATGATACATAAGATCAGATGAAGGCAAGCGGCTCTTACCATAAACAAAATTGACAAAACAAGAATTATGGAAAAAATGGTTCAAAAGTCTCTAAGCATTATGGGACTTAACATTTGGGGTCATCTGTCCCCCAGACTTAGAACTACCTAACCTAACTAACCTAAGGACATCACAGACATCCATGCCCGAGGCAGGATTCGATCCTGCGACCGTAACAGCAGCGCGGTTCCGGACTTAAGCGCCTAGAACCGCTCGGCCACAGAGGGTGGCAAGGATTATCGCAAGCCATGGCTTTAAATAGCAGCCAGATTACATATACCATACTTCAGAATGAATGCTCACTAGTAAATGTCCACAGGTAGAGGCTTTTGTCAACATAAAATTGTAATAGGCGTCAAAAGATAAAATATTTGGGTAAGTTACGTATACCTTATTCCAGAGACTAAGGCCAACTGCTACAGATATGCAGGCTCAAGCGACAAGGAAAAACTGGTCTGCAGAGGGCTCTAAATACAAGCACGTAAGAACTGATTCTTGGTTGTGTTGTACACCAGCTTTCTGTATTACAGTAAGCAAGAAATTTCCTCTACAAGGCTATTAAATATGTAATAGATTAACAGGTGTACATTACCTATAAAATTACTAAAATATTTGCTGATTGAGTAATACTGTAGATGAATTCAGGGTGCAGAAGGTAGAGTTCTGTTTACAAAAGAACGCTGTTACAAATGCCTGGGGAAAGAAGACGAAATGTAAGCTAAAACAACGTCACTAAAAAAGAAAATTCCGCTGAAAACTGCAGAAGCTTAACCGATAACAAAAATTAGAAAGCAGTGGGCGCTATATACATGACTATAAGCACTGCCTCTTGCTGGTGTTAAGTAGCACAGTTTTACATTAAAGCAGTAAGACAGTTTCTTGTAGAAGGCCAGTAATAAATGCAACTGTTTTAGAGGTAAACATTAAATATAAAATCTGTAATACATGTATGGAGCAAAATGATACTGCACGTAGCTCTATTGTGGAGAGGATAATAGTTGCAAAACTTACTTGTGTTATCAAAAAGGTAGAGGACATAATAAATGGATAAAGTTAAATCACAACATAAAAAGTAAATCTTCTCTTAAACTGTACCAATACCATTTTTGGAATATCAACTGTAGAAACAAATGTGGGTAAGGCGACGAAAAGTGAATCCCAATGATATGAAATGACAGGAGCTCTACAGTAGAAAAGAAAATTATTTTGAGGAAAACGGCACATTCACCGAAATTAGCGGAGACCGATATACACGTATTACGTGACCGTGGGGAGCGGTTTAAATCTGTCAAGGAAGTGCTTACTCCCTTGTTGCAACTGATCGTTCAAAATTTTAGTGCGTCCTTTAGCAAGATGTTTATAAATTTCAACATCTTCTAATAAATCCAGTTTTTATCGTTTTATTTCCTTTCCTAAAACTACGGTTTCTTCCAATTCCCTGGGAAAATGGTCTGAAGTAAATGTTCAGCAAGTGAAGACTTATGCACATTTACTCATTTTTTACCCAACAGGTGCTCCTTATATCTGGCTTTATTGTCTCTACCAGTCTACCCTATATAATAGCTAGGGCAATCTTTACATACAATTTTATAGATGTCTGAATTTGTGAAAGGTTATTGTTCCGTTTTTTATTTATGTACTAAATTTTTCTTCAAACTAACATTCGTAGAGAAAGTAACTTAACAATCGTACTTTCTAGCCAGAAGACGGCTAAACCTGTAGGACTTTTTAAAGGCACATTTGCATGCTGAACTTTTATTAGCAGAAAACGTAAATATAAGTAATGAAATAAAGTAATAATTTGAGCCACAGATATAGTCCACGCCTGTATAAATGTTGTATGCAGCCATTGGAAACATTTGAAGGTGTTTGACCGTCAGATTATTGGTGGAATAAGAGGCACCTTTTGTTTTTTGGGCCTTGTCCAGATCGGACGTATTTTGGTACACAGCCATTAATACTAAATTATTTTATTAATACATTCACGACTTGCAGCCAATCGGCACTCGTAATTGCATAATGCAAGTCTCAGTGTAAGTGTCGTAATTTGTGTTTTATTTCAGAATATAGTGTTATTACTAACCTATGTGTGTTTTATTTTGTATCTTTGGTCACTGTAAGATTGTTGGGTCACTTGGCATGGCAAAAGGTTCCGTGCTTCTAAGGAAAATGTTATCCAGCTCGATCCACCATCGTCTTGAGGTGTTGTGTTCTAACGAAGACCGATTTTAGTGAAAACACAGAGAGAAGAAACACGGTTGAAAATACAGGAACGGACGTTTAGCAGAAAAAGTCATGCTCAAACGACTAGAGTTTGTATGAAACATCTTTTACCAATCCGTTAAATTAACTGATCTCTATTTAATATTGATTACCATGGTTCATTGTATTGTCTCGATCCAGATACGAACAAGTTAAATTAAAACACATTACCTAAAAATGGTATCGAAGTAAACTTTCCATTTCCCTCTGCATTACTCTTCTGTTTGTCACCTAGTGTTGAAAAATTTTTGTTTGCCCTTTTGTTGCAATAGTCTTAATCATGTTAATTTCTTTCTGGAATTCGTATGAGGAAAGTGGCGTTGTTAAAGCGCGTATTATTGCTGAATGGATAAACGCAACTTTATGAGCATGTAGGTGGGAAAAATATGATGGAATAACATTATCAGAGTATGTTGTCTTACGATGAATATCGAAAGTGACACTGCCATTCTTTGTGTGTAATTCCAGATCTAGGAAACTGAGGTCACGGTTCACATTTTGAATTTATTTTGTGAATTTAATTTTCTGGTGAAATCCATTAAAGATGTCAAATAACAAATCTAATTGTTGATCAGTTCCATCAAATGCAAAAATTGGGTCGTCTAGATACCGCGCATAAAACCGTATTTCATTCACTAAATCTGACTTGGTTTTGAAGAAGCCATGTTCAAGGGAGTTAATGAAGTGTCAGCGAGGATGCCAGTTAAGGGACTACCCATCGCAAGACCGGTTGATATTCCAAAATTGGTATTGGCATAGTTTAACGGAAGATTCTGTTTTCGTGTTGTGATATAACTAGATCCATTTATTGTGTCCTCTACCTTTTTGGTAACAGAAGTAAGTTTTGTAACTGTTATCATCTCCAAGACAAGACTACATGCAGTATGACTTTGCTACATAAATGAATTACAAATTTTTTTATTTAATTATACCACTAAAATAGTTGTATTTGATAGCGGCTTTCTATAAGAAACTGTCGTATTGCTTTAGTGAAAAATTATGCTACTACGCTAGTAAGACGCAGTGCTTACGGTCCACTGTTTTCCTATTTTTCATTTCGTTTAAGCTTCCGTAGTAATAACCGGAAGTTTTTCATTTTAGTGACGTTGTTTTAGTTTATATTTGGTCTTCTTTCCCCATGGATTTGCAACAGTGATCTTTTGTAAACAGAACTCTACCTTCTTCACGCTGAATTTATCTACAGTACTGGTATTTCTATACGTAATGTATACCCGTTAATCTATTACACATTTAATAGCCTTATAGAGGGAATTTCTTGTTTACTTTAATATAAAATGCTGTTGTTGAACACAACCAAGACGCAGTTTTAGGCGCATGTATTTAGCGCCCTCTGCAGACCAGTTTTTCCTTGTCGCTTGAGCCTGTATATTTGTAGCTGTTGGCATTAGTCTCTGGAATAATGTAAACGTAACTTATTCAAATAATTTATCCTGTGACGCGTATTACAATTTTATGTTGACATAAGCCACTACCTGTAGGCATTTACTACTGAGCATTCATTCTGAAGTACGGTATATGTAATTGGCTGCTATCTAAAGCCATGGCTCGCGATAATTATTGTTTTGTCAAATTTGTTTATGACAAGAGCCGCTCGGCTTCCTCTGACCTTATGTATCATCATGTGACCTAAGAAGTGAGTACGCTTACCTCACAATTGTTTTTCTGTTAATATTTTATTATTTTTGAAAATATAACTTGGTAACTGGTTGTATACATTTTTATGGCCCACTACTTCTGAAGAAGATGTTTTTACAAATGTCGATAGTTAGGTAATGGGCCAATAAACACTTATTTGCGAATGGTTGCCTGATTTTTCAGTCTCTTCAGATTTACACAGTTGGTGTTTCGCAGCCATATTTGAGACTTTGAGACCTTTGCTTCTTATCGGATGGGAGGAACGGATGTGAAGTTGTTACGATATCCTTGGTGCACAACACGGTGATGAGACATGCTCAACCACAACCTTGACAACGTCGAACCCTGCCCATGCATTCCCATGGAGTCCGGCAACGGGCCACTTCGTACTCCAGTGGCCCATAAGTCTAGATTTTCCACGATTCGATCAGCCAGCCACATGGTGACCCATAATGAGGCCATTTTCTAACTCTGTCAGGTGCTGGTAACGCTGTCACGCACCAGCACGTGGTATCACCGCGTCATTCACATATGATTTTTTTCATCCTCTTCAAGTAAAGGACTCATTGCAACATTTTGTATCATGCGCACTTTTGGTCGGAAACTAGCAGTGGCCGCCCTAGATGACAATCGTTCCATGCGCAGGCTGTCGTTAACACCTCAGCACAGAAGGTTCTATCTGGAGAGATGCCGTGACGGTGAAGCACTGGCTGCTGATGAGAGGAGTCAGATTGCGTTCTGCGATGAATCACTATTCTACACTACACAAATGCCATCGTCGGCGAGTATACCGCCGACCTGAGAAGTGGTCCCTTGCTTCCAACGCTTCGGAGAGGTACAGCGATGTTACTCCTGGTGTACTGTGTAGGGAACCATCGGGTATGAATTCAAGTTAGGATAGTCGCGGACATCCTGCGTCCTCATTTGTTGTCCCTCATGTCACGTATCGTAGTTGCGGTTTCAACGGGATAATGCACGTCCACAGATTACTGGTGCCTCTATGAACTACCTGCGTGATTTTGAGATATTTTGTTGCCAGAATGATCACCAGGTCTGTCCTCGTTAGAGATTGTTTAGGAGCAAATCGGACGTCAGCTCCATCCCACGGCCAATACCCAGAATATTAAGGAACAGTAGAGCAGTTGTGTGCCATCCTGTCTCAAGAGAGGATACAGAGGCTTTGCGACACCCTTCACAACCGTACCAGAGCACGCATTCAGGACAGAAGCGCCACATTTATAAGTGGGCTCATACTGCAAAGTTCCTTCATAAATCTGACTCGATTTTGTAACCAGTGAAATAGTATCACATACCCTCTCAAATCACAAAGTTTCTTTTTGTTTCCTCTTCCCCTCCTGAGGCTTCACTTTTGTTGTCAAGCAACGTATTTCACGGAGAGAAGAATAAACACAATTTTTGTGACTGTTTTGAAATTGCAACACCTACATTCTATACATATAATGCAACAAAGTAACAATTTTATCAATTTTTTCGCAATGTTACTCCTTTTTAAAAGGTTTTTTTTTGCATTTCTTGTTATGTATTCTACTGTATTTGATGTAAAATGTTTCGTGTGCATACGTGAATGTGAAAATTACGTTAGCATAATTTCGCTAGTTCATGCTTAGGTTACTAAAATCGATAAGGAAAAGAAAAACACGAGTCTCTCGTTATCTAGTAACATTTGCCCAAATGGAAAAAAAAAAAAAAATTGGAACTGAACGTAACGTCGATAGCGCGCCAATTGTAGAACAAAGACTAGCAATCTGTGGCCAGCCTCTGGGCAAGAAGCATCTCGAGCAATTAGCGTGGCTCAAGTGCTCATAAATTATTCTGAATGGGTCTCGGATGCAACTAGTGGGGATTATTAGCAACATGGCGCATAACTGCGCGTTCTGGATTAACATTCCGACCGTAAGAAGAGATTTATTGAGCATTCTGTACGAAGTATTACTGTTGCATTATCATGGTCGGCATCATCACCACAGCATCTCAGTACTTCGTCTACATCCAAGCAAATATATCTACTATCTTTGTGAAAGTGAAATTGTCGTGTCAGACCTCTTCCATTCACCTGCGTCATATTACCTATGTTAGGTGTGCAGTCCTTCCATTTATCCAGTCCACGACTGTACTTCACTACACTTCAAGTGGTTATTCAAACAGTTGTTCAAAGTGGCTTATTCATTGCTGAGATTGGAAAGTGGATTTTCGCTTTAATACATGTTTCTTCTGAAAATTTCTCGGAGAACCAATATAAGAAATAATTTTGTTGGTAGGCAAATTTGAGTGTGGAAAATGCTAAAAGATATTTATACATTACGCCAGTTTATGCGCCTACAGTTTTACCTTAAGATAAGCCAGTGTTGTGTATCATGAATTTTATGACTAAAAATTGTGTACGTGTTCTCTAACCCGCTACAAGGTGGAAATGTTGGAAAAGCGTGTTAAAAAGTACATAGGGGTTCAAGAGTCTCCTATGCAGTAAGTATTTTGCTCATGTTTAGACAATACGGAGCCTATTTAATATCTGCATTAAAATTTGGCCAGTCTTGCAATGAAACAGTAATTTTGAAGCTGTTGCGTGTTTAAGCTACATGTGAGTGAGAATACATTGTTTCTCTTATGTATGTAAAGCAGTAGTTTGTTTAAAGTGCAGTTTCGGGGCCCCTGTACACTACTACCTTTGTTGCTCGTTTGGAGTCTCTGTATGTTAAAGAATATGTAAGTAACGTAACTCATTAGTTAGTGTGACATGTTCAGAGTGCTATTAATAATTAATGCTTAACATAATGGATGTTGGTACTACTTCTCCAGCTGCTTTCGGTCATCGGCTGCGTTCGTCCTTGTTCTGCTGGACAAACTCAAGGAGAATGATTGCTCAAATTTCATCCAGCCGTGTTAAAGTATTTCCCATAAATCCTATAACGTATTGATCGTTTTGAGCTGGCGACCGTGTTTATCCTTATTACTACGTAATTCATTATGTTGTCTCTTCAGAGAACCTTGGTTGGAACCCCGTTGTTGTCAAGAAAACTTTAGTTCCGTTGCTATTGAGGAAATGAAATTTTAGTCTGATTGCTTTATTCAGTTACACGCATGTTGGCCATCAGAACCAAAATCTTGTAAAAGGGGAAACGCTGACTGAATATACAATAAAAAAATCGGTTTTGTGTTATACATTCCGTTACCTTCACGGAATCACTGCCGATGGTAATATTCTATGTTTCAAGACGGTCCAGATAATTGTCAGAATTGTTTGGGGATATCTTGGTGTAGTAACAGATTTAAATCAGTATTGTCCAGAATATAATATGAATTTTGGCCTCCCTGTTTGTCTACCATGTCAAAAAACAGCCAGATTCAATTCCTAATCCCGCCATGTCCATGTACAGAAGTAAAGTTTTCACTCAGTCCTTAACACTGGCAGCAGGTGAATTGTTGCTGCGAGGACTAATTTGTTCTCGATTGGTAGCGAAAACCACAGTGAAAATATGGTGAAATTTTGCACAGATGTGTTGCACGGCGTCTGTAGTATGCCTGTCGATCGCTTCGCGTCGCTCTTTTTAGTCCTGAGCGCACAGTGAACAAGTATAGACGCTCAGAGCAATACAGTGTCCCGCCAAGTGCCAAGTGCGTGCTGTCATTCGATGTCCTCGCGCAAAGAGGTTCCAGCTGATTTCATGCGTCCTACACAATCTAAACGTCACGCGTGACAGAGAACCACACTGCAGCTGCAACAAAGACGTTACTGCGCCGTTTTCCATAGGAAGCATTTAATCAACCACTTGGCATCCACTGATTTTCATCTCTTTGCTCCCATGAACTGCCATCTATGAGGATCACATTTTGTCACAGAACGCACTGCAGATCAGCATACAGAATTGGAGGAAAACATAGGTGGCTGCCTTCTATGACGAGGGTGTTGAAGAGTTGGTAAAACACTAAAACAAATGCCTAAGTCGCAGCGGGGACAATATAGACAAGTAGCAAAACCTTATAAACGAAGCGGTTTTTTATTATCAGTATGATTACCTTTCATGGCCCATCAGACCTTAAAAAGTAATCCTCGCATATAGTAGCACTGTTCAGGGAACTCACGTATACTGAGCAGTAAAGCTAGACATGTGATGCTACACAAATCAAAAAATGTTTTGCATCACCCCAGTTCGCAGAACTTCTGAAGATATACGTTGACTCTGGGTATTCCGTCACAGACACAGTCCCTTTGATTGTTCAGAGATGTCACTAAACCCGCCCAAAGACGTAAACAACCATACATGATCAGCACCTGTTACACGGACAGGTCCGACAGCCGATCAGTTCCAGTCATTCCACCCGGAAGGAGGTACAGGCTATCGTTGTCTGTACTTCAACCATGCCTAGACAGTCAACACCGCGATTCGATCGCGTCCGCATTGTTACTTTGTGCCACGACTCTCGACAGGGGAAGTCTCTAGGCCTCTCGGAGTGAGCCAAAGCGATGTTGTTCGTACACGGAGGAGATACAGAGGGACAGGAACCGTACATGGCATGACTCGCTAAGGCCGCCCAAGGGCTACTACTGCAGTGGATGAACACTACCTACGGATTATGGCTCGGAGGAACCCTAACAGCAAAGCCACCATGTTGAATAATGCCTTTCATGCAGCCACAGGACGTCGTGTTACGACTCAAGCTGTGTGCAATAAGCTGCATGATGCGTAACTTCACTCCCGACGTCCATGGCGAGGTCTATCTTTGCAACCATGACACCATGACACCATGCAGCGCGGTACAAATGCCCCCAACTTATGCCAAATGGACCGCTCAGGATTGGCAACAAGTTCTGTTCACCGATGAGTATCGCATATGCCTTCAACCAGACAACTGTCGGAGACTTGTTTGGAAGCAAACAGGTCAGGCTCAACGCCTTAGACACTTCGTCTAGCGAGTGCAGCGAGGTGGAGGTCGCATTGTGTGGGGCCGACGTACGCCGCTGGTGGTAATGGCAGGCGCCGTAACGGCTGTACAATACGTGAATGCCATCCTCCGACCGACAGTGCAAACATATCGGCAGCATATTGGCGAGGTATTCGTCTTCATGGACGAATATTTGCGACCCCAACGTGCACATCTTGTGAATGACTTCCTTCAGCATAACGACATCGCTTGACGAGAGTGGCCAGCAGGTTCTCCAGACATGAACCCTATCGAACATGCCTGGGTTAGATTGAAAAGGGCTGTTTATGGGCGTCGTGACCCATCAGCCACACTGAGGGATCCACGCCAAATCGCTGTTGAGGGATGGGACAATCTGGACTAACAGTGCCTTGACGAACTTGTGGATAGTATGCTACGACGAATATGGGCATGCATCAGTGCGAGATGTCGTGCTACTGGGTGTTTTAGGTACCGGTGTGTAAGTAATCTGGACCAACACCTCTGAAGGTCTCGCTGTATGGTGGTACAACATGCAATGTGTGGTTTTCATGAGCAATAAAAAGGGTGGAAATGATGTTTATGTAGATCTCTATTCCAATTTTCTGTACAGGTTCCGGGACTCCCGGATCCGAGGTGATGGAAAACTTTTTTGATGTTTTGTGACGGCCTTCGTAGCGACAACACTTCGCTGTAGAAACGGCCTACGAAGTCACCGCCACACTTTTAATAGCGGGCCGACCGGTCCGCTGGAACAGTGAACAGAAAGATGAAAACCCAGACACTCGGATTAAATGAAAGTCGGTACTTATCTTTATTAACGGCGATACAGAACACAGTGGTGAACATGGTCTACAGAAATCTGTCTAGTTCGAGTCGGAGCGGCTAGGTCAGCGTCGGCTGACGACAAACAACAACTCTGCTGCGATGAACGCACAACTGACTAGCAGGTACACAATTCGGTGGCGAGTATACAACTGAGCGGCGAATCCAGAACTGTCCTAGCGCTCGCGACTCCAGCGCTTAAGAAGCCAGAAGCCAGCGGTGGCGCGCGCAGACTTGCGGCGATTTCCTCTATCGCTGGCGCTGCTTATGCGGATGGCGTCCGGACTTTGATGCTGCCAACCTTTTTGGCAGCGGGCTCGGTTGGCATTACTGGCTAGGATATAACATGATGTATGTACAAGAGGGTACTGAACGAAATATCATATCTTAACTAATCGTAAAATGAAGAAATTCATTATCCTGTATGCGTGTGTCATACTAGAAGGATGTATCATACTGATCAGATGGAAGCTGCCACTGAAACAGTCTCACAACAATATCTCAACCAAGTGTCTTTCAAATTTTGCCCTCTCAACTATTTTTTATCAGGTTTCCTTTAGGGTTAAAGTTAATTATTTCATGTTCAGTATCAGTACTCATTTATGTTCAAAATTACTAGGGCACAAATATTGTTGCTAAACACTGACATGGCAAGGGAGATAAGAACACTTATATTTTTTTAACTACTGAAAAACAATACAAAACACTTACATTTTTTTAACTACCGAAAAACAAGACAAAACATCAGTACATGTTAAATATTAATTGTTTTGATTTATATTGTTAAAATTGTTACTGCATATGTGCCAAAATATTAAATATTTCCACATATGTGCCATATAATTTATAGAAGAAAAGCAACTGGTTACCTTGAACTACACAGGTATCACTTCCTTCTGTCCTCATTCATATCTCAGTTGTGCCATTAACATGTTCCTTTCTATAGATTCCTTTGACTACATGCAAATGAGTAAAATGCATTCATACTAAAAAATTAAGTACAACAAAGACAGGGTCCCTAACACATTCCCTAACCATTACCTTATTACATTTTTCAATATTTCAATCTGTTTGTCATCATTACCAAAATTGTCATTGTTAACACTTAAACCCCTTCCTTGCATCCATTTATCATCAAATCACTTTAGAAGAAAAACGCTCCACAGTTACAATTCATAAACACCGTTAGTTCATAAACAAACTCAATGAAAGTAAAAATGATAGTCCACTACTAGTAAAATACTCCATAATATTCAGGCATGGAGGCAAACCATTATTCAAAACGCTTCGAAAAACTGCACATATTTCAACAAGAATCTACATTTCATTTCAGACAGGTACTCGTGGCTTCATTAACGTTTCATATTATTCAGATTGGCACTGAATCCCTCATATGACTTATAACTCATTATAACTACTGTTGTTTGCGAAGCTGATGGTTTTCAAGGCGATGTACATTATTACTTTAATAACTACATTTTCATTTTTAATTTTATGTTCAAATTGTCAAAAGAAATATTTGATGAAGTTACAACTTTGGTACTTATACTCAAAATGTCTTCTTTTTTTTAAATGTGAAATATCAGAATAAAGCTTTTCAAGACTTGTCCTATGTTTCATCCTCTCTTTTCCCAAAATTGCACTTCAGCCCATAAAATAACACATCCCTTATTCTGATTATCAACCTACCACATTAAATTTATGAAAATATTTATGTTAGGGTAACAGCAGAGAATTGCTTGTATTTATTTATCAGCTAGACAGGATAGTAGAAGAAGGAGAGTGCACCACGAAAAGAAAATGGCATCACCTAAGTTTGGAGGCACCAATAGCCAGTTTGTGTATTCATGTAAGTGTAACTACAACTCTCTCATAATACATTACCTTTCTGCATTATTTGATGAATGTACGAAATTACTCATCAAAACACTTACTGTTCTACTGCAAGAGAGGTAATTTCAGTTTCAGTTTCTAATAAATCACGCACAGTAGCAGCTCGAAACTTAATTAGAGGTTTCTTCACTTTTCTCACAACATGTTTCTTTTTAACAATGTCACATTCGATCTCAATTTAATTTACTGTCAAAGCTTTGGATATCCTGTTAAGAAATTTTTAACTTTGCAACGCTTTCGCAGTTGGCGAACAAGTGCACTGTGACCTACTTCCTTTGTTTTCGGACTGCATTTCCTTAGGATTCTTCAAATGAATCTCAGTCTGGCATCTGCTTTACCGACGATTAATTTTATATGGTAATTCCATTTTAAATCACTCCTAATGCCTACTCCCAGATAATGTATGGAATTAACTGCTTCCAGTTGCTGACCTGCTATATTGTAGCTACATGATAAAGGATCTTTCTTTCTATGTATTTGCAGCACATTACACTTGTCTACATTGAGATTCAGTTGCCATTCCCTGCACCATGCGTCAATTGATTTCAGATCCTCCTGCATTTCAGTACAATTTTCCTTTGTTACAACCTCTCGATATACTACAGCATCATCCGCAAAAAGCCTCAGTGACCTTCCGATGTTATCCACAAGGTCATTTTTATATATAGTGTGAATAGCAACGGTCCTACGACACTGCCCTGCGGCACACCTGAAATCACTCTCGATCCGGAAGACTTCGTACGTACTGTACCAGTGATGAAGATGAAGCTTTAGGATGTCAAAATCGTGTGGGCAGTCAGAAGATTATCACTCTGTAACAAATGATACAAAACTATCTGCATCCCACAGCGGCTATGGTACCAACCACAACAATGAAGCACAGCTTCATGCCAGCTGAAGACAAGAACGGACATCGGATTCTCGACACCTAATGCCCCCCCCCCTCCCCGCTCCCCAGCACTCCACCCTCACAAATACCAAAATAGTCACTCCAGCAGCTGAAAATCGAACAAAAATAGTTCTGGGCTATTTTAGATTAAGAAATGATACCTTTTGGCAACATTTGTATGCATAAACGTTTGATGGTGAGAAATACATGATTGAAATATGTTGCAGTGTGTTAAATTAAATATTAAATAAATAAATGTGACTGGAAACAGATAAGTACAAATAATGAAACGATTTTACTCAGCCAATCTAAGCCAATTTAGCATAAAATATACTAGATGAGGCAAGGTAGCTTAAATAATCATGCTTCTTTTTACTCGTCGCAGACGGCTTTTGTTTCATGTCTTAGCCCCTTAATAGTGTATAACCTACAGTTATATGAGAAATTTTGATCGATCTGACGTGCATAGCCCTACCCTAACGTTTTGTACATAACGTGGTGTAGAGGATGTTGTGCTGTAGTAGCTATTCAGAAGCGTAAAATTTAACACTATTTAGAGACAGAAAACGCCATCAAAACAAACGTTCTTCTGAAGACTTAATAAAGAGCTCTGTGTACCACTCGATACATACCATATTTTGGGTTGCGTAGGACATATGGGATGCCGAAAGCAAAAGTCGCTTAAAAATGCTACGCATTCAGTCTGGAAACAGAAATATGCACTCACCACTCCACTGCACACTAGAATACGGGCTTCCACGGCTTCGGTATTCTGGTGATTTACTCCACGTCGAAGAAGCGTTGTGAAAGATGCGACATGTGACCCCTTTCCAGCTTTTTAGAGCGCGGTTTTTGGCGGTGACGCTGGCTTCTGGCTCACAGGTTTTTTCGGTTTATTACGGACGACGACAGTAAGGGGGTTTGGAAGAGTCGTAACTCCGGAGAGAGACGCCAGGGCGCGCAGTGGTTGCTCGCGCTTCGCCAGCGCCGGAAGCGCTTAGGGCGGGGTCGTTTCCCCTTTGCGGGGGAAGTCCCGGAATTCAGGGGGATTACCGGGCGCTCAGGCAGTCGTCTGGAGCGCGCTGGAGCGGAAAGCCTGGAGCACTGGAGGACGCCAGATGAGACGCACCGCAGAGTGCCGTGCAAGGCCGGGTGGCTTTCCGGAGTTCTGGGGTTGAAAGCTGGAGCGGCTTTCCTTTCAGATGCGGTGCGCGTCAAGTGTCTGGTCCCTCTGCAGCGGTCTTTGGCTCCAACTCCAGCCGCTGTTTCGCGGTCACCGGCTCTTGATTGCTTAACCCTCCTTTCACTGCCGACACCTTGTGGCCTAAAATGGCCCCGGCCTACCGCCTTTGAATTTTTCCTGGCGTTTTAGGTTCTCTAATGAGGTCCTTCTGAGCATTATCTGTTTAAAAGCCTCAAATGTCTTAAGGATTTGAATATCTACACTCTATTTATCACAAGTACAAGAAGTATGTTTGTAAATACAGCACTTTTTCATTCTAATCGTGTTAGTGTCGTTTCTAAAGGTCGAGTTACACATGAGTTTCATTTAATTTCCTGCTAAACTATTGTTTTCAAATATAAAATCAGTGTAACGAACACCAAAGCATTACCAAGTCGGTAATAAATGGTTCAGATGGCTCTGAGCACTGTGGGACTTAACTTCTAAGGTCATCAGTCCCCTAGAACTTAGAACTACTTAAACCTAACTAACCTAAGGACATCACACACATCCATGCCCGAGGCAGGATTCGAACCTGCGACCGCAGCGGTCAAGCGGTTCCAGACTGTAGCGCCTAGAACCGCACTGCCACCCCGGCCGGCCGGGAATAAATGGTTTTATTTTAATTAACAATGATTGTCATGTTGATTGCAGAGAAGGTCTGAGCTGCTTTCCAGCTATGTTCTGAGAAACGCTGTACTCAGGAAAGTGATGTGAATGTGGTGCAGGGGTGGAATAGTGACCTAGAGCGACCCCTAGACGGTCAATAACATTGCGCAATATTTCAATACGCGAAATAATATTGAACGTTAATGGTTCAGACTGAGAGACTATGCATTAACATTGAAGACATCAGAGACTTTGGAAAATATGTTAAGCTGCTAGGAAACATTGTGTAGTCAGTGGGCAATATTCACAATGTAGAAGACACCTTCTCGCGCGCTACAGAGTCCAACGAGGTTACGTTAGGTTGGGTTTGTTGTTTTTGTATGGAAAATGAGTTATAAACAAGACGTTATAGCTAGGCTTAATACCGTTTCTTCCAAATCCACCAGAAACAAACGCAAAATAATTTTATTTAAAAAAGCGGATAAAGTGTCACTAGAAGCCTTCCTAAGAGACAATCTCCATGTCTTCCGAACTGACTATGCAAATGTAGACGAGATGTGGCTCAAATTCAAAGATATAGTAGCAACAGCAATTGATTCATACATCATAAATTGGTAAGAGATGGAACTGATCCCCCATGGTACAGAAAACAGGTCCGTAAGCTGTTGCAGAGGCAACGGAAAAAGCATGCGAAGTTCAGAAGAACGCGAAATCCCGAAGATTGGCTAAAATTTACAGACGCACGAAATTTGGAGCGGACTTCAGTGCGAGATGCCTTTAATAGGTTCCGCAACGAAACATTGTCTAGAAATTTGGTAGAAAATCCGAAGAAATTCTGGTCGTATGTAAAATACACAAGCGGCAAGACGCAGTCAATACCTTCGCTGCGCAGTGCCGATGGTACTGTTACCGATGACTGTGCCGCTAAAGCGGAGTTATTGAACGCAGTTTTCCGAAATTGCTTCACCAGGGAAGACGAATGGAATATTCCAGAATTTGAAACACGAACAGCTGCTAGCATGAGTTTCTTAGAAGTAGATCGCTTCATACGGGCAAGTCTTCAGGTCCAGATTGTATACCGATTAAGTTCCTTTCAGATTACGCTGATACAATACCTCCCTACTTAGCAATCATATACAACCGCTCGCTCACCGATAGATCTGTACCTGCAGATTGGAAAATTGCGCAGGTCGTACCAGTGTTTAAGAAGGGTAGTAGGAGTAATCCATCGAACTACAGACCTATATCATTGACGTCGGTTTGCAGTAGGGTTTTGGAGGACATACTGTATTCAAACATTATGAATCACCTCGAAGGGAACGATCTATTGATACGTAATCAGCATGGTTTCAGAAAACATCGTTCTTGTGCAACACAGCTAGCTCTTTATTCGCACGAAGTAATGGCCGCTATCGACAGGGGATCTCAAGTTGATTCCGTATTTCTAGATTTCCGGAAAGCTTTTGACACCGTTCCTCACAAGCGACTTCTAATCAAGCTGCGGGCCTATGGGGTATCGTCTCAGGTGTGCGACTGGATTCGTGATTTCCTGTCAGGAAGGTCGCAGTTCGTAGTAATAGACGGCAAATCATCGAGTAAAACTGAAGTGATATCAGGTGTTCCCCAGGGAAGCGTCCTGGGACCTCTGCTGTTCCTGATCTATATAAATGACCTGGGTGACAATCTGAGCAGTTGTCATAGGTTGTTCGCAGATGATGCTGTAATGTACCGTCTACTAAGGTCATCCGAAGACCAGTATCAGTTGCAAAGCGATTTAGAAAAGATTGCTGTATGGTGTGGCAGGCGGCAGTTGACGCTAAATAATGAAAAGTGTGAGGTGATCCACATGAGTTCCAAAAGAAATCCGTTGGAATTCGATTACTCGATAAATAGTACAATTCTCAAGGCTGTCATTCAACTAAGTACCTGGGTGTAAAAATTACGAACAACTTCAGTTGGAAAGACCACATAGATAATATTGTGGGGAAGGCGAGCCAAAGGTTGCGTTTCACTGGGAGGACGCTAAGAAGATGCAACAAGTCCACTAAAGAGAAGGCTTACACTACACTCGTTCGTCCTCTGTTAGAATAATGCTGCGCGGTGTGGGATCCTTACTAGGTGGGATTGACGGAGGAGATCGAAAGGGTGCAAAAAAGGGCAGCTCGTTTTGTATTATCACGTAATAGGGGAGAGAGTGTGGCAGATATGATACGCGAGTTGGGATGGAAGTCATTAAAACAAAGACGTTTTTCGTCACGGCGAGGTCTATTTACGAAATTTCAGTCACCAACTTTCTCTTCCGAATGCGAAAATATTTTGTTGAGCCCAACCTACATAGGTAGGAATGATCATCAAAATAAAATAAGAGAAATCAGAGCTCGAACAGAAAGGTTTAGGTGTTCGTTTTTCCCGCGCGCTGTTCGGGAGTGGAATGGGAGGGAGATAGTATGATTGTGGTTCGATGACCCCTCTGCCAAGCACTTAAATGTGAATTGCAGAGTAATCATATAGATGTAGATGTAGATGTAGAAAGGTTATAAGTCATTGCCGTCATTGTAGAATGTTGGAACAAATGAGTGTAAAAATTGAAGTGTTGGGAATGATGATGCTGTGTCGTCCTAATAAGACAGAGCAAAGGAAAAGCACCACAGGCGCAAAGTCGCGAGTTGGTGCCAGTGCCATAGAGACTCACCACTTGAGCGAGTTCCCCCAGCGTCACGGGCGGCGCCTCGGCCACTTGCTGGCCGAGTACAATCCGCCAACTACTGAACGACAACGGACAGAAGCCAACTCGGAAGATAGAAGAGCACATCTCGCCCACTTGGTTATAGATCATCGTCCAAGACTGACGTCGACAGGGAAAGTCGTTCAATGAACTCCTAGAAGTGGACAGACAGTTGTTATAAATTGCATTTGCTATGTACTGTGAAATTTACCTACGATTATTTGTACTTAGGAGGCGAGGTACTGGCAGAAGTAAAGCTGTGAGTATCGGGCGTGAGTCGTGCTTCGGTTGCTCAGATGGTAGAGCACTTGCCCGCGAAAGGCAAAGGTCCCGAGTTCGAGTCTCGGTCGGGCACACAGTTTTAATCTGCCAGGAAGTTTCATATCAGCGCACACTCCGCTGCAGAGTGAAAATCTCATTCTGGAAACATCCCCCAGGCTGTGGCTAAGCCATGTCTCCGCAGTATCCTTTCTTTCAGGAGTGCTAGTTCTGCAAGGTTCGCAGGAGAGCTTCTGCTAAGTTTGGAAGGAAGGAGGCGAGGTACTGGCAGAAGTAAAGCTGTGAGTATCGGGCGTGAGTCGTGCTTCGGTTGCTCAGATGGTAGAGCACTTGCCCGCGAAAGGCAAAGGTCCAGAGTTCGAGTCTCGGTCGGGCACACAGTTTTAATCTGCCAGGAAGTTTCTTATTTGTACTTAGTCAATAAAGGCCTTTTATTTTTGTTGTATTGCAAGCAGTGTTGCGGACTTCGTTATTCAGCAAATCACAAAGATAAGTAAACCTTTTAACTCATTTGTGTGACTTTCTTTCTAATTTTTTGGAGTTCTCCTACCCTGTGTAATAGTGGCAGGGAGAAATTTTCTTAGCGTGTATTGCACCAGAAGACGTTTCACGAACTCACAAACTGGTCCTGCTGTAACAACAGTGGGAACTCGGCTTCCGCGGCACTAGCGACGAGGCCTTTACAAAACGGACGACGAGGGCTTACAAAAGATGAATCGTATCAGTTGTAGCTCATAACATATAGCGAACAACCATGAAAGAAGATTGTCTTAAAAACTTAAATTAATTCCAAGTTATGAATAAAAGTACATGTAGGTATTTATTCTTGTGTGTACATTAGTAACTCGGATCTAATCTTTTAATCCATGTGTTATTTCGTGATGTGTTTCCAAACTATTTCTTACACCACTGGCCATTACAATTGCTACACCACGAAGATGACGTGCTACACAGGCGAAATTTAACCGAGAGGAAGAAGATGCTGTGATATGCAAATGATTAGCTTTTCAGAGCGTTCACACAAGGCTGGCGCCGGTGGCGACACCTACAAAGTTTCCAACCGATTTCTCATATGCAAACAGCAGTTGACCGGCGTTGCCTGGTGAAACGTTGTTGTGATGCCTCGTGTAAGGAGGAGAAATGCGTTTTCGTCTTTGATAAAGGGCGGATTGTAGCCATTCGCGATTGCGGTTTATCGTATTGCGACATTGTTGCTCGCGTTGGTCGAGATCCAATGACCGTTAGCAGAACATGGAATCGGTGGGTTCAGGAGGGTAATACGGAACGCCGTGCTGGATCCCAACGGCATCGTATCACTAGCAGTCGAGATGACAAGCATCTTATCTGCATGGCTGTAACGGATCGTGCAGCCACGTCTCGATTCCTGAGTCAACAGATAGGGACGTTTGCAAGACAACAACCATCTGCACGAACAGCTCGACGATGTTTGCAGCAGCAAGGACTATCAGCTCGGAGACCATGGTTGTGGTTACGCTTGACGCTTCATCTCAGCCAGGAGCGGCTGCGATGGTGTACTCAGCGACGAACCTGGGTGCACAAATGGCAAAACGTGATTGTTTCGGATGAATCCAGGTTCCGTTTACAGCATCATGATGGTCGAATCCGTGTTTGGCGACATCGCGGTGAAGTCACATTGGAAGCGTGTATTCGTCTTCGCCATACTGGCATATCACCCGGCGTGATGGTACGGAATGGCATTGGTTAAACGTCTCGGTCACCTCTTGTTCGCATTGACGGCACTTTGAACAGTGGACGTTACATTGCAGATGTGTTACGACCCGTGGCTTTACACTTCATTCGATCCCTGCGAAACCCTAAATTTCAGCGGGATAATGCACGACCATATATTGCAGGTCCTGTACGAGCCTTTCTGGATATAGAAAATGTTCGACTGGTGCCCTGGCCAGCACATTCTCCAGATCTCTCACCAATTGAAAACGTCTGGTTAATGGTGGCCACGCATCTGGCTCGTCACAATACGCCAGTCACTACTCTTGATGAACTGTGGTATCGTGTTGAAGCTGCATGGGCATCTGTACCTGTACACGCCATCCAAGCTCTGTTTGACTCAATGCCCAGGCATATTAAGGCCGTTATTACGACCAGAGATAGTTGTTCTGGGTACTGATTTATTAGGATCTATGCACCGAAATTGCTTTAAAATGTAATCACGTATCAGTTTTATTATAATATATTTGTCCAATGAATACCCGCTAATTATCTGCATTTCTTCTTGGTGTAGCAATTTTAATGGCCAGTAATGTATATATGAAGATAGTAACTGTTCTTGAAAGAACAGATACCATTGATGACCGTGCAGCTTCTCTAGAATAAATGATAATTAATTGAAACACCCTGCTGCTGACAGGTGTTGTTGATGTACGTGGATGGGGACAGTTGAAAATGGGTGCTCTGACCGGGGCTCGAACCCGAGATCTCCTGCTTACATGCCAGAGGCTCTGTCCATCTGAGCGACCGAGGACACAGATGAATAGCGCGACTGCAGGGACTTATCCCTTCGACGCTTCCCTTGAGATCCACATTCCCAACAGTCCACAATCTACATACGTAGCGTATCTATTAGATAGATAGATTTATGTGTGTGTGTGTGTGTGTGTGTGTGTGTGTGTGCGTGTGTGTGTGTGTGTCTGTGTGTGTGTGTCTGTGTGTGCTTGTGCGTGCACGTGTATGCGTGTGTTTTGCACGAGAAGGAGATTAGTATTTAACGTCCAGTCGACAACGAGGTCATCAGAGATGGAGCACAAGCTCTCATTATGGAAGGATGCAGAAGGAAATCGACCCTGCCCTTTCGAAGGAACCATCTTGGCATTTGTCTGTGGCGATTTGAGGAAATCACGGAAAACCCAAATCAGGATGCGTCAAGCTATTAATAAAGGTTGATGGTGATTTTTAAATGTTTTACTGATGTTTGCGTTACGCGGGGTATCCGTGCGGTCTCGGACACCTTACCACGGTTCGCGCGGTTCCCACTGTCAGAGGTTCGACTCCTCCCTCGGGCATAGGAGTGTGTATTGTCTTTAGCGTAAGTTACTTTTAGTTAGATTAAGTATTGTTCAAGCCTGGGGATCGATGACCTCAGCAGTTTGGTCCCTTGGGAACTTACCCCAAATTTTCAATTTCCGAAAAACTGACGTCTGTCGTGAGCAAATAGGTATTTCGTATCATTTCATGTTTGTTGGTTTGTCTGTTCATTCCCTTGATTCTTGTCGCGCTTTCGCCCCGTTAGGCAGCGTACATTCCGCCTGTGGAACTCCTCTTATACGAGGAAACTTGTCGCGGCTTACAGAGAGCATCACTGGAGCGGGACGAGGATCGCAAGGGCGATACCGGGCGGGCGCTCATGCGGTTAATACGAAACCTGCAGCCGGAAGGTAGACGCGCTCCATCCTCATTAACAGTAGTCTCATTTAGTCTTTGGCAGTCGTTCGCCCGGTGTGTGCCTTAGAGAGAAGCCACCCACTGCAGTTTACTCGCGGATTAACGCTGGCTTCTCGCTAGGCCCACTTTCACCCGCCGTTCATTAGCACGGGAAGTCTCGCGCGCATAATAATCTGCGCTGAAGAACCGACAGCAAACGTCGTAAGCCAGCTTCCTGCACCTCGTACATATTTAATTTCTCTCTATGTCCGCAACATTTTGCTGAGCACCACTTCCTTTTATGTGTACCTTATTACCGCGTATTTTCCTTTCCCTACGGAAAAATTACTGTTTAACCATGTACACTTTCAGATTAGCCGGAAACGATATAGCATACGTATATATAATCAGTAAAGGCGTGTTCGCCATCCTACAGTCTTCACGCAAAACCTCGGCCGGCGGTTGAGAGAGATGATTTGGTGTATGAAGGTACAGCATACTCCACATTTCACCGACATTTCGTTAAAATATTCGAAATCTTTTTAAATGAGTTATAAGTAAAACAGCATGATTGTTTCAAGCTACCACTCTCGAAACAGATGTCATTTTTGTCATCTAGTTTTCCATTAAAATAAGACTTATTAGAACAACGACTTCTACGAAATCTTATCACTTCAGTAACAAAGAATACATGTATTTCCAATAACCTATACCAGCCTCTCGCTCCCTCCTACCCCTCGCGCCCCCTAGCTCCCAACAGTCCAATCTCAGAAAACAAAACTGAATCTATGCCAGTATGATAATATGCAGGGTTACTATGAAGTACCCTTGACGTCCATTGCAGCATCCTGTAACATCGAACGTGGAAACAGTAGTTCCATGCTTTTACACTGAACGAAGTACAGCGCTTTATGGCTTGGGAGGTACACTGCAGATCAATATGTATAGAAACTATGGCAACAATTTCCTTTACGAAACATGTTTTATAAATTACGAACAGTTTTAAATTGACTGATGGCAAACTGCACTGGTAGTGTAAATCGGCGCAGAGTTACCAAGATCAAAACACAACTTCCTGTGTCTTTAGTTAAGTACAAGGACAGACAAGACGTAGCTGTCTATTAATAGACACAAAAAGGATAAAAGAGTCCCGAATATCAGATAATGAAGCTAATTATTCGATATTTGGCTAAATTTCACGTGGTTGTCTCAAACCCACACGTGTTCGATTTCCTTCCACCGGAAGACTAACCAACCAAGGAAACCCACAGGCACAAAGCAAGAGGAAACATGCTAGAAATATAAAAAACTATGTATAAATTTTTAATAAATATTTAATTCCTTTAAGCTGGGCAGAGTTCATTATTCGTTCGTACTATAAGCTTATTTCAATGCTATCGCCATTTTCTAGGAGAACCTGATGTCGTTATAAACAATACACAGGGTGTTACAAAAAGGTACGGCAAAACTTTCAGGAAACATTCCTCACACACAAATAAAGAAAAGATGTTATGTGGACATGTGTCCGGAAACGCTTAATTTCCATGTTAGAACTCATTTTAGTTTCGTCAGTATGTACTGTACTTCCTCACCGCCAGTTGGCCCAATTGAAGGAAGGTAATGTTGAGTTCGGTGCTTGTGTTGACATGCGACTCATTGCTCTACAGTACTAGCATCAAGCACATCAGTACGTAGCATCAACAAGTTAGTGTTCATCACGAACGTGGTTTTGCAGTCAGTGCAATGTTTACAAATGCGGATTTGGCAGATGCCCATTTGATGTATGGATTAGCACGGGGCAATAGCCGTGCCGCGGTACGTTTGTATCGAGACAGATTTCCAGAACGAAGGCGTCCCGACAGGAAGACGTTCGAAGCAATTGATCGGCGTCTTAGGGAGCACGGAACATTCCAGCCTATGACTCGCGACCTGGGAAGACCTAGAACGACGAGGACACCTGCAATGGACGAGGCAATTCTTCGTGCAGTTGACGATAACCCTAATGTCAGCGTCAGAGAAGTTGCTGCTGTACAAGGTAACGTTGACCACGTCACTGTATGGAGAGTGCTACGGGAGAACCAGTTGTTTCCGTACCATGTACAGCGTGTGCAGGCACTATCAGCAGCTGATTGGCCTCCACGGGTACACTTCTGCGAATGGTTCATCCAACAATGTGTCAATCCTCATTTCAGTGCAAATGTTCTCATTACGGATGAGGCTTCATTCCAACGTGATCAAACTGTAAATTTTCACAATCAACATGTGTGGGCTGACGAGAATCCGCACGCAATTGTGCAATCACGTCATCAACACAGATTTTCTGTGAACGTTTGGGCAGGCATTGTTGGTGATGTCTTGATTGGGCCCCATGTTCTTCCACCTACACTCATTGGAGCACGTTATCATGATTTCATACGGGATACTCTACCTGTGCTGCTAGAACATGTGCCTTTGCAAGTAGGACACAACATGTGGTTCACGCACGATGGAGCTCCTGCACATTTTAGTCGAAGTGTTCGTACGCTTCTCAACAACAGATTCGGCGACCGATCGATTGGTAGAGGTGGACCAATTCCATGGCCTCCACGCTCTCCTGACTTCAACCCTCTTGACTTTCATTTATGGGGGCATTTGAAAGCTCTTGTCTACGCAACCCCGGTACCAAATGTAGAGACTCTTCGTGCTCGTATTGTGGACGGCTGTGATACAATACGCTATTTTGCAGGGCTGCATCAGCGCATCAGGGAATCCATGCGACGGAGGGTGGATGCATGTATCCTCGCTAACAGAGGACAAATGGTTCAAATGGCTCTGAGCACTATGGGACTCAACTGCTGTGGTCATCAGTCCCCTAGAACCTAGAACTACTTAAACCTAACTAACCTAAGGACAACACACACATTCATGGCCGAGGCAGGATTCGAACCTGCAACCGTAGCAGTCGCACGGTTCCGGACTGCGCGCCTAGAACCGCGAGACCACCGCGGGCGGCTAACGGAGGACATTTTGAACATTTCCTGTAACAAAGTGTTTGAAGTCACGCTGGTATGTTCTGTTGCTGTGTGTTTCCATTCCATGATCAATGTGATTTGAAGAGAAGCAATAAAATAAGCTCTAACATGGAAAGTAAGCGTTTCCGGGCACATGTCCACACAACATATTTTCTTTCTTTGTGTGTGAGGAATGTTTCCTGAAAGTTTGGCCGATTTTTTTTGTAACACCCTGTAGATGTCGTCACTTGCATGGTAGTGTAAGTAGAATATATACAGATATTTACTTACGTTTAATTATGCATAACGCATGAGCATACTGCATCTGTGCCTGGTCGCTAATTTCTTTTTGTCTTATTTTATGAGCAGCTATGAATTGTTCATAAGACTCGACGGTTCATTTTGCCAGCGTATTGACGTGAGCCAGGTTTACATGGGTTAAGTAGTTATAACGTATTTATATACTGTATTTGTATATGGTGGTAATTTTCTTCATGTCTTATATAATGAACGATTACGTGTTTTTGGCAATACGAGTGTTTGACAGATGGTTCTATCTTGACAGATTCATAGCTTGATCCAGAGATGCCGTATATTTACATTCGTTTATCTATATAATAAACATTATGGTTTGAATTATTGTTTGTGTAATTTTTGTTGTATGTTTTAATCTAGTTTACTGCTTCAAAATATATTTTACTATTTTTCTAGAAAATTGGAATAAATCCGAAATAAACATACAACAAAGAATAATAAATTCTACGCAACTAACAGAAATTAACCATTCAATAAAATTTTTAAAAAAAGCAGCTGTATCCAGGCGGCTTTCTGGATGCGGAAATTATGGAGTAGTCGATTCTAACATGAACATCCAATTTTGACATTACCTTAATTAATGTAACGCAGAACATTATACAGATAAAACGCCCTCTATTTTAAATAAATTTCCTGAAGATGAGATAATAAACGAAAGGATCGAAAGCTTTGTTGTAACAGTCAGGGGCCGTAAGTGACTTGGCTAAAATAAATGCGAAATAAAATTTTTATTACCTTTCATTGTTTTTAGGCCGCACCGTTAACACAGATGTTAACGTAAGCTTTAGCTGAATTGAAGGACGTATTAGGGCTGAAAAACATGCATTTGCATTTATCATACTCATCTGCCTCCAGCTACATGTCATTCTCTTCGTCTCACTGGTTGAGAAAACTTCACCGCGTCATCATTTAATAGGTGCTCGTTGTTCATTCCAAATCACTATCACTTTTCGCAATACACTAATTCCTCTGTGAGCTTTCCTGTCTCAGTGTAAGATCTCAACAATAAGATCTCTCAAGAGTCGTGTTTGTGTTAACACTTTATTTCTCTTTTTCTCTCTTTTCTTCTATTTCTTCTCTTATCATGATTCCTGATTCTCTTCGTACTAGACGAAACTAAGTACATGCAGCAGAAAATAAAGGTATGTGTTAGGCAGGTGCCTGGTGACTGAGACTTCATCATATATTCTTGATCTACAACTGACGTTAAAGCATACAATTGCCTTGTCTCTGTGATGTCTTCTGTGATAAAAGTCTCTTGGCGCGCTATGTCAGGTGGCATTGTTAAACTTAATCTGATGGCTGTAGCCGCATGTGCGTGACAAGATAAGCATCGCCACGGCACTGCAATTACTGCAGTACTTTCGGTTTATCAGACAGTGCTTTCCGTCTGTCTGTTGCGCCGTAACTCCCTCCTGTCTTCTACTTTTCTTGTCTCGCTTACTTGACAGTTGCAACACGGTAGCTATTTTTAATTTCTTTACTGGGATAATGTTGTAAAACGTAAAATTAAGAAGGTAGTTGCAGACCCGAAATTAAACCCCTGATGAGGCAGGCACCAAATTGTACAGTGGGAAATTTATTACAAATACGAAAGTACCTATCAATATATACTACTGAAGACAGTTTCAAATGTATGGTCAAGGGAACTTTGGGCTGTTAATAGCAACAGTTCGTTCTATAACATTTCCGTATGGCTCAAAGGAAAAATGATCCTATACAACTCGAACATATCGTAAACTCTCTTCATTAATTAGTAGGTGAAGAGTACTGCGTAGGAAGCAGAAATTTTGTATAGTCTTCATCGACCGCTAGAGTCCTTAATACTGAGCGAGGCAGCTGAGACGGGAAGCCACAAACTCTCGTTTACACGGAATGAGTATATATTTGAGATAACTGTTCGCCAAGTTATAGCGGCAAATGTAGCGAATTTGCCGTGGTACTCAAGTAATTTTTAATCTTTATGGCAGCTGAATTGTGGTATCTACTTTATGTTAATTGTAAATACATAATTTGTTTGTTGCTTTGGAAAGGGACATGGAAGAGTGGTAGGGGACATAGTTTTATTAGTACGAGGGTTGTCACATTATTAGTGGCAACTATTTATTTAAAGCTCGTACAAAATAGATACTTGTTTCAAAGTCTTACTGACCTTCAAAGTAGTCACCAGTATTGTGTATAACCCGTTGCCAGCGATGTCGAAGTCGTAGGATACTCTTAGCAGTGCCAGTTGTTGACAGTTCGACGGTGCGGTCTACTGCCCGACGAATTTGTAGCAGTTCTGAAGCGAATGCCGTGAAGTGTTTCCTTTAGTTTAGAAACTGAGTTGAACTAACGAGGGCTTAAGTCAGGGGAGAGCTGTGGGTGTTATAGCACTTAGCAGCCCCGTCAGTCAAATACAGGGTGTTACAGAAAGGTACGGCCAAACTTTCAGGAAACATTCCTCACACACAAATAAAGAAAAGATGTTATGTGGACATGTATCCGGAAAGGCTTAGTTTCCATGTTAGAACTCATTTTAGTTTCGTCAGTATGTACTGTACTTCCTCACCGCCAGTTGGCCCAATTGAAGGAAGGTAATGTTGACTTCGGTGCTTGTGTTGACATGCGACTCATTGCTCTACAGTACTAGCATCAAGCACATCAGTATGTAGCATCAACAGGTTAGTGTTCATCACGAACGTGGTTTTGCAGTCAGTGCAATGTTTACAAATGCGGAGTTGGCAGATGCCCATTTGATGTATGGATTAGCACGGGGCAATAGCCGTGCCGCGGTACGTTTGTATCGAGACAGATTTCCAGAACGGAGGTGTCCCGACAGGAAGACGTTCGAAGCAATTGATCGGCGTCTTAGGGAGCACGGAACATTCCAGCCTATGACTCGCGACTGGAGAAGACCTAGAACGACGAGGACACCTGTATGGACGAGGCAATTCTTCGTGCAGTTGACGATAACCCTAATGTCTGCGTCAGAGAAGTTGCTGCTGTACAAGGTAACGTTGGCCACGTCACTGTATGGAGAGTGCTACGGGAGAACCAGTTGTTTCCGTACCATGTGCAGCGTGTGCAGGCACTATCAGCAGCTGATTGGCCTCCACGGGTACACTTCTGCGAATGGTTCATCCAACAATGTGTCAATCCTCATTTCAGTGCAAATGTTCTCTTTACGGATGAGGCTTCATTCCAACGTGATCAAACGGTAAATTTTCACAATCAACATGTGTGGGCTGACGAGAATCCGCACGCAATTGTGCAATCACATCATCAACACAGATTTTCTGTGAACGTTTGGGCAGGCATTGTTGGTGATGTCTTGATTGGGCCCCATGTTCTTCCACGTACGCTCAATGCAGCACGTTATCATGATTTCATACGGGATACTCTACCTGTGCTGCTAGACACGTGCCTTTGCAAGTACGACACAACATGTGGTTCATGCACGATGGTGCTCCTGCACATTTTAGTCGAAATGTTCGTACGCTTCTCAACAACAGATTCAGTGACCGATGCATTGGTAGAGGCGGACCAATTCCATGGCCTCCACGCTCTCCTGACCTCAACCTTCTTGACTTTCATTTATAGGGGCATTTGAAAGCTCTTGTCTACGCAACCCCGGTACCAAATGTAGAGACTCTCCGTGCTCGTATTGTGGACGGCTGTGATACAATACGCTATTTTGCAAGGCTCCATCAGCGCATCAGGGAATTCATGCGACGGAGGGTGGATGCATGTATCTTCGCTTACGGAGGACATTTTGAACATTTCCTGTAACAAAGTGTTTGAAGTCACGCTGGTACGTTCTGTTGCTTTGTGTTTCCATTCCATGATTAATGTGATTTGATGAGAAGTAATAAAATGAGCTCTAACAAGGAAAGTAAGCGTTTCCGGACACATATCCACATAACATTTTTTTCTTTCTTTGTGTGTGAGGAATGTTTGGCCGTACCTTTTTGTAACACCCTGTATATCAGTATCAGCTTGTACTGTACGTGCTTGAGCATTGTTCTGCAAAATGATGGTAAGATCCTGCAGAAAGTGTCATCACTTCTGTCTCTAAGCTGGTCGTAGGTTGTGTTCCAAAAATGAACAGCACAGAGACAGAAGTGATGACACTTTCTGCAGGATCTGACCATCATTGTGCAGGGCAATGCTCAAGCACGTACAGTGTAAGCTGTTACTGATATATTTGACTGACGGGGCTGCTAAGTGCTATAACACCCACAGCACTCCCCTGACTTAAGCTCTCGTGAGTTCAGCTCGGTTTCTAAACTGAAGGAAACACTTCACGGCATTCGCTTCAGAACTGCTACAAATTCGAAGGACAATAAACCGCGCCACTCGAACTGTCAACACAACTGGCACTGCTAAGAGTATCCTACGACTTACACATCGCTGGCAACGTGTTATACACAATGCTGGTCACTACTCTGAAGGTCAGTAAAACTTCGAAACATGTCTCTATTTTGTACCACCTGTAAATTAATAGTTGCCACTAATAAATTTTCAATCCTCGTATTATCCTGCTGCGAAGGATGGAATAAAAAGGAATTTCAGTTATTTTAACATAGTGTGCCTGGAAGGTATTAATCAAACAGCACAAGATACGTGGATCTCACTACTTTTTCTTTTATCATCACTCGTTCATTTACCCCAAGTACAATGGTCATACTGAATTACAAGTTAACTCAAAAATGGTTCAAATGGCTCTGAGCACTATGGGACGTAACTTCTGAAGTCATCAGTCCCATAGAACTTACACTCCTGGAAATTGAAATAAGAACACCGTGAATTCATTGTCCCAGGAAGGGGAAACTTTATTGACACATTCCTGGGGTCAGATACATCACATGATCACACTGACAGAACCACAGGCACATAGACACAGGCAACAGAGCATGCACAATGTCGGCACTAGTACAGTGTATATCCACCTTTCGCAGCAATGCAGGCTGCTATTCTCCCATGGAGACGATCGTAGGGATGCTGGATGTAGTCCTGTGGAACGGCTGGGAAGTGGCGGTGCGGTCCCCTACGGCACTGCGTAGGATCCTACGGTCTTGGCGTGCATCCGTGCGTCGCTGCGGTCCGGTCCCAGGTCGACGGGCACGTGCACCTTCCGCCGACCACTGGCGACAACATCGATGTACTGTGGAGACCTCACGCCCCACGTGTTGAACAATTCGGCGGTACGTCGACCCGGCCTCCCGCATGCCCACTATACGCCCTCGCTCAAAGTCCGTCAACTGCACATACGGTTCACGTCCACGCTGTCGCGGCATGCTACCAGTGTTAAAGACTGCGATGGAGCTCCGTATGCCACGGCAAACTGGCTGACACTGACGGCGGCGGTGCACAAATGCTGCGCAGCTAGCGCCATTCGACGGCCAACACCGCGGTTCCTGGTGTGTCCGCTGTGCCGTGCGTGTGATCATTGCTTGTACAGCCCTCTCGCAGTGTCCGGAGCAAGTATGGTGGGTCTGACACACCGGTGTCAATGTGTTCTTTTTTCCATTTCCAGGAGTGTAGAACTACTTCAACCTAACTAACCTAAGGACACCACACACATCCATGCCCGAGGCAGGATTCGAACCTGCGACCGTAGCGGTCGCGCGGTTCAAGACTGTAGCGCCTAGAACCACTCGGCCACTACGGCCGGCTAGAAGTTAACTTTAGGAGGCGTAGACCCCGAATTATCAGTAGACCTGAGTATACCAACGAAATGCAATGGAAACGCTTAAGTTAGTACGAACGTGCTGTAACGAATTGATGCGCCTTATTTTTGTAGGCGTTTCTGGTAAGCATCATGTAACACTTATCCAGTCTATCAGTGGACAAGGAGTCCAGACAGTCTTCCCCGACAGTTCATATAGCTTTATGAATCTGACTAATTACTGACAAAGGATTAAGCTGAACAAAACATCATCAACAATCTTATCAGCCGGCCGAGGTGGCCGAGCGGTTGTAGGAGCTACAGTCTGGAACCGCGCGACCGGTACGGTTGCAGGTTCTTATCCTGCCTCGGGTATGGATGTGCGTGATGTCCTTAGGTTAGTTAGGTTTAAGTAGTTTTAAGTTCTAGGGTTCTGATGACCTCAGAAGTTAAGTCCCATAGTGCTCAGAACCATTTTGAGCAATGTTATCATCCAACATAACTCATTAAGCCCCAACGTTGTACTTGGAGTTGGAGGATAAAGTCAATTTGGGTCTTTAAGGAACCTCTTTTAACTCTTTATGATCTGCTTATAGATGGATTAGAAGTCATGCACATACTATGGAGATCTAGTTGGACAGTAAAACGTAAAGCAAGAAAAATCTGAATGGAGGATAGGACGATTTCTAGAGGATTTAGCTGTTTCGCACAATAAAATTGTTAAAAGGGGGAGGGACCCATGCTCTCTCTAGTAAAAGTAACTGATAACTAATTACAAGATTGACACGAGGGGTGAAACGCGTACGTTTCATATGTATTCAGTACCAACGATGGCGAGGCATTACAGAATCTCTGACCAGAGAGTTATTTATCGTGGCTAGTCTGTGCTTGACCGCGCGAGAGTTCAGTAGTGTGTGTGGAGTCGGCAGAGGGAGTAGTCAGTTGCGAGTTGCACTCAGTCGGCAGTAGTTGTAGCGAGTGGAAGGTTGTACTGAGCGGGCGTCGGCATGCGTCGGCGGCGTGCTCTCCTTCCATCTCTGGTCACGATTCAGGACGAGGTATATTGTTTTAGAAGGTAATGAAGCAGCATTGCGCTCAGCTAATAACATATGTTAATTGCAATTAATTTGTTCAAGAATTGCCCCAATAATAATTTTTTTATAAAGTAACTGTTTTAAACAAAAAGATTCATTTCAAGTTAAATAATATTTCCCATGCATTCCCTGCAAGAATCAAAATTAAATATGGGCCAGCATTGCACGGGGCTGTGCCGGAATTTTTTTTTAAAATAAGAGCAGATATAGATGCAGTTTACTGAGGTAAGAAATTTGGTTTTTGTGTTCAGGTTTAATTATTTCACAGGGCCGAAGGTCAGCGCCGCTGCCCTTATAAAATTTATCAGGTTTAATTATTGCTGTTGAGATGTTACATTCAGTTCATAGATCATTATTTAATTAATTTTATTGTGGGTTTAATGAGCAATCTTCATTAGTTAATGTTTGTGGGGAGTTCACATTTGGGCCATTGGCTTTACATAATTTCGCGGGGAGGTTACAGGGCCGCAAATTTCTGTAGCATACTGAATACGAGGTACCAAGTTTCACATGAATACGAAAATTTCGCAAGCAAATAAATAAATAAATTAATTAAACATGATCACTCACTCCCTGTGGCTATAGCTGCCGATACCACAAGGATTTACTCCGTTCTTACTCATGAATCAGAACCAGACTTATAATTACAACTCCGCGCTATAGCAGAGCGTCCATACTCACCAGGTACCCAAAGAACTGTATCCACCGAAACTTTTGCTTTCCTCGTCACTGCCGCCACATTCAGCGTCCGAATTTTTGGGCGGGGGTGGCAGTGGGCAGGATGCAGCGGCACTCAGAGAGAGTGAGATGCTGAACCAATCATGATTTCAGGAGGACAGCAGCGGGAACTGCACTGATTTTTTTTTTTTCAGTGTTCTATAAGGTTCTACTACGGAATATGGAAAGCGAAGGAAATGATTTGCTTTAAAATACGCGTGAAGGTTTGACTCTACCGTTGAGGTTCGTATCCCACGGTCAGGTTGAAGAGAAAGAAATGAAGAAGCTGCCTCTGAGTTGCTGCTAACTCCTTGTGTTCCAGATTTCATGCAGGGTGCTAGCCCAGACCAAGATACATGCTGCGTTATGGGGCTGGTGATCGTATTTCACTCACTTGTCGTATAGAACTCCTGCTCCTGGCATTGTCATGTAAACCGAGAGAAGGAAACAATGAAACCATGAAAGAGGTACAACGGATAAAGTGTGTATTTCAAGAGGTGTTCAATGGTGTGAGAAATGCGGATCTTCATCAAATGGTCACAAGTTAAGTGGGCCACAAACCACGGTCCCGCCGTCCGGAGACCAGACCCTACAAATGGCTTCCCCATATGGCAACCGAGCACCACCGCCGAGATTGTGAGATATGTTACATGCGTTATGTGCAGTTACTGGTGCAAAGATTGAAAGGCCGTTCATGCTGTGCAAAAAGCGGTTGCAGTAATAACGTGCGTGGGCGTGTTGGAGACCCTATCTATCAGCAGAGCAGAGCACATCCGCACTGGCATGGCACCTGCATCTAAGAGCATTTCGTATGAAAGACCTGTTTCAACAAGGGAGCAGTCGTAAGGCAAATACGGTTCTCGCACTACACTGATGGCTTGATCTCGAGGTATACAGAAAAGTGAAAAATGTCTTCGAATGCCTCCTAATATGGTATCGGTCCTCCTTTAGCGCGATGCAGTGCAGAAACTGGACGTGCATAGGGCTTTGGAAGTCCCCTGCGGAATTATTCAGCCATGCTGGCTCTGTAGCCGTCCATATTTGCTAAAGTGTTGGATTTTGTGCACTAACTGTCCTCTCGACTATTTCCCATAAATATTCGATCGTATTAATGCCGGGTGATCTTCGTGACCAAATCATCAGCTCTAACTGTCCAGAACTTTTTCAAACCAGTCGCGAGCAACTGTAGCCTCGTGACATGGCGCATTGTCATGCGCAAATATTTCATAGTTGTTTGGGTACATGAAATCCTTGAATAGCCGACACCATTATGGATCCACTACCAGCTATGACAGTGCCGTGTTGACACGTTGGATCCGTGGCATCGTGGTGCATGCACCACACTCGAACCCTACCATTAGCTCTTATTGGGGCTCACCTGACCACGGTTTTCCAGCCGTCTAAGGTCCAACCGATATGGTCACAAGTGCAGGAAGGCTCTGCAGGCGATATCGAGTCGTTAGTAAAGGTACTCGGGCGATCGTCTGCTGCCATAGGTCATTGACGGCAAATTTCGCAGCACTGTCGTGACGGATACGTTAGTTGTGCGCCTCACATTGATTTCTGCGTATATTTTACACAATGTTGCTTGTGTGAGCACCGACGACCATACGCAAATGCCGCTGCTCTCGGTAGTTAAGTGAAGGCCGTCGACAACTGTGTTGCCGGCGTCGAGAGACGATGCCTTCAATTTGGTATCCTGGACACACTCTCGACGCAGTGGCTCTCGGAATATAGAATGCCTTAACAGTTTCCGCAATGGAATGTCGCACACATATAGCTCAAGCTACCTGATATGCCCGCTAAGCCCGCTGGAGAGAAAGGTAATTATCATTGTGGAAAGGGCCAAACAAGGTTGTGGTCAGTTTCACCTTCTAATTGTAATTTATTGTGATTAAATACCACTTTTATAATCAAAGCGGGACATAGCCGGACATTTACCGAATGCTACTGTTTCACGGCTGATGGCCTCCAAACAAGAAATCTTTACAAATCAACAAGATAAATATTCAATCACGACAGCAATAAAATAATTTAAAAAGAGAAACATAATAGCAAAGTAGATAGAACAAACATATGCAAGGTGCAATACCAAAGGCTGAAGGCCACAATTAAGTTTCAAAATTTTAAATTATATTACCATAGCCTTTTAAATGCAGAAGGCCGCAATGTTTAATCTTGAAAGATAAATTAAAGAATTAATTTTGCAAAATTTTTAAGAAAAAAGAAAAAATAACCATAAGCCTTAAATTTTAAGCAGCTGAAGACAGATAAATCAACACCGGTGGCACTCACAAGACTCCAGGGACGTCGGTCTGCCCTCGTTCACTGAGGCGAGACAGGTGGTGAGCCCAAATACACTTGATCCATCGGAACCCAACCAGGGGACAGCCACGCATCGACCGACACAACGACTTGCTTCCCATCAATCAGTACATTGAGTGCTCAAACAGAAAAGGTTACAAACGTGATAATCCACAATGGAGTATGTATTAGCTGTCAAAATTACACACCATGTTGGACAGAAACAACAGGTGAGGAAAGGACGCTGCCTGAAATTACGTTAGTGCCCAGGGCGGGTAACCGAAACACTAACGGCCACTAGGCAGAAAATTCCACTGGTGCATACGAATTGTAGTCAACCTAATACTTAATTGCAACGCATGGCGGCTAAATTTCTGCAGTAGAAACACTGGGTGTTGCTCACAGGAAAACCTCCCCAACAGCAAACCACCGACGTTAACCACCACAACATGAATGAACGTGGCTTGGGTAATTGAAACCACTACTCAACTTTGACGTCCTGGGTCGGTGAACCACGAAGCTCGTAGCGATCGGAGAGCTCCACACACGCTCCGACACAGCGCAGGGGCTGCCAGCGGACCCAGCCCACTGCACCGCGCGGGGATAACTTCTCTTGTCTACAACAACCGACCGACTCGCCTCCGAATGCCGACAACAGCTAAAATCGTCGTCAATGGAAATAACGCCAACTACACACACAACCTAACAAATATTTGCACGAAGACCTAAACGATACCCAACAGTAACTAAGCACATATGAAGTAAATCGGGAGTCGGTGCACACACACACAGCCGACTCATGAACGATCGGCGTGCTTAAATGCGTCTTCCGGAAGGACGACGGACTGACGATCCACCAAGACCGTGGCCCGGCTCGAGTGATGCGTGGCGGCAATGGTCGGGCGAGCCATGTCGACGCAGACCTCACTGCTGCTGCAACCCGACTACACTAAAGTTGAATTCTTTTATCTTGGCGGCTCGCGCATGCCCGCCCAGACGCGGGAGATTGCTGCGTTGCCAGTTGCACACGACGCACGCGCCAATAGAAGCAGCGCCATAGTATAGCATAGTTCGCAAGCTTATGTTTAGGGGGGAGCGCGCAGTTCATGAAGTAAAGCCACCAAGGCCGCATTAACCCTTTCGCTGCTACAAAGAAGTGCTCCCTGCATTCCGCGCTGTGCGCGATTTTGTCACTGCACTGCATGCCTGTGCAGACACATCGTGTTCCGACTGCTTTGACACACTTATCATTCGATTCCACAAAAACTATTTGGCCCAAAAATTAGATTTTTACACATCTTATTGACTGATACCTTCCCCCAATAAATGACTTAATTTTGTTTCGACGTTTAACGCAGTTATTATGCAGCATTAAATATAGTAAACCATTGCAAGAAATTTTGAAGAGTTTGCAGAGGTAAAAGTCCATAGAGTATACTTTCCGTATGGTCGATTTTAGTTGCCACGATGTTGAGAATGAAATGTGGACAAGATACCTAAATTTCATATAAAATTTACTGTATAACAATATCTCATTTATGTACCACATAGGTGTCGTATGTAATATTGAGAAATATTCGGTCTTTCGCGACTGTAACAAAAGTTTTATTTACACTAAGCACGTTTGGCTTTATTTTAAAGCACTTCAATCAATCAAAAGGAAGTAGACAAAATACATTAAACAAAACTGTGGACTTACAAAAACATCAGGACTTGAATATACCGTCTATCATTGAAGTGCTCTGACCTATGTCAAATATAATTTTTGTGTGTGGCACACACAAACATCATTTATTTGCTAAAACACTGATCAGCCAACACAAACGTTGAATATTGTGTTACCGCAGCACAAAACTACGAAAGGTGACTTTGCAATGGAGGAGACAAAAAACTGTACACTGAAGATGCTTCAAAAGAGAGAAACGCGTCTGGTCTAAATAAGTCGCTTATTACAGTTGCAGAAGAGGAATATATTTCAGTACCATTGGTAAAACTGCGACTGTGGAACAAAAACAAGAAAGAGAACATGAGTACCATTGTGTATGTGCCATATCTTTCATTGAATGAAGTGCTTTAAAAAAAGCCAAACGCGTCCGGTGTAAATAAAACTTTTATTACAGTCGCGAAAGACGGAATATTTCTCAATATTACATACGACACCTATGTGGTACTTAAATTAAACGAGATATTGTTATACAGTAAATTGTATATGAAATTTAGGTATCTTGTCCACATTTCATTCTCAACATTGTGGCAACTAAAATCGACCATACGGAAAGTATACGCTATGGACTTCTACCTCCGCAAACTCTTCAAAATTTCGTGCAATGGTTTACTACATTTAATGCAGCATAATAACTGCGTTGAACATCGAAACAAAATTAAGTCATTTATGGGGGAAGGTATCAGTCAAGAAGACGTGTAAAAATCAAATTTTTGGGCCAAATAATTTTTGTGAAATCGCATGATAAGTGTGTCAAAGCAGTGGGAACACCATGTGTCTGCACCGGCGAGCAGTGCAGTGATGACAAAATCGCGCACAGCGCGGAATGCGGGGAGCACGTGTCTGCAGCAGGGAAAGCGTTAATGAAGAGACAAAGCACTAGAAGTTTCAAAAAATTGCATTCAAACGAATATAATACGTGAAGTAAAGCACTTCGATATTGTTTTTAAATAATGAAAATATGAAGCACCGCACAAGGTTTGAACTGATAACCTTTCGCATAGAAGCCCAACACCTTAACCATGACGCTAACGTAGCTCGTCTGATTGTAGTACGCCATGAGGACTCTAACACGTCACGCAAAATACTGACAAACACTGTTGGTATGACTATGAATTACTCACGCTTCGTCGAAGTACAATAGGAAATAAACAATTACCGCTGTTCTTTATTGCGAAAAAGTGGTTCGTGAGATTGATACAGACACCAGGAGTCTTATTGCTTGTTTGGTTTAATTAATTAATAGAATATGAAGCAATTGGTATAAAGAATGCTTTTTCCAAACTTTCTATAAAAGAAAGTCTGCTATCAGGACATTGCTTTTGTTCTATTACTTTATTTATGACTGAACGTTTCTAAAATTGAAGACACTCGTTCATGCTCTGCACTGCAGTCGAGATATGGCAACGTCGTTCTCTGTTCATTGGCTGACTGTGTTTTGTGACGTCAGATGCGCAAAATGAACCTAAACTCGGTCGCCAACATAAATGACGCGCACTTTGGTGCAACTTTGCAACTCCCCGACTGGCAGGTCCTGACTGCGCTCCAGACACGTTCCAACTAGCTTTCAGACCCTAAATCGCAACGCGAACTCGCGACGCCGAACTCCCTTACGACCGACAGCGACTGGGTAATAGCAGTCGAGCAAGGATACTATGAGCAAGAATATATCGATACGCGGTGCTAACGCCGCTCACGATCAGGCTTAGCAGCAACTCAGTGACAGTAGTAATGTATATTAACGCAGTGAGGTTGAAGTACGTTAAAAACAGGGTGTAGAATACATGATGGCGAGAAAGTGAGCCACGCACGGCTCACTACCATTCCGCATTTGAAGTCTGTTTATTCCCATCGTGCGGCCAAAATTGCGTGTGAAACCTTTCTACATGAATTAGGGTTAGTAGAAAAAAAATGGCTCTGAGCACTATGGGACATAACTTCTAAGGTCATCAGTCCCCTATAACTTAGAACCACTTAAACCTAACTAACCTAAGCACATATCACACATCCACACCCGAGGCAGGATTCGAACCTGCGACCGCAGCGGTCGCGTGGTTCCAGACTGTAGCGCCTAGAACCGCTCGGCCACCCAGGCCGGTAGTTCAAAATGGCTCTGAGCACTATGGGACTTAACATCTATGGTCATCAGTCCCCTAGAACTTAGAACGACTTAAACCTAACTAACCTAAGGACATCACACAACACCCAGCCATCACGAGGCAGAGAAAATCCCTGACCCCGCCGGGAATCGAACCCGGGAACCCGGGCGTGGGAAGCGAGAACGCAGGCCGGTAGTGTGAGTATAAATGACATATCTGTCGATGCACTGCCCTTTTATACCTCGAGTAAGCGATACTATCGCCTTCTGTATATATGCATATCCATATCCCACGGCTTTTGTTACCTCAGTGTGTGAAGATTTCTGGAAGGCACTGTCTATGTGCTTCCCGATAACAATTATTTGGGTGAACTGTGACATTGCAAAGGAATAACAGCATTTGGAGTAACTCCAGCAAAGATCACAAAACCATGGAACGATTCTGTCGCCTATTGTCTGTCAACCGTTTGAGGCCATGTTGGACATTTCTGAAATGTAAATGAGAACGTTTACCTGAAAACTAATTGTACGAGGGGCGTTCAGAAAGTAAGCTCCGATCGGTCGCGAAATGGAAACGACTATGAAAATCCGATAAAGCTTTGCACAGATGTGTTGGGTAGTGTCTCTAGTATAACCCCAGTTAGCATCACGTCGCTCTTCTCATTTCTGAGCTCGCAGTGAGTGCGTAAAGATGTCTAGAAAATAGTGTCTGGCGCCAAGTACGAGGGCCTGGTGAGAAATTTCGCCTGAAGCTATGCAGCTAACGTTACATAACTGTCGTGCTGTTTCTTCTTCAAGACAATTCTCAGCCGCATTCTGCAGGGGCAATGAAGATGCTCCTGCATCGTTTTCAAATGGAAATGTGAGATTACCCACAATACAGTCCGCAATTGTCTCCCCCTGAGTTTCATCTCTGGTCACATGAACCGCTGTCTTTGAAGACAACATTTTGACACAGACAACGAGGTGTAGGGCAGCGTGGAGAATTGGCGGAAAGCACTGGCGGCTGCCTTCTATGATGAGGCTATTGAAAAGTTGGTACAACGCTATGACAAAAGTCTAAGTCAGAACGGCGACTACGTAGAGAAGTAGCTGAAAGGTGTAGCTAATTGTTACAAGTAAAACATTTCTGATGTTCACTGTGGTTTCAATTTGGCAATCAATCGGAGCTTACTTTCTGAACAGGCCTCGTAAAACGTACCCTAAGATTTTACGTGCTATTTACAAAATATGTAAAACTGTAGCTCATTTTGGGCACCACTGTGAGAAAAGCACCTCCGTTGCAGTCGTATGTGAGGCTAGCACACAGACGCAGAAGCGCTGGTACGTGATTTCACAAACGAGCCGTTTTACCTGCCAAGGCGCAGTCGGACTGAGCCGTCTGTCTCCACGACGTTATGGTACAGCGAGCAACCGATGCTGGACGGCGCAGTCACCTCCAGCCGTTCTGCTGTCTTGGAGGGCAGCAGTTCATGTCCAGGGCGATACCACACCCACCCACTCGCACCAGAGCTACCTTCTCTTTCGTTATCAATAGACCTCTGCCAGAATCCGGGCAGATGTTCGCGTCGCAGGCACTTCTCGCTCACGGCCACACATTGGTGAATGGCGAACGCGTTGCTGAGTGAAGTAAACAGTGCCAGAAAATCAGAATTTGGATGTCACAAATCCAGTACGCCTCTACGGTCTCCCGCAACTGACGGCGCTGCTGCTAGATAATGTGCCTGCACTGCAGCGTGTCCTTGGCGCTGCAGCATTTCGATCATTGTAGCGCAAGACTGAATAAGGATCTTTTATCCGGCAGAAAAGCCACCAGTTGGCAGCACCACCGTCCCAACACGTTGCCAGTCCACCATCTCTACACCGTAGGGTCACCACTCACCCCAGATTTGCTAGAAAGAGAACACCTCGCGTATCGAGTTACCCCAAGTTTTTATCTTCTTACACACTACAGCGTTGTGAAATCGGACAGATTTCTTTTGAAGCACTCTGTATACAGTACTGCTCAATGTTGTTGAGTTAATAAATTGAGGTAATAAATTCGGAAAACACATTCTTTATAAGAAAATTTAAATGAATGAATTTAATTTCCAAATCGCTGTAATGTATACTTTATTTACACACATTATACGACTTTAATCTTTGCATCAATAATACGACTAAAATGAACAAATTTCATAGGCTCAAATGTAATCTGTTAAAACTAAACAGGAGAAAAACAATAATGAAATCTTGACCTATGATGTTCTTGGCTCAATATTTGCTTGCGTAGCCCTTTGCGTGCATTACTGCAGCACATCTGGATAGCACAGAGTCCACGAGTTTGGCCAGTCCTGCCTGGAGAACGTTCTTCCGTTGGTTACACAATTCTTTGTAGAAAGCCTCCTTGTTGGTGCAGTTTTGTTGGCGGACACATCTATCCAGCTCGCTGCAAAGATGTTCTATGATGTCCTAGTCTGAACTTTGGCTTGATCATCAGAAGATTTTTACTTCGTGCTGATTCAGAACTGTCCTGACATGCCAGAAGTGTGCATCGTGTCATTGTCATGTTTCGATTGTCAACTAAGAGGCATATCTCGTCTTCCATGAGCTGTCATACGGTTTGTTAATATTTCACCATACTTCAAACTATTCATTACGCCATGGATTTAGTCGAGAAGGCCTACACCTCTTCGTGAAAAACAGCCCCATAACATGGTGGTTCGTCCTCCTTGCTTCATAGTGAGTGACTGGTACTTTCTATCTATCCTCTTGTTTCTGGGCCACCTAACATGCTGTATCCCCTCTGAAGAGAAGAGAGTGAACTCTGTCAATATCGATAACATACGATACTACACACTGATCTATAGACTAGACTGATGCTAGTTAACCCGGCAGGTTTGATTGTGAGCTGGCGAAGGCTAGAAGTGTAACATTACGAAGTAGATTTATGTTGGAATTTTAGAACATATATTGCTTCTAACATTATAAAATACCTGGAATAAAACGGTCTTTTTCCACACAGTCAGCACGGATTTAGAAACCATCATTCTTGTGAAACACTACTAGCTCTTTATTCGCACGAAGTCGAATCGACAGAGGATCTCAAATTGATTGCACATTTCTAGAAGGCTTCTGACAACATTACCCACAAGAGGCTTCTAATCAGTTATCATGGCTGTGAAGTACCGTCTCATTCTACATCTACATCTACATGGTTACTCTGCAATTCACACTTAAGTACGTGGGAGAGGTTTCATCGAACCATATTCACACTTCTTCTCTACCATTCCACTGTCGAATGGCGCGTGGGAAAAAGGAACACCTAAATCTTTCCGTTCAAACTCTGATTACTCTTATTTTATTATGATGATCATTTCTCCCTACGTAGGTGAGTGTCAACAAAATATTTTCTCATTCGTAAGAGGAAGTTGGTGACCGAAATTTCGTAAATAGATGTCGCCGCAAAGAAAACCGCCTTTGTTTCAGTGACTGCCACCCCAACTCGCGTATCATATCAGTGACACTCTCACCCCTACTGCACGATAGCACGAAACGTGCTGCCCTTCTTCGCCCTTTTCTGATGTCCTCCGTCAATCCTACCTGGTAAGGATCCCACACCGCGCAGCAATATTCAAGCAGAGGACGGGCAGGTGTAATATAGGCTGCCTCTTTAGTGAGTTTGTCGCATCATCTAAGTGTTCTGCCAACAAAGCGAAGTTTTTGTATCGCCTTCCCCACCATATTTTCTATGTGGTCTTTCTAATTTTAGCTGCTCTTAATTGTAATTCGTAGGTATTTACTGAAATTGACAGCTCTTAGAATTGTGCGATTTATCGTATATCCTAAATTTAGCGGATTTCTTTTAGTGCCTATGTGGATGACCTCGCACTTTCCTTTGTTTGGAGCCAGTTGCCACTTTTCGCACCAATTTGTGCAATTGAACCCGTCCAACAGCAGCTACCTGAGAGATCTGTTGGTAGGGCAGAAATAGTGTCCGCGGTGTGGTATAAGCTAGTAGTTTATGTGAGAATGCTGAGCTGTGCGGTCGCTCATATACACTCCTGGAAATGGAAAAAGAACACATTGACACCGGTGTGTCAGACCCACCATACTTGCTCCGGACACTGCGAGAGGGCTGTACAAGCAATGATCACACGCACGGCACAGCGGACACACCAGGAACCGCGGTGTTGGTCGTCGAATGGCGCTAGCTGCGCAGCATTTGTGCACCGCCGCCGTCAGTGTCAGCCAGTTTGCCGTGGCATACGGAGCTCCATCGCAGTCTTTAACACTGGTAGCATGCCGCGACAGCGTGGACGTGAACCGTATGTGCAGTTGACGGACTTTGAGCGAGGGCGTATAGTGGGCATGCGGGAGGCCGCGTGGACGTACCGCCGAATTGCTCAACACGTGGGGCGTGAGGTCTCCACAGTACATCGATGTTGTCGCCAGTGGTCGGCGGAAGGTGCACGTGCCCGTCGACCTGGGACCGGACCGCAGCGACGCACGGATGCACGCCAAGACCGTAGGATCCTACGCAGTGCCGTAGGGGACCGCACCGCCACTTCCCAGCAAATTAGGGACACTGTTGCTCCTGGGGTATCGGCGAGGACCATTCGCAACCGTCTCCATGAGGCTGGGCTACGGTCCCGCACACCGTTAGGCCGTCTTCCGCTCACGCCCCAACATCGTGCAGCCCGCCTCCAGTGGTGTCGCGACAGGCGTGAATGGAGGGACGAATGGAGACGTGTCGTCTTCAGCGATGAGAGTCGCTTCTGCCTTGGTGCCAATGATGGTCGTATGCGTGTTTGGCGCCGTGCAGGTGAGCGCCACAATCAGGACTGCATACGACCGAGGCACACAGGGCCAACACCCGGCATCATGGTGTGGGGAGCGATCTCCTACACTGGCCGTACACCACTGGTGATCGTCGAGGGGACACTGAATAGTGCACGGTACATCCAAACCGTCATCGAACCCATCGTTCTACCATTCCTAGACCGGCAAGGGAACTTGCTGTTCCAACAGGACAATGCACGTCCGCATGTATCCCGTGCCACCCAACGTGCTCTAGAAGGTGTAAGTCAACTACCCTGGCCAGCAAGATCTCCGGATCTGTCCCCCATTGAGCATATTTGGGACTGGATGAAGCGTTGTCTCACGCGGTCTGCACGTCCGGCACTAACGCTGGTCCAACTGAGGCGCCAGGTGGAAATGGCATGGCAAGCCGTTCCACAGGACTACATCCGGAATCTCTACGATCGTCTCCATGGGAGAATAGCAGCCTGCATTGCTGCGAAAGGTGGATATACACTGTACTAGTGCCGACATTGTGCATGCTCTGTTGCCTGTGTCTATGTGCCTGTGGTTCTGTCAGTGTGATCATGTGATGTATCTGACCCCAGGAATGTGTCAATAAAGTTTCCCCTTCCTGGGACAATGAATTCACGGTGTTCTTATTTCAATTTCCAGGAGTGTAGATACAGGTCGCTGGCTGAACTTCGCTGCTCCTCATGTCTTAGTGTCCACTTCCGTTGCGTACTCGAGGGGGCAGCCTTGGGCTTCAGGTAGTGATTTGATTGCATGCACGGTACCCTGGGAGACCTCGTCTAGTTGGCTGTTCTGGATGCTAACAGGCGTCGCTCGTCCATCTCAAAGGTTTGGTCGCCGTGGTGTAGTTGGTGGTCGGTTACCGTACAGGGCTTGCCCATTCCATTTTGAAGAATCGCTGCTTCCCTCCGCCTCCATAGTCGCTGGTTGCATCTTCTGCGTTGGCACGGTTCCCATTCCTGCTGCCTTGGCTCGCGAATGTGGTCCTACCAGCAATCCACTTTCGCCTTGGTCTGGCGTAGAAATGAGTGATGGGGACCCTGTTTTACTTGTCTTTAAGCACTGGATGCGATTCGTGAAAGTCGTGTTCTTTAACTGAGCCCTTGTCATTGGTATTTATTTTGCGTCCTCGTTTGTGGTTTTGTGTATCTGTCACTAGAGGCAATGTCACTAGAGGCATCCCTGATAATCGGAGTGTGGTGTCACAGCCAGACACCACACGTGCTAGGTGGTAGCTTAAATCGGCCGCGGTCCTGTAGTACATGTCGGACCCGCGTGTCGCCACTGTGTGATCGCAAACCCAGCGCCACCACAAGGCAGGTCTCGAGAGACTGACTCGAACTCACCCCAGTTGTACGGACGACAGAGCTAGCGACTAGACGTACGAAGCCTTTCTCTCTCATTAGCCGAGAGACAGAATAGCCTTCAGCTAAGTTAATGGCTACGAACTAGCCAGGCGCCATTAGCCTTACAGTGATTGTAATTAGAGTCTCACTTGTGTTCACCATAGAGATGTACCAGAAGAAATTAAAGATAAGTATATGAGAAGCTCCGTTCTTTTCTTCATAGCATTAATTACGTATCCTGTTCCAGTACTTCACGCCCGTCTGCATTAGTCTTGCGTGCCTTTTAAGCCACCTCTATCTACAAGGTGTTGGCCCAGCTGCCGAAACATCACATGGCGACGAGTCTACAAAGGCTCTGGTGTTTTACTTTGCCCTAATTTCTTCGTCTCATGGCTTCGCCACAATCTCCAGATGTACTGTCCGAATTTTATCGCTTGCAGAATCAGCAGACGCAGGCGTTATTGGATGCTCTTGGACAGCTCGTCCAGGGTCAACGTGCGCTGCACACCGATGCGGCCGCCGCCGCTTCCTCGCTACCGCCGCCACAACATGCTGTTGCACCTCAATTCAGACCCTTTGATGCAACCCAGGAGTCCTGGCAAGAGCGGTCCCGTCAGTTCAGCTTTCACCTCGCCGCCTACAGAATTCAAGGTAATGAGCGGCAGCCGTTTTTGCTTTCTTGTGTCTGTGTGTCCACCTACCGAGTGATAGTGAAGTTGTTTCCCCGGCGCGACGTAGCAACTCTGTCCTACGAAGAACTTTTGTCTGCTTTAGATGCCTATTTCAAGGAAACAGTAAATGTCGTTGCAAAAAGGTATACATTCTTTCGTACAAAACGTACGGCCGGTCAGACTAATAGGGAGTGGGTTGCGACATTGCAAGGACTTACTAGGGAGTGTGCGTTTGAATGCGAATGTGGACTTCCTTATTCAGATACTATGGTGCGTGATGCGATAGCACAGAACGTTTCTGATGTTCGCATACGGGAACAGATTTTGAAACTAGTTAATCCCTCCCTTCAACAAGTGATAGACATATTGGATAGGCAAGACACACTTGACTTTGCTCAGGACTCATTTGCAACTTCGCCGGCAGTGTGTCACATTAACTGGCCCGCAGGGCCCGCTGCACGGGACGCTCAGCGGCCCTCGCGCCCGTCAGCGCAGCGGCAGCCTAGCTCGCAAACACGTGCGCCGCGTAAGCAAGCTAATGCGGTGAAATCATGCCCGCGGTGTGCAACTAGACATTCGCGTGAAAATTGCCCGTCACGCAAAGCTATTTGCTTTTACTGTCATAAGAAAGGACATGTCCAAAGTGTTTGCCAGAAAAAGCTCAGATCAGACACTCACACCAATTCCAGGCCCTTTGCTTCGCGCCGGAATCGAACCAAGGAAATTCAGGCTTGTGAACCTTAGCCCATGGATATTCATGTAGTTCATTCCACCCCGTCCGGTGACAGTGTTCATTCCACACAAAGTGTGCGTCGACGTCGACGGAAGTCCCGTCACGTCGCACGTGATTCTGTCCCAGTGTCTGTTCCAGTTGCACAACACAGTCGCTTTTGTCGTCAGCAGGACAATAAACTTTTTGTAGACTTAGACTTTGCAGGCAAAGTGATATCATTCCAGCTCGATACCGGAGCTGCAGTTTCATTGCTCAATCACGACACGTACAACCAACTGGGCAAACCTCCGTTGCGTGCCGCAAATGTTCAGCTCCATAGTTACTCAGGCCCGAAAATACCAGTGTTAGGACAGTGCAGCCTTCTTGCAACATACAAGGGACGAACAAAACTTGTGTCATTTTACGTTCTTCGTTCTTCTACTGCAGTGAACTTGTTTGGTTTAGATTTATTTCAGTTGTTTAATTTGTCTATAGTAAATCAGGTCCTATCAGTGATTCAGACTGTGCCTTCCGCCAGTGTTTCTAGTCTATGTGAGGAATTTGCAGACATTTATGCACCGGGCCTTGGTTGTGCTAAGAACTATGCAGCACATTTGGAACTGAAAGAGAACGCGCAACCGAAATTTTTCAGAGCGCGCAATGTTCTCCACGCATTGCGTGATGAGGTCGCAAGAACATTGCACGATTTAGAATCTCAAGGTGTAATTGAACGTGTGCAGGCTTCTCTCTGGGCCTCTCCCTTAGTAATTTTGCCAAAACCTTCCGGAAAATTGAGACTTTGTGTGGACTTCAAGGCAACTGTGAATCCCCAACTTGTGACTGCAACTTTTCCTTTGCCCCGCCCCGAAGATCTTTTTGACAAACTGTGCCCGGGAAAATATTTTTCAAAGTTGGACCTAGCAGATGCGTACTTGCAAATACCTGTGGACGGAGAATCCCAGCGCGTCTTGGTGGTAAACACGCATCTTGGTTTGTATCGCTTCAAAAGACTGCCATTCGGGTGTGCATCCGCACCGGCATTGTTTCTGCAATATTTACAAACTGTTTGTGCGTCGGTCCCTACTGCTGCGAACTATCTGGACGATATTGTGATCTCCGGAAAGACGGAAGCCAAACATTTGCAAATTCTCCGAACATTATTTCAGGTCTTGCGACAAAATGGTCTTCGCTTGAGGAAGGACAAATGTGTGTTTTTTGCTCGTGACTTACCGTACCTGGGACATGTAATAAATGCCCAGGGCATCCATCCGAGTCCGGTGCACCTCTGTGCCATACAGGATTTGCCGTCACCGCAGAACTTGAAACAGCTGCAAAGTGTGTTGGGGAAAATTAATTATTATCATAAATTTCTGCGCAATGCTTCTTCCATTTCAGCTCCGCTTCATCGCTTACGCCGTAAAGGTGTTCCGTTCGTCTGGACGACGGAATGCGAACGCGCCTTTCGCCAGTTGAAATCGGCGTTGCTTTCACATACTTGCCTTACGCCATTCGATCCCCGAAAACCCCTTTTGTTGATGGTAGATGCATCGGATTTCGGGATCGGTGCTGTGCTTGCGCACAAAGATGGATCGCATGATCGCCCTATTGCCTTTGCGTCAAAATTGCTCTCATCTGCGCAAAGAAATTATTCACAGATAGAGAAAGAGGCTTTAGCTCTCGTGTTTGGTGTTACTAAGTTTCACGATTTCTTGTATGGTCGTCACTTTACCATCATCACGGACCACAAACCTTTGACATCGCTTTTTCATCCGCACAAGCCGGTACCTCCGCGTATGGCGCAGAAATTCATTCGCTGGTGTCTTTTCCTCTCGCAGTACCGCTACAATATCTTGTATCGGTCCACGGCTAAGCACGGAAACGCTGATGCGTTGTCCCGTTTGCCTGTTGCTGAGGATACAGCATTCGATTCTTCCGCACTTGCTTGCATGTTCATTGATGCGGAAACCGATGACGTGGTCGAATCGTTTCCGATTGATTTTCGTCGTGTCGCTACAGCCACGGCAGCTGACCCTGTCCTTGCTCCCGTTTTGCGTTTTGTTGCTACGCAATGGCCCTTGTCTAAGTCACGGATCGAGGATCCGCTGGTTCGCCGATTTTTTGCTCACAAGGAGAGACTTTTTGTACGGCGTGGTGTTTTGTTGTTGCGTTCTGATAATGATCAGTCCCGAGTCGTGGTCCCACGTTCGTTACAGTCCTCTGTCTTACGGCTTCTTCACCAAGGACATTGGGGTATAGTGCGAACGAAACAACTTGCTCGTCAGCACTGTACTTGGTTCGGAATCGATGCTGCGATTACGAATATGTGCTCCTCTTGCGTGGCGTGTGCCGAACAACAATCCGCACCGCCGCGGAAATTCTTTGCATGGCCGAAAGCCACTTCCCCTTGGCAACGCTTGCACATCGATTTTGCTGGTCCATTCTGGAATGCTCGTTGGTTGGTTGTGGTCGATGCTTTCAGTAATTTTCCTTTTGTTGTCCGGATGTCTTCCACGACGTCTTCTGCCACAATCCAAGCCTTGTCTGCTATCTTTTGCATTGAAGGTCTTCCGCAGACTATTGTTTCCGACAATGGCCCACAATTCATGTCCGCAGAATTTCAGTCCTTCTGCAAGGCCAATGGTATTCAACATATAACGTCCGCGCCGTTTTCGCCTCAGTCAAACGGTGCCGCGGAGCGATTGGTCCGGACTTTCAAGTCACAGATGTTGAAATTGAAAGAGTCGCATTCTCGGGAGGACGCATTATTGCTCTTTTTGTCCTCGTATCGCTCTCAGCCCCGCGATGGTCGCTCGCCGGCTGAGTTGCTCCATGATCGTTCTCATCGAACCTTGATGTCTTTGCTGCATCCGCCGCATCAGGTTCCTGTGCAGCGGCAGACTCCTGCTTTTGCTCCTGGCGACGTTGTCTATTATCGCAACTATCGCGGTTCACGGCATTGGCTCGCAGGGCGCATTCTTCGCTGCCTCGGCCGCGCGATGTATTTGGTTTTGGGGGCCTCTGGTGAGGTGCGTCGGCATCTCACTCAGCTGCGCCTCTGTCGTCGCCTGGGTTCTGCCGCTCCCCGTCTGCTTTCAGCGACGGGGCGTCAGGTCAGCGCCCTGGGGACCCATCTACTGGCTCGCCTCATCCCCAGGTGTTACCGACGCTGCCTTCCATTTTGCCTCATGGTGTCGCGCCGCCGCCGCAGCCGCCGCAGCCGCCTCCGGCGCCGCCCGCAGTGGACGCTTCGCTGCAGCCGCCACGCGCCTCCCTGGGTCACGCGCCGCCGATCGCTTCCCGTGACCAGCTGTCCTCCGCCATGGAACTCTTGCCCGCTCCGGACCAGATGTCGTCATCGCGCGTCGGATTCTCCGACCACATGGTGGTCGACCCTTCGGCCCCTCCTGTCTCTTTACGGGCGCATACACCGCATGTTGACGTGCACCCTGGACTAGGTTTTCAGGCGTTTCCTAGATCCCCTCGGACCGAATGGCCGGGTGCGGGTGGCACAGCCTCGCCTGTTGTTAGGCTCCCCACCTCATCACATACGTCAACATGGGGTCCTCCCCACGGCGGGCGGAAGCCTTATCTCACGACCGTTCGCCGATTTGCGGGGGAGGAATGTGGTGTCACAGCCAGACACCACACGTCCTAGGTGGTAGCTTAAATCGGCCGCGGTCCTGTAGTACATGTCGGACCCGCGTGTCGCCACTGTGTGATCGCAAACCTAGCGCCACCACAAGGCAGGTCTCGAGAGACTGACTCGAACTCACCCCAGTTGTACGGACGACAGAGCTAGCGACTAGACGTACGAAGCCTTTCTCTCTCATTAGCCGAGAGACAGAATAGCCTTCAGCTAAGTTAATGGCTACGAACTAGCCAGGCGCCATTAGCCTTACAGTGATTGTAATTAGCGTCTCACTTATGTTCACCATAGAGATGTACCAGAAGAAATTAAAGATAAGTATATGAGAAGCTCCGTTCTTTTCTTCATAGCATTAATTACGTATCCTGTTCCAGTACTTCACGCCCGTCTGCATTACTCTCGCGTGCCTTTTAAGCCACCTCTATCTACAAGGTGTTGGCCCAGCTGCCGACACATCACGGAGTATCACCGAATTCTTCTGAAGGCAGTTGTAAAAGGGCTGGTAATCTGCCGAGTTCTATCGACGTTGTTACCAGATTAAGCGTAAACATTCATTCTTTAAAATTGTATGTGTATTTCATTCTGCAATCTTAGGTGTTGACGCTGCCATAAAACATCTTTATCTACAGTTCTCTGTTAACTTTAAATCATTTCTGGGTCCATCGGACTTCATGTGGCACAGTGCCTCTTGCTTTAAGTTTATTATCACAACGTAAGTGACCCACGTGCAATCTGTAATTTATTTTCGTTAAATGATTTTAATATGTACCCTGTGTGTATTTTAGAGGCAGCTGAATCAAGCAACTGTCTGATCCGTGGGCTGAGCTCAAGCCGCTAATCGTATGTTGGCTAAAGAATTCGCTTTCAGCTCCCTTTGTTCTGTTTTGAGCCTGTGAATCAAATGTATCTGTTTTTGCCCTTTTTTGGTTTGTTGTTTTATGACTATTGAAATTTGTCAGCATTAGTTTACTTAGCGCATTTAAAAGTCTGTCCAAGTCAAAGGGTTTCAGACTCTTAAAATTTTCTTTTCGCCTTTAAAATGTTATTTAGATGGTGATTATTCTAACGCCTGTTCTGCAAATTGGCAGAATGATTGTTAACACTTTACTGAACACCTCTGGAGCAAAGTTTTAAATCTTTATGGGATTTAAGGATCTGTCAAAAGTTGAACTGTGCCTATGTTGTTCTTCGTCTACTTAACTATTGCAGTTTTTTGCACCTTAAGTGTTTATTATTTTTATATTACTTAATCCAGTTAAATCCTACTAAGGAGGTAACTGTTAGCGGTTTCTGTACCCAACACCTTACAAATACCAAGTCCATACTGCCCACCATTTCAAGTGTGTCTCTGGTTGTAGGTAATTCCAGTAGTGAAATCGGTGCAGTCAAATGTAGGGAAATATGAAGATGACTGATGTTTAGCTCATGAACTGTCCCATACTATTCCTAAAAAAACTGAAAGAAGTTTTTTGTTGGGTTACACTGCAGGAGATCAATTAGTGCAAACAAGAACAATCGCCACACGTCCACGCGTTTGTTCTTGGAGAGAATTGAAGTGGAAAGATACCGTAATACTTACTCGGGGAAAAGCAGTTTACATTACGTGAAGAATCCTAAGTAAATGTAAATCATCCATGATAGAAGTGGATTGCTGGATCCTCGTCCAATTGAATCTTGATAGCTGGTTGCCAACCTGGGGCTCTTGCAGGTAGGGTTCATAGACAGGATGGAGTGGCGCGTTTCACCATGGCTTTATTTTAATAAGACGAGAGAGTAGCGGCGAAACTCATCAGACTCCTGCGGCAAAGGCTACGGGAGATGCCTTATGCATTATAGAGCGTTTCGTGTTAATATTCTGTGAATAAACGTTCAGGAAGACAGGCGACTTATAACTTCCTGCTACATGCGTCTCGCATAATTACCTTGGCGAGAATATAGGAGCAACAGGTTGAATTATTTCATCGTTAACTGACCAAATTCCCAGTATTTTCTTTCTTAACATATAAACACTAGTACTTCTCTTTACTTCGAGGAAATACCTACGTTTCTTCGTGGTACTCTCGACACTAAGTAAAATTTCTTATATACAGGGTTATTATACACTACTGGCCATTGAAATTGCTACACCACGAAGATGACGTGAACCAGATACGAAATTTAACCGACAGGAAGAAGATACTGTGATATGCAAATGATTAGCTTTTCACAGCATTCGTACAAGGTTGGCGCCGGTGGCGACACCTACAACGTGCTGACATGAGGAAAGTTTCCAACCGATTTCTCATACACAAACAGCAGTTGACCGGCGTTGCCTGGTGAAACGTTATTGTGACGCCTCGTGTAAGGAGGAGAAATGCGGACCATCACTTTTCCGACTTTGATAAAAGTCGGATTGCAGCCTATCGCGATTGCAGTTTATCGTATCGCGACATTGCTGCTCGCGTTCGTCGAGATGCAATGACTGTTAGCAAAATATGTAATCGTTCGGTTCGGGAGGGAAATCCGGAACGCCGTGCTGGATCCCAACGGCATCGTGTCAATAGCAGTCGAGATGACAGGCATCGTATCCGCATGGCTGTAACGGATCGTGCAGCTGCCTCTCGATCCCTGAGTCAACAAGCATCTGCACGAAAAGTCTGACCACGTTTGCAGCAGCATGGACTATCAGCTCGGAGACCACCCTTGAAGTTGCATCACCGACAGGAGCGCCTGCGATGGTGTACTCAACGAACCTGGGTGCATGAATAGCAAAACGTGATTTTTTCGGATGAATCCAGGTTCTGTTTACAGCATCATGATGGTAGCATCCTTGTTTGGCAACATCGCGGTGAACGCACATTGGAAGCGTGTAGTCGTCATCGCCACACTGGCGTATCACCGGGCGTGATGGTAAGGGGTGCCATTGGTTACACTTCTCGGTCACCTCTTGTTCGCATTGACGGCACTTTGAACAGTGGACGTTACATTTCAGATGTGTTATGGCGGGCTCGGGGGGGGGGGGGGGGGGGGGCTCTGAGCACTATGGGACTTAACTGCTGTGGTCATCAGTCCCCTAGAACTTAGAACTACTTAATCCTAACTAACCTAAGGACATCACACACATCCATGCCCGAGGCAGGATTCGAACCTGCGACCGGAGCGGTCACGCGGTTCCAGACTGTAGCGCCTAGACCGCACGGCCACACCGGCCAGCTAGATGTGTTATGACCCGTTGCTCTACCCTTCATTCGATCCCTGCGAAACCCTACATTTCAGCAGGATAATGCACGACCGCATGTTGTAGGTCCTGTACGGCCCTTTCTGGATACACAAAAAGTTCGACTGGTGCCCTGTCCAGTACATTCTCCAGATCTCTCACCAACTGAAAACGTTTGGTCAACGGTGGCCGAGCAACTGGCTCGTCACAATACGCCAGTCACTACTCTTGATGACCTGTGGTATCGTGTTCAAGCTGCATGGGCAGCTGTACCTGTACACGGCATCCAAGCTCTGTTTGACTCAATGCCCAGGCGTATCAAGGCCGTTATTACGGCCAGAGGTGGTTGTTCTGGGTACTGATTTCTCAGGATCTATGCACCCAAATTGCGTGAAAATGTAATCACATGTCTGTTCTAGTATAATATATTTGTGCAATGAATACCCGTTTATCATCTGCATTTCTTCTTGGTGTAGCAATTTTAGTGTCCATCAGTGTAATTAAAGTTAAACTCTCAAGACGCTGTAGAAATAACACGACTCCTCAGAATGACGTCAAATTGAAATGGAATTTTATCAGAGAAGGGGAGAAGCCTGTGGTAGAAGAAAGAAATGTGAAAATTGATCAATAGATGGCGCTTTATGTGTTAGAATACGTAAATGAAAACACCAGTCATGTGCACAACCCATTGAACTTATTGAAATTGGTATAAACACGACATGTAGACGGCTTCTGCTCCTTACTCGCCTGCGACGTTCGCCATGACTGTGTCAATGCAGGATCGCGCTCTGCTTGTGAAGCTGTATTACAAGAATGATGACCGTGCACACGTCGCTCTGCAGAAGTTCTGGACACTGAAGGGTTTGAAAAAAGTCGTTGCTCCGATGACTGCCTTGGGTCTGGAGAAAATGATTCTGAAATTCAAAAAGAGGGGTTCTTTTGGTGTACAACCTAGTAGAGGGAGGAAACGAATTGATTCGACATCAGTGGAAGCAGTGGCCACATCAATGCAGGAGGAGACGAGTGTTGGAGTGCAAACGTTTAGTGCACGGAGAATTGCCCGAACATTGGACATACCCGTGAGCACGGTGCGTAAAATCCTACGAAACGTCTTTCTTTGCTATCCATTCGAAAATAATCCATGTGGACGAGTTGCTTACTGTTGACCTGGCAGCAAGAGAGACCTTTGCTTTAGAATTTCTTGCTCGCATGGAAGCGGACAATGATTGGCCGAGGAAGATTTTGTGGAAAGACGAAGCCCACTTCCATCTTATCGGATACGTCAATACACAGAATTGGCGAATATGGCCAACGAAAAATCCACACGCTAATCCACCAGTAACACTTCATCCTGAAAATGTGACTGTGTGATGTCGGCTTACGGCATCATTTAACATAGGGCTTAATTTTTTCGGAAAGACAGGTGCTTCCGCTCCTGTTACCTGTACTGTCACTGGTAAACGCTATGAGTGTGTATTGCGCAACCACGTTATTCCAGCTCTCCAACAGAACTGATGTGTGGACAGGATCGTTTTTATACAAGATAGCGCACCTCCGCACATTGCAAAATCAGTTCAGCAGCTGCTGAAGCGCCATTTCGGAAATGCTAGAATTATCAGCCTCCATTTCCCTACAGCCTGGCCGTACGGATAATCTGATCTTAATCTGTGTGACTTCTCGCTGTGGGGCCATCTGAAAGATTTTGTGTTCAGTGTTCCGACTGCAAACTTAGCTGCATTGAAGGCACGCAACACTTTGTGAACGTGACCCGAGAAACATTTCGATCAGTTGTGGAACATACTGTTTCTCGATTTCAGTTCGTTGCACAAAACGGTGCATAGCATATTGAACATGTTTTGCGCCAGTCACACGGAAATCAATCATCAGATTTGATTTTGTTTGATGCATGTTATTCGGTTTTTGGCCCCGGGACAATTAAAAACAGACGTGATTGATGCTTGATGCTTTTTATGTGGTTTTCGCCTCAGGATAATTAAAAACCGATGTGATTCATACTTTTTATGCTGTTTTTGGCCTCAGGATAATTAAAAACCGATGTGAGTTGTGCCTATTATGCGGTTTTTGGCCTCAGGACAATTAAAAACCGGTTTTTCCCATCCGTTGTGATATGACCTTGCCGTGGTGGATGGGCTTATGTAACTAACAGTATCCACCTGTACACCCATGCACACTGAGTGGTACAGTATGTTTAACGCCAAACGTACACACATCTTACAGCGCCATCTATTGGAAATGGAAAAAAGAACACATTGACACCGGTGTGTCAGACCCACCATACTTGCTCCGGACACTGCGAGAGGGCTGTACAAGCAATGATCACACCAGGAACCGCGGTGTTGGCCGTCGAATGGCGCTAGCTGCGCAGCATTTGTGCACCGCCGCCGTCAGTGTCAGCCAGTTTGCCGTGGCATACGGAGCTCCATCGCAGTCTTTAACACTGGTAGCATGCCGCGACAGCGTGGACGTGAACCGTATGTGCAGTTGACGGACTTTGAGCGAGGGCGTAAAGTGGGCATGCGGGAGGCCGGGTGGACGTTCCGCCGAATTGCTCAACACGTGGGGCGTGAGGTCTCCACAGTACATCGATGTTGTCGCCAGTGGTCGGCGGAAGGTGCACGTGCCCGTCGACCTGGGACCGGACCGCAGCGATGCACGGATGCACGCCAAGACCGTAGGATCCTACGCAGTGCCGTAGGGGACCGCACCGCCACTTCCCAGCAAATTAGGGACACTGTTGCTCCTGGGGTATCGGCGAGGACCGTTCGCAACCGTCTCCATGAAGCTGGGCTACGGTCCCGCACACCGTTAGGCTGTCTTCCGCTCACGCCCCAACATCGTGCAGCCCGCCTCCAGTGGTGTCGCGACAGGCGTGAATGGAGGGACGAATGGAGACGTGTCGTCTTCAGCGATGAGAGTCGCTTCTGCCTTGGTGCCAATGATGGTCGTATGTGTGTTTGGCGCCGTGCAGGTGAGCGCCACAATCAGGACTGCATACGACCGAGGCACACAGGGCCAACACCCGGCATCATGGTGTGGGGACCGATCTCCTACACTGGCCGTACACCACTGGTGATCGTCGAGCGGACACTGAATAGTGCACGGTACAGCCAAACCGTCATCGAACCCATCGTTCTACCATTCCTAGACCGGCAAGGGAACTTGCTGTTCCAACAGGACAATGCACGTCCGCATGTATCCCGTGCCACCCAACGTGCTCTAGAAGGTGTAAGTCAACTACCCTGGCCAGCAAGATCTCCGGATCTGTCCCCCATTGAGCATGTTTGGGACTGGATGAAGCGTCGTCTCACGCGGTCTGCACGTCCAGCACGAACGCTGGTCCAACTGAGGCGCCAGGTGGAAATGGCATGGCAAGCCGTTCCACAGGACTACATCCAGCATCTCTACGATCGTCTCCATGGGAGAATAGCAGCCTGCATTGCTGCGAAAGGTGGATATACACTGTACTAGTGCCGACATTCTGCATGCTCTGTTGCCTGTGTCTATGTGCCTGTGGTTCCGTCAGTGTGATCATGTGATGTATCTGACCCCAGGAATGTGTCAATAAAGTTTCCCCTTCCTGGGACAATGAATTCACGGTGTTCTTATTTCAATTTCCAGGAGTGTATTTATTTTTCTTCTGCCATACGTATTCCTCCTCCTCCGATAATATTCCGTTTCAATTTGACGTCATTCTGACCAGTGGTGTTATTTCTACAGCGGTTTGAAAATTTAATTATAATCACCCTGTATATCCCTAGCCGACAAACCCGCATTCCCCAGGTAATTATTTTGCCAATTTTGTGTTAGAAATGAAAACAGAAATTGAACTGTGTTTGTAATGAAGTATCGAAGAAATTCCATTTCCATGTGTTCGTGAAAACACCTTTGAAATTATGAAGGAGCCATACAGTCATAATGTACAAGTACAGTACCGCAATTAAAAATATCATCCCGAACAGTTTCTGTAGGCTGGGCGCAGCTGGTTCGGGGTCTACAACTTGCTTTTGTAAACTTGTGTATGGCAACGCCTCTTCATAGTTCTATAGACACCTGTCGTTATCACCTACAGCCGTTTCCGTGGCGCGTTTGAAAGCTGTTAAAAGCGCCACCATGCTTCGGGGATATCCTTAAATTGCCTCGACAGTAGGAGTGCGTTAGCGGTAAAGAGTAAAAAGAGTAAATGTATTAAAACTTCATGCATGATACGGCATCTTTTCACGCATCTCAGTGTTTATGACATCATATGTCATGAACTATATGTCTTACAATTATATATTTGTGTAGGTAAATTCAGTGGCACATGTGGATACTGTGAGCGAAGTAAGTTGCGAATAGAGTTAATAGTAAAGAAGTAATAAATTTATGAGTCATTCATGGTGTGGCCGTTTTTCATGGATTTCAATGTTTATGACGTCGTATCTCCTGATTTATGTGTCGTACTATGATATAATTTTGTCGGTACATTTAGTAGTATATTTGGTTACTGCTTGCAAAATGTGTTGCTAATAGAGTTATCAGCAATAAATTTGGTCGTCATTCACAACGAGGCAGATTTCAGACGTCATATCTCCTTAATATGTGTGGTACCATGATATACCTCTGTAGGTACACTTGTCGGTCTATGTAAACACTGCCTGCGAAATTTAATGTGAATACAATTAGTAGCACAAAAGTAGTACATTTGAACGTCATGCATGCTACGGCTGTTGTCCACGCATCTAACTGTTCATGAAGTCACGTCTCCTGACTATGATAGATAGGCTGCTCTTAGACCCATAGCGATTGTTGCCTGAAGTACGGGAGATGTGTACCAAATTTGGTTGTAATCGGTCCAGTTGCTTAACAGGAGATCTAGAACCTATAAGTGTATACACACACAAATATACACGGACATACATCGACTTTTATAATACGTAAGGATATCGCGAAGTGTCGGGGAAACTATGAATAAGTGAGAAATGATAAGCTATCGGAATATATTAACGTATCGACGTGAAATGCCAGTACGCCTCTAATAGGAACGAATACTTACGAATATCGAAAAATACAGTGTAAACTGTTAGGACTGTAATGCCAAACCACGTGTACACGTGACACAAGGAATCTAACGTTACGACCAGGACATACTCGTAAATATTCAACTGGCAGCGCCATAAAACTTCATGTTTATTTTCGCTCAGGTCCCAGACCGCTGGAAATGAATCACATAGCTGTCCAGGACTCACGAGAGCACCGTCAACAGTGGCATCGAAACAAACGACCAGCGTATCATTACGAGACTGTGCCCATCCACTCATATCACCTCAGAATAAACGAATGTTCTTCTGCGAGAGAAAATAAACAGCACATTTGAAAGTCGCCTGCTGTTCGACACATTCCATGCTTCATTTTCTTGTGGACGTCGATAAGCATTTGTCTGTCTTAAAGAATCTGTAACCATCTAGCTGTAGTATATCGTTCGATGGAAATGGTGAGTTAAAAAATCGTCTGAGCTGTGACGTGAGTCAGCCCATTGGACAGCAAAAGCAGTTTGCGAGGCCGCGTGGTCCGCGATCAAATGGTTCCAATTAAAACTGGACGCTCTTCTTCCCCTTGCTGCTGAGATGATGTGCTGATCTTTTTAGCACAGACGCCTTGACTTGTGATAATGTAATGGGTAGTCTAAAATGAAGTAACTTAGTTCTGGATTATGGGGAGATGGCTGCTGCCCCACATGACAGCTCTGCATTTACGTTACTGTACGTTACGTGCCCCCCCCCCCCCCCCCCCCCCCCCTATGAACCATGGACCTTGAACTTGGTGGGGGCTTGCGTGTCTCACCGATACAGATAGCTGTACCATAGGTGCAACACAACGGAGGGGTATCTATCTGTTGAGAGGCTAGACAAACGTGTGGTTCCTGAAGAGGGGCAGCAGCCTTTTCAGTAGTTGCAGGGGCAAAACCGAGCGGGGACTACTCAAGAGGACGTCGTTATCAGGAGAAAGAAAACTGGCATTCTTCGGATCGGAGCGTGGAATGCCGGATCCCTTAATCGGACAGGTAGGTTAGAAAATTTAAAAAGGGAAATGGATGGGTTAAAGTTAGATATAGTGGGAATTAGTGAAGTTCGGTGGCAGGAGGAACAAGACTTCTGGTCAGGTGAATACAGGGTTATAAATAGAAAATCAAATAGGGGTAATGCAGGAGTAGGTTTAATAATGAGTAAAAAAAATAGGAGTGCGGTTAAGCTACTACAAACAGCATAGTGAACGTATTATAGTGGCCAAGATAGACACGAAGCCCACGCCTACTACAGTAGTACAAGTTTATATGCCAACTAGCTCTGCAGATGACGAAGAAATTGACGAAATGTATGGTGAGAAAAAAAAATTCAGGTAGTGAAGGGAGACGAAAATTTAATAGTCATGGGTGACTGGAATTCGAGAGTAGGAAAAAGGGGAGAAGGAAACATAGTAAGTGAACATGGACTGGGGGTAAGAAATGAAATAGGAAGCCGTCTGGTAGGATTGTGCACAGAGCATAACTTAATTATAGCTAACACTTGGTTCAAGAATCACAAAAGAAGGTTGTATACATGGAAGAATCCTGGAAATACTAAAAGGTATCAGATAGATTACATAATGGTAAGACAGAGATTTTGGATCCAGGTTTGAAATTGTAAGACTTTTCCAGGGGCAGATGTGGACTCTGACCACATTCTATTGGTTATGAACTGTAGATTAAAACTGAAGAAATTGCAAAAGGTTGGAATTTAAGAAGATGGGACCTGGATAAACTGAAAGAACCAGAGGTTGTACAGAGTTTCAGGGAGAGCATAAGGGAACAATTAACAGGAATGTGGGAAAGAAATACAGTAAAAGAAGAATGGGTAGCACTGAGGGATGAAGGAGCAGACGATCAAGTAGGTAAAATGAGGAGGGCTAGTAGAAATCCTTAGGTAACAGAAGAAATATTGAATTTAATTGATGAAAGGAGAAAATCTAAACCGCAGTAAATGAAGCAGGCAAAAAGGAATACAAACGTCTCAAAAATGAGGTCGACAGGAAGTGCAAAATGGCTAAGCAGGCATGGCTAGAGGACAAATGTAAATATATAGAGGCTTATCTCACTAGGGGTAAGATAGATACTGCCTACAGGAAAATTAAAGAGACCTTTGGAGAAAAGAGAGCCACTTATATGAATATCAAGAGCTCAGATGGAAACCCAGTTCTAAGCAAAGAAAGGAAAGCAGAAAGATGGAAGGAGTATATAGAGGATCTATACAAGGGAGATGTACTTGAGGACAATATTATGGAAATGGAATAGAATGTAGATGAAGATGAAATGGGAGATATGATATTGCGTGAAGAGTTTGACAGAGCACTGAAAGACCTGAGTCGAAACAAGGCCCCGGGAGTGGACAACATTCCATTAGAACTACTAATAGCCTTGGGAGAGCCAGTCCTGACAAAACTCTACCATCTGGTGAGCAAGATGTACCAGACATTCGAAATACCCTCAGACTTCAAGAAGAATATAATAATTCCAATACCAAAGAAAGCAGGTGTTGACAGATGTGAAAATTACCGAACTATCAGTTTAATAAGTGACAGCTGCAAAATAATAACGCGAATTATTCACAGACGAATGGAAAAACTGGTAGAAGCCTACCTGAGTCGAAACAAGGCCCCGGGAGTAGACAACATGCCATTAGAACTCAAAAATGGTTCAAATGGCTCTGAGCACTATGGGACTCAACTGCCGAGGTCATTAGTCCCCTAGAACTTAGAACTAGTTAAACCTAACTAACCTAAGGACATCACAAACATCCATGCCCGAGGCAGGATTCGAACCTGCGACCGTAGCGGTCTTGCGGTTCCAGACTGCAGCGCCTTTAACCGCACGGCCACTTCGGCCGGCCATTAGAACTACTAATAGCCTTGGGAGAGCCAGTCCTGACAAAACTCTACCATCTGGTGAGCAAGATGTACCAGACATTCGAAATACCCTCAGACTTCAAGAAGAATATAATAATTCCAATACCAAAGAAAGCAGGTGTTGACAGATGTGAAAATTACCGAACTATCAGTTTAATAAGTGACAGCTGCAAAATACTAACGCGAATTATTCACAGACGAATGGAAAAACTGGTAGAAGCCGACCTCGGGGAAGATCAGTTTGGATTCCGTAGAAATGTTGGAACACGTGAGGCAATACTGACCTTACAACATATCTTAGAAGAAAGATGAAGGAAAGGCAAACCTAAGTTTCCAGCATTGGTAGACATAGAGAAAGCTTTTGACAATGTTGACCGGAATACTCTCTTTCAAATTCTAAAGGTGGCAGGGGTACAATACAGGGAGTGAAAGGCTATTTACAATTTGTACAGAAACCAGATGGCAGTTATAAGAGTCGAGGGACATGAAAAGGAAGCAGTGGTTGGGAAGGGAATGAGACAGGTTTGTAGCCTCTCCGCGATGTTATTCAATCTGTATATTCAGCAAACAGTAAAGGAAACAAACGAAAAAATTGGAGTAGGTATTAAAATCCAGGGAGAAGAAATAAAAAGTTTGAGGTTCGCCGATGACATTGAAATTCTGTCAGAGACAGCAAAGGAGTTGGAAGAGCAGTTGAACGGAGTGGACAGTGTCTTGAAAGGAGGATATAAAATGAACATCAACAAAAACAAAACGAGGATAATGGTACGTAGGCGAATAAGGTCGGGTGATGCTGAGTGAATTAGATTGGGAAATGAGACGCTTGAAGTAGTCAAAGGCGTTTTCCTATTTGTGGAGCAAAATAACTAATTATGGTCGACGTAGAGAGGATATAAAATGTAGACTGGCAATGGCAAGGAAAGCATTTCTAAAGGAGAGAATTTTGTTAACATCGAGTATAGATTTAAGTGTCAGGAAGTCGTTTCTGAAGTATCTGTATGGAGTGTAGCCATGTATGGAAGTGAAACATGGACAATAAATAGTTTGGACAAGAAGAGAATAGAAGCTTTCGAAATGTGGTGCTACAGAAGAATGTTGAAGATTAGGTGAGTAGATCACTTAACTAATGAGGAGGTATTGAACAGGAATGTGGAGAAGAGAAGTTTGTGGCACAACTTGATTAGAAGAAGGGATCGGTTGATAAGACATGTCCTGAGGCATCAAGGGATCACAAATTTAGCATTGGAGGGCAGCGCGGAGGGTAAAAATCGTAGAGGGAGACCAAAAGATGAATACACTAAGCAGATTCAGAAGGATGTAGGTTGCAGTAGGTACTGGGAGATGAAGAAGCTTGCACAGGATAGAGTAGCATGGAGAGCTGCTTCAAACCAGTCGCAGGACTGAAGACCACAACAACAACAACACGTTACGTGGTTCTCCAAATTATGGAACATCAGACTTCATTTTGCGAGATACTTTGCAGTCACATTTAACGCAGGTACCATTAGTCCTTTGTTCAGTTACTGCTTCCTTAGAACACGTGGGCATCAGTATACAGTTCTAATTAAGCCATCAGAGCTTTTTAAATCGTGTGTGGTGATTTTGCTTGGTCCGTTGTAAATGGAGGATCATGTAAAAACACGTGCTCCGTCCAATGGGATTTGTGTATGAAACGAGAGATTTTATATTCAATTACAAAGCAACATATTTAGAGTGAATACAACTTTGGACACTTACGAAGTTAGTTTTGACTGCCATTGGTGTTTGTTCAATTTAACCTTTCATATGTTCCACATCTTCACATGTCTGCCCTTAAGAACTACTTTCTCGAATGTACTTCATTGTTTAAGCGAAATTTGAAGCCAAGAGTCAATAACTTGCCTTCAGGAGTGAGGAAATTGTTATTTTAAATGAAATTTTCAGCTACGAAGATAAGTTCGCATCGCTATTGAACATCAAGACACTTGCTTGTGTAGACGGAAGCTTCGAAGCAAAGTTATTGTATCACACTAACCTAAATCTTACGAAGTTATTAGGCACCCTAGAATTCCTTTTCACTTGGGCCTTAGTCCCGTGTGACGAAGGGTCGACTGTGTTAATACGGATTTGGCAATGTTAGAGGCATAGGGCGGCAAGGTGCCCTTCCTGCCGCCAACCCAAACCCATCCAGGACAGAAGAAGCGTACCCCAGCTGTCTGCATCTAGTGTAAGCCATGAAATAGTGCGAACGTTTTTAAATGTCGCCGAGCAGCGTATCCGAGGCGGAACGTGGGGACAAGCCCAGTATTCACCTAGTGGGATTTGGAAAACCGCCTAAAACCCACATCCAGGCTGGCCAGCAAACTGGCCCTAGTTGTTAATCTGCCGGGCGGATTCGATCCGGGACCGGCGCACCTACCAAAGTCCAAGAAGCAGTGCATTAGCGCTTTTGGCTGCCCTGGCGGGCCATTAGGCGTCGTAGAATACAGAGGAGGTGGACTAATTTGAACACCCGTCTTGTCCGTAGCTTTATGAGTCCCTTTGTAGGCATTACGGCTATAGTTTTGTCAAAGTTTAACTGTTGTAGAACGATTCTTTAATTATCTGTTGGGTTATCTGAAAGTTCACATGGACCACATTTTATTCAGAGGAACAATGATACGGGGAATAAGAATCGAGCTGACAGTTTTCCAGGAATTCACCGGTTAAAGTATGAAGTAATGGGAAGGCGTTCACATTGGAAAAAATGCCATTTATTTTAAACTTCAGTACACCAGAATTACCTGAACATTTTACTGCATGCTATGTCATGGTTTAAATTTCGACAAAACGTTCCAAATACGATGCGATGCTTTCAGTGCAAAAAATTTGGCTATTCTACCTCCAGCTCCCAAAACGCCTAGGTATGACAGTTGCTACGGTAATACATAATAAAAAATCTGAGTAAAATCTAAAACCAGGATCATTACTTCGTAAAAGTAACATAACGGCAGTTATTATTTAATATCACTAATATGTTATTACCAGTTTGCATAGTTTTCTCGTTTGTTCAGAGATAAATAATAGAATTAAATACTGGATGGTATAATGAAGGTTTTCGTGAAACCGTCGCATCATCTGTTACATTCTACATTTAAATAAGAAATATGAAACTTGTAGAGAATTCCATGTTTGGTTGTAGATCATCTAGATAGCAAAATATTGAGATTAATATTTTGTATAGTTATCGCCCTTGTGGATATGGAACACACTGTGCTACTATTCATGACGATATCTATATCTGTTTCCTGAATTATAAAAATATCGTCAAGGAATATCATAAAACATACTTGCTGGTTAAACCCTGTAACACAGGACTTAACGACACCTCATGTAGTAATTTACTGAACGTTCGAAAACACTGAATCGAAATATCAGAAAGGTGTTTTATACAGGGTATCCCAGGAAGAATGGTCCGTAATCAGTGACATGCACGATCGATAATTTCAAGCAAAATACTTCATTTGGATGTGCTGTGTTTAGTTCATACTGTCTAGACACAATGAGGTAGCTAGGTGCACGCTAAACTAACGCAGACGGGCTTGAAGTTCTGGAACATGAGACTTATTAATGAATAAGAAGAAAAGTACGTAGCGTTTTAATACTTATCTTTAATTATCTTGTTGGAATACATCTCTCTTCAATATTAGTACGCTATAAGCACTGATACAAATGGCGCCTTGCTAGGTAGTAGCTATGGACTAAGCTGAAGGCTATTCTATCTGTCTCTCGGCAAATGAGAGGAAGACTTGGTAGGTCTAGTCGCAAGCAATGTCGTCCGTACAACTGGGGCGAGGTCATGTCCGTGTCTTGTTACCTGCCATGTGGTGGCGCTAGGTTTGCGATTACACAGTGGCGACACGCGGGTCCGACATGTACTACAGGACCGCGGCCGATTTAAGTTACCACCTAGCAAGTGTGGTGTCTAGCGGTGACACCACAGGATGCATTCCCTATTCCGAATGGTTTCCGGGATCGAACACATTTAATGTACATTATTTTATATATTCTGTAGTATTGAATACAATGTCTGGCTTACACATGTACAGTAGTTAGTAAACATAAAAGCATGCGAATTACGCGGTGTTAATTGAAATTATGTATTTTTAACAACTTCATCTCTAAGCATTATCGCACATACCACATTACAGCTCAAAGAGTTCTTGTTATGGGCGCAGCTGTACAAGCCCACTTTGAAAAAATGAAGAGAACCGCACGACAGTTGCTTAATCCACAATCTTTTATTGGGTAGGCCTACACAACTGGTTTCGGAACTGTAACTGTTCCGAAACCGATCGTGTGCCCAATAAAAGATTGTGGATTATGCAACTGTCCTGCGGTTTTCTTCTTGTTTCAAAATACATTACAGGTGTTGTACAATTCACAATAAATATTCGAGTATCGCACCATCGTCTTCAGTGCATTTGTGCACTCTCGGGACAACATGTTGTGTTACTGATCGGAGTGCTTCTGATGTTCCCTAATTAGGGCAGAACTGTCAAAGATGCAACGAAGCTGATCATCTAGCGTATTCACCTATCGGTTTAACACCTCAGACTTCATCAAGTTACATCAACAAAAATGTAAAGGCATTTGGTCTGGTGATTTTGGTGGCCAGCTAATTGTATTACCACTACCAAACCAGCGACTAAGATAAGTGCGGTTGAGATGTTCCTTCACACTTCTGCTAAAATGCGCAGGTGCTCGTTCATACTGGAAGTGCATTGCAGTCCACGGAGCCAAGAGAACGTGAACAAGGTGTTCAATAAACGGATTTACCTAAAAATGCAAGTAATTCTGTCCCACCATTCTCTCTTCTAAAAAGACTGGACCTAGCAACATGTTACTTACCATGATGCAACAAGCACTGCTCAAAAAACGGACTAGGATATTGATTTCCACTGCAACATGTGGATTTTACTGCGATCATTGATCATTATTACACGTTTTGTTGATCCCATTCCGTGTGAACGCGTCTTCATTAGTGAATAGTATTAATCGAAGACAATGACGATTGTCATTTAACCAGTGACAAAAGTCAAATCGTGTGGCATTGTCGTCCATGTGAGGATTGTGTACACTTTGCATGTGGAAGAGGTACAAATTTTCCGCATAAAACTTTCGAGGGACATTGATACGTCGAGAAAGTCACTCTGCGCCGCTATTGGTACCGTACTGCACAGTTCCAACAACTTGTTGTTGTTGTAAGTAGGCTGTTTAGGTTTTTTTATTGGTAACGCCACCTCTGTATGAAAATCACTGGCTGTGCTGTGTGCAGTCTGTGGCTGTTTTGCATTGTTGTAATACTCGCCATTGTAGTGTTAGGCAGCTAGCTGTGAACAGCGCGTAGCGTTGCGCAGTTGGAGGTGAGCCGCCAGCAGTGGTGGATGTGGGGAGAGAGATGGCGGAGTTTTGTAATTTGTCATGAACTGCTATATATATTATGACTATTAAGGTAAATACAGTGTTTGTTCAAGTGTGGTGTCTGACTTTTGAAGCTGTTGCTCTGTTTGTCTCTGGTGTTGTTCCATTGTGTCTCACTTTTGAAGATTTTGTTCCATTGTGTCTAACTGTTGCTGTGTTTGTCTCTGATTTTGTTCCATTGTGTCTAACTTTTCAAGCTTTTGTCCCATTTGTTGCATTCATTATAATAACAATGCACTGGTGTCTGGAACATGTTCCTCAGTGCTTTTCAGCAGTGAATTTGCACCGGCAACATTCACATTTTGACAAGCGGAAAATGTGTCTTGACTCATTTGAGAAAACGGTGAGAACCCAAAACCTGAGTCTACAATATTTGCAAAATTGTGTCCTGTCATTCCCGATTCCTGAGGCGAGCTGTTGCCGACCGATCGATCGATAATGCTTCCCTCTTCACTAATTGTTTCACTGTCTACGCCATTGTTTGCCGCCCGCTCCATTTCCCTATGCACAGTTACCAAATTACTACTTTGATCATTAGTTAATTCATTACTCGGTGGCGCTAACACACTGCTTACGTTTTCACTGTCATTTCTCAGTTTACTTTGGAGCCTAGTATTACGTTTTTCACACGCCATTATTGTCACAATATTTCACACAACAACACAGAAAAGCACAATTTGAAGAGCAAAAATAAGAGAACACATTAACATAACACTGAAAATAATATCTAGTTAATTGCAAGCGCAGCTGCGAAATACTTGCTGCAAATCTACATACATGCCACAACTGTTTTACTGTACAACAATGAAAAACTACAACTACAAAGGAGATTCTCTCAACAATTACGCGCTAACAATAAACAAAAGCTACACTAATTACACAAACTACAAGAAAAAAATCAGAAGATTCCAGTGAGGTATCCTCGGCTAAGGGTCGACATATGAAACGTCCCTTCTGAAAAATTGTACAAGACTGTGCTTATCCTGACACACAATATATTTTGTTAGCGCAACGCAATCTGACTTTCAAAAATCCCTGCAAAAGAATGGGCCCTGACTAACATTAAACTATACCTTTCACAAATCACTTACCTCACAAAAATCTTCGCTACTGCAATACAGCAAGCGCCACTACTGCCAGCTAAATAAAAGATTCAAACTATGGAAGGCACTAACTACTGATAGGGATAGTTAGCAAATGAAAGATATTAATAGAGAACAAACACTGTATTTACCTTAATAGTCATAATATATATAGCAGTTCATGACAAATTACAAAACTCCGCCATCTCTCTCCCCACATCCAGCACTGCTGGCGGCTCACCTCCAACTGCGCAACGCTACGCGCTGTTCACAGCCAGCTGCCTAACACTACAATGTCGAGTATTACAACAATGCAAAACAGCCACAGACTGCACACAGCACAGCCAGTGATTTTCATACAGAGGTGGCGTTACCGATAAAAAAACCTAAACAGCCTACTTACATTGTTCTTCCACTGATTGTTCAACGGTCAGAAAAAATGTGAACTTATAAGAATACCTGTTGAAGCCAGTGTGCTGAAACTCTGGTAATCACTAGACAATCAGGAATTCGACGTGTAGGAAGGAGCCGACAGTATTCTTCGACTGCAGTAGGAACACTACCATAGCAGAAGCCGTAAACGTACAGCACATCAAGATATTGTACGTTAGTGTAGACGTGTGACAATTAAGCTAGCGCTTGTACAAACGCAGGTAACCGATGATACTCTCTGTCACACTCTCAGTCCCACGAACTGCTTCACCCACAACACACCATGGCCAACTGCACGTTCAACGGGCTAGTTTTTTGGCAGAAAGAAATCCCCAGCAAGGCCGGCCGCGGTGGTCTAGCGGTTCTAGGCACTCAGTCCGGAACCGCGCGACTGCTACGGTCGCAGGTTCGAATCCTGCCTCGGGCATGGATGTGTGTGATGTCCTTAGGTTGGTTAGGTTTAGTAATTCTAAGTTCTAGGGGACTGATGACCACAGATGTTTAGTCCCATAGTGCTCAGAGCCATTTGAACATCCCCAGCAAAAAAAAGTTGAAAGCAACGAAGAAGGATGAGCTAGAATAAAAGTTGCTGCATGGGTCAGAAAAATACGTGTGCGCCATTCCCCTCAAAACAAATTTACAATAACTGAGTTCTTTTATTGAAATCATTCGGAATATGACATATGCTCATACCAAAATTTTTGCTTCAAATAAGCGTTCGTAACATTTCTCTAAATGTTTTGGATTACCCCGTGGAGAACGACGTATCTCAAATATTGGCGCTCACTTACAGACAATCCAACTTACAAAATCAAAAGAGAAGTAATTAACGGCAAAATGTTAGGCACACCAAGAGGAATCTAAGCCGTTCTTCACTCATGTTTCTCAGAAGGTGCCAATTCGGCGTAAGAATAGTCTACATTTCTACATTTACGTTAATCCACTAACTTTCCTGCAAAAAATAAAATAAAATAAAACGAAATAGAATAAAAAATAAAACAAAAATGTTAATTTTCACATTCTCAGACGCTGGTGTGTATAAAAACATATTTCTTTACTTACATATATGTTTACTGTTTTTTTGTCTATTCACTGCACTGTAAGGTCCAACCAGCATAAATTTCCACACCTGAAAGAAGAAAATTGTCAGTGTTCTCCTACTGAACGCACCAGGTGAGTGTGCACTGTGGATTCTGCTGCATGGTTCCGTCAGGAAAAAGGCGAAAGCAATAAGGGTCTGAAATTACTCAGATGAATATTACGATGATAAACATAGTGATCAAATGGCTCTGAGCACTATGGGACTTAACATCTGTTGTCATCACTCCCCTAGAACTTAGAACTACTTAAACCTAACTAACCTAAGGACATCACACACATCCATACCCGAGGCAGGATTCGAACCTGCGACCGCAGTGGTCACGCAGTTCCAGACTGAAGCGCATAGAACCGCACGGCCACACCGGCCCTCAAACATAGTGTAAAGTAACTCTTTCAGTTCAGTATGATTTCAACTACTCGTGGTCTGTACAGTGTAATTAAAACACATTTTTGTTTCTGATGTTGCAGAGTACGCAACACATCCTGCATCAGAGGAAACTGTACTAATATTATATGGATCGTGTATTATATAGACATTCATGGTCAGTTCTGATATGAGGGTTTGTAAAATTGTGTTCTGACTTTGTAGTGCACTCTCTTCTTACATATACTTACCATCAGCGCGAATTTAAATAATTAGACTTATAGAATAAAATTTTCACTCTGCGGCGGAGTGTGTGCCGATATGAAACTTCCTGGCAGATCAAAACTGTGTGCCGGACACGAACTCGGGACCTTTGCGGGCTTGCCCACGAAAGGCAAAGGTCCCGAGTTCGAGTCCCGGTCTGGTACACGGTTTTGATCTGCCACGAAGTTTCAGATTAGAGTTGCAATTTTCGTTCTACACTACGTCGGATGACCATCGTCGGCGAATATTATGGCCTCCTGGCCAGAGGTCTCATTCTTCAAGCCTTGTGGGGAGGCACAACGGTGTTAATCTTGGCATTATGGTATATGGGAGCCGTCGGATGGGGTATCACTTCAGGTTGCACCTGGAAGTTACTGAAGGAACTACACTCATGCTCATAAATTAAGGATAACTTCAGAATGTGGTGCCACACAACATGGCACTACACAAAACTGGCGCTAGTAGCATAGGTAGATAGCGAACACACACGACACAGATCTGCACGTCCACGGTATTCGTGATAAGTTGATAAAACCGTCCAGAAACACATGTGCAACAAAACGTCACTGTTTCCTGTGCATGTACCCCGACATCAATATGGGATATGATCACCAGGCACACCCTCACAGGCCGCACAACGGGTTGACATACTCTGGATCAGGTGGTCGAGCAGCTGCTGGGGTATAGTCTCCCATTCTTACACCAGTGGCTGTCGGAGCTCCTGAAGTGTCCTCGGGGTTTGAAGACGTGCAACGATACGTCGACCACGAGCATCCCAGACGTGCTCGATGGGGTTTACGTCTGGAGAACAGGCAGGCCACTCCATTCGCCTAATATATTGTTTCAAGGTACTCCTCCACGATGCCAGCTCGGTGGGGCCGTTCGTTATCATCCATTAGGAGGAAGGTGGGACCCACTGCACTCCTGAAAAGGCGGATATACTGGTGCAAAATGACGTACCGATACACCTGACCTTTTACAGTTCCTCTGTCAAAGCCATGCAGGGGTTTACGTGCACCAATCATAATCCCACCCCACGCCATCAAGCCACGACCTCCATACAGGTCCCTTTCAAAGACATTAAGGGGTTGGTATCTGGTTCCAGGTTCACGCCAGATGAAAACCCGGCTTGAATCACTGTTCAGACTCTTCCTGGAGTCATCCGTGAACGTAACCTGGAAACCACGGTTCCAATGACGATGTACTGTGTTCTGGACACCAGGCTTTACGGGCTCTCCTTTGACCAGGGATCAGTGGAATGCACCTTGCAGGACTCCGGGCGAATAAACCACGTCTATTCAGTCGTGTGTAGACTGTGTGTCTGGAGACGTCTGTTCCAGTGGCTAGGATCAAACATAGACCTTAGAGGAAGAAGTTTGTGAGAATGTACGTAGGTGCACAGAACTGCATGACAGTGAAACAAGGACTGTGGAAAAACCATAAAAGAAGATAATCGAAAAATTTGAGATGTCGCGTTACAGAAGACTGTTGAAAATTAGGTACACCGTTAAGAGAAGGAATGAGGAGATTCTCCGGACAATCGACGAGGAAAAGAATATACGGAAAACATTAACAAGAAGAAGGGACAGGATGGTAGGACACCTGTTAAGACATCAGGGAATGGAGGGTACCGGAGGGAACAGTAGGAGTTCAAAACCGTAGAGGGAAACAGAGACTGGAATACATCCAGGAAATAACTGAGGACGCAGGTTGAAAGTGCTATTCTGAGACGAAAAGGTTGTCACAGGAAAAGAATTCGTGGCGGGTCAAGTCAGTGCAGGCAAAAGACTGATGACTCAAAAAAAGAAATAAACAAATAAACAAAATTTGTGCTACAGTGGTCTGTGCCGTGTGGAAGGGCCTGAGCGTCTGAATATGTTACAATTTGCTCAAATTATTATCAAATCTTACTGACAGAGTTCTGTAATAGGACGTGAACTTCCCGAACATTCAATCTCTTCCCCTACTGGTTCGTTATTTTTCTTTGGCCTTTAATTTTTTCTATAATCAAACATCATCCATTTAAGTTTACCAATGTTTGATGACCAATGCATACTGTAATTGTAAAACTATTTATTTGTTGATTTCGGATACAGGATTTAGAACTTAAGAGTTACCTGTGTCGTATATAAGCTTGGGTGCTGTTTCGCGCGGAGATCGTCTTATTAGATGGAACTGTCACCTCTGGTATGAGGGCATCAGCTAGAGGCAGGTAAGGATGTCGTATTATAAAATCGGAGTAGCTTGGAAATTTATAGTTCAAAACGGATACATAAATACGTGTGCTTCGATCGAAACATTAAGGGAAAGACAAAGGCTATGATAACTAAGGATAACGCACAACTCGAGTGACAATTCTGATCTACTTCCTTTCAGAGATTCAAAGAAAAGGAATGTCACAACTTCAATCGATTAAATGGAAATTTAAGTAGAAATTTCCTTAAATAATCGCTTCGCAGGAAGTTCATGAGATTCATTTGAAATACGCACTTACCTAGTTAAGTTACAAAGTCATCAATAATTTAGAAAAAGAAATCACAACTTAAATAATGTAAGAAATACTCCTACAAAATTCCGTTTCTGTCTTCATTTGATCCAACTGACCATTTTCGTAGCAACAATCGCTTGCCGTCAGTGGTGCAAGGATATCTGGACTGACAGAGGAGATTCCTTTGATTATTTAATAACTGTTAAGTCCTTTTGCGTATTGGACCACGTACATGGATTTAATATTTGAGCTTGCACTGAGAAAGATGTGTGGTGCTGAAACAGGCGAACATGTAAGCCAACCGATAATAACACCCTCACATGCTATCTAGTTACCAACAAAAAGTATTGTTTGCGGTGTTCGAGTCACAAGTGTGTAGTGGGACGGGCACTGTTCGCGTTGGTACGAAATACGTCTGATTATTTCCATTGATATTTTCTCCTTGAAAATAGAAGCACTTCAGTAAGACATTGTGGTATGTTTTACCCATGACGATTCCCTCACTAAAGTATTGAGCAGTTATATAACCTTACAATCCAGTATCTGATTTTGGAATCTCTGCATAACCAAGATGTAATATACACTCCTGGAAATTGAAATAAGAACACCGTGAATTCATTGTCCCAGGAAGGGGAAACTTTATTGACACATTCCTGGGGTCAGATACATCACATGATCACACTGACAGAACCACAGGCACATAGACACAGGCAACAGAGCATGCACAATGTCGGCACTAGTACAGTGTATATCCACCTTTCGCAGCAATGCAGGCTGCTATTCTCCCATGGAGACGATCGTAGAGATGCTGGATGTAGTCCTGTGGAACGGCTTGCCATGCCATTTCCACCTGGCGCCTCAGTTGGACCAGCGTTCGTGCTGGACGTGCAGACCGCGTGAGACGACGCTTCATCCAGTCCCAAACATGCTCAATGGGGGACAGATCCGGAGATCTTGCTGGCCAGGGTAGTTGACTTACACCTTCTAGAGCACGTTGGGTGGCACGGGATACATGCGGACGTGCATTGTCCTGTTGGAACAGCAAGTTCCCTTGCCGACTAGGAATGGTAGAACGATGGGTTCGATGACGGTTTGGATGTACCGTGCACTATTCAGTGTCCCCTCGACGATCACCAGTGGTGTACGGCCAGTGTAGGAGATCGCTCCCCACACCATGATGCCGGGTGTTGGCCCTGTGTGCCTCGGTCGTATGCAGTCCTGATTGTGGCGCTCACCTGCACGGCGCCAAACACGCATACGACCATCATTGGCACCAAGGCAGAAGCGACTCTCATCACTGAAGACGACACGTCTCCATTCGTCCCTCCATTCACGCCTGTCGCGACACCACTGGAGGCGGGCTGCACGATGTTGGGGCGTGAGCGGAAGACGGCCTAACGGTGTGCGGGACCGTAGCCCAGCTTCATGGAGACGGTTGCGAATGGTCCTCGCCGATACCCCAGGAGCAACAGTGTCCCTAATTTGCTGGGAAGTGGCGGTGCGGTCCCCTACGGCACTGCGTAGGATCCTACGGTCTTGGCGTGCATCCGTGCGTCGCTGCGGTCCGGTCCCAGGTCGACGGGCACGTGCACCTTCCGCCGACCACTGGCGACAACATCGATGTACTGTGGAGACCTCACGCCCCACGTGTTGAGCAATTTGGCGGTACGTCCACCCGGCCTCCCGCATGCCCACTATACGCCCTCGCTCAAAGTCCGTCAACTGCACATACGGTTCACGTCCACGCTGTCGCGGCATGCTACCAGTGTTAAAGACTGCGATGGAGCTCCGTATGCCACGGCAAACTGGCTGACACTGACGGCGGCGGTGCACAAATGCTGCGCAGCTAGCGCCATTCGACGGCCAACACCGCGGTTCCTGGTGTGTCCGCTGTGCCGTGCGTGTGATCATTGCTTGTACAGCCCTCTCGCAGTGTCCGGAGCAAGTATGGTGGGTCTGACACACCGGTGTCAATGTGTTCTTTTTTCCATTTCCAGGAGTGTAACTGAGATCTTCCTGTATCTCTTGGTCTCTTCCAAGTACACCTCCTGCTCTTGTGATTCTTGAATAGAGGATTCTCTATCACTTCTTGAAATTTACTGCTGGATTCAATTATTCCTTCTTCTCTTTCATTCTCATGATCCCTACTATACCTAGGTTGAGTCTGAGCATTTCCTTTCCAGATTTTCTAGTTTGCTTACGACGTTCGACCTTCCAACTTTCCATGTCATAACTCATAGAACATCACCCATTCGTTGGTTATCCAATCTTTTCGTTATGGTCACCTGCAGATTGGCAGTCCCCTCCTGAGATCCGAAAGGTGAACTGTTCTGGAATCTGTTGCCAATGGAGAGATCATCATGACACTTTTTCGTTACAGGTCACATGGCCTACAGATACACATTATGTCTTTAACGTAGTGTTTTCCGTTGCCTTCTGCATCCTCAGGCCGTTGATCATTGCTGCATTATCCCCTGTTCAGGACCCAATAGCTCTGTAAATGCAGCTTCGGTAGAATGGGAAGTACTAAGAGGAGTGTACGTACGTTTCAAGTTCTCTGAGGCTATAGATACTGCGATACTGAATAGCTCAATAGGCAGTTCAGTTGAAGAGAAATGTACATCTCTAAAATGAGCAATCACAGAAGTTAAAAAGAAAACGTAGGTTCAAAGAAGGTCACTGCGAAGAAATAATGAGTAAATCAAGAAATGCTTCAGATCATTGACAAAAGAAGGAAGTACATAAATGTTCAGGGAAATTCAGAAATACAAAAGTACAAGTCACTTAGGAATGAAGTAAATAGGAAGTGCAGGGAAGCTAAGACAAAACGGCTTCTTGAAAAATGTGAAGAAATCGAAATAGAAGTGGTTGTTGGAAGGACTGACTCAGCATACAGAAATGTCAAAACAACCTCGGGTGAAATTAAAAGCAAGTCTACTAATATTATGAATGCAATGGGAACGCCACTGTTAAATGCAGAGGAGAGAGCGAATAGGTCGAAGGAGTAGTACACTGAAGGCCTCTATGACAGGGAGGACGTGTCTGATGTCGTGATGAAAAAAGAAACATGAATCGATAAGAAGGAGGGAGAGGATCCAGTATTAGATTCAGAATTTAAAAGAGCTTTGGAAGACGTACGATCAAATAAGGTAGAAGGGATGGACCTTCATCTCCATAGGAATTTCTAAAATCATGGGGGGAGGGGAGTGGCAACAAAACGACTATTCATGTTAGTGTGTAGAATGTATGAGACCGGTAATACTATCAGACTTTCGGCAGAGCATCAAAATGGTTCAAATGGCTCTGAGCACTATGGGACTTAACATCTGAGGTCATCAGTCCCCTAGGACTTAGAACTACTTAAACCTAACTAACCTAAGCACATCACACACATTGAAGCGCCTAGAACCGCTCGGCCACTCCGGCCGGCGGCAGAGCATCATCCGCACAATTACGAAGATTGCAAGAGCCGACAATTGCGAGAATTATCGCACAATCAGCTTAACAGCTCATGCGTTCGAGTTGCTGACAAGAATAATATACAGGGGAATGGGAAATAAAATTGAGGATCTGTTTGGCTTTAGGAAGCAGTTCTGTGTTGCGGTTGATGGAAGTGAGTCTAAAGACAAATCAATACGCATTCACAGGATTTGTCGATCTGGAGAAAGTATTCGACTACGTCAAATGGTGCAAGATGTCCTCACTCCTGAGAAAAATAAGTGTAAGTCATAGGGAAAGACGGATGATACAGAACATGTAAAAGCACCAAGAGGAAAGTAAGTGTTGAAGACCACGCACGAAGTGCTCGGGCTGGAAAGGGGGTAAAGATGAGTGTAGTGTTTCGCCCCTACTGTTCAGTCTATACACTAAAGACGCAAAGACGGAAATAAAAGAGAGGTTCAAGAGTGGCATTAGAATTCAAAGTAAAAGGATGCCAGTGATATGATTTGCTGATGAGATTGTCATCCTCGGTGAAAGTGAAGCAGGATTACAGGATCTACTGAATGGGCTGCACAGTCAAATGAGTACAGAATGTGGATCGAGAGTACATCGAAGAAAGACGAGGCAGATTAAGTTAAGAACTTCTGCTACCTAGGCATCAAAATTTACGGAACAAGAACGACCTAAGAAGCAGACTACGACAGGCAAAAAGGGAATTCCTTGCCAAGAGAAATACGATAGTATCAACCATAGGTCTCAATTTAAGGATGAAATTTCTGAGAATGCAAGTTTGGAGCACAGCATTGTATGACACAGACGTGGCTGCGGGGAAACCGGAAGAGAAGAGAATCGTAGCATTTGAGATGTGTTGCTAAAGACGAATGTTGAAAATTAGGTGGACTGATAAGGCAAGGAATGGGGAGGTTCTGCACAGAATCGGAGAGGAATGGAATATGTGCCAAACACAGACAAGGAGAAGGGTCTGGGCGATAGGACATCTCTTAAGACATCAGGGAATGACTTCCATGGTACTATAGGGAGCTGTAGAGGGAAAAACTGTAGAGGAGGACAGACATTGGAATACATCCATCAAATAACTGTGAGCATAGTTTGCAAGTGGTACTCTGAAATGAAAAGGTTGGTGTGGGAAAGGAATTCGTGGCGGGCTGCATCAAACCAGTTAGAAGACTGATGGCTAAAAACATCTACATCTACATCTACATTCATACTCCGCAAGCCACCCAACGGTGTGTGGCGGAGGGCACTTTACGTGCCACTGTCATTACCTCCCTTTCCTGTTCCAGTCGCGTATGGTTCGCGGGAAGAACGACTGTCTGAAAGCCTCCGTGCGCGCTCTAATCTCTCTAATTTTACATTCGTGATCTCCTCGGGAGGTATAAGTAGGGGGAAGCAATATACTCGATACCTCATCCAGAAACGCACCCTCTCGAAACCTGGCGAGCAAGCTACACCGCGATGCAGAGCGCCTCTCTTGCAGAGTCTGCCACTTGAGTTTATTAAACATCTCCGTAACGCTATCACGGTTACCAAATAACCCTGTGACGAAACGCGCCGCTCTTCTTTGGATCTTCTCTATCTCCTCCGTCAACCCGATCTGGTACGGATCCCACACTGATGAGCAATACTCAAGTATAGGTCGAACGAGTGTTTTGTAAGCCACCTCCTTTGTTGCTGGACTACATTTTCTAAGCACTCTCCCAATGAATCTCAACCTGGTACCCGCCTTACCAACAATTAATTTTATATGATCATTCCACTTCAAATCGTTCCGCACGCATACTCCCAGATATTTTACAGAAGTAACTGCTACCAGTGTTTGTTCCGCTATCATATAATCATACAATAGGGGAATAGAAGGAATTCCACGAAAAAAATAGCGAATCCAAGAATGTTGATGCTGGAATCAGCGATTTTTCGATGATAAATCTCCTTGATGCCCTAATAATCTCTTTTCGCATTCGTATATGTCGTCATCGCAGTTAAGCTCCCATAAAGAAGAAAATGTAATACTGGAAGCCTAAACTCTTAAGCGTTAGAATAAAATTCACAATATTTGATGCTTATTCCAAATGTAATTACTGTCGTTCACTCTGCGTTTTGAAAGCAAAGGTCTTTGTCATTTTTGGCTGATGTGATAGGTGATCCAAGCGCTATTATTTTGACAGTCCCATGAGAAAGAATATACATCTACTGTTCGTGAGAATTAGTGTAACTGTGGATGCTAAGCAGACATCATCGCACTGTCTTACTAACTGCATTGTAACAGAAAGTGTCATGCAAATATTTACACTAACACAGCATTATCACAGGCCCGCAGTGCTCAGGTTACGTAGAGGTGTTTCTTAAAGCTTTTATGTTCGAGGAAAAGAAGTATTGATGTGAATACTGTGCGAGCACTCTACCTACATAAACAGTAATTCCATGTTGTGGGGATTTAGAAAATGCAGCCGTTCCTGACTCTTCCAAGGAAGGACAGCTGCCTCGTCTTGAGGATAAGCCGTGATCGCAAGACCACAGCCGACAGTAAGTGCCAGGATGGGAGAGAGAGCTGCTTCCGTGTTAGGACTAGATTATCCCTTTCCACATAGTGCAAACTGCGGGGCAGCACAAATACGACGCTGTGTGAAGTTTCGCAACCAGAGTATACGACAAACGGCCGGAGCAGCTTTGCACTGTTTCTTAAGAGGAAGACAGATTTCTACCGTCATCTCGACATAAATGCTAAATGTACTTTGCCTCACTGTGGTCTTCGCCCCTCTATGCTGTTCTTTATAAGTAAGGTCTGTAAGCAGGTCCGTCATGCACGTTTTTGAGAGCCAATTTACATAACTAAAAAACTAAAGAAAAAATATCATCAGCAGCGATTTGACTGTGCCAGAGGCACTATTCTGATAAAAAAGGTACATTTAATAAGATAGAAAACTGAGAACATTCGGTTTTTAACTCTTTTTTACGGTGAAACCAGTATAATATTTAAAGAAATCACAGAAGGGAACCATATAATTTACGTGGGAAAAGGAATACCAGTGGTCATTCCAAAGGCTCAATTGTTTATCAGTTGCTCTTCCTGGTGCAGCGTGGCATTATGTCAGTAACATTTATTTGTACAAAATAAATCAGAATGCATTCTGAGATCAAATATGACGATCTACCTGGATCAAAACGAACTACTCCAGGGAAATAAATACGGTTATGAAAACATAAATCTTTGAAATTCTATAATCTTGCTCTTCAAACACGATACGTTCAGAGGAATGGATACTGAAATTACAGGTAGATCAGCTTTTTTTCTTTTCTGTTGAAAAACTTTTGCTTACTCTTTCGAAAGAAGCCACTTTGTATTTAATTACGTAAACAGGTTTGAAATTGACTCGATAGTACCTTGAAACAATAGGATACGCCGAATGAAACGTGTTTGCTTACAAAAGGGTAACGCTTGAATCCTTCAAAGATGACCGCACCAGAATATTATTGCGGGATCTATCAGAAAACGCAATGAAATTCTTGTTACATGTAAAGGCTGTCAGTGGTACCAAAGTTAGTATCCAGACTGTCATGGACAAGACGATGTAGTTGTGGTATTGAGTCCAGAGACTGGTTTGATGCAGCTCTTCAGGCTACCTTATCTTGTACAGGCTTCTTCATCTCCGAGTAACTACTGCAACGACATCCTTCTGAAGCTGCTTAGTGCATTCATCTCTTGATCCCCTCTACGATTTTTACCTTCCACGCTTCCCTCAAATAAGAAACTGGTGATCCCTTGATGCCTCAGAACGAGTCCTACCAACCGATCCTTCTTTCTAATCAAGTTATGCCACAAATTCCTCTTCTCGTCAAATCTATTCAGTATGTGCTCATTAGTTACGTGATCTATCCACCTAATGTTCAGAATTCTTGTGTAGCACCACGTGTCAAAAGCTGCTATACTCTTCTTGCCAAACTATTTATCGTCCATGTTTCACTTCCATACATGGTTACACTCCACACAACTACTTTCAAAAAAAACTTCCTGACACTTAAATCTATACCTGATGATAACAAATTTCTCTTCTTCGGAAATGCTTTCCTTGCCATAGCCAGTCTACATTTTAAATCCACCCTACTTCGATCATCACTAGCTATTTTGTTTCCCAGACAGCAAAACACATTCCCTAATCCAATTCCTTCAGCATCGCCATATTTAATTCGACTACATTCCATTATCATCGTTTTGCTTTTGTTGATATTCATCTTCTATCCTCCTTCAAGACACTGTCCATTCCGTTCAACTGCTCTACCTGGTCCTTTGCTGTCTCTGACATAATTACAATGTCGTCGGCAAACTTCGAAGTTCTTATTTATTCTCCCTGGACTTTCATTTCCACTCTAAATTTTTCTATTTTTTCCTTTACTGTCTGCTCAATATACAGATTGAATAACATCGGAGATAGGCTAAAACCTGCCTCACTCCCCTTTCAATCACTGCTTCCCTTTCGTGCCCCTCGACTCTTATAACTGCCATTTGTTTTCAGTGCAAACTGCAAATAGCCTTTCCTCGCAGTATTTGACCCCTGCCACCTTCAGAATTTGAAAGAGAGTATTCCAGTCAACATTGTAAAAAGCTTTCTCTAAGTCCATAAATACTAGTATCGTAGATTTGTTTTGCCTTAACCTATCTTCTAAGCTAAGTCTTAAAGTCACTATTGCATCGCGTGCTCCAACATTCCTACGAAATCCAAACTGATTGTCTCCGAGGTAGGCTTCTACCAGTATTTCCATTCCTCTGTAAAGAATTCTTGGTAGTATTTTGCAACCGTTATGTATTAAACTGATAGATCGGTAATTTTCTCACCTGCCAACATCTGCTTTCTTTGAGATTGGAATTATTATATTTTTCTTGAAGTCTGAGGGTATTTCGTTTGTCTCATACATCTTACTCACCAAATGGAAGAATTTCTTAATGGCTGGCTCGCCCAAGGCTATCAGTAGTTCTAATGGAATATTTTGTAATCCCGGTGACTTGTATCGACTTAGGTCTTTCAGTGTTCTTTCAAATTCTTCACTCAGTATCATATCTCCTATTTCATATTTACCTACGTCCTCTTTCATTCTCATAATATTGCCCTCAAGTATTTTTACTAGCCCTCGTCTTTTTACCTACTTGATCCTCTGCTGCCCTCACTATTCCATTTCCCAAAGTTACCCATTCTTCTTCTTCTATTTCTTTCTCCCTTCTTGTCAGTAGTTCACTAACGCTCTGTCTGAAACTCTCTGCAACCTCTGATTCTTTCAGTTTATTTAGTCTCCATCTTCTTAAAGTTTGCAGTTTCTTCAGTTTTAATCAACAGTTCATAGCCAATAAATAGTGGTCAGGCCCACAGCTGCTCCTGGAAATGTCTTACAGTTTAAAACCGGATTCATAAATCTCTGACTTACCATTATATAATCTATCTGTAACGTTCCAGTGTCTCCAGACCTCTTCGACGTGTACAACCTCCCTTCACGATTCTTAAAAAACAAGTGGTACCTATGCTTAAGTTAAGCTCTGTACAAAATTCTGCCACGCAGCTTCCTTTTTCATTCCTTACCCCCCAGTCCATATTCACCTACAAATTTTTCTTCTCTTCCTTTACCTACTGTCGAATTCCAGTCCCCCTTAACTATTAAATTTTCTCCTCCTTTAACTATCCGAATAATTTCTTTTATCGCATCATACATTTCTTCAGTCTCTTCATCATTTGCGGAACTAGTTGGCATTTAAGACTGTACACTGTGGTAGGCGTGGGCTTCGTGACTGTCTTAGCTACAGTAATGCGTTAACTATGTTGTTCGCATGGACAGGATAGGGACTGAAATTGAGAGTAGCAAACAAAAAGCAGAAACGATGAGATCTGTTTTCAAATGATTCCTTTAAAAACAACATCCATCGGTATTGAACCGATGTAACTCTTGCACCACTGAAAAGATGATTGATGCAGAAATTAGTGTCAGTGGTGTCAAGTAACATTTCAAATCGTTAAAACTCAATAAAGGATCTGAGTCCGATTGATTCGGTATCAGAATCTGTACCGAATTTACGGCTGAGTTATCCACTATTTTAAATACAATCTACTGAAAATACCCAGGACAAATCTGTCCCCAGTAGTTGTAAGAAAGCACATGAAACACTTACAAGGAAGGTAGCAGAAGTGTTCCACAAATCTACCATCGAAAATAGCTGGTACCCATTTGCTGCAGGATCTTAGAAGATATTATGATCTCATTCGAATGAGGTAACTTTAACAGAATGACCTCCACTGTGTCAAGCAGCATCGATTCCGAAATCATTGTTCATGCGAACACAACTCGCTCTTTCCTTGCATGAGATGGTGAAAGCCATAGATCATGACAGCAAGGTGGATGCAGTATTTCTCGATTTCTGGAAAGCATTTGAGTAAGTACCGTATCTACACTTATTATAAAAATCACGTTCGTATAGGGTATCAAGCGATATTTGTGACTGGATTATGGAGAATTATGTTATCTTAGGCAGTCTTATCTTGGGCAGTCGTTGATAGATACCGAAGTACTTTGGATGGGCTTCGGGGAAGTGTGTTGTGAGGCTTGCTGTGTATTTTATATATTAATAGCCTTGCCTAAAATATTAACAGTATCCTCAGACCTTTGGCAAATGATGCAGTCGTCTATAGAGAAGAACTGTGCAGGAAAAACTGCGCAAGTATTCAGTCAGATGTTGATATGATTACCAAGTGATGCAAAGATTTACAAGTTGCTTTAAATCCTCAAAACTGAAAACTGTGCATCTGATAAAACGAAAAAGTTTTGTAGACTATGTGTACAGCGTCAGTTTGTCATCGTAGGAATAGGTTAAATATCACGAATGCCTGGGTGTAACATTTTGGAGGGATATAAAATGATGGAAACAACCACACACCTTTAGTCATTGGTAAAGCATGTGGTGGAGTTCGGTTTATTCGTAGAATACAATGGAAAAGTTAACATTCTATAAAACGGATTGCCTACAAATCACTCATACGACCCACCCTAAAATTTACTGAGGCCTGTGGGTCCAGTGCCAAGTAGGATTAATAGGTGAAAATTGAACTGAGAAGGGCGGCACGAATGGTTAGAGGTTTTTGTAACCCGTGGGAGAGTGTCATACGGGTGCCAAAGAAACTGAACTGGCAGACATATGAAGATAGATATTTGAGGATATCTTATACAAGGCCCTTTGACAAATATAATAAATGAATACTTCACATCAGGGACATTTCCAGAGCAGTTAAAACAGGCAAGAGTTGTACCTTTGCTTAAGAAAGGTAATGCAGAAGACATAGAAAATTACCGGCACATTCCCCTACTGTCAGCATTCTCAAAAATAATAGAAGCAATTATGAAAGACAGATTAATGAATTGCCAGAATAAATACAATCTTTTACGCAAATCACAGTTTGGTTTCCGAAGTGGCAAAAATACGGAGTCAACCATAGTAGAATTCAGAAAAGGTGAACTTGAAACTCTTGATAAACATGGATGTGTCACAGGCATATTTTTGGATCTTTCTTGGCGTTTGATACAGACGACCACAAGATTCTATTAAATAAATTAGAAGCGTTAGGAGTAAGAGGAGTAGCTAATGACTGGTTTCGATCATCCCTAGCAGATAAGGTACAGAGAGTAGAGATAACACATACTTCAAATAGATCCAAACATTTAGTAAAACATTTATCAGAACCAAAATAAGTTATTATAGGGGTTCCGCAAGGTAGCATATTAGGACCAATACTGTTCCTGATATACGTCAATGACTTTCCCAGTAGTGTTGCTCATGGTGAAAATATCCTTTTCTCTGATGACAGCAATATTATAGTCACTGAGAAAACAAGAGAACTCCTTGCCGAGGAAGCAAATGAAACTCTCAAGGAAGTTTATGATTGGTCAATAAGTAATACAGTGACACTGAACATAAAGAAAACTAATGCCATGAATTTCAGTTTGAAGAAGAAAAATGGCAATGTTAAATTAAATGTAGATGGCACCTCTATAGACTGTGTAACAAATGCCAAATTTCTAGGAATGAATATTGATTCTCAGTTGAAGTGGTGTGAACACACAAAGGTACTTGCAAACAGAATATCATCAGCATGTTACGCCCTTAGAATCCTATCGTCAGTGTATCATGCAGTGTCTTTTAGTTACATATTACCCATACATACACTCAATTCTAAGCTATGGCATTCTTTTTTGGGGAACAAATGCACAAAATATAAACATAGTTTTCAAACTCCAGAAAAGAGCCATAAGAATAATAACCAAAAATACTAATCGAGCTCATTGTAAAGATCTGTTCAGAATACTGGAGATTTTAACTACTAAATGTGAATACATTTACCAGTCAGTTATACACATCATAAATAACATTGGTAATTACTGCACAAACAGCTCTGTCCATGATCATGTAACAAGAGATAAACTCAACTTACATTTACCAAGAAAAATAAACATAAAACTCAAAACAACATTTTCTACCAAGGAATAAAACTGCACAATAAATTACCAAAAGAGATTACAGAAATTGCAAAATACACTTATTTCAAAAGTCAGCAAAAAGGTACGCAATACATTTTATACATTGAAGGATTACTTAGCTAAAACAGAGTATGGGTTTGACAAAAAATATTTTACAAATAAATAGTAATAAAAATGATTGTAAAATACCCAACATTTCACATAACACCTTCACTTATTGTTTTTTTTTTCCTTTATGGAAATACTTACCCCCAAGCTATGCATAGCACAATACTAACACCTCTTCGTCTTTCGGAGCTCTACATCTCATTCATTATGGAAGGATGCTGACTCAGCTTTTCACGATAGCAAATGGGAAGTTGCAGTACAGAGAATGGCCCAGAGATCACCACTGTGTGTGTGTGTGTGTGTGTGTGTGTGTGTGTGTGTGTGTGTTTTTAGTGAGTGAAGTATTATGAAACAATGTGTGTATAGTGTGTGCAGTGACTGATAGTGAGATATGAGTGAACAATGTGGCATTGCATTACTTAATAAGTTATTTGTAAAAAAAATCTTATTGTATACCAGGAGTAAATCTAATGATTGTCCGTAATTAGAAGTCTGTAAATATATGTGTTTACGAGTTAGCTTATTTTAAACTGATCTAAATTTGTAAATTCTTTGACATGTCCTATATCCTTGTAAAAAGAGATCTATGGATGAATAAAGCTACTACTACTACTACTATTACTACTACTAAGGCTTCTTAAAAACCTACTTACAGAGTTTCAGGAACCGGTTTTTAATGTTGTCTCTAGGAATACACTACAATCCCCTACATACCGTTCCACCAAGGACTGTGACGAGAAAATTATATTAATTAGAGTGCACACAGAGGCGTTTAAACAGTCGCCCATAGCGTGATTCATATATGAATGGGGCGGGTAGAACCCTAAATAACATATACAATGGGAAGTACCGTCTGCCATGCACTTTAAAGTGGTTTGTTAAGTGGGAATGTAGATGTAATGTAGACGTGTCACGCTATTCAGGTAGAAGACTCATCTTTAGTCGCACAACTATCCCCAGAGGTGCCTCAGGGGCAAAGTAAATAACCTTTTTAGTGTTCTTGTTGCACAGCAGTAAGTTATCGGACAATCTTAGTTGCAACGATCCAGCTAATTATAAGGAAATTCCATCCCACAAAGTTTGTAGTAACATTCAATTAAATCATAAAATAAATTAGCCTCATGCAATGAATGTCAATTAGATCTTAATGTTAAGGATCGCATAACAGTACATTTTACAGAACGTGAAATCATGATGAACTTTAACTACAGGGTTAATGAGTAAAAACTAGAATCAGTCACGTCAATGGGAAGCGAATAACGTGACGGAAATTTCGAGTATTACGTTATGCCCCCATGAATGGTGTGCCAGCGGGAGAAAAGATTCTTGTTCAATATATATTTGTTTCTCCTGCGCAAGTATGACTTCACATCACTTAGAGGTAATACTGCGCATGAAAGAAAATTAATTCTGGAACAATAAATCATGGTGGTCGATGGCAAAGCAATACTTTGACTTTGAGTAGCAATGCTTATATAAAGTGAAAGGGTTGGATCACGTATACGTTCATTGACACAACAAATGAGTCGAAGATCTTTCCTTACAATGCAACTTGAGTGAGCGAAAAGAACTGTTAAAGTATGATAAAACTCTCTACTCCTAATGTGTTCTTCTTTACAAGATATGAAATACTGACTGTGCTTCCATAACATCAATGAATGAAAATCTGTGATTACGAAGCTATTGTTATGCGAGCAATTGTCTACGATAACGTTGGAAGCTGAAGAAGTGTATTAAAATTTGTGCTTCGGCCGGGACTCGAAGCTGGGACTTCTTGCTTGCTAGGTAGATATGCTTACCAATGGTCAATACAGCTGCACGAACTACCCAACTGAAATACCCTTCCCAACACAAACTTAAATGTCTCAAGGAATATTTAAGATGCATACGATCACATGAGCAATAATTATTTTGTTAATATCGTAATACTTTAATCCATACCCTCATTGTTATTATATGACCTGTTCAGCATCTTAATTAACCGTGACATGCTGAGTGTGTGTGTAAATGTGTACATGGAAAATGGTTATTATTTGGAGCAAATACAGAAAACCAATAATAATAATTGTGGTGTCACTGCCAGACACCACACTTGCTAGGTGGTAGCTTAAATCGGCCGCGGTCCATTAGTACATGTCGGACCCGCGTGTCGCCACTGTGTGATCGCAGACCGAGCGCCACCACACGGCAGGTCTCGAGAGACGTACGAGAACTCGCCCCAGTTGTACGACGACGTTGCTAGCGACCATACTGACGAAGCCTTTCCTCTCATTTGCCGAGAGACAGTTAGAATAACCTTCAGCTAAAGTTAATGGCTACGACTTAGCAAGGCGCCAATTGTCACAGTGCATGTATCTTACGAGTCTCATTTGTATAGTCAAGAGAGATGTACCAAAGGAAGCATTAAAAGTTAAGTATATTCCAAAACTACGTATTTTCTTTATAGCAGTCATAACGTATCCTGTTCCAGACTTGACGCCAGTCGGCGTGTGTGTACGCGTGCCTTTCGGTTTCCTCCTCAGTGTGGCGTGACTAGCTTGTTACGCCACAACAATAATAACAACTGTGATCCTGTATTACTTTTGTGAGAAGTTTAAAGGTCTATTTTTATGTGTTGTACCACCAGCAACCTCGTTTTCAGTTATGAAGCACGGAACGGAAGAATTTCAACAGTCTCTCTTGTCGATTCTGGCAGGCAGAATGTCTGAAAAAGTTACGGCGGCTGTCACACACACTTCCACCCAAGCCGCTCAGCAATTCCGGAGTCGCTGGAGTGGCTTTCACCCCCCCCCCCACGCCCCCCCCCCCAACGCTCATCGAATGACGAACTGGCGGTGGCAGACGTCCGCAAAACCCCTCCTCTCATTATACTTTCACAATAGCGGGGGCACTCAGTTAGCGAGGGAAACATGTCGGAGATTTATCAGCGGCATTTTACACTTCAGATGTTTCTCGGCTCTCTCCGGCCATTTACGTTCGTGAAAAACTTGCGCTGGAACTGTTTTCGTCCGGAAGATTTATTTTTGAGAAATGGAAATGCATTCTGTTGCTTCCTGTTCTCTGCAGTGCTTATTCGCGTTCGCTGGAATATAAAGAGAGTAGTCTTCTGTTGTTAGCAGTTGTGTTATACAATTCCCTTTGTAGTACAGGACACTAGTTCAAAACATGTATTTACGTAAAAGAGTGCTCGATTTTTCCTAGGTCAGCAGCTCAATGGATATTTGTATCCATAACCAGAAAAGTTGTCAGAATGTTAATAGATGATGACTATCATTAGGAGTTATAGACATTCTTATTTTCGTTGTTATTGTTGTTGTTGTTGTTGTTGTTGCGGTCTTCAGTCCTGAGACTGGTTTGATGCAGCTGTCCATGCCATACAGTAGCGCTGCATGCCCTCGGGAAAAATTACGGCCGTAGTTTCCCCTTGCTTCCAGCCGTTCGCAGTACCAGCATAGCAAGGCCGTTTTGGTTAGTGTTACAAGGCCAGATCAGTCAGTCATCCAGACTGTTGCCCCTGCAGCTACTGAAAAGGCTGCTGCCCCTCCTCAGGAACCACACGTTTGTCTGGCCTCTCAGCCCCGATACCCCTCCATTGTGGTTGCACCTATGGTACGGCTATCTGTATCGCTGAGGCACGCAAGCCTCCCCACCAACGGCACGGTCTATGGTTCATGGGGGGGGGGGTCTTACTGTCATGTAAACAAAATATCAAATATTACTGTACAGTGCACAAAAGCGCTGAACGAAAGCTATGTGGAATGCAAATATAATGCAATGTTTAAACAAGAATGTAGCAGATTTGGAGCGTTTAATGTTTCATAATGTATGAAGCAAACTTTATATGGTTCCAAACAGAGTTCAACACGTCACTCTTAATAGGAAAAAAAATCGATAGATATAAAATAATTATGAGGAATACGGTAATTAAACATAATAGGGCAGTTAGCGTTTATATTTATACATAAATAATCTAGTTGACAACATCGGAAGCTTGATAAGGCTGTTAGCAGATGGTGTGGTTGTCTTTACGGAGTTAATGGCAGAACGCTGAAGCGAGTTGCAGGAAGACATGCAGGGGATCAATGATCGGTCCATGTGTTGGCAGTTGACCTCGAACGTGTGTAAATGCCAGTTTTTGCGCATAAATACCCAAATGAAACGACTGCATTTCTATATATTATTGCCGGCCGGAGAGGCCGTGCCGTTCTAGGCGCTACAGTCTGGAACCGGCGACCGCTATGGTCGCAGGTTCGAATCCTGCCTCGGGCATGAATGTGTGATGTCCTTAGGTTAGTTAGGTTTAATTAGTTCTAAGTTCTAGGCGACTGATGACAGAATTTAAGTCGCATAGTGCTCAGAGCCATTTCAACCATTTGATATATTATTGGAGACACATCACTGGAAGCATTACGGAGCGACCTACAGCACAATGGCCTCATAAAACAAACTGAAAGGTGGCGATGTGAGATTAATTACAGGAATGTTAAAAATTGTGAATCAACCATGAAAAAAGTGGCTTACAGGGCGGTTGTTCAATTGATCCTTGATTATTGCTCATTGGTCTGGAACCGTTACCAGGTAAAATCAATAGGGGAAATAGAGAGTGCCGGCAGCCGTGGCCGAGAGGTTCTAGGCGCTTCAGTCCGGAACTGCGCTGCCGCTACCGTCGCAGGTTCGTATCCCGCCTCCGGCATGGATGTGTGTGATGTTCAAATGGTTCAAATGGCTCTGAGCACTATGGGACTTAACTGCTGAGGTCTTCAGTCCCCTAGAACTTAGAACTACTTAAACCTAACTAACCTAAGGACATCACACACATCCATGCCCGAGGCAGGATTCGAACCTGCGGCCGTAGCGGTCGCACGGTTCCAGGCTGTAGCGCGCAGAACCGCTCGGCCACTCCGGCCGGGTGTGTGTGATGTCCTTAGGTTAGTTAGGATTAAGTAGTTCTAAGTCTAGGGGTCTGATGACCAATATGTTAAGTTCCATAGTGCTTAGAGCCATATTGTAAATAGAGAAAATCCTACGAAGGGTGGTGCGTGTCCTCACACGTTCGTTCAGTCGAGGCGAAGGCGATATAGAGATGCTCGTCGAAACTCCAATGGCACGCATTATACGCGATGCGTTGTGTCGTGGAAAGGTTTACTACAGAAAGGTTGTGAGAGTATCTTCTAGGAAGAGTCGAGCAACATACACTGCTGGGATAAAAGTACACCTGCAAAGACAACGTCGATTTTGGTTGGATGACGGTATGTCCCAAGAGGGGATTAGTAAATGTACTGATAATAGTTTCAACAGGTAGCATAGTCGCACAGCTACAAGAGCGCCATCGCTGTGTACCCTGTAGCCGGCCGGAGTGACCGAGCGGTTCTAGGCGCTACAGTCTGGAACCGCGCGACCACTACGGTCGCAGGTTCGAATCCTACCTCGGGCATGGATGTGTGTGATATCCTTACGTTAGTTAGGTTTAAGTAGTTCTAAGTTCTAAGGGACTGATGGAATCAGAAGTTAAGTCCCATAGTGCTCAGAGCTATTCTTATCTTTGACGATATATCGGGAGTTATATAGCAGTGCTGCGTCATGGCCCTGAAAGATCATTCTGAATAAAAAAAGGAAAAATTCTTACCTCAATGAAGTCGCCGGATATATCTGCTCTTACAATAAATTTTTCCGGCACAGCTCTGGGCAATGCTGGCCGACCAATCTGTCATTTATGAAAGGAAGCAACTGATTTTTCTATTGCAATAATCAGGATGATCATGGATGGGAGAAATTAATAAATTCTTTTAACTGAAATGAGTGGTTGTTAAAAGTTACTTTTTATGAGGAAGATTATTATTACGAGAGTTTAAAACATTTACATGGGACTTGAGATAAAATTACTACATATGCGCGAGGCTGCTTTTTACCTTATACAATAATACTCAGGCTCCGGCATCGCTGCACCGCGACCGGGCCAGCCAACACGATACACCATACCAGAGCAGAGCAGACTCCAGACTAGCAACAACTTACTGCTACAGCTACACAGTTCCTACTGCAGTCAACACTACTCTCTGGTCAGAGACCTTGCATATCGCAGCCAGCGCAAGAGCAATACATCGAAATTACATCTGCTCGGGCCTCTTACAAGATTTTTGGGGAGTATACCAAGATCTTCAGTTATTATTAGACAAACCATTTCTCGATTCTTCTGCAATCATTTTCAGGGCTAATCTTCGATCAGATCGTACGAGTTCACGCTCCCCGTCCGTGAGGTTGATGGTCGTCCACTGCGGTCTTCATCTTCACCATTCGTTCTGCCTTCACTAAACACTTTATGCCAACGCAAAATTTGAACTCTTGACATAACCTCATCTCCAAAAGCCTTCTGAAGCTTACCGTATGTTGTCGTCGCGTTTAATGCAAAAAGAAATGGCATACCGTTGCGCAATATTATGCGGTTCCATTTCCGTGACGAGAGACACAAACACGTATTAACTTATTACAGCACAACTCACGACTGAGCAGTTGCATCAGTGTGTCGCTTGGACTAGAAGCAGCTTATAGACCAAGGTCAAAGATATTGTGCCTACGCAAGCCTGCAGGGTTGCCGCAACTTGCAAAGAAAATCAGTTTCATTACTTTATTGTCGCACCTCGTATATCTGTATAGTTTTTTTGTGGTGTCACCGCCAGACACCACACTTGCTAGGTGGTAGCCTTTAAATCGGCCGCGGTCCATTAGTATACGCCGGACCCGCGTGTCGCCACTGTCAGTAATTGCAGACCGAGCGCCACCACACGGCAGGTCTAGAGAGACGTCCTGGCACTCGCCCCAGTTGTACAGCCGATTTTGCGAGGAAAGGTTCACTGACATATACGCTCTCATTTGCCGAGACGATAGTTAGCATAGCCTTCAGCTACATTTGCTACGACCTAACAAGGCGCCGTATTCAATTGATATTGAGATTCTATTAATGTATCAAGAGCGATGTTCTACAAATGTGGATTAACGTTAAGTATTCCAGAAGCTACGTACTTTTATTTATAGCATTCATTACGTATCCTGTTTCAGACCTCACGCCAGCCTGCGTGAGTTTAAGCGCGTGCCTTTCGGCTTCTTCTCATTGTGTCTAGGCTGTCTTGTCTAGACACAACATTTTTGTTTTGTTTATTCTTTTGTCAAGAACAATGTACAATTCAATAACTGGTGATCCATTAGCCGCTGGGATGTTATCTTCTGCCTCCACAATGTTTTCGGATCAGGGACAGATGACTCATCGTGAGGGTAAGGAAGTAAGGAATATTATAAAATCATCTGATATACACTCCTGGAAATGGAAAAAAGAACACATTGACACCGGTGTGTCAGACCCACCATACTTGCTCCGGACACTGCGAGAGGGCTGTACAAGCAATGATCACACGCACGGCACAGCGGACACACCAGGAACCGCGGTGTTGGCCGTCGAATGGCGCTAGCTGCGCAGCATTTGTGCACCGCCGCCGTCAGTGTCAGCCAGTTTGCCGTGGCATACGGAGCTCCATCGCAGTCTTTAACACTGGTAGCATGCCGCGACAGCGTGGACGTGAACCGTATGTGCAGTTGACGGACTTTGAGCGGGGGCGTATAGTGGGCATGCGGGAGGCTGGGTGGACGTACCGCCGAATTGCTCAACACGTGGGGCGTGAGGTCTCCACAGTACATCGATGTTGTCGCCAGTGGTCGGCGGAAGGTGCACGTGCCCGTCGACCTGGGACCGGACCGCAGCGACGCACGGATGCACGCCAAGACCGTAGGATCCTACGCAGTGCCGTAGGGGACCGCAGCGCCACTTCCCAGCAAATTAGGGACACTGTTGCTCCTGGGGTATCGGCGAGGACCATTCGCAACCGTCTCCATGAAGCTGGGCTACGGTCCCGCACACCGTTAGGCCGTCTTCCGCTCACGCCCCAACATCGTGCAGCCCGCCTCCAGTGGTGTCGCGACAGGCGTGAATGGAGGGACGAATGGAGACGTGTCGTCTTCAGCGATGAGAGTCGCTTCTGCCTTGGTGCCAATGATGGTCGTATGCGTGTTTGGCGCCGTGCAGGTGAGCGCCACAATCAGGACTGCATACGACCGAGGCACACAGGGCCAACACCCGGCATCATGGTGTGGGGAGCGATCTCCTACACTGGCCGTACACCACTGGTGATCGTCGAGGGGACACTGAATAGTGCACGGTACATCCAAACCGTCATCGAACCCATCGTTCTACCATTCCTAGACCGGCAAGGGAACTTGCTGTTCCAACAGGACAATGCACGTCCGCATGTATCCCGTGCCACCCAACGTGCTCTAGAAGGTGTAAGTCAACTACCCTGGCCAGCAAGATCTCCGGATCTGTCCCCCATTGAGCATGTTTGGGACTGGATGAAGCGTCGTCTCACGCGGTCTGCACGTCCGGCACGAACGCTGGTCCAACTGAGGCGCCAGGTGGAAATGGCATGGCAAGCCGTTCCACAGGACTACATCCAGCATCTCTACGATCGTCTCCATGGGAGAATAGCAGCCTGCATTGCTGCAAAAGGTGGATATACACTGTACTAGTGCCGACATTGTGCATGCTCTGTTGCCTGTGTCTATGTGCCTGTGGTTCTGTCAGTGTGATCATGTGATGTATCTGACCCCAGGAATGTGTCAATAAAGTTTCCCCTTCCTGGGACAATGAATTCACGGTGTTCTTATTTCAATTTCCAGGAGTGTATATTGCTGACAAAGGCAGTTCTACTTTCATGACGATGCTTTTCGAACAATGTGAACTCTTCCGCTCACAAGGCACTTCCGCATTCCTGTAGCGCAGTATTCTCATCTGCTGACAATATATTGACCATTGTGTTGAACGATCGATCAATTTTTTACTTGTCACAATAACAACTATTTTACTCGCGAATCACACATCGTCAGTTTGGCAAGGGGTAGGTGACTGACTAGCATCTGACACGTGCCTGTCATTCTGCCTGAAGGGAACGCTAGTCTTTATTTTAATACTGGTCAGACGAAGAAAAGGAATAAAATACTTTAGTAAGTTTCCATCCCAATCATTCAGTATTAAAAGTACGATGTGTTAAGGGGATTCACCAAAATTCCAACAGAAATGGCGATTTCTTTTTGTGTGAATTATTAACCATTTCTCATTCGAAGAAGCGTCACCATTTATGCGTAACGGTCACATTTCTCTTGTTGAGAGGTTTAATTATACTCGCTTTGCCAAAACTCATCTTGCAGCAGCTGCTGCGACAGAATTCTGAAACAGAGCGTCTCATTAAACAAGTAACTGGCGACCAGAGAGCTCAATAGCTTACGAAGAACCTTTTCGTGCCAGTTTGTCGTAACATAAGACATGTTTATTTTCATACTGGGAAACTCTTGTTCCACTAACTATCAATAACTCAAAAAAAATTTAAGTCACTGGAGTAAAAAAAATAAGAAGTATAACTCCCGATATATCGTCAAAGATAAGAAAGGCTCTGAGCGCTATGGGACTTAACTTCTAAGGTCATCAGTCCCCTAGAACTTAGAACTAATTAAATCTAACTAACCTAAGGACATCACACACATCCATGGCCGAGGCAGGATTCGAACCTGCGACCGTAGCGGTCGCGCAGTTCCAGACTGGAGCGCCTAGAACCGCTCGGCCACCCCGGCCGGCGATAAGAAAGTTCTGTGCGTTTACGAACTGGGGAAACACTCTCCTCCTACTGTGCTATCATTCGTCAAAATCTCGTTTCGATGTCTGGAGCGGTTTAAGAGATACGAGGGATGTGAATATTTCATTCTTACGGGCATGAGATCAGGAGTGAAAACGCTTGCTTCGATCCATTTTCTCGAGATTGAAGACAGATAGAGACATCCTCCTAAGTCTAAAGAAAAAGTTTATCTAAATTTCATTCGCAGCAACGTATGATGTCATATGCACCAAACACAAAATCATAGCGACGCCTATTTTCCGCTGCGAACTTCTCGAATTTTGCGTAGTGTGTTACTAAAACGTGTATATCACCATAACTGTGACCATTAGCTAGATAATGGGCATTTCGCCACGAAGCTGACAAATAACAGTATTAGAAAGGAAAAGAATTAAATATTTTTACTTAATAGTTTCTGTACAATCGGTTGAGAAAAATTACAGGGTGCACGCTTCGATTCTGTCAGCGTAGAGTGCCACCAACCGGCGCGTGCAAAGTATGTGTAAACTTCTCAATATGTGCTGGATAAGCGCGGTACGTGCGGAGTGTGTGTGTCGCGCTGGACTGTCGTATAACGTCACATGTGCCATACGCGTCTCGGTTTGCGCTTAGCATTGCTTTTTTCAAGTTACATACAGATTCAAATTTGACCAACAATGGCAATTCTCACGGTCCACAATACCTCCAACGTAAAACATCATTTCATCACACCATAGGACATTGTGGTACTGACTGGATAATAATCTTCTCAACTGAGCGTGATCTTCTAAAATTCCATTCTCCTGTCGCAGTCCTGATCGAACAGTCGTTACATGTAATGAGGCTACCTAGATCTAAAATAGCTCACTTTTTAAATTGGTCATTACCGTATGTCGTGAACAATCCAGTTCCATAGCAAAATGGTTCAAATGGCTCTGAGCACTATGGGACTTAACTGCTCTGGTCATCAGTCCCCTAGAACTTAGAACTACTTAAACCTAACCAACATATGGACATCACACACATCCATGCCCGAAGCAGGATTCGAACCTGCGACCGTAGCGGTGTTCCATAGCAGCTTGTCTTGTTGACTTGTAAGACCTCTGGTCAAAGATGTGCCGAACAACATTCATATTATGTTCCGATTTGGATGTTGATGGTCTTTCACACCCACTTAAAGCTTTCACACTACAAGTTGTCATTGACGTCTTATGACAGTTTAGCTGTCTTCGCGTTAAGCGTTGCACTCCTACCTCGCTCTTGCCTCCACTCTCTATGAACTGGAACCACCGACTGCCAAACTTCATACCTGGTGGTAATCTTAGTTCTACTGTGAGTACACCAGCCGTTATTTGGTTTCCATTCGATCAACCTCTGAAACCATAAATGATAAAATTCATAACAGTCAGTGCTATTACACGCCAGCAAGAGCTAATGTTAATTTTTAGGAGAATCAGTATTAAAGGTATCGTCTTTTCAACCAGCCTTTACAGTGCGTGTACAAAATATTCAGACACAAAAGTTTTTCGGACCTGTAGCTTATTAAAAATATGAATCAGATTGTTAAAAAGATCTTTCACCATAGAATTTAGTAGCTCTATTCCTTATTTTATACACGAACACGGGAAGACATAACGCATGATACGCATTGTCTTTAGGGAAATAATACTCTCAAGAATCAACTGTATCTTCAGGCGTACAGATATTCGGAAAGTTAACAAATAACATTTGGAACGAACGTTTTCTTACTAAAAATGTTTGGTTATGAAATAGTTCGAATGTATCTTGCGACTTGTCAAAGAGCATTTGTCACAGAGTAATTTTACGGAAAATGATCGGGAGAATAAATTACTGTGTCATTATCAACGTAGAAGGAAGACGAAAGCTCACTGTAAAAAGCGTTGTACATTTCATTCATTCTCCATGTGTAACTATCGTCTTGGAAATAGTCTGTACTGTATTAATATTCACGTATGTTCACACTTTATTTACTTATTAGGAACAGAACAATATGTATAACTTGAATCCACTCAAATTAACTAACAATATCCATAAAGTTAAGTAATTCAATTTTATAACTAAGATTTCCGCTCCTGTACACATAAAAAATTACAAGTTTAATGATGGATGAAAGAAAAATGGAAATAAATTAGTTCACTGTGATTCCCTCTTGTCTTTTGCTTTAAAACAAACGCCACGGCACGTGTAAAGTTTTCGGCTGTGAGCTGTATCCTCGACTACTTACGTATGCGTCAAACAGACTGGGTGCTTCTACGAAATACATTTCCCGAAATCTGGCGTTGAAAGACAGAGTACCTGTGGTGAACTACCTCTGGCTGCAGTGCCATCGCACTGCACCAACAAAGGCTAAAAGGCGACCCTACCAAGTTTAGCAACCGCGCAACCCCATTTGACCCACATGTGGGACGGAGCAAATAGTCAGAACCCGGCACTTCCTCTGTTGCCTCACGTACCACTTGCAGCTTTCCGCCCGACGTTTTTACGCCTCGCATAAAGTTCTGAGCCCACGCAGATATAACCCTCTCATGTTCTCGTTGCTACTTCCACTGTGCTTTGTTTACGTGTTCACATTTTCCTCCGCATACTACAATGATTACAGAGAAGCGCTCTTGCTTTGAGCATCCTTCATTTCCGTCTTTTACGACAACAGTCCGCTGTAACAAGAAGCCGGAAGAAATCACAGTTGTAATAAACGACTGGAAGAAAATCTTTTCACAGTTTGCATTCACAAGTATAATGAGATATGGTATGCAAATCAGCGTAGAATAAGATTCCGGTAGTTGTTCGTTGGGGTTCAAGTAACACAGAGATGAAGTGGCAGTTGTCGCGTATCCCTCACCTCACACCCTTTTTTACTTTATATGCAGTTTATATGGCATAAAAGTTTAATTAATTTTATATTGCTTATTGTTGCGAGCACGACACATAAATTACGATTGTCACTATTACTTTCTGCCGTTGAAAATATTTTAAATTTTTGCACTTTGGCCTATTATGTGCGGATACGCACAACACTAAAAGATTTCCAGCTGTGGACGTCCGACCTTTAATTTGCAAACTATTTGTATATAACACTGATCTGGATTGTTAGATATGGGACTCGTTATTATTACTGTAACTAATTATGAAATAATAAAAATGCCCTTCGCTACTTTCATCTCTTGAATGCACTTAAAATTACCCTTATTACCTGTACGGAAGTTACAGTATGTTATGTTCACTAAACGTAAAAGCTGCAGTGGATTTTTTTTAAATATGTGAACACTATTAACTGCCACGACTAACATGAGCCGGCCGGAGTGGCAGAAAGTTTCTAGGCGCTACAGTCTGGAACCGCGCGACCGCTACGGTCGCAGGTTCGAATCCTGCCTCGAGCATGGATGTGTGTCATGTCCTTAGGTTAGTTAGGTTTAAGTAGTTCTAAGTTCTCGGGGACTGATGACCTCAGAAACTAAGTCCCATTGTGCTCAGAGCCATTTGAACCATTTTGACTAACATGCGAGCATGAACCTAAAGAGAAATGAAATTTAATTATTATGTTATTAGTCACAACAGGTTTTGCACAGCAGTCTTCGATCACACACAAGTAAAATTTTATCACTCATGATATACTGACGTAACCTATGACATAATAGCAGCTGACCATGTCCACCTGAAAGTGACATAGTAAAATCCACAATTTCCCTCTGAAGTCTCCAGGAGCTGAAGGAGATAATTTTACTGAACGTTACCCGCCCGCTGTATTGCTGGGAAACTGCTTTCATTCAGTTTAATTTGAACTTGGGGCGGCAGCGGCTCCCGCCATCGCTGCACGGCTCTGCGTCATGAAAAATTCCTGATATGCTGAAAACTGCTAGAATGTGAAATGAAGTGTTGGGCAAGCTAGCAATAAATTATTACAAGTAATAATTTTAACAGTTTCTATATTCAGAAAGTCAACATAAATTGAATGTGCACACCTTTTACAAATATCAGCCTCCAATGCCGTCTTTCTCGATCGCAGGACAAACGAAGGCTACCTGAGCATTCAAGCGAGCGTCATAGGCTCTTATAACTTTAACGGCTAAAAGAAGACAGAGATATTAATGTTTTAACCTCCACTATTTATAGGCAATTTAATATGCATCTATGTTATCTCTTTGAATTATCATTGTGTGCTTTGATACATACATTCGGCGACCACAGACTTTATTTGTGAAATATAAATACATAAATATTGCACCAAAATAAAAATGAAAAATTGTTATTTCCTTTGATACATAATCTACAACCATGCATACAGTAATGAAATAATAATAATGCAGATAAATCTGTATTTTATATTTTTTATTTATTCCAACGATTTTGTAAATGTCTTGCCAGGAGACGTCACACAGTACTTTAACTGAAATTAACTGTTTGCAGTTTTGGCATATAGCCTTACTTCCTATCATCAAATTCCTCCAAAACAAAGATAACACTATCTCCCATTTGGGTCTCAGTTTATTCTTTCATTCAACCTCGAAATGCTTCTACTTCTTCTCCGTCTTTTCTAATGGTATTTTTTACGTAAACAATAAATTATGATGTGAAAGCATGTTCGAAACTTGATTGTGGAATAATGGCGGTAAAGCAGGAGAACATGCAATAAATTTCATTCTCTTTATCTCAAAATATTCAAGAGACTGAGAGGATTCTGTATACCACGCGACTCGTTAAATACGACTAATTGTTTAAGTCCTCCTCGCCCCCACACCGACCCCGTGCTCTGTTTTGGAGCAAACAAACTGCGACGTGTCAACTAGTTAATCAATAACGATTGCTTCTTTAAGGTTCTTATGTATGCGAGGACATCGGATTTGATCATGCATAAACAATTCGTCATTTAATTTACAAAAAAATTACTTTATATACGCAGCTGCACTATCAAATCATCGATACTTTGATTCATTTAGGATGTAAATCCCAACTGTTACGTCTTATAGGTCGCATCAAAGGAGTTTTAGAGTTCTTCCTCGACTGTGCATACAATTACCATTTACACAAAAATTCTTTAATTCCGTGAATACATTCGACTTTTATTCGAGGCATGTTTTTTAAGTAAATACCGTTTTGAAATTAAAAAAAGACGTGCTAAGATATCCCAATAATTTCATTTTACATGAAAGCCTGTACCTTTATCTACGCACTGACGCCATTACAGTCTGATTCTTCCTTCTTTACGTTGTGTACTGAGTCTTTAAGATGCCTCCAATAATCGTGAGTCCCGCCGACTGTGAAGTACGGGCTGTTATTTCTTGGTGATAAATGCCTAAAAGCGATCGATATTCATCGTGAGATCTGTGCAGTTTGCGGAGAAAACATTATGAGTGATGGAATGCTAAGAAAGTGGGTAAGAGCATTTAAAGATGGCCGCACAAATGTGCATGATGAACAACGGAGTGGGAGTCCTTCGGTCGTTAATGAAAGTTTGGTGCAGGTAGGGGACAATAAGGAGAGGAAACAGACGCTTTACGATTTCCTCCTTGCGGGGTGACTTTCTTAATGTTTCTCGTAGTGTTTTGTATGGTATTGTGACCGAGAACTTGAATTACCGAAAATTGCGCACACGTTAGGTACCAAAAATGTTGACGGATGTGCACTGAATTTCCTTGAGCGGTACCAAAACGATGGTTATGAATTCTTAAGCCAAATTGTTACGGGCGATGAAACATGAGTGGCCTACGTCACACCATAATCAAAGCAACATTCCATGGAAGATGAGCAAGGGCATCGTTTTGCTGCAAGACAATGCCCGTCCGCATGTGGCGAATCGGGTCAAAGATCTCGTCACATCTTTTCGATGGGAAACTCTAGATCATCCTTCGTACAGTCCCGATCTTGCTCCTAGTGACTACCATCTGTTGCAGCACTTGAAGAATCACCTGGGCGGTCAGCGTCTTCAAGATGATGACGAAGTCAAAACAGTGGTGATGCAGTGGTTATCAAGTCGGTCGGCAGACTTCTATGGGGAGGTTATTCAAAACTGGTACAACGTTATGACAAGTGCCTCAGTATTGACGGGAATTATGTAGAAAAGTAGATTAAGGTACAGGCTTTCATGTAAAAATAAAATTATTGAGATATCTTAGCATGTATTATTTTAATTTCAAAACGGTACTTACTTAAAAAACACGCCTCGTAGCCGTCAATAGCCACCAATAGGTGATACAGTGAGGATTTATTGTTTTAACTGATACCACTCATCACCACGAAAACAAAATTTGAAAATTCTCAGAAGCAACAGGACGATATCTGTCACAATTGTTCATTCCTGTTCCACATCCACGCCCAATGGACGATTCAAACCAACGGCTTACGTTTATCAGTTTAGTGATACCATCCAGAACTCATACACGTTGGCGTTTTTTATTTGTACTGTAATATAAACAATCGTTGACCACGTGCTACTATACAAGTTGATTCAGCGAAGCTATTCAACTGAAATACGAGGAGCATTCAATAAGTAATGCAACACAGTTTTTCTTAAAGCAGGTTTGTTTCCTTCAGCATATCGTCCGCAGCTCATGGTCGTGCGGTAGCGTTCTCGCTTCCCACGCCCGGGTTCCCGGGTTCGATTCCCGGCGGGGTCAGGGATTTTCTCTGCCTCGTGATGACTGGGTGTTGTGTGATGTCCTTAGGTTAGTTAGGTTTAAGTAGTTCTAAGTTCTAGGGGACTGATGACCATAGATGTTAAGTCCCATAGTGCTCAGAGACATTTGAACCAACCTTCAGCATATCAATAAACCATATTATTTCTCATTCTTCACGCTACCACACACTTTTTTTTTTAATTTAATCTCCGTTCTGGACGACGACATTACGCCACCTTACTGGGAGGGCATGTACGCCCGTATGGTACCAGTCTACATGTTGACGTCGGGACCAATGTCTTGCTACATCAATAACCTCCCCATCACGTACGTACTGCTTCCCGCATAATGCATCCATCATCGGGTCAAACAAATGGAAATTGGAACGCGCGATGTCGGGGCTCAGTGTTGGACGCGGAAGAACAGGCCAATGAAATTTCGTGAGCTCCGCACGGCTTCGCAGATTTGCCTGGGATCTTGCGTTGTCAAGGAGAAGGGAGTGCGTTTGCGTTTTTGTGGCGCCGAAGAGCTGCAGTCATTTCTTCAGTTTCCTGTGAGCAGCAGAATATACACTACTGGCCATTAAAATTGCTACACCACGAATAAATGCAGATGATAAACGGGTATTCATTGGACAAATATATTATACTAGAACTGATATGTGATTACATTTTCACGCAATTTGGGTGCATAGACCCTGAGAAATCGGTACCCAGAACATCCACTTCTCACCGTAATAACGGCCTTGATACGCCCGGGCATTGAGTCAAACAGAGCTTGGATGGCGTGTACAGGTACAGCTGGGCAGCTCCAACACGATACCACAGGTCATCAAGAGTAGTGACTGGCGTATTGTGACGAGCCACTTGCTCGGCCACCATTGACCAGACGTTTTCATTTGGTGAGAGTTCTTGAGAATGTGATGGCCAGGTGAGCATTCGAACATTTTCTGTATCCAGAAAGGCCCGTACAGGACCTGCAACATGCGTTCGTGCATTATCCTGCTGAAATGTAGGGTTTCGAATGAAGGGTAGAGCCATGGGTTCTAACACATCTTAAATGTAACGTCCACTGTTCAGAGTGCCTTCAATGCGAACAAGAGGTGACCGAGCCGTGTAACCAATGGCACCCCATACCATCACGCCGGCACCTAGGTTCGTCGTTGAGTACACCAATGTCGGAAACGTGATGGTAAGCATTTCTCCTCCTTACACGAGGCATCACAACAACGTTTCACCAGGTACCGCCGGTCAACTACTGATTGTCTATGAGAAATCGTTGTAGGTGTCGCCACCGGTGCCAATCTTGTGTGTCCGCAGCTCGTGGTCGTGCGGTAGCGTTCTCGCTTCCCGCGCCCGGGTTCCCGGGTTCGATTCCCGGCGAGGTCAGGGATTTTCTCTGCTTCGTGATGACTGGGTGTTGTGTGATGTCCTTAGGTTATTAGGTTTAAGTAGTTCTAAGTTCTAGGGGACTGTTAACCATAGATGTTAAGTCCCATAGTGCTCAGAGCCATTTCAACCATTTCAGCCAACCTTGTGTGAATGCTCTGAAAAGCTAATCATCTGCATATCAAAGCATCTTCTTCCTGTCGGTTAAATTTCGCGTCTGTAGCACGTCATCTTCGTGGTGTAGCAATTTTAATGGCCAGTGGTGTACTTCATAGTTGATCGTTGCATCATGAGGTAGGACATGAAACAAAATAACACCTCCACGGGAAGACCGTCGCTGTGGGATGGGGCTGTGGCTTTGAACTTGAGGTGGTGCGGCTCCACCACATGGATTGCTGTATTGGTACCTGCTCGAAGTTAAGAACCGATGTTTGATCTCCTGCGTTGATGTTCGAAAGAAAACTGATATGGTCATCCTCGTAACGCGCAATGAATTCCACAGAGTTGGTCCTTCGTTGCTCTTCATGGTCCTCTGTTGCTCTTTATGGTCCTTTGTTAGGCTGCGAGGAGCCGAGCGGACGCATCTGAATATCCCAACCCGGGAAGAGTGTGTCAACACTACCAGTTGAGGAGAGAGGTGTTTGTATTCGTCACCCACCAAGAGTGAGAGTGTCCGCACGTTGCAACATCACGGAAGTCACAGATGTGTGCGGCCGGCCGGCAGACGGGAGATCGGATAAGTTTGCGCGACCTTGTTGCGATGACGACAGATGCCTCGCTCAACGACTCACCGTGCTTTTATTCACTGCCGGGTCTCCGCTGACCTTGTACAAGCGCCTATAAACATCTGTGATACTCCGGTTTTCCGCCAAAAGAGACTGATTGGCAACTCTGTGTTTGGGACGCACCTCCGTCATAGATGCAATTGTGAACGACCCGTATGCTGCCGCCACTTATCTGAACTTCACGGAATTATAAGGGTTGAAGCGGGGATATTCCACGATTCCCTTTTAGAAATACCGCCTTCTTTCAGCTGAAATTGCCAGAGAAAAAAATGTGTTGGATTACTTTCTGAATGCCCCTCGTACTTCCGAAAATGCTAAAGGTATCGTAACACTGTTTTCACTTAGATGAACTGTGGGAAAATCCTCAATTACCTATGTAGTTCCTCTTTTCCTATATGTACTAATTACAGAGATATTGGTAGAGAACTGTAGAAAATATAGTGCTAGTATTGTAGTTCTACGGCGTGGGTCACTAACTATTGCCACCTAGAATAACTCCAGAAGTATGACAGTAACTAAAAAGTTTGTGGGACAAATGTTGCATGAGACAACGGGGGCCAGGATATGACATTGGTTTTCTGTTGCTAGGTAGTGTTGCGTCAGAGATATGGTCAACTTTTCTTTTTTTTTAAATAGAATGCTGTAGTTTGGTATTCATTTCCTGATAGTGGCTGTCGAAACGAGTGCAATGATGTGTAACAGTAACGTCTTTGATGGTCAGCGAAGGTAAAAAGCCGACATGAACGTCCATTTACAGAAGGTGTTCGAAGTGACGACAGTTGGTATCAATGCAGCGCTGCAATTTTCTTACCATCACTTTGGCACTTATCGAAGTACATGCTCTGACAATTCTCCCTCGTATATCGTGCGAATAATAAATATTCGCCGAATATCGCGTATCCATCTAACGTACCACTGACATGTAAAAACCATTTGACGGTTTCGCAGTGCATCACTAGTAGGAGCGGTAAGACTAGTATCGTCGAATCAAGCGAATGTGAATGATGTATTGCTTCGAAGAATAAGTCGATATGCTTCCCATTTACGGAGAATGCCAACGAATTCAGTGGGAGCTAGAGACATATACGCTAAAACATATCCTTGAACCGTGAATTTTAAACTTTCACTTTTTTTTCTTAAAGAATTTTACTTTATCTACTGGCGACTGATCAAGAACATTCACACATTTAATCACACTAGGTGAGCGTGGAAGTAGTTGCCAGGAAGTAACTGATAGAAAATTACCTTTCACAAATGTGAATTTATTCGTAAAAGCCTTTTCGAACCAGATTTAAAATTATAAGCAGAAAAGCTCACTCGAAATAACAAGTTACAGTTTTACTTAGAGGCAAAGAACAATATTAACAGTAGGAGCCTTCGGGCTCAGAAGCTTGCCTGCTCCCTTTCAACATGGGAGTTGTTATGACCGCTCACAACAACCGCTGAAAGAGTAGACTGGTGCAAATCTGCAACACACCCGATCACTAAACAAAAAATTTTTAGCAACTCACACAAACATGTAAAGTATGCACGCCGTAAGAGGAATGGGAATGATACAACACTCACACTATTTGCCACCGAATGTGCAATTTTTTTAAAGGACTCTTACGGTGGAAGGGTGGCGAGCTTATAAACTAAAATGACTATTTAAATAAAACCCATAAAATGCAGACTTACATAAAATGTACAACATGTTCTACATTACACATGTACCACCTCGCAAGATGATAAGAAAGATAGAAACATATTTCAAGAATTCGGCCTTTAAGCAATAAATTCAACACCGAATCCGATAAACATGACAGAGGCAGCTACTAACGTAAGGCAGACCGACAGACAGACAGACACTAACTGCCTAACAAATACGGACGAGAGACAGACGAGCAAGCTGGGGACGAGAGACTGACCAAGAACACAAGTAGAATTTAACAAGTAGATGAAACAACATATCACAAATCATTTCACTCTTAATAAATGCAATGTCTGGCGAAGACCTGGCGCAGCACCCTCAAAACGCTTTCCCAAACCGTCCGCTGTCAGCCGCTAAAACGGACGCAGGAAGGAGCGCCGATCTCACGGCGTCGCAACTCGTACCGGCCAGACCGAAGTCGTGGGTTGACTCCTGTTGATCTCGTGTTGGCCGCGAAGCGCCTACGCCTCGCTATACGGCGCGGCCACTGGACTCACGTGGCCACCTCACATTCGCCGACGCTCCAGGCTGACAAGTCATCTTGTGTCCCAATGCGCGACTGACCAACCGATCGATCCAACCGCCGCCCCTCAAATGCACGTGAACAGGCCACTTTTCACCTTTCCCACCAGAGGGAGACACCAAAGCTGCGATTGCCACAGTGTCGCCACCGCCAGAAACGGAAAGCGACTGCTTTACACTAAGCGCTGCGGCGCGCTCTTCAAAACAGCAAATTTTACTACGGCTCAATCCTGAACGTACTCACCCCGCAAGTCGTACATTTAAAAATGTGTACGATAAATTGATAACAACTGGATCTTCAACGCGTCGGAAACATATCCGGCAAAGGAAAGCTACGAACGAGGAAACGGAAATTGGTACTCTTGCCACTGTGGCTCGAGATCCTTGTGTTAGTTCGCGTCAAATAGCAAGGGAATCTGGCATGAGGTAGAGTAATGTTGTTCGCGTTGTGCATCGCCAGAAATATCATCCTTACTATATCAGTCTTCACCAAGCATTAATTGGTACGGATTGTATGCATCGCACTGAAATCTGATAATGGGCTCAACTTCAAATTCAGAGGGATGACACATTTAATAATTTGACTTTATTTACTGACGAGGCTACATTCATGAGCCATAGAAATGTTAATTTGCGTAACATACATTACTGGGCAACTAGAAAGCAGTGTTGGCTGCGGTAAGTTGCACACCAAAAACCGTGGTCGCCGAATGTATGATGTGGGATTATGGAGCACAGAATTATAGGCCCCTATTCCATCAAAGGAAATCTTAATGGCAGAAAGTACAGCAAATGCCTGCAAGAAACATTAGGTCTGCTTTTGGAAGAAATACCTTTAGGAACAAGGAACGGAATGTCTTATCCACACGATGGGTGTCCTCCACATTTTTGCTGATGGCTGTAAATGGACGTTCATGTCAACAGCCGCTATCACAAAATAAGTGCCAAACTATAGCATCGCATTAACAAGAAAGTTGACCTTCATACCACTGAAGCGACCCCACCTAGCAACAAAAAACCAAAGTCATATTTTGGACCCCGTTATACCATGTAATTTTTGTCCCACAAACTTTTCACCTCCTGTCACACTTTCGGAGTTATTTTAGGTGGTAATAGTTAGCGACTCACCCCGTATAAGAGACGTTCAGTTCTTCAGAATCCGGCTATTAGTGAAGGATTTCTCTGTTCTAGAGTTGTCGTATCATGTGGATGTTTGTTATTTCATATCCAAATAAGGAAATCACCACGTCGTATTAAGAGGAAACAGAGTGTGGAATCGCTGCGATACCGGTATAAAAAGGGTTCAAAGTCAATGCAGCTTTCATTATGGTTATGTCGTTCACGAGTGTCGTGTGATGATCAGGTTGAAAAAAAAAAAATACATGTCTTTCACAAACCAGGAGAAACGATATATACGAGAGTTGGAACTTTAATAGTGGCAACTATTTATTTTCAGCTCGTACAAAATGGATACGTGTTTCAAAGTTTTACTGACCTTCAAAGTGGTCACCAGCATTGTGTATAACCCGTTGCTAGCGACGTGGAAGTCGTAGGATACTCTTAGCAGTGTCAGTTGTGTTGACAGTTCTAGCGGCGCGGTCTACTGCCAAATACGGGAATAAGTGACCAAGAGATACAGTAGGAACTGTACTAATTCAACAAAGGCCACTGCATCTGACGGGATAGCCCATCGATTCTCCACAGAATAGCCCCTCTTCTAGCAGCAGTATAGCGTAGCCTGTTTGACGACCGAAGCATTTCTAATGTTAGGAGCAAGCACAGGTCATTCCCGTTTTATAGAAGGGTCGTCGAAAAGACGCACAAAACTGTAGGTCTATATCTCTGACGCCAGTGGCTGTAGAAAATTGGAACATATTTTATAATCAAGTGCCATGCCATTTCTAGGAATCGAAAATTTCCTCTGTAGGAACTAAGATGGTTCCTGGAACGATCGTGTGAAACCCACCTCTCTCTGTTCATCCACGAGACACGGAAAGCGGTAGCCCAGGTAGACACCGGGTTCCTTGACTTCCGAAAGGCATTCGACAGAATTTCGCATTGCGACCTAATGAATAAAATACGAGCGTATGGAATATCAGAACAACTGCGTAACTAGACTGAAGACTTCTGGCAAACGGTACATCGTATGTCATTGTCTTCTGACGAGCGGAGTGTTATAGCACCATTACTTCTCACAGTACATGTAAATGACCCTCTAGATACCGTTGGTAATCCCAGGAGATCTCTCACAGATGATACTGTACACAGAGAAGTTGTGACACTAGAAAACTGTAGAGAAGTGAGGGATGATCTGCAGAAAATTGATGCTTTGTGCAGGAAGCGGCAGTTGACTCGCAACGTAAACGAATGTAATGTATGAGGAACACACAGTCAGAAAGGCTTTTTTTTATGACAGAAAATTGCAGAACAATGACTGCGAGCAGTTACTTCCACAAAACATCTAGAGTTACATGTGCGGAGCGATTTGAAGTGGAAAGGCCACAGAAAAATTATCACCAGTAAGGGAGGTACCAGACTGAGATTTACGGGAAAAATTCTCAGGAATTGCAGTCCATCAACAAAGGAAGTTGCTTACAAAACACTCGTTCAGAATATTTCTTGTTCTTATCGGATCCGTACATGATAGGATTGATAGACGAAATAGAGAAGATTCAAAGAAGTGCAGCACATTTCGTTACCGATTCATTAAACAGCGTGAAAGCGTCTCTGAAATGCTCAGCCAACTCCAGTGGAAGACTCTGCAAGAGAGGCGTTCTGCATCAAATTGTGGTATACTGTTAAGGTGCCGAGAGCGTACATTCCTAGAAAAGTCTGCCAGTGTATTGCTTCCTCCTACGTGTTATCTCGCGAAAGGAACATCAGGGATAAAATGAGAGAAGTTCGAGCCCGCACGGGTGCTTATCAGCAATAGTCCTTCCCTCGAACCATACGCGACTGGAACTGGAAAAGTGGAAGTGTCAACTGACACAAAAAGTAGCCTCTGTCACACATGTAACGTGGCTTGCGGATTACTGATGTAGATCATAAACAGCATGTTAAAAATTTATAAATCCTGAGCTATAAATACTCTATTTCATCTGTCTGAAATGTGTGAAATGTCGCTGAATTTATCGCTTTCATAACTACGAATCTTCCAGCAGAAATTATTATAGAAAAATCGAAGTAGATAACGATATTTCTGTAATTAATACCACAACGGAACGAGATCGCGAGTCATTTAGTGAGGATATTTTCAAAATTTATTTGGCTGAAAACAGAACTGTGATATCTTCAAGATTAGGAAAAAATCTGAGATGAACAGCTTAGTTGAATAAACCTGTATGCATGTAACCTCTGTACAACTTGTAACCTACACATGCGTCACATAGTAGTATCTTAACAAAAAGGTTACATTAATCAAAGCCACGGATTCTTAGAGTGCTGCATGTGATGACCATACATCATCCCTAAACATACATTCTTGCACAGATCCTAAGTGTGCTCGATAACATGTTCACACTACCACAAACAGCTGAAAGTAAATAATAATGAAGCTCTTGTTCAAGATATTTTTCGGAAGCGATGAGTAGACAGTGTGCATCCCAAATCCTTCATTGCTGTCTTCTGATGTGCTTTTTATTTTGTTTCATTATCAAAGCAAATATAATACACTACTGGCCATCAAAATTTCTACACCACGAAGATGACGTGCTACAGACGCGAAATTTAACCGACAGGAAGAAGATGCTGTGATATGCAAATGATTAAAATTTCAGAGCGACACCTACAACGTGCTGATATGAGGAAAGTTTCCAACAGCAGTTGATCGGAGTTGCCTAGCGAAACGTTGTTGTGATGCCTCGTGTAAGGACGAGAAATGCGTACCATCACGTTTCCGACTTTGATAAAGGTCGGATTGTAGCCTATCGCGATTGCGGTTTATCGTATCGCGACATTGCTGCTCGCGTTGGTCGAGATCCAATGACTGTTAGCCGCTTATAGAATCAGTGGGTTCAGGAGGGTAATACGGAACGCCGTGCTGGATCCTATCGACCTCGTTTCACTAGCAGTCGAGGTGACAGGCATCTTATCGGCATAGCTGTAACGGATGGTGCAGCCAAGTCTCGATCCCTGAGTCAACAGATGGGGACGTTTGCAAGACAACAACCATCTGCAGGAACAGTTCGACGACATTTGCAGCATCATGGACTATCAGCCCGGAGACCATGGATGCGGTTACCCTTGACGCTGCATCACAGACAGGAGCGCCTGCTATGGTGTACTCAACGACGAACCTGGGTGCACGAATGGCAAAACGTAAGTTTTTTCGGATGAATCCAGGTTCTGTTTACAGCATCATGATGGTCGCATCCGTGTTTGGCGACATCGCGGTGAAGGCACATTGAAAGCGTGTATTCGTTATCGCCATACTGACGTATCACCCAGCGTGATGGTATGGGGTGCCATTGGTTACACGTCTCGCTCACCTTTTGTTCACACTGACGGCACTTTGAACAGTGGACGTTAAATTTCAGGTGTATTACGACCCGTGGCTCTGCCCTTCATTCGGTCCCTCCGAAACCCTACATTGCAGCAGGGTAATGCACGACCGCATGTTGAAGGTCCTGTACGGGCCTTTCTGGATACAGAAAACGTTCGACTGCAGCAATGGCCAGCACATTCTCCAGATCTCTCACCCATTGAAAACATCTGGTCAATGGTGGCCGAGCAACTGGCTCGTCACAATACGCCAGTCTCTACTCTTGATGAACTGTGGTATCGTGTTGAAGCTGCATGGACAGCTGTACCTGTACACGCCATCCATGCTCTGTTTGACTTAATGACCAAGCGTATCAAGGCCGTTATTACGGCCAGAGGTGGTTGTTCTGGGTACTGATTTCTCAGGATCTATGCACCCAAATTACGTGAAAATGTAATCACATGTCAGTTCTAGTATGATGTACAGGGTGAGTCACCTAACATTACCGCTGGATATATTTCGTAAACCACATCAAATAGTGATGAATCGACTCCACAGACCGAACGTGAGGAGAGGGCCTAGTGTAATTGGTTAATACAAACCATAAAAAAATGCACGGAAGTATATTTTTTAACACAAACCTACGTTTTTTTAAAAATGGAATCCCGTTAGTTTTGTTAGCACATCTGAACATATAAACAAATACGTAATCGGTGCCGTTTGTTGCATTGTAAAATGTTAATTACATCCGGAGATATTGTAACCTGAAGTTGACGCTTGAGTACCACTCCCGCTGTTCGATCGTGTGTATCGGAGAGCACGGAATTACGTAGGGATCCAAAGGGAACAGTGATGGACCTTAGGTACAGAACAGACTGGAACAGCACATTACGTCTACATGCTAACACCTTTTTATTGGTCTTTTTCACTGACGCAGATGTACATTACCATGAGGGGTGAGGTACACGTTCGACGGGCGTTTCGTAGGACGTGGAGAACTCATAAATTGGCCAGCCCGTTCTCCTGATCTTACACCTCTGGACTTCTTTCTGTGGGGTACATTAAAGGAGAATGTGTACCGAGATGTGCGTACAACCGCAGAGGATATGAAACAACGTAATGTGGCAGCCTGCGGCGACATTACACCAGGTGTACTGCGGCGGGTACGACATTCATTACGCCAGAGATTGCAATTGTGTGCAGCAAATGATGGCCACCACATTGAACATCTATTGGCCTGACATGTCGGGACACACTCTATTCCACTCCGTAACTGAAAACGGAAACCACGTGTGTACGTGTACCTCACCCCTCATGGTAATGTACCTGTGCGTCAGTGAAAAAGAACAATAAAAAGGTGTTAGCATGTGGACGTAATGTGTTGTTCCAGTCTCTTCTGTACCTAAGGTCCATCACCGTTCCCTTTGGATCCCTACGTAATTCCGTGCTCTCCGATACACACCATCGAACAGCGGAGGAGTGGTACTCATGCGTCAAATTTAGGTTACAATATCTCCGGATGTAATTAACATTTTACAATGCAACAAACGGCACTGATTACGTATTTGTTTATATGTTCAGATGTGCTAACAAAACTAACGGGGTTCCATTTAAAAAAACGTAGGTTTGTGTTAAAAAACATACTTCCGTGCATTTTTTTATGGTTTGTATTAACCAATTACACTAGCCCCTCTCCTCACGTTCGGTCTGTGGAATCGATTCGTCAGTATTTGATGTGGTTTACGAAATATATCCAGTGGTAACGTTAGGTGACTCACCCTGTATTTGTCCAATGAATACCCGTTTGTCATCTGCACTTCCTCTTGGTGTAACAATTTTAATGGCCAGTAGTGTACAAGAAGTGTGCAATAGAACTTTCCATTTAAAGAAGTGCAGCAAAGAGAAAGATGTTGAGAACTTAAAATATTGTATAATTTAATCGAAAGAAAACGTGACACCTGTCAGATGCAGTAGTATTTAATCAGGGCAAATACTGTTCTCGTACTTTTATAACAGCTCCTTTCTTCATTGCTTTCTACATCATTACGTCAGAGAGATATTTGTTTATCCTGTAATTTTGTCTATGTGTTTATCTTTTGCGAAAATTGTCTCTGTATAGTAAAAATAGCGATGTGCGAAACAATAGTAACACCCTCAGTAAACTCAAACACTTTCACAAGTAAGTAATGATATGGCAGCAATTTCTAGTCAATTAAATTTTGCAACGGTGCCTTTTGCCTATCGAGCCGCTGCGTTCTATAGGTATTTCCCCAATGCCGAATTCAGTGCAACTGCGGTCAGTCGATAAGCAACTCCTATCTGAAACGTTATTATTTATGATGGTGGCGAATTGGGACTCTGTGTAGCAGTATGCACGTAACCGGACGAAGCCATCTGCAATCCTTCTCTGGCTGGCAAAACCAACAGGTTTACAGCAGAGCGAGAGAAAGCACAGTATTTGTATGCTTCGTACGACTGTCGGTTCCATTTTGTGATATCGAGATATTTTGAATACAGACGTGTTGCCTAGTTTACGTTTGACATCAATAGAGACTACCGTTTGGAGGAGCATTTTCAACACAAGCCTTAAGTGATGCTCCTCTGTAGCCATATTGCTGCCTCCGATATGTTGATGACATCCTCGTTGCATGCGCTCACAGTAATGAATAGGTGCACAGATTCGACGACTTCTTGAATGATTTTCATTTGAGAATACACTTCACCTTCGAAACAGAGTGCGAGATCAGTGTGCCGTTTCAAGTAGTGTCGGCCTATTGAAGACCTGACAATGCTCTAGGTCAACGTGTGTACAGAAAGCCTATTGAGACAAGTAGGACAACCTACATTAATCTAAAAGCCGACCACATAACTGAAATGCTTCGCTGAAGCAGTATAAAAACTACATTTTCCACTCAGCATAAAATAAATGCAACGGATTTCCTTGATAGCCTCCATGGTGCAGCAGCCTATGAAATAATGTGAAGTTTGGGAAAGTGTATGCAGACAAATCTGGGAGGATGGTAAGAATCCATTAAATACCCAGCCATGACGCGCAAGGAATACGAACGACAAAGAGAGAGTTACTTCTGTATCAAGGAAACAACAATATCTTGGTAGATTTGATAAACTGCCTATTTCATTCCATAGATACATAGTGAGCAGATCCTAGAACATGTCATAAAACAGGAATACACAGTGTGTATGTACAAAGAAGAAAGAATTTCCTAATGTGCCTTCTACAGATCCCATGTGAAATGATTCTTACAGTTGTGGAATAAGTCAAAAAATCTTGGACATATTATCCTCTGAAAGACAAAAACGTGCGTGTCACAAAAAAGTAAATGTACAATACACTGGGGTGCGTATGATACTTCCTAAATTATTGTAGCCATGCATTATCAAAGAGAAAAGCCTGTTTACAGCACATATTTACAATGATCACTGTACAGCACTGAAGATGTAGAGAAGCCAGAGTTTTACTTAATACTCACATTATTTAATCTTATTACTAGTTCATACATATCAGTTAGCTCTACTGAGAAATATGTCTATAGAGTAAAACGAGTTGGTTGCCAATTAATTCATTAGGTTGCTCTTAAACTGAACTTTAGTAATTAAACTATCAATGGTTGCTGGAACAATATCGGAGATGTGATGTCCTGAATAATGCACAACTTTCTGAACCAAACAAAGTAACTTCAAATATTTGTGAAGTTTACTCTACTTTACATTGTTGAATTCAAGAATGGAGAAGATGTATTGAAAATAAGTTACGTTATTTATTTTAAATATCTTTAAGTAATAGGAGTACTAGGAAGCAGCCGTATGTATCCTCTGTTCCTTGAACAGCCTCCTACAAGACATTTTTGAGCTCATACAAAAATAATTCTTATTACATGCTTTGAACCCGGTAAACCTTGGCTTGCCTTGATGACTTTTATATACAAATACAAATGATACCATGTGACATTACGGAATAAACGTAAGCGAAGAATTCTGGCTCTAGAACGCTAGCATTTTTGTATCTATAACACCTATGTCTGATAATACCCCTACTGCAAATGAAGATTTGTTTAGGTGCTTCAGATGTTTTGTTGTACGCTCATTTATTGTCAAGCTGTAATTACAGAAATTCAACACATTCATCATCTTCTTTCTGCTTGATCGCACATTTCAGACATATACGTGGAGAAGACCGACCTCGTACAAGTTCCAAAGCACATATGGTGCTCTTTTTCAGAGTTGATGATAATAAATTCGCTGGTAACCACTCATAACGTCCATCAAATATTCAGTTCCCCATAATTCCAAAATTATGTTTGATTTTCTGTTTATTACAATGTTAGAAACATCACCAAACGAAACAAAATTTGCATCTGGTCTGTGAACTAACAAGAAGAATTAAGAGCTCCTACAGAGAACCTAGTGTGATACAACGTGAAACTAGTTCCCAGTTGGATAATACCTGACAGTTTAATACAGGAATCTTTCGTATAAACACCCTCCTTATCCTGCCATAAAGATAAGCTCTGAATATTTAATATTGCACCATAATACTCTAACTTTCTTACAACTATATTTTAATGTACACAGTTAAATTCCTTTGCTAAAAAACAAACTACGCAAACAACCTGTAATTTATTGTCTAACGAATTACCTACATTCCCGCTGTATGTGTAAACAGCCATCTCAGTGTCATGTAACCCACTGTATTTCTCTCATGTAACATTAATGACAATTCACATGACATACACAAATAAATATACAAATATTCCTGTTTTCTTAAATTTGTATATTTTTCATTTTCTTGTATTTTTCTTAATGTCGTTATGAAGTTGATGTTCATGATCTACATCTACATAGATACTCAGCAAATCACATTTAATTGCCTGGCAGAGGGTTCATCGAACCACCTTCACAATTCTCTATTATTCCAATCTCGTATAGCGCGCGGGAGGAATGAACACCTATATGTTTCCGTACGAGCTCTCATTTTCCCTTATTTTATCTTGGTGATTGTTCCTCCCTACGTAAGTCGGTGTCAACAAAATATTTTCGCATTCGGTGGAGAAAGTTGGTGATTGGAATTTCGTGAGAAGATTCCGTGCCAACGAAAAAGACCTTTCTTTTAATGATGTACATCCCAAATCCTGTATCATTTCTGTGACACTCTTTCCCATATTTCGCGATAATACAAAACGTGCTGCCTTTCTTTGAACTTTTTCGATGTACTCAGTCAGTCCTATCTGGTAAGGATCCCACAACGTGCAACAGTATTCTAAAAGTGGACGGACAAGCGTAGTGTTGGCAGTCTCCTTAGTAGGTCTGTTACATTTGCGAAGTGTCCTGCCAATAAAACGCAGTCTTTGGTTAGCCTTCCCCACAACATTTTGTGTGTGTTCCTTCCAATTTAAATTGTTCGTAATTGTAATACCTAGTTATTTAGTCGAATTTACGACTTTTAGATTAGACTCATTTATCGTGTAACCGAAGTTTAACGCGTTCCTTTTAGCACTCATGTGGATGACCTCACACTTTTGGTTATTTAAGGTCAACTGCCACTTTTCGCACCATTCCGATATTTCTTCTAAATCGTTTTGCAGTTTGTTTCGATCTTCTGATGACTTTATTAGTCGATAAACGACAGCGTCATCTGCAAACAACCGAAGACGGCTGCTCAGATTGTCCCCCAAATCGTTTAATATAGATAAGGAACAGCAAAGGGCCTGTAACACTACCTTGGGGAGCGCCAGAAATCACTTCTGTTTTACTCGATGACTTTCCGTCAATTAGAACGAACTGGGACCTCTCTGACAGGAAATCACAGATCCAATCACATAACTGAGACGATATTCCATAAGCACGCAATTTCACTACGAGCCGCTTGTGTGGTACAGTGTCAAAAGTTCCTCCGAAAGGAACCTAATTGGTGTACAGTCTGGACCAGAAGACTTGCTTTTATTAAGTGATTTAAGTTGCTTCACTACTCCGAGGATATTTACTTCTACCTTAATCATGTTGGCAGATGTTCTCCATTCGAATTCTGGAATATTTACTTCGTCTTCTTTTGTGAAGGCATTTCGGAAGGCTGCGTTTAGTAACTCTGCTTTGGTAGTACTGTCTTCGATGGCATCTCCATTGCTATCGTGCAGAGAAGGCATTGATTGTTTCTTGCCGCTAACATACTTCACATACGACCAAAATCGCTTTGGATTTTCTGCCAGGTTTCGAGACAAAGTTTCGTTGTGGAAACTTTTATAAGCATCTCGCATTGGAGTCCGCGTTAGCTGGCCGCGGTGGGCGAGCGCTTCTAGGCGCTAGAGTATGAAACCGAGCGACCGCTACGGTCGCAGGTTGGAATCCTCTCTCGGGCTTGGATATGTGTGATGTCCTTAGGTTAGTTAGGTTCATGTTGTTCTAAGTTCTAGGGGACTGATGACCTCAGAAGTTAAGTCCCATAGTACTCAGAGCCATTTGAACCATTTTTTGAAGTCCGCGCTAAATTTCGAGCTTCTGTAGAAGATCGCCAATCTTGGGGATTTTACGTCTGTTTAAATTTGACATGTTTGTTTCGTTGTTTCTGAAAAAGTGTTCTAACGCATTTTGTGTACCAAGGAGGATCAGCTCCGTCCTTTGTTAATTTATTTGGTGTAAATCTCTCAAGTGCTACCGATACTGTTTCTTTGAATTTAAGCCACATCTGGTCTACACTTATATTATTAATTTGGAATGAGTGGAGATTGTCTCTTAGGAAGGCGTCAAGTGAATTTTTATCTGCTTCTTTGAATGGCTAATGCATGAAACTACCATGCGAGTGATTTTAGAATTGCAGATGAAAGGAAAAGGTGGAGGGAAGTTTTTCTGTGCCTGGGAAGTAGGTGAACGCGGCCATTGAGAAGATGGGAGGGCGCAGAGTTAACACGCCGATACTGGAACTAAGACCAGTCTGCAGTCAGCCATTGATGTGGAAGAAACTGGAGAGAAGAACAAATCAAAGTTTGGCTAGATTGTTTTCACTGGGCCTCGGATGGAATTTGCACTTATTGATCACAACATGTTAAATAGTGGCATACTTTGATTTATAATTTCGACACCAAGAAGAAGTTTTGTGGAGTGTGTTACACGAACAGCTACGATTGTATAATTCTAACCAACTCTGCTGCACACCAGGTGTACTCTTCGACCATCTCCAAACGATGTAATGTATTAGCATTGTGATATTACGCTTGAAGCAGTGTTTCATGATACTTGTTTACTTATATTATGTCTCAAGTGTAAATCTTTGATGTGCATCACCCCAACTACTTAGAAACCTATTCCTAATGAACAAAAAGTTCCAAATGATCATAAAATTGAAATTTGTTACTTAAACAGTTAATTGATTTATTTGCTAAAGTGTGCTAAGTATTAGTGGAGATATTTTTGTTATGTGAATCAAAATACTGTTTCAGGTGTTCCATGTGTTCATCAAAGTAAATAAGTTCATTGCGTTTCAAATTATGCTCACGTAACCCTAGCCAAGGAAGTAATACTGTGTAAGTTTCAATTGCTGAGAAAGTTTGGAAGTGAAAAGTGCATTGCAAAATACGTAGTGTGCCATACCAGTTTTAAAGCCACCCTCATGTTCTACATAGTATGCGGATTTTGTAATTAGTGAAGTTTTACAGTAAAGTAGTGTGTCTATGATTAACGAGTTGGTTTATAACCAAAGCCTGTTGAACAATGTGTACTAGAGCGTAACAGGTGTATGGTCTCCATACTTTAGGCAGTGTTCACGTTGTAAATCAGTTACATTTCGTTAAAGGATAACTTAAGCATTACGCGTTCGTGCTTAGTGGATGTTTCACTGGATGGGCAGTAGAATACAATAACAGATGTAGGGTCTTCGTGTGTCAGTCAGTGTGTGGTTCAATAATTGGTTTACTCTTATATAATAATAACCAGGATAACGCTGTGTGTTTGTACATAATAAAAGATTGGTCAAAAGTGTAGTTGTATCTCCAACAGATTCTGTTACAAACTGTGTTGGTCATAAGCCGGCTGATGACTATTAAAGAACGTATCGGATCTCTTATTCATTATCTTGTACAAGTCAGTGCGACAAACTTCGTTGCTTTATACGTGCTCATCGATAGGAAAATGTTAGATGGTAACAGATGATTGATGCGGTTTATGTATTCTCCTTCGAATCCATTTTTGTTTTGCATTCCGAAACTAGAGACTATTAAGAACTTACTTTCCATTTTTGACACTTAAAAATCATTAACTGTTGTTATAAAATAATTTGTTCGTTTTGGACTGGTGACCTTTTGCGTTTATCTTGCCATTTAGAGTTACTGCTGTCTAAGACCAGTCGAAACCCGTTGTTGGTGTAGTATTTTTTTGTGATACACAACTGTGTCAGGAGACAGTATCCACAACCCGACAAACTTTAAACCATTACACGCAGATAACCGTCAACTAAATCTTGTGAACAGGTAAAACCACTGGGGTTGCAATAACTGTGACGTTTATGTACCGTTACTGTGACGTAAGCCAGAGCGTTTTGAAAATACCGGTTAGTGTTATAAACTAATCCCTTTAAAAATACGAACTGCTGCTTCGACAACATGTTATTTGTAGTCATATGGTTAAGAACCTGACTGTATATTACCTCTTCGAAGAATTTCGAGTATGCTGGCTAGACGGAAGTTGGATGGAAATTTGGCGGTATTTCTTTATCTCATTTCCTATACAAAGAAAATGTTCCACCAATAAATGACAGATTATACAAATAAATTTATATGTTATTAAATTCAGAAAATCCATCTTTTAATTAACTTTCTTGATATTTTAACGTAACCACTAAAATATCTTGATTTGAAAGATTTTATTATCAACCACTAAAATATCTTTATCTGAAATATTTTATTATCATTACTTCTAATGATCTACTGAGAGTCGTATTCATGTTACTGAACTTTGTCCGGCAGCTCTGAGAGATTTCACTACATTGCCTACTGAGCCCGACAACCCCAGCAACATTTATGGAACGATTGTTAAAACTCTTGAAACACTGTGTACATGTGTTAGCAAAGTGTCATCTATTCTAAATAATATTTCCTCCTCTTCATCTCAGGTTCCAGCAATCTCATACTACACTAAATCCCAGATTGTCTTTCTGTAGTTACCTGATCTGGCTACCTTGTTTTTAGTAATGCTTTGCTTTAACATCCGTGTTACAGTCTTCAATGTTTGGAGACATAGCTTGTAGAGCTATAGCACAAACGTCAGAGCTATTTTTGTCTGACAGATACGGTCTTAAAACATACCTTCATTTCTTGAGTAACACGTATCATCTCTATAAATTTTGGTGTAATTTGGGTTACTTTTGGGGAGAAACAACTTTCAAATCAGGTTAGGACTTTCAAACTGATTACAATATTGCCCGTTACTGTCGTGGTCGAACGAAATCGTTGCTGAAATTCAACGTTTCGTTCTTATCTGTGGAAGACATTTCCAAGAGGCGATGTCTACTTCAGAGGTCCGATGCATACCTGGCTCGCTACTGACTGACTTAAAAATGTGTTTCCGCGTCCTCCTACGCAGAGGAGTAATGTCACATGATTTGAAAACTCAAGAACATTTCGATCAAATGGTTCAAATGGCTCTGAGCACTATGGGACTTAACTTCTGAGGCCATCAGTTCCCTAGAACTTAGAACTACTTAAACCGAACGAACCGAAGGACATCACACACATCCATGCCCGAGGCAGGATTCGAACCTGCGGCCGTAGCGGTCGGGCGGTTCCAGACTGTAGCGCCTAGAACCGCTCGGCCACTCCAGCCGGCCGCACATTTGGGCATTGTGGCCTGCTGTTTTCCGCTATCACTATGAAACCATTTTTGAAGACTGGTACACATCATCTTCAGGATTGTAATCCAGATAGCATCCAATTACGTGCTGTTATTGGATGAGATTCTTCAGGCTACCAGTGGTGACTATCGGCAGTGGAATGATATTGGTAGCTAGTACTGAAACACACATTAGGATGACAGTCAATTTAGTGCATATTATTCTGTAAATACGTTTGTCACTGTCCGTTGTAGCTTACTATTAATGGTTTCACATCTCCTTTTGGGTAACGCCAGAACGTGAGAAAATTTTATAAAATCTGCTTCTGGCTGCTACTTTCGTTTTCTTTCTGGCGCGGTAAATGTAGAGATTTTCCTTTTATTGTTTGCCTTCTCTGTCCATAAATTTAAGTGGTAATGATGAGGTCCCATACTCCGAGGAGCGTAGGGGACGACGCGGGAGACCCGCACCGCCGACTAGGCAAGGTCCTAGCGGAGGTGGTTTGCCATTATCTTCCTCCGACCGTAATGGGGATGAACGATGATGTTGATGAAGACGACTCAACAACACCCAGTCATCTCGAGGTAGGGAAAATCCCTAACCCCGCCTGGAATCGAACCAGGGAAACCATGCGCGGCAAGCGAAAACGGTACCGCAAGACCACGAGCTGCGGACATAAATTTAAGTATTGCAGATTGATTCATAATTTAGCTCAGGTTTTCGGAAGATAGTATAAATTTAAGCTGTTTAGCTAGGAAAGTTTACGTAAGATGTTTCTCTACATACGGTTGCGTGTAGGCCAGATTTTTGTAAACGTGTTTTCCTCTTTATCAGTAAATTAATTAATTTATTCTTGTTAGATTATTGTTTCACAAAGAGCAAAACGTACCTGACTTTCCGTAGAATTGTTAGTTACAAGGTATGGTGTGACGAACATTCTACTGTTTTTCACTGTGGAAGTAAATGAGCATCTTCAGTGGTTTTGCAGGATATGCTGTAGGACATCCTTGTGTAAATGAGCGCGACAGTGGTTGTCGACAGTATTCAGCTATTCAGAGACATTACAAGACTTCTGGGAAGATCCCAGCAGCCCAGTCCAAGAGTCGCGTGTCCAAGAAAACTGAGGCGCAACATGACAGAATCCAAGTGCTCAGAAATTTTCATCTGAAGCGACGAGCACGGAAGTGTATATTATAATTTGATATATGTGTGGAGGTAACGGAATCGTGAACAATGCAGTGTTATACCGGTATTCAGCTTGTGTCATCGTATGAGCACATATTGGTGTGGCAGGGACCTCGTGCGAAGTTCTTTGGACTGTGAGGTAGCTGGAGGATTGACATGCCTCACAAGAGTTCATTCTTACTCCAGCTGAACTTCGGCATTCTGTAATATAAACTTGTTGCTGTCTTGGTTCTAGTCAGCTACGCAGTCGTCGTCTGCCTACAGCTGTGCGATTTCCACTTTATTTTGCTGTAACTTTTACACAGATTACGTGGTACAGTTAAAGTGTCCCCCCCCCCCCCCCTCCCTGCTATCAGTAAATACCAAGGCTGTTGGTGGTTTTCTGTCATGGAAGAGGATGCAGGGAGCATCAAAGCAGCCGACTACTATGCCGCAGTAATTGACGAACATATGAACGTGACAGTGTATGGTTCTCAATCGCGACTGCGGACAAGTTGGAACTTGTGTGGGTGTGAGTGTGTGTTTGGAGCCTACAGGCGCTCAAATTCGATGTTATCTGTGCTGCTAAACATAAAAGAAGAAACGACTGAGGATAAAATGCCTAAAACTGTTCTCAGTGACGAGGAAAGCTGTAAACTGACATTCATTCACACCCACCTCACTCTCGTTGATCCACACAATCACTCTATCTCAGAGGCTCAGCACATGAGAGAAGGGTGAAGGTGCTATATATGAGATTAAAACAGTAGTAAAGCCACAGAAGAGTTAAAAGAAAAACAAAGGGTAATATGATTAGCTGACTACTTAAAAGAAAGTGACCGAGGAGCCAACTTAAGACATTAACAACGTCTCCTTAAAATTTTTGGGAACGTGTTGGAAAATTTTAAACCTCACAATACATTCGTTTCATTGTCACTTAACATAGAGGGCCATCTGCCAGCAAATCAGCCGCTGCCCCTTGGTACAAAAATAAAACACAGTCTAGTAAAATGTGTCGCACATTAATCTGTACGACACAAGCAACATACGTTGGAGGATCCTCTTGCTGGAGCAAGAAACCATGTGTCAGAGGAATGCGGCCTATGCGAAGACGAGTAAGGAGGTCTTCATCCCGTCTTTACGGCCGAAAGGTGGTACGCCGCGACCGCATTGTGGGAGTTGCTAGACGAAGCTTATTATCATCCACTTCCAGCCACTCGCTTTCCCACCGACACAAGACTCTGTACCACACCAGCGAGCTGACAGAACGCAGGGGGATAGCACACTGTAATAACTGAGGATCATTGTGCGCCTCCTTGGCTGCTGCATCCACCGTTTCGCTCCCTGCAATACCCATGTGTCTAGGTTGCCACCACAAACACATCTCCTTCCCCAGCCGTTGTAGCTGAAGGAGGGTGTCCTGGATATTCTGGACTACTTTATCTGTTGGGTAAAAGTGTGCAGAAACTGAAGATCACTCAGACAATCGGAATAAGCAAGGAATTTAGCACCTGAAGCCAGCCGCATCTGTTCCAGATCCCCCAAGAACGAATTCAGTTACGCGTCAGGTAATAATGTCTCCAGATACTCGGACGTTTAGAATACACCATCAGGGAAAACAACAGAACAACCAACAGAGTCCTCCAGTTTCGAACCATCCATAAAACCACCTGTACAGTTGTTTTTTCAGAGGAACACATTGCCATTTGACAGTCTGATTGTTTATTTAAGTACACTCCAGGTTTCGGTCTTTTATGCCATTTTCAAGCATTTTATTTTAGATCTTTAACATATATTGCAGGACATTTGACATGTTGTATTGTTTGGTTAAAATGACAGAAAATAAATTATTAAAAACATGTGCAGGAATACAAAAATTATTGTGCGTCTCTGCAGTAACCAGTGTGGCAGATGGTTAAAGTCTGGATTTTGGATTGTACTTGCTCCACACCAAGTGTCTCCAGCATATGCTGCATGCAGATTCCAAATGGCCTGGTTGCTCGTGTGCGTCTCTGCAGTAACCAGTGTGGCAGATGGTTAAAGTCTGGATTTTGGTTTGTACTTGCTCCACACCAAGTGTCTCCAGCATATGCTGCATGCAGATTCCAAATGGCCTGGTTGCTCGTGGACACTTTGCGAAAGGGCTTTCCCGTGGTGGATATGCAACACTATGGTATGCAAGTGAAGTTGGAGCTGCGTGGAACTCACACGCTTGACACTCCATGAGGAGTTACCACCAGATGGCGAGTCGTAGTTGTCCCGCCTGAGCACAGACTGGGAACAGGTCTGGTCCTGCAAATGCCTGTGGCTAGCCTAATCCCCTCATGGCGGACAGCGTCATCAATCTTCAGATAAGAAGGTAATTGGAAATTTGTGGTTAGTTCCTGTGCGACCAAACTGCTAAGGTCATCGGTCACTAGGCTTACACACTACTTAACCTAACTAACCCAAGGACAACACACACACCCTTGCCCGAGGGAGGACTCGAACTTCCGGCGGGGGGAGCCACGCGAACCATGCAAGGTACCCTAGACCAATCGGCCAATAAGACCTTGCCGATCCATACACTGTGCATCCATAGTCTAGCTGCGAACACACCGTAGTCCTGTAAAACTGCAGAAGACGTTTGGAGCAGGAATTGATGCACAAAATCTCGCTGAGTCTCTAAAATGAGGAATGGTATCACCCATAAGCGAAACAGATAAATAAAAAAAAGGACGAGAACGAATAAAATGAACACACACACACATTTACTAATAGAAAACTAAAAATCTATCTTTGCAGCGTACTCCTCTAACGTACGCTCTGTAAATTTTAACTGACGAGTCGCTGCTGAAAACTTGTACACAGAAATGAACATTGTATGACAATGGTGACTATGATGATATTTGGAGTGTGGGACGCTCAACTGCATGGTTATCAGAGCCCATACAAATTCCCGATCTTTTCACTGTTCAGCCAGCATTATGCGAGAGTTATTATGGTACACGAGATACTATTTATGGCTATGGGAAAGAGGGTAACATAACTTTACCATCTGCCTACAGACCTTCCCGTGACCAAACATGGTAACTTTCTGAACAGCAGTCCGTTTTCCGCAAGGATCACCACCAGCAAGCGAACTCTAAGTCGTTTGGAACTACAGCAAATCCATCGCTACCAGTCTAATGAAGAATGCCTGCGCCAACAGCTGAGGTTAAAAGTAGTTAACACCTTGAGCAGAAATCGCCACCAGCAATTAACTACCCACCACCTACTACTAGAATTCACAATAACTCCTATGCAGAAAATTACAATTGACTTTCTCTGAATTGAGCATCAAGAAACATTCGTAGCATCATTGTATGGACCAAATTTCAATCCCTCACCACAAGAACGCACATGATGACTTGTTCAAAACCGAAATTATGAAAACCTCCCACAAAAACTTCTCCCACTCTTTCACATACACTCCTGGAAATTGAAATAAGAACACCGTGAATTCATTGTCCCAGGAAGGGGAAACTTTATTGACACATTCCTGGGGTCAGATACATCACATGATCACACTGACAGAACCACAGGCACATAGACACAGGCAACAGAGCATGCACAATGTCGGCACTAGTACAGTGTATATCCACCTTTCGCAACAATGCAGGCTGCTATTCTCCCATGGAGACGATCGTAGAGATGCTGGACGTAGTCCTGTGCAACGGCTTGCCATGCCATTTCCACCTGGCGCCTCAGTTGGACCAGCGTTCGTGCCGGACGTGCAGACCGCGTGAGACGACGCTTCATCCAGTCCCAAACATGCTCAATGGGGGACAGATCCGGAGATCTTGCTGGCCAGGGTAGTTGACTTACACCTTCTAGAGCACGTTGGGTGGCACGGGATACATGCGGACGTGCATTGTCCTGTTGGAACAGCAAGTTCCCTTGCCGGTCTAGGAATGGTAGAACGATGGGTTCGATGACGGTTTGGATGTACCGTGCACTATTCAGTGTCCCCTCGACGTTCACCAGTGGTGTACGGCCAGTGTAGGAGATCGCTCTCCACACCATGATGCCGGGTGTTGGCCCTGTGTGCCTCGGTCGTATGCAGTCCTGATTGTGGCGCTCACCTGCACGGCGCCAAACACGCATACGACCATCATTGGCACCAAGGCAGAAGCGACTCTCATCGCTGAAGACGACACGTCTCCATTCGTCCCTCCATTCACGCCTGTCGCGACACCACTGGAGGCGGGCTGCACGATGTTGGGACGTGAGCGGAAGACGGCCTAACGGTGTGCGGGACCGTAGCCCAGCTTCATGGAGACGGTTGCGAATGGTCCTCGCCGATACCCCAGGAGCAACAGTGTCCCTAATTTGCTGGGAAGTGGCGGTGCGGTCCCCTACGGCACTGCGTAGGATCCTACGGTCTTGGCGTGCATCCGTGCGTCGCTGCGGTCCGGTCCCAGGTCGACGGGCACGTGCACCTTCCGCCGACCACTGGCGACAACATCGATGTACTGTGGAGACCTCACGCCCCACGTGTTGAGCAATTCGGCGGTACGTCCACCCGGCCTCCCGCATGCCCACTATACGCCCTCGCTCAAAGTCCGTCAACTGCACATACGGTTCACGTCCACGCTGTCGCGGCATGCTACCAGTGTTAAAGACTGCGATGGAGCTCCGTATGCCACGGCAAACTGGCTGACACTGACGGCGGCGGTGCACAAATGCTGCGCAGCTAGCGCCATTCGACGGCCAACACCGCGGTTCCTGGTGTGTCCGCTGTGCCGTGCGTGTGATCATTGCTTGTACAGCCCTCTCGCAGTGTCCGGAGCAAGTATGGTGGGTCTGACACACCGGTGTCAATGTGTTCTTTTTTCCATTTCCAGGAGTGTACATATAGTTTCCTTCTGTCTCATGCTGTTCCTTAACACTAGGGTAGTGAAGTTTCCGACATCCTTAAAACTGCGGAAATTGTTCTTATTGGCCTCACAAAATTTTTAATATTTGATTTAAATAAATACGAGGGTTATTCGGAAAGTTAGGAACGATCGATCGCGAAATGCAAAAAAAGTGAAAATTTGAAGAAGCTTTGCACAGATGCGCTAGGCACTGTCTAGTACGCCAATCGATCACATCATGTCGCTCGTTTCAGTTCTGAGTTCACAGTGAGAACGTAAAGATGGCTAGAAACTAGCGTCTTCTGCCAAGTATGAGGGACTGGCGAAAAATTTCGCCTGAAGCTATGCAATCCACATAACATAACTGTCGTGATGTTCTTTGTACACGAAAAATTTGGCCGCACTCTACAGGGGCAATGAAGCCTGCAGCGTTTTCCATGGGAAATGTTTGACATCCACAATTTAGCCCGTAATTGGCTACCCCTGAGGTTCATCTCTGCTCAGATGAACCGCTGACTATGAAGACAATATTTTGACACAGACAACGAGCTGCAGTCCTGAGTAGAAAATTGTAGAAAATCACTGGCGGCTGTCTTGTATAGCGAGAGAATTGAAAAGTTGGTACAATGCTACGACAGATGTCTACGTCTGAGCGGCGACTGTGTAGAGAAGTAGCTGGAAGGCGTAGCTAACCGTTGCAAATAAAACAGTTTTGATTTTCACTGTGGTTTCCATTTCGCGTTGTACCGTTCCTTACTTTCCGAATAGCCCTCGCTCGTACTTTATGTAATTATTTTTACACGTTAATTAATATATTATTTATTTCTTTATTTCAACAACGAGGTATCTTACAAATTTATTGTTCCTGCAGCTAAAAAGTTTCTTAATCTGTAGACTTTCATTTTCGTTCTGTTTGTAGAACGTTTTAGGCACAGTTAGTGCATACGGTACCTATTATTCTAATATGTGCTCTACAGAGGCAATTGTTCTACTTTTTACTCAACTCATTGTAATCTGCTAGGCGCACATAGCACAGGTATCTTCTCTTTTAAGCCCACATTTCCTGCAAATGCTTTTGTAGCACTTCACAAAGACGCCGCTAGTTGTGATGCCTTTGCAGAGGCTGATCTGGCTCATCTTGTTTCTAGATGATTTTTCACCAGTATACCACTTCTGTTTCTGTTCTTCTCCTTTGCTCTTTCGTTCTCTTGAGTTCATTCGCAAGAATTAGTGTATTCTTCCTCTTTGTTTCCTTCTTCGTTATTATTTTGTGAATGACTCTTGTACAAGCCATGTATCAACCATTTCCTACATGGAGTCTTTGCAGTATGCGCAAACAAAGAACATACATATCAACAAATATTCAAATGTTTATGTATTCGAGAAAAACGTACGATTTACGCAGGAGAGAGAGCAGCAAAAATTGAACAGATCATAACGTGTTTGTCCAATTCTGACCCTAATACAAGCAGCTGTTTGGCTTGGTATTGATTGACTGAGTTGTTAGGTGCCCTCCTGAGCGATATTCTGAGCCAAATTCTGTCAACCTGGGGGGTTGGATAGCCAAAATCCCCAGATAACTGGAGGACCTTGTCCATACTGACTGAAACGTTCTCCGTTCGGGAGACACCTGGCGACCTTTCTGGCCAAGGCAGAGTTTGACACGCACGAATACAAGCAGTAGCAGCTCTTTCAGTGTGCAAGCGGGCATTATCTTGCTGAAATGTGAGTCCAAGATAGCTTGCCATGAGGGGCAATAAACCGATGCGATGAATATCGTGGAAGTATCCCTGTGCTGTGATGGTGTCGCAGAAGACAACAAAAGAGGTCCTGCTATAAAAAGAAACGGCTCCTCAAACCATCACTACTGATCGTTGCGTCGTATGGCTGGCGACAGTCGGGTCGATAGCCAACCACTGTCCGTGGCAATCCAGACACGTATTCGGCCTCTTATTCCAGAAGAACTGTCCTCAGTGACGAGTCCCGCTTCGAACTTAGCCCCGATGACCAGCGAAGTCGTCTCTGGAGACCTTTCATTTCATTAACCACGTTCACGTGGTACTTCTTAGTTGACTGTTATCGTTTCAGGTTTCTTCTTTACTTACGGACACTTGAACGTGCAGCGTACTCAGAGGATTAACATTTATATTCTTCTTTCTTTGGTATGTAGTCATAGCGCAGTCTGTGTTGCCAATCGGGCGCAGGACGGTGGTGGAGATCACCTCACATTTTGGTTCGTTACCCCATCAGGGATCTCACGACGGATCTTGTTCCTTGTATCAATTATTAAAGTTTTCTTTTCTTCGAGCTTCTTAGCAAGTTGAGCGGAAATGCAGAGGTTGTCTGTCGTCACGTTTCCTCCATGATTTAGAAATGGCTCAATGACACGCACAGCGATGTACCCTCCCAGTGATTTCTTCTCCCTATCTGTATTCTCATTTGAGAGGTATGGGAAAGAATTACGTATGTGCTTTGTCGCTACGTCGGAAGCAATCCAGTATTTCAGAGCACATTTTTAGAACAGAAAGAACAGCCTTGGTGGCACTTTTTGTTGTGATATTAATAACAGTTTCAGTAAAGAGAAAGCAGTGCTGATGCTCACAGAAAATGGTGGTGGAAGGTCTACGATGTATTTGTCTAAGATTTCTAAACTCCTTACTATGATCTTCACTAATGTGATAGGCTGTTTCACCTTTCAGGTCTAAACATCTATTACGGTTGCTGTACCAGTGCCACTCTGATAGTCACGGAATGGAACGATTTTAATTATAAGCATAACTTTTGCACGTATGTCACCTCATGCATACATGATGGCTATTAATTTTACCAGTTCCTCAAGTGACACGATCCAATAATTCTTTTTGGTCCGTTTCGAACATTTCATTCTGTATATGTTTTCATGAGAAGCAGCATTTCTTTGTCAAAAATGAAACGGTTAGAAATGATGACAGAGTCGTCTACTCACTGGCAAGAGTAAGTAGTGGGAACTTCTCTTAGAACGAGAACGTCCACAGCCGATCTTCTTTCAGAAGATAAGAAACTGGCAGTCTCCCGTTCGGTTCCATCCCTAGCGATCATCTTTGTAGAGGCACTAACTCTGGCCTGATGTGCTGGACGAGGTGAGGATTGGCGTAGATCAACATACTCCACTACTACCTCCTCATTCATAATGTCCTTATCTTCATCTTCACTTGTCTGAGGTACAATATCCTCATCTTCATCAGTGAAATCAGTTTCCGATTCAATCTCGGAATTCTGTAAGGGACATAACAGTTCATCATCAGAAAGTCCACGCTAATCGTATATGTTCGGAAACATCTTTCACAGTCAACTTGAATGGCACTATATCAGCTGTGGCAAATTAAATAGTGCACGTGCCAAGATTCAGGAATGAGCAGCAATAATTCTCCTTTACTGCAGGCTACTGTCGCTTCATTGTTGGATTATCCGCAAAAGTTGAGAAGAGTCATTACAGTGGTGTCAAATTGACCCCTGAGACCGTTCTAGGTATACAGAATGAAATGTCGAACAAAATATAGTTTTTGAAAATCCAATACATAATTGTAAAAAAAGTGAAAAACTGGAAAAGTCACATGGTTTGAAGAACGAATAAAATAAATTGCAACAATAAGGATGGATAGGAATATAGCAATCAGTTGCACTCTCATTGATGTGGCTATTGATTGTTCTTGCGTATCCAAATTACAACTGTAAATAGCCATCTTCAGTGCTTAATATCTGCAATCTGGATATGTAAGAATTATGAAAGAAAAAGGAAAAACGAATGGGAATGCGACTGATTGCTGTATTCCTATCCTTCCTCATAATTACATACAGTCGCTCTGCGTAACGGTTCAGTGTGGAACCAAAGTTGCTAAATTAGAATTGACATTGAATAAATAAGTACGACAGTAGTTATGTTGAATCCTTCCACCGCTATAGTGTTAATATCCCTATGCCAGTGTCCTCAGTTCCGTAGTAAAGAAGTCCGTACGCTGCCCGAAAATCACCGAAATAACTGCTCGTTAACACCCAACGACAATCCGATACGTGGTTGATATCATCCAGATCCCTGTCTCTATGGGTTTTGACAAATCGCCTTTGGCCCACACACTTCTATCACCCCTTCATTATTTCCACATCCAAATCTTCACCACAGCATCGCTATCTACAGACCTACAAAGCTCTCATCAGGGACGTAGTGTTCGACTTCACCAACGATCAAAATAAACTAATTCCATAAACTAATTTCTATTCCGTCCTAAACATAAGTGAAGTGCGCACCAGAAATAATTCCAGCCCAACCTATCTTGTCCGGCCATCTTTGTCACGTAACTTCCAGAGTGGAGCACCCGGCACATTTCTTGTAATATATAAGTATATTGCAGTAAGCTGCTTGCATGATATCAATTGGTAAACCACTTAGACTTGTCAGTCTCTTTCAGAAGTATTGGCAAGAGGTAGCTTCGAAATATTTGTGTCTGGCTCCTACCATAAATTTGTTCCTTTCCTCCTGTCCTCCCCTTCTCTGTTCTTTTAATTCAGCGCATAGAGAGCATGTGAACGTATTGAAGATAATTCTGGTTGTTGCGTTAAGATTTTAAGGTGCTCTACACAACCCCTAAAACTAGATAATCAGGTTTGCCTTTATCATATTCTGTCCAAAAGGATGCAGTTCACATGTTGTTAAAAGATGTAATGCATTGAAGAGTTATCTCATCTCGACTGAGGTCTGGTAATAAGACAGAGTTCAGACTAAAAGTACCTTCTTCGTACTCGTCTCTCACCATTTGAGAAGGTCCTCGGAAGGACCAATCGTGATTCTTCGGCTTAATTTCAATGGAGATACAAAATACGAATGTACACAACGTTTGGTTTCGGGCCCGCTGTTGTTAACAAAGAAAGTTGTTTTCTTTTTTACTTCTGATCGTAGAGAAGGGTGCTTGTAGACCGCTACGCTTACTGCAGTTGTTTGATCCCGATTCCTGGGTGTCCAGAGCCTGAAGTTCTTTCGCCAACACATGAAAAGTTACGCCGTATTCCGGGAGCTCACGTAGAACAATTCGAGGTTTACTTCGCCGAATCTCCTCGGACTTCTGGGCAGCAGGTCGTTCGGGCACTGTTTCGATTTTCTGGTCTTATTGGATCGGAACGAATGACTGCAGCGCTATTGGACCGTGCGTATCCTTGCGGCTCACTGCGTAACGCACTGTAGATGGGCTGCCGAGGACTGCCTCAGCACGATTGCGAGCGCATGCGCGAGCGCGCACACACAAGTAAATACGCAGAAGCACAGGAACAAAGCACGCCGCGCACGGGAAAGCATCTGCGTGGTCGTAATGCTGCGGGCCATTACGGCCGGCCTGACCTCAGGTTGCTACACGTGCCGACTCAGGGTGTTGTTTGTTAGATCACGAAATATGTTTGATACTTTTGTAACGAGATAACTGTTGACAAGCAGCACGTTATGACGAACCTGAATATACCAAAAATTACGAGCATTTAGCTTCGTAATGCTGCAGATCGATACCTAATTTAAATAAATATCACTCTTGCTTGTCTCTCAAAGGCTCTTAGATTCAATTATTTATAATGCATGATTTGCACCCAGTGATACACATTTTGAATCTGTATATACTGAACAAATGTAAATCGCAAAATAAAGTAGGAGTTGGGCGGCGTAAACGAAGATAGCAGGCGTGTTTGTACATCTGAAAAATGACGTCTACTCAAATTGCTTGCCAGTCCCACAAGAGTGGTGCTACTAGCACCACTATGAACATGCAAATCAGGTTTGCTTAAATACAAGCATAAGTTGTCGTGAGCGTTAATGACATTTGAGATTGGAAGTGGTGCGTTGATGTTAGTCAAGAATGTCTTTAAGGCGACAACCATGCCATTATCAACACCTCACTGAGTTCGGACGAAGTTGTACGATAGGGCGACTACAAACTGGATATTCCTTCTACGATATTGCAGAAAGGCTTGACAGGAATGTAGCCACTATACATGACTGCTGGCGGTTGTGATCACGAGAATATACGGTCGCAAGGATACATACGTATCACCTAGACAGATTGAAGCCTTCTGGCTCTCTCTCACATCCCACCAGTCAGCCTTTTTGGTGCATGAGCAGTATTCAGTAATAAAAAAGGTAATAATAATAATAATTATATTACATATTTAAACTTTCCGTCATTGATGGAAGGAATGAATGCAATTGTATGGTGTTGGAATCAGCAATAAATTTACCTCTGACTGCAAAAATGATCTTCAGTTATTTTTGCTTTTTACTGTGCCATGATCGACTTCAGGACTATCAGCCTGTAGCAGAGAGTCAATAAAATGTAGACTGGCAGTGGCAAGAAAAGCATATCTCATAGAGGGGGAGAGAGAATATGGAAATCTCTGCGCTTATCTCCATGTGGCCAGGATAGCTGTGAATATGTTGCCCAAATATGATCAAAAAGCGAACATCACATATATAGCGAACATAGGTATTCATTACAAGTTCCAGTCACCGTGAACATTTCTGAGAATGGCGTTGGAGGCTAAAATCGCTGTAATCAATTACGGGAAATATAAATATTTGTAAAAGTTTCTTTTTCAGATCAAAAGTGAAGAGCTTTTTTCGTTCATTAGCTCACGGATAGATGCTGATGCCTTCTTGCACATTACGCTTACGTAGTTCAATTTAATTTTTCAACAATAATTACTCCTTGGCTCTTTGCTAAAGAAGAGAAAATCACATTTGTCCCATGCAAGGTTATAGATGGTAGGGATTCTTGATATTTCAGGATAATGAGCCTAGAATCACCAGCACATCTGAAATTTTGGATAGATTCAGCTTTTACCTTGTATCCTGCGTCCAATCTGAAAGGGCACATAGGTCGGTATTGAAGTCTACAAGTTTATTGGTTTCTCACTTACTGTCGATGCAACAGGAGGTCATTGGCATACATGTGGTATTTGCAGTAGGATAAAACTGATGACACATCATTAACATTCAATGAAAGGAGTATAGGACCTAATACTATTGACATCAATAATTAAACTACATCCTTCAATTCAAAGAAGTCAGTTGAATACATTGGAATTACATGGAAAGAGTGCATAGTTTTTTATGATTCAACATTCTTGTGCAAATCTTACTGAACAAAGGCCTAGATTCCCTTAGTTACGTTTTGTAGAATTGCAAAGTCTCCACCACAGCTCAGAAGCTGTCCCCACTCATCAAGAAATTGTGTGTTACCTCTTAAAAATATCCTAATTTGAATGGAGGAGAGTTTGGCGCATGACACTTGGGAAGACAACCATGTGCCATTTAGTAACAAACGTTTAAAACATTTTCTCCGTGATTTGACTCTTGGAGGGCGTGTAGGGGTATTTAGCAGAGAACCAAGAGTAAACCGCGCGTGGAACGCGTTTTGTGAAGAAGTGGGTCTTACAACGTTTGACATTTTCACTTGTTGGTGCTAATACTCAATAATACTTTAATGAGAGTCTGTTATCAATAATTTGTAAATGCGCAGCATTTTGTCATATCATCTTGTAGTATATCTGCTACAATTCCTTTGAGAAGTAATGTGTCTAACCCAAATATGGCACGTTTTCAGGAACATCAGACAATCATATTTACCATTCAAAAAGAACAGAAAGTCTTTTAAAATATAATCACAATAACGGCTAACAAGTTATCTACTTTATCAGGCATGTGATGATGGCTGTAGCAGAGAGTCAATAAAATGTAGACTGGCAATGGCAAGAAAAGCATATCTCATAGAGGGAAACTGGTTAACGTCAAATATAAATGTGATGGAAATTATTATTTCAGTTATTTCATGTGGATTGTGCCATGGGCTACACTACTTCTTCACACCGAAGTGTTTAGTACAGTAGGTATTGTAGATGGTTCTTACCTCAAAAGATATCCTCTCCAGAAGTTAAGTGATACGTGTAGCAAGTTTGAGTAAAATCGGTCCAGTGCTTTAGGAGTAGACTTGGAACATATATACACCCATCCATAAATACACAGATATATACATCGATTTATATAACGTGTGGATGTTATCCACTGAGCAGTAAGAACCTGAGGTACAAAACAGAGTATGACAACACATCGTTTTATCACTTGTGCGAATGCAGTTCTCAAAATGTGAATTAATAGGTTTTGACAGCTAGCTTATAAATAGTTATCAACGAGTAGCCTGTGAATCAGATAAGTCATCTTGAGTAAAATCGCTACAGTAGTCTACCAGTATTCAGCCCTTGGGCAATGGCTTTCCTCGCACTATATCAGTGATATTCCATCTGTGCTATACTGTGATAAAAGGCGATTATGTGCTGACGTACTGTGACGTAAAACGATTATGTGCTGACCACATCTAGATTTCCTTTGCTCCGTCCCTAAGAGTCTTCGTGCTGACGTATCATCTATGGAAGACGACTTCTTCCAGAATCATGAGGGACACGAAACATGGATCTTTAATTTAACCCTGAGATGACACATTCTTTCTCCATGCAACACCGAAACTAGGTCAAAAAGTTTCGTGAAGCAGTTCCTTCAACACTCCTTGACGACAGCCATTATTTATTTTTCATCGTTCTTCTGAATGGTTTGATACAGCCCGCCACGATATCTGTCCTGTACCATCCTCTTCTCGCCAGAAGAACAGATGTACCAAACGACCAAAGTTTTTTGTTGAATATTTTCCAGTCTCTATCATCCTCTACAGTTTTTAATCTTCACAGATGCCTTTAGCACTGTAGAGGCTATTCCGTTTTACTTTAGTAAATATCCCGTTACCTTGTCCCATCTTCTTCTCATTCTTTTGCATATTTCCCTCTCCTCGTTAGTTTGGCGAAGAACTTCCTTAAGTCTTATAGGTCTATTTATTTTTCTACACTCATATAGCACTAGATTTCAAACAATTTAGTTTTCTTGTTTTCCTGTTTTGTCACAGTTCATGATTCTCCTACAAAGAATGGTGTGCTCTAAACGTTCTTGTACATTCTTCCTCAAACTGGAATACACTCCTTGCAATAGCTGGTCTCCCTTATACGTCCTTCTCGCTTCGTCCTCTTGTGTTATTTTTCCTACAAGGTGGTAGAATTACATCACATCCTCTATTTCTTGGTAACCAATTCTTGTTAAGTTAATTGTTAGTCTGATTTCTGCTCCAACTCATTCATTTCCTGTATCTTACGTTTAACAGCAATGTTTTTCTGTACTCGTTAGACTGTTCAAAACATTCAACAAGTTATGTAATTCTTGTTTGTTTCGCTTTCACTGAGAATAGGAACGACATCAGTGGTCTTATCATAGATGTCCTCTTTTTATTCCAACCGTAAACTTGTCATTTTTTTCCGTTACAGCACCTTCGATACGTGCACTGAAAAGTATGCATCCATGTCTTAAGGCATTTTTAATCTGAGTGTTTCATTCTTGGTCTTCCATTATTATTGTTAGTTCTTCGATTTTCTAAATATTCTATAATACCCGGATTTCCCTATAGCTTACACCTACTTTTCTAAGAAGTTTTAAGATTTTGCACAATTTTACATCGCTTTTTCTTGGTCGCCATGTCTTGTGAGGATTCCATTACCAAGCGAAAAGTTTCTCTCAAGACTTTACACTTCCAATAGCCAAACTGGTCGACATTTCACAGAATCTTAAATATGTTCTGTTCTTCTGTCTATTATTCCTGTCAGCAACTTCAACCCTTAAGATTTTGAGGTAACTGTGCGATGATTATCGCACTTACATGCTATTGCTACCTTCAGGATTGTGGGATGATGTTTTACTGATTCTACCACGATGATCAATTGTTTGGTCGTCACTACCCCCATTGATTCTAGACGTTCTGAAGGGAAGTTATCTACACGTTTCCACCCTATTCAATCTCAGGTTTTCATAGTTCAATTAAATCCTGAGTTAGAAACTAGGTCTCCTGTATTTTCCAAATGGAATCGCATTTCTTTATCCTTCACTTGGACACACGGTTCCTCCATCACGCAGAGGTATTCACGGTACTCTCTCTATCTAATAGCTCTGTGCTATGCGTTAAAAATGAAATTCCTCTTCCTCTCACTGTAGACGACTTTCCTTTTAACTTCACTTCCTTTGACCACTTTGTATGTTGACTGCGGCCTTCAGACGACTATTAGTTTTCCGATATCTTCATATTTACCTCATTGTCTACCATTTCCTTCATTAGCGACGTACTGCTATATTCCTGTGCTTTTCTGGAAATTATGTGCTTCCTTTTTTCATTGGTAAACTGAAATATTATTTGAGAAATGGCCATTATGCTTCAATTAAAACTCCTACTGTGGCATTCACTATGGCAGTATTTACAACCTTAGACAAATTGAAGAGCATCTCATTCCCCAATGTTTCGATATCCCATTTTGTTTCACGTTGTTTTTTCCGAATGATTTTCTTAGACTTCTGTCTACTCTTCATTGTTACCATATTGTCATCGGAAACAGTATCTACTCTTCAGTACGCCTTACAATCCACCACCTTATTTCGGAATCTCTGTCTCACTGTAATGTAACCCAGGTGGAATCTTCCCGTGTCGCCAAACCTTTTCCAAGCAGAGTACCTCCTCTTGTGATTTTTGACATTGTATTCCCTGTTAGTAGCTGAGATTCATGAAGAGTTCAGTTTGATTTCCTCCTCTCTGATTCCTACCACTGGTCCCCCATTATTGTGTTTCCTCTATTCCCTCCCCTACAACAGCGACCCATTGCTACATGATAATTAATTTTCATCTCCATTTGTATCCTGTATTACTCATTTTCCTAATATATTTTATTTAGCTCTTCATTTTCTACTTGTGACATCAGAATTTATACCTAAACATTGTCCATTTCCATTCGCTTGCTGCCTATTCTCATGAGAATAATGCTATATCTGAATTGTTCACAGCGACTCACTCCCTGCACTACCATTCCTACTTCCGTTACGGGATATTCAGCTGCTGTTGATACGGCAATATATTCTTCTAACCATAAGTCCTTATCTTCTGTCCATTTCGTTTCTCTATCACCCACTACATCTACAATGAGACTTTGCATTTTCTTTTCAAATTTTCTATGTTCCCTACTACATTAGAAATGATAACATTCCACGCTCACCTCCCAGTGTGTCACCCTTTCCTTGGTTAATCCTATCATTCTCTCGTTGTCACCTCCATATTGGAAGACTCATCCGGGAGATCCAAATGGAGATCACATGTTTTGTGGTTACACATTATGCGTCCTTAATGCAGTGGTTTCCATTGCCTCCTGCATATTTATGCCGTTGATCATGGCTTATTCTCCGCAGTTTCCCACCCCAAAGGCATGAGGTTCTCTTGAAACAAGGTTATTATCAGAACGAGGATAACTGTTGAGTGAGGAGGGGAGGGGGACTTCTCGAATGAAACTGTGAACATGGGTTTCATAGTAGCACTACTGCTGGACGGTGGCGAAAAAAGCTATGATCCTAGGAACGATACATTTCTTATCAACTAGATGTACAAATACAGCTTCCCATTAGGGAAAAACCTTTTGTTCCACTTAATCGTTCAGTCAGTTTCTCGAAGTCCTGGTCAGTAGCAGGGACCGGAATCTGGAATAGATCCCACAGTATCTTAGAGAACAGAATAACATTTCCAGCTTCAGAAGACATTCAATGACATATATAATGAAGTAACAGTAATGATTACCATTATCCCAGTAAACGTTTGTTACCCTCGTACATTCTTCTTTCCAACCAGACCTTCCTGATTCCTATTTATAGCCTGTGAAGTCTTACATTTCCTTTCCCATAACTCGCTACATCAAGGTATATTTAATTTATACATTTTATCTCACTATCTTCAGTGTTATTATTGTCTATGTTATTATTATGATTATTATCATTATTACACTTGTCACTATTACTGGTAGTAGCAGCAGACATGAAAGTACTGCCAGTATTGTCTTTATTACATCATTGTCAGTTTTACTTAATCAAATTGTCACTATAGACGTATCATTTTAATACTATTTCTCATATTAAAATGGTTATTTCTTAGGTAACTATGAAGTAAAAATGATACGGTGTGTATAAAACCTTAGTCCGATGTAAGAGAGCATATGTCGATTCCAGTCAGAGCAGATCAAATAAATAAATAAATACGGGCGTGTAATACCTCCAAATCCTGTATGATCCAAGTGTCTCATACTCATCCATCTCAAATAACTTTTAAGAATTCTTACTCTGAAACAAAGTGGAAAAGTGTCTATGTATTCAAAATATGAAAGGCCGTGGCTCATATATACCATGCTGTACTTCGTGTCAACCACCAGCCATGTTTATCAGTTGCAAAACGCAAAGACCTGTTGATGAAGGTCCCATTTCTTCCTCAACAGCACACTGAGCTCTACAGGAAACTACGCAATACCTGACCCAAAGAATGGAGTTGTGTAAGAAAGAAAAGTCAATACTAAGAATTTTCTCTTGAATTTTCTTATTCCCTTACACAAAATAAAAAAGATGTGGTAAATGAGTTTTGTTGTCCCACATTTGTACCAGTTAAGACATTACTGCTGTATTACTGCAGTAAAAAGAGTGCATCAACATTTACGGCAAGTGAACCTAAAGTTTGGTTTTCAACACTTAGAACCAGTAAGTTCCTTGCTATGCCAGTTAAAATTTTCTTAAAAATTATTTTATACAATAGTTATAAGGTTCTCTGTACAAAATTTGAACAGTTTTGCAGACTCCCTTGAAGAAGCCAGCACCTAAAATCTAATCAATTTAACAGTGAAAGGGATAACCCTGGCGACCATTTGAAACAACTCTCTCAGTACAGACGGTGGTAACAATTTGCTTTATCATGACCATAACGAAAATAGTAATTTAATACCATTAAAGCTTTAATAATTCTTCCCGTAATGCATTTTTTCATATTTAAAAACATTCTTTGCAATGTGGTTCAACATAATTGTAAGGATAGGGAGTGAAGATCCGGCCAAATCGATCTAAAAATATTGAGACGCCCTGCTAAACCCGCAGGACAGGACAGGTAGTTGAAATTGTGGAAAGAGGCCAAAATAAGCGGCTGTCAGTTACACTCGAATATACAACTTTATTTATTTGATCAAACATTACACAAGAGCCAAGACAAATTATTAAAAAACACAGCATTAATTTTTGGAACTTAATTACCGGCTGAATGCGCCCTACAATCTCATGCCTTAAGGGCAAGACCACTTTAGTTTAGAATCCGCTGAAAGCCAATAACTTAAGACTCAAACCAAGATTAGAAATTTAAAAGGCAGAAGGCCTTATCTTAAATCAGTTCTTTCAACTAGGCTGAAGGCGTAAATTATCTCACACTTTAAGAGCAAAACAACTTTAATTAAAAAAAAATCGGCTGAAGGATCAACTCTTAAGACTCAAACCAAAATTAAATTTTTAAAAGGCAAAAGGCCTTATCTTAAAACAGTTCTTTAATTAGGCTCAAGGCCGAAACAATCTGACACCTTAAGAACAAAACAACTTTAATTTAAAAATCGGCTGAAGGCCCATAACTTAAGACTTAAACCAAAATAAATTTTTAAAATGCCAAGGCCTTGCTTTAAAACAGTTCTTTAAATTAGGCTGAAGGACCAAACAATCTGACACCTTAAGAGCAAAACAACCTTAATTTAAAAATCGGCTGAATGCCCATCACTTAAGACTCAAAACAAAATAAATTTTCAAAGACCAAGGCCTTACGTTAAAACAGTTCTTTAAATTAGGCTGAAGGCCCAAACAATCTTATGCCTTAAGTGCAAAACAACCTTAATTTAAAAATCGACTGGAAGCCATACAAATACAAACAACGAGAACAAATAAGAAAAGGCAGTATACCTAACGGCGCTCAGAAGTTTCCGGGCGTCGGCCTGGAATTCAAACACTAACACTCGCTTAGGTGTGACAGGCAGTCGGCCCAACCATTCTCGATCCGACGACAACCCAACCGACGGACAGTCAAGGGAACCACCGACATGATAACAGCTGCTTCACCCGACCAGCACACAACAGGGAGTTCAATGGAACAACGTAGGAAGTATTGGCGCCAACAACCAGTTATACATTGAGCTGTCAAACTACACACCATGCTGGACAGCAACAACACGATGAGGAAAATACGCTGCCTCAATTTACGTCAACGGCCAGGGCAGGTAACCGGAACGTTAACGGCCACAAGGCAGAAGATTCCGCTGGTGCACTTCAATTCAAAATAACCAAGTACAGTTAAATTCGACCACAGGGTGGCTAAAACTCGCCAACTTGAAAACACACGTTGTTGCTCGCGGGAATGTCCCAACAGCCAACAATGAAATCAAAACGACACAATGCGAACAGTCGTGACTTGCTGGTAGATTAAGTCAAAACTCAACTTTCGTGTCCAGGATCGGTGAGCCACGGACCTCGTAGCAACAGGAACAGCACCACACAGTCCGGCCACGCGTAGACGGCGCCAGAGACCCCTGCCAAACTACGCGCCGCGCACATTTCCTCGCTGCTCCACGCAAACCGTCCAACTGGTCTCACACAGCACAAATGTTCAAATATGTGTGAAATCTTATGGGACTTAACTGCTATGGTCATAAGTCCCTAAGCTCACACACTACTTAACCTAAATTATCCTAAGGACAAACACACACACCCATGCCCGACGGAGGAATCGAACCTCCGCTGGGACCAGCCGCACAGTCCATGACTGCACGGCCCTAGACCGCTCGGCTAATCCCGCGCGGCGCTCACAGCACAGCCGGAAACTATAAGCGCCAGGCCAAAGATAGTACAAGGTGCGAATATCGATACATACCGATGCTGCCACTCATGGAGATAGAGGATAACAGCATAATCGCTATAACCGTGGGAGACTAAACAGAGAATAGCAACGAAGGTTTAATCCAACGCATAACATGAGCCAGCCACGGCTCAAATATGGTTCCTTATAGTTCTCTGCATTTACTGGTGTAGAACAAAACGTTCAATATGAGGTGATACATAACGCTCATTCTAGGTAGGGCAAAGGCGTTTCGATTGATTTCAGTCAGACTATAGGGTAGGTGCATTGATTAAATTTAGTGCTGTTCCGAGTAGCACCATGCAACATTACTTTCACACGACAGCTCGTAGAAACTATATGGAAGGGGGGGGGGGGTGCTATATTAGGTATTCTGACTAACTTTGCCAGCCTGCACTATTGGAGAGCGAAACAAAATGGAGATCCCGTGACGCCTTTGTATAACAGTGACAAAAACACAAATTATGTTATCTACTGTCAGTTCAGCGACAGTATGAATCAAGCCTGCCGCGAACCTTAAAATTTAAGATTAATTAATAACTTTTAGCATTTACGGGTTATTGTTTCACATCAAGAGATGCAAACAAACGGCTTGGATCGACAGGGTGTAATGGCGGGAACACATGGACTCCGTTAACATTCACAATAACGGCTCAATGAAAATTATTAAATTATTATGTAAGACATGGCTGACTCCCATCTGAATTTCAATATCGCACTACACAAAACTAAACAACATCTGAATAACTTTTAAATTTATGTACCATGTGGACTACTGTTACCACTACTGCACACACATGGCCAAGTCTCACTTAACAAAGAAACAAGTAAAATTCGTTATTGTTGGCTAGAGAGCGGTCAGGTAATTCTATGTAGGTCACTAATTTAACGTAGACATGAGTCTAAACGTATACATTTCCTTAGACAGCAATAAAAGTATGAGATATAGAGCAATAATGAAAAATAATTGTCTTCAATTATTGCTCTAGATTTCGCACTTTTACCCCTGCATAGAGAAACGTATATGTGTGGACTCATTGTGAAATATGTACGTGTCCACCTTAAACTGTTAACCTAGGCCTTGGGCTATGGCAAGTTCCTTCCGATATCCACTACTGTAATACGCCAAGATGATATTGCTTTACGCCATGTATTATGTATCGATGTATACATCACAAGCAAACAGTTACGTAAAATGGCACAATATTTGTATATGTCAGTGTAATGTACAACGATGGATGAAAAATATAGCCCATTAATTTAGAAATTGAAGAGGTAAGCATTCTTCCGTAATCTTATTAAGTGAGCTGTTGTCATACACTTATTTACATCGTGTCCCACTTACGTCGCTCATTTAGCCTGTAACAAAAGTGTAACGTTCACTACCTTATTAGAAATAATTTTCGCGGTCTTATAAATCGACGAAATATTTTTGCCCAATGTATTTCCCTGTTATGTGACTAATAATATACTATTTCCCATTTTAAATGATTCACTTCGCATTTTTACACGAATGGTTTTAGACACCCTATATAATGAAACTTCCTGGCAGATTAAAACTGTGTGCCCGACCGAGACTCGAACTCGGGACCTTTGCCTTTCGCGGGCAAGTGCTCTACCAACTGAGCTACCGAAGCACGACTCACGCCCGGTACTCACAGCTTTACTTCTGCCAGTACCTCGTCTCCTACCTTCCAAACTTTACAGAAGCTCTCCTGCTGCAGAGTGAAAATCTCATTCTGGAAACATCCCCCAGGCTGTGGCTAAGCCATGTCTCCGCAATATCCTTTCTTTCAGGAGTGCTAGTTCTGCATGGTTCGCAGGAGAGCTTCTGTAAAGTTTGGAAGGTAGGAGACGAGGTACTGGCAGAAGTAAAGCTGTGAGTACCGTGCGTGAGTCGTGCTTCGGTAGCTCAGTTGGTGGAGCACTTGCCCGCGAAAGGCAAAGGTCCCGAGTTCGAATCTCGGTCGGGCACACAGTTTTAATCTGCCAGGAAGTTTCATATCAGCGCACACTCCGCTGCAGAGTGAAAATCTCATTCTGGACCCTATATAATATTTATTAGTGCATTTTTGAGGAGTCTGTTACCATATGGTGGTACTCCTCTGTATCACTCTGTTATCCCAACAGGTATCCGGTGGGATTTAGCCGGCAGCTATTTCAGACCCATGGGGTTTTTCATGATGTGCCGCACTTCTGTTACTCTGAATTGCAACGGAGATACAGGTATACTTTCTAAACTTGTACTCACTTTTTAATATGAGATAATATTATCTTGAGCATATTTTGGAATCTGTGTATTTGTTATAACAGCTTATGTGACGGTAACAATGCTTTATTTCAAATTCACAGCCGTTTCCATGGTACGTGAACAAACGTATGGTGTATCGCATGGCATGATTTCACAACGTGTATTATGTTAAATTCGAAAGAAAATTCTCACAAAAGGCGATATCAGCTGCACAGAATCTTTTTGGGAAAACGTTAACACAGTTTAACGCACTCTGAAACCTCAAGTGGGCTCAGAACAGATTGCACGCACACATGTGTTGATCACTGCGGTTCCAGTACAAGTCACAAAGAAACTGCCTAAAAATTTATAAAAGAACTGAGTGTAAATACCATAGCCCGGCTTCTGTTCCCTTCAGCGAGCATTTAAGGGGCTCCGGAAAGGCTCAAAATCATGAAAAGTTCAATTTTTACTTTTTTGCGTTTTCTGAATCTGCAGACTATTTATTACCTTTTAATAGATATATAATTTATTCAATTCCGAAGACTAAAACCATTTGTAAATTTTTTTTGAAATGTGTTCTACATGGGCGTGACCCACTGTGGCGCTGTTAAACTGCTGTCAAATGTTGTTATTATTAACGTCCGTGTTCATCAGGTACGTTTTAGTGATGTGAGATAAAGTATGTGTTGTGGCTAACCTGTGTTGGTTCAATATATATCGCTGGTGTGATTGTCGATTGTTTCATGTTTATTTACTCTATCGTTATCTCGAAAATATTCGTAATTAATTCTGTTTCTTGAGTCTCTGTTTTGTTGAAGCATAATAATGAGTAAAAGTAAAGTTATTAGAAATCCTCTGAAGGATTTAAGAAAAGGAGAAATGTTGGAAAGCCAAAGGTATGTGTTATTACTGTAAACAATAAAGACGATGAAAATCCCCAACATAGCTTGTGTCCCAAAGAAGAAGACAGTTGGTGTAAATATAACAAAGGATTGCTAACTGGTGAGGTGTACACTCATAAGCATAGTCTGCCTCATGCAATAATGGAGGTGATAAAACCTATTTTCAGAGACTTAGCAGCACCTGAACTGTTGAAAAAGTGTATTCACGGAAAAACTCAAAACCCCAATGAAAGTGTAAATAGTGTTATATGGTCGAGAATCCCCAAGACTGTATTTGTTGGAATAGAAACACTTCACTTTGGTGTGTATGATGCTGTTGCGACTTTCAATGATGGCAACATTGTAAGGTGCAAGGTATTTAGAAATATGGGAATGTAGATAGGTTCTAACATGGTACAAGCGATGCTTGCTTTAGACAAGGAACGCCTTCGGGCTGCAGACAGGGCTGTAAAGAGTCTAGAAATACAAGCAAGAGTAAACAGGAGGAGGAACAAGAGGAAGCTGGAGGAGGAGTTTGCAGAAGATGAAGATAATCCATCCTATGGACCTGGAATGCACTAAAAAGTTAATCCAATCTTTGTCGCTCGATTCCCAAAACTTTTATTTTCTCATACTAATTACATGTTTTCTAAGGATCTTCCAAACATATTTGTTTCAAACTTTCAGTAAATGTTACACAGTACCTTCTGCATAATTTAACACAGCCTTTTTCCAAAAAACTGTATATTTTTGAATATATAAATAAAAAATTGCAAAAAAATGTTGTGAATTTTCATTACAATTGAAAAAAAATCATCTTTAATAACTGAACTAAAATTTTGTAAAATCCCTGTATTAAGTTGTAGCCCATATTCCAATAAATAATCTGTAAAAATTTCAACTTCATACCTCAAATACTTTGTGAGGAAAGATGTAATTTATAAGCGTTATTTTAACATTGCAAGTATAGGGCGTTCCGGAGCCCCTTAAGATGATTCACCACCCAAGAAACTCTGAATTACTAATTGTTAATCTGCGCTCACAGAAATTGGGTGAACATGTACTCATGATTGCTTTACAAAAAAACTGATATGTAATTCAACTTCATCCCACGAAATTTCACTAATTAGGTAGCAGCTTATCACATTTTTAAATGAATATATTTTACTCATAATTATTCCCCAAACAGAGTGCCAACACTCATACCCAATAGTCACGACCACGTCCTACCAGTTACTTTATACCAACCAAATTACGACAATTAAACAGTTAGAAATTTTCCTGACTAAACTGACTCGAAATGACTCATTACGAAACTTATCGACAATGATATAACTCATTTTAATTCCATTTATCCACCGTATGAGGAAGAGGTTCACAGCCGTGTGCTCTACAGCAGTGTCCGCACCTGACGCCAGCTCGTCGAAGTTCCCAAGCATGGCGGACTTCTGGAGCCAACGAATGCTTGATCAAACTGAATGATGGGGAACCTTTGCTATTGACTGAAACCATGTGACACCCTCTACTCTGTCGACCTTTGCTGAAGCCTACAGTCACTGTTTAGCTTTGGCTCGGGTCCTACTTTGACAAAGCCCATTGCTTTCTAACAATCTTTGCTTAGACACCCTCACCGTTCTATGATCCATTGAAACTTCATGCAGTCACACACCGACGGAAGTATATGGACAGGATCTGCCACGAGTGACACACTGAAATAAAACAAAAATGTGTCCATTCTCATATCCGAGGGCCATACATCATGAGTGTAAATAAATAGAAAACTTTTCTTATACTACAGACGGCCACAACAATCAGTCTAGCGAAACGCTAAGATCTCTGGCATGCAAATAGCTTAAATGGAGCGTACTAACAGTGTCGCTTCAAACCCTAGAAATACAGAGTGTCTATCAAGTGCTCCGAAACAAACTGTACACTTCTGGGAAGTTGTGTGCCTACTCCATCTGAATCGCTGACAGGTCGCAGCCACTGACTGTGGAGACACCGCTGGTTGCTAATGGTGACTGCTCACCAATGTCCGTGCTTGTCCACAGCTCGGCTGCGGGGGCGCTCCTGTCATCACATGACCAATTCTCTATTCCCCCTCGAGGCACGAGTCTTACAAGTGACATGAAAGTTATCTCTGGAGGCGGAGAAAATTGACTGTACGGTTCAACAGGGCACAGTGTTTTTAGTTTTGCGAAAAAGACTGTGTAAAGTTTTCGATTAAATACTTTGTTTCTAATTTTTCAAAAAAAAGTGTTTCATTCTTCCAAAAGTATTAGTTTTCTAACAAGGTCTGTTAATGTATCGAGGAAGAGTCACCAGATTCTCGAAGAGCATCGACAGGACCTAACACCCTTACTTCCTTCCTTATCCGAAGAAGAAGTATGGAAGAGTAGTTTCTCGGTTTTTCGTAGAAGAGTTTCGTTTCTAATTTCCAAGAAGACTTTCTACACTAAATTCACGTACGAAGAAGCTCTGAGATAAGGTCAATGAACACAGGTCAAGGAAGCCCGATTCGGCGACCGACAATATGGGCTAAGGGGTCGATGGAAGCTCGATCATGTATGTTGCCGAAGTTGCTAACGAAAGTTTTTCGTTGACTACCGTCAATAAAGGTGCCCGTTTCAGACCGTCTAGCTGATGTCTGACCTGCTTGTCCGTGGATTCTGGCACGTGGTATTTTGGGGCTGAATACAAACTTCTCCGCCCCCCGCCCCCCACATAGACACATTTCCCTGGGCAAACCAGACCAAGTGGGTGGGCTTTGCCCAACCGCCAAGAGACCATATGATAAAACGTAGGCCCTGCAGCCCAAATTGGTATACTAGTTAGACCATACGAAGGCGACTAATATCTTTGTGAGGGAGCAACCAAAAACGAAAACTCACTTCAGTGAGCACTGAGCCAGAGTGAGAACGTGACTATCACGTCCCGGACGCAATCGTCTGTAAGATTGCATTTATTCACGAAATTAATTGCACGACGGCATAATATCTCGGAATATAGAAATAAGAGTGACTTTGCCGTCCGTGAAGGTTAACCTTCTACAAACTCCACCATGCAGTCGGCAAACTCGGAGTTCCTCTGTCGTCAAGTGTCACGAAAGTTTGATTCAAGAAACCGTAATCCATCAGTAAATTACATCGAGGGAAGACACCCAGCTAGAGCCACTGAATTATTTACTTCCAAGCCAGGTGCTCACAACTCAAGTGATGGAAGAAAAAGAAACCGCCACATTTAGTGATTACTTCTGTTACTGGTTACTCGTCTCATGATAGGCCCCTTAAAGTTACCAGGAATATCACAAGATTGCCAACTATGAACATCCTTAGCACAAGGCTCTTCTGATACCTGTGACATGTCAGAGAAAAGGCAATAAACCTTTTATGTTGGTGTCATTCGTAGTGGCAGTGTGTACTAAGAGCATTGAAAACTTTTTATCGACATCTAGGACGTACTCGGCAATCCAAATCTGTACACGTGTGTGAAGTGTTGGGAGGGTGTACTTAATGTGGTGTCACATGTGAAAGCTTCTTTACTTTCGTATCACGTATGGACTGCAAGATAAATGACTGCTGAAATGCTCCTTCTCTTGCTGCAGTTCGCCTGTTTTTGTTTTCACCGATGCAAGGGGAACATAAGGATGTTTGTGTATTTTGTAGTTAATGATGTAAGTAACCTGAAGTGGTGCGAAATAATTGCATAGAGTGTAATCACATAAGAATAAACAATTCAAAACAGCATCCATTTTCCATGCACCGATCATCTCAAACTGAAATTAAAGGAAATGAATGACGTAATTCTTGTATCTTTCAGTTTGAATCTTTCATACTGCTTTGTTGTGGAGGCACGGCACGGTGAAGTTTCAGAGAGTTCAACACAAGCACATAGTCGTGACCTCACGCTGCAAAACATTTACTGGAGCCTCCAGCGTGTTTGCTGTGGTGTCCAGCCTGCCGCCTCACCACATCACAGCGCCACGGGCAGGGACTCCATTACATTCTGGAGGCTTGGGGCCCAGAAGTTGTCAGCTTAAGTTGCGGGCGGTGGCTGCTGCCTGCAGTGCTATGTCCCTACCCACGCAGCGCTGGATGGCTCATTTCCACTGCGTAGAGAGAGCTCGTGCAACTCTGAGCAGCGCCGGGTAACAGTCTGTGACAAATAGCTCACTTATGCAGTTTTGACTCAACCTCGGTGAACTAAGTATATTTTACAGAGCTGTATCTACACATCAATGAAACGCTCGCATTAAATGCAGTATAATTAAAAAATATTTTAAAGGACAAAAAAATTTTAGTAAACTATATAGAAATTTAAATCGGTATCAGAAAATGGGTCAGTAAATTTAAACGTGTTTTATAAACCATATAAAAGAATAAAATTAAAAAGTTCGGCAAGGGACACAATGATCAGTGATATGGGAAAAACACAAAATTGGAACAAAACCATTAAAATCAAGAAACATAGCTTTAAAAATAGAAAACTAAATTTTATACTAGTGTTGTAAGGCTTAAGCGTAGAGAGAAGCCAGAGGGAAGAGGGAGAAAGAGGGAACGAGGTGGAGTGGGGAAAGAGAGAGAGAGAGGGTGGGCGGAGCAGAGAGAAAATAGAGCGAGAGAGGGAAGGAGAGATAGATAGATAGATAGAGAGAGAGAGAGTGAGAGAGAGAGAGATCAAAAACTTACAGCCTTTAGTTAGAAAGAGTTCTCCGTTAGGTTGGCCAAAAAAGAAAAGAGGTACCAAGAGAACACGCAGTTCCAACAGTTCACTCACATTCACATAATAAGAACAAACAGTTAGTGCCAATCCAGTAGTGGTGTTCTACAGCACTTAGGAAATATGAAAAACTACAAAACAAAAAATCATCATGTGAAAATTCGTCGATGTTTTATAAGCAAAGTGTCAGTGGTACATCAGGCCTGACAGAAGATGGGACGAAGCGCAGATTTCGGCCGGAAATAATTGCTAAGAAACTGATTCGACATGGTACACAAAACGGGTCAGACCGTTGTTGTAGAAGCAACGAAAAAAGCATGCCAAATCTAAAATAACGCAAAATCCCCAAGATTGCCAAAGTTTTACAGATGTTCGAAATATAGCGCGCACTTCAATGTGAGATGCTTTTAATAATTTTCACAACAAAATTCTTTCTCGAAATCTGGCAGAAAACCCAAAGAGATTCTGGTCACACATAAAGCACACCAGTGACAAGACACAATCAATACCTTCACTACGCGATAAAAACGGTGAAATCACTGATGACAGTGCCACTAAAGAAGATCTATTAAACACGGTTTTCCGAAACTCCTTCACCAAAGAAGACGAAGTAAATATTCCTGAATTCCAGTCAAGAACAACTGCCAAGAGTAGAAACATAGAATCAGATATCCTCGATGTAGCAAAGCAGATTAAATGAGTTAATGAAGGGAACGCCTCCGGTTGTAGTGGGACGCGAAATTGAAGCGTCACCCATCCACCAGTGTCAGCCCAGTTTGCAGGTGAATATAAATTTAATTTAGTGGTTTGTTTATGTATTTTTGTAATCTTTGTAATTGTTGTGAATTATCTAAAGTTTTGTATTTATTTTTTATGTTTCGTGTACGGAGAGGGCGGCGCAACGAACGGAGACAGCATCTTCCCTGCCGGGGCCAGAGAGAAAATTGCTGGCCACTATACGTCGCGGGTCGACAGCCAGAGAGCAACAGAAGATCCTGAAACAGAGTTGTTGCGTCGTGCTTCTAAAAACTGAAAAAATAAGAATTTGTAATGTTTCTACAACAATGACGTCATAGAAAGTTTAATTATGTTGTAAATGTTCAGTCCTATCTTGTCAAGGCTCATGTTCACGTCTATATGTAGTATATATGAAGATAATAAATTAGTGTATACTACAAAAGTATAAATACGTGTTCCGAGAAATTATTTATGAAGAATTATATTAAGGAAGGAGCATTACTGATTTATTTGACAAGATTATTGATTTTTGACCACGTTCATCGCGAGTTTGAGTCTTAAAAGTTTATTCAATGTGTTTTTAATATATATTAAAGCACATAACTTGCATTAAAATAATTTCTGAGAAGAAACAAACGACATCTAAATTGGAAAAAGTTTGCGCAAACCAATAGGACTGAGTGACGTAATTCTGTGAGTAAGACTCAAATGATGATGTTTTAATTACAGTTTCGTTCAAGAACCACTCAGAGACAACTTTAAAAGAATTTAAATAATTTTGAAGTGTGTTGTAACTGACGTAGGTGACGAAGTCTGCACATGGTCATATGTCAAAAGAAAACCATTTATACAAAACTTACGTCGTTACACTACACTGTGGCGACCATATAAACAGGACTTGTGTGCAACTAAGGCACACAGGTACGAAACAATTAAAACATCAAGAGTCCTTCGGAAGTCAACGAGAGTCTTCGTGGAGCCTTCACCAGCCAGCGGTGACTTCGCGGGTGTGGGCAACTGACGGAGTGCAGCCAAGCAGTACGGTCACGCAGTTATTCTACGAGAAGGCGCATCTGTTGGGCAGCAGCTGAACGCTGCAAACCCCGACAACCTTTTCCTCCCTAAACTAACAGGCCCAGTACGTCAGCTGGGGGGCGTTCCTCCGGCTGGTATTAGAGGTGTTGCTGAGGGCTTCGCCTGTCTACGGTGGGGCGGGGGGTGGTTGCAGTCAGTGACGTCTCCGGTGTTCGACTCAGCGTCCTGCCGGTTGCGGAAGCGTGGTCGCAGCATCTCAGCGGTTGCATCGACGGCTGTTACTTCTGCAGCCCGTAGCAGCACACTGATCATCGAGAACTACAAACTACAATATTAGTGTCCGGTGAGTCTGTTTTAAGTTGGAAGTGGAGTGTTGTACATAGGGAGTGTGCTTTAATAGGATTGTTGATTACAAGTCTGCGTGTGTAACTAGTTAATATCTTATAATAACGTCGGGAAGTGAAATGTCAGACGAAGAGCATTCTGTGTCCGATAGGAGCATGAGATCCCTTTTTAGGGCGATCGCTAAATTAAAACAATCTAACGAAGAATCTACTGCTAGATTAAAAGAGGAACTAAAACAGGAATTAAAACAGTCTAACGAAGAATCTACTGCTAGATTAAAAGAGGAATTAAAATAGTCTAACGAAGAATCTACTGCTAGATTAAAACAGGAATTAAAAGTCTAACGAAGAATCTACGGCTAGATTAAAAGAGGAACTTAACGGGGAGCTAACAAAATCGACACACAGGTTACAGGTACATCCTAATGAAACCAGTCGAGAATTAAGTGATAAAATAGAGGCTTCTAAAGTTGAAATGCAGGAAAAACTAGTAGGACTTAGTAATAAGATTGCTGATAATTGTAAAAGGTTAGAAGAACATATCCAGGAATCGCGTTAGGAAAAAGCTCGCATGCGAAATGATATTACTGACTTAACCAAGAGTCTAGATAATGTCAATGTCTTAGTTGTAAATGAAATAGAGAAAAATAACGATAAGTTACGAGATGAATTTTCTATACAAACAGAAACTGTTCGTAGAGAATTATTAGAATCTATTAAAGAGGTTTCTACCAAACCTGTAGAGATTTCTTCAATAGATAGTGTAGGATTAGAGACATTAACTCATCAAGTAGAAAAAGATCATACTGAAATAGAAAACATGAAATTTTTAATTACCGAAATATGCAGTAACCTTGAGACTTCCAAAGATAATAACATTGACAAAGGTACAGAGCGTTCACATCGTGAGCACAGTGAAAAATCGATATTAGCTAACCGCGTATCCAATAAAGAAATGCGAATACAGGAAATTACTAAACGGGTATCGGAATTAGATAATAATGAAAACATTTCAAGTAGTAGAAGTAATAACGTAATCGGAGACAACAGTCGCATCGTGTTTGCTAGCTCGGACGACAACAACACAAATAAAGAAATCACGGCAAGCAAATCCGACGCAACTCCGTCTCTGCAATCTAAACAAAATCCGACTATGTCTCTCGCAGAATGTTGGGATGATATAACGACAATTTCAAATGTAGCAAGTCGATTTCCTGTATTGAAACGAGGAGCCGAACTTCACCCTATAATCTTTATAAAACCTTTTGAAACTTCATTATCTCCTAAATGGAGTAATGAAAAACGGATTCAGTTTGTAAAAGGACATTTAGAAGCAGAAGCTGCGGAATGGGCAGTACTGCATAGAACTGAATTTAGGGACTGGGATGATTTTGTTAAGCAGTTTAAACAAAATTATTGGTCAAGAGGAAAACAACAACGCTTAACTTTAGAGTTGTTAGACCCTCCTCCATATTCTAAACGGTGGGGAGGTTATAGGAAATATTTCGAATGGCATTTAAACCGTGCTAAATTAATTGAAGAACCAATTATTGAAAGTCATCTAATACGAGTCCTAATTAGTAGGTTACCGTATTATCTAAAGGAAAGAAAAATGTTATTCTACGAATTGTCAATCCGAACGAGAAAAGGAAGACCTTGTATTAGTACGATCTCATCCTAAAAGTTCGAAGATCAATAAGGAATGTAGAAAATTCTTCTTTATCTTTGAAGGTCCATATGTTGTACATAAGATTGTACATCCTAAAGCGTTACTTCTTATGGAACCTTCATCAGGTAAAATTAAAGGATTATATAGTGTCGATCAAATTAAACCCTTCATTCCTAAATAAGTTAATATTTAGTATATGTTACATACGGACGAGCGTTCATAGTTTATTCATGTGAAGTTTTTCGTGATAGTTGCGTGTTATTTTAAAGAAATGACAGGAAGTTTAAACAAGTGTTCTACAATAATCTATCGGTACTTCAAAAAGGGAAAGATAACTAAAAGGGGATTTATATGGAAAACAATTTGTTATTAGGTCAGAAGCAATTTTGTATATTTTATATTTCCTCGGATAGTAGGAACCAAAGGGGATGGTTAATAATTTTAGGGACCACGGGCGTCCAGAGCTATATGGCTCACGAGAACATAGCAGAGTGCCTTTAATAGAGATTTGTAATAGTGTTAATATAGAACACACCGAACGGGGCTCTCTCGCTTGTTTCTCCTAAATAAATTGCCATTACCCAACAAAGTGTCCGAAGGTAAAGAAAGCCGTGCCGAGATTCTAAAGAAAGTTTTGCTTGATTTCTTCTTGACCTCGTGCATTATGGAAAAGAATGACGTAGAGTAAATAGTACTATTAGTTATTGTGAGAAACTTATTAGTAATATACATTTTGGAAAGAATAGCTTTAGTAAATGAATAAAACTGAAACTAACCTATCACAATATGAACGCTCTGTCCTAATGTAAAAACGTTAAAGAACGTACTAAATTAATATTTACTAGTAACTATTAAATGAAAAGGAGTAATCTCCATATATTCGGTTGTGAATTACCATAATAGTACAATTAAAAGTGAATGACAAATAGTCACAACAATATTGTCATAAAAGGATTGAATATATCTAAGAGCAAGGACTTTAGATTACGGAAAATGTGAGAAAAATGTATAATATTAACAGTTAAATATTGTATATAGAAGAAGTTTTATTTTCGGTTAAAACCTGACAAACTGCGCTTGTGGGTGGGGTATGTAGTGGGGCGCGAAATTGAAGCGTCACCCATCCACCAGTGTCAGCTCAGTTTGCAGGTGAGTATAAATTTAATTTAGTGGTTTGTTTATGTATTTTTGTAATCTTTGTAATTGTTGTGAATTATCTAAAGTTTTGTATTTATTTTTTATGTTTCATGTACGGAGGGGGCGGCGCAACGAACGGAGACAGCATCTTCCCTGCCGGGGCCAGAGAGAAAATTGCTGGCCACTATACGTCGCGGGTCGACAGCCAGAGAGCAACAGAAGATCCTGAAACAGAGTTGTTGCGTCGTGCTTCTAAAAACTGAAAAAATAAGAATTTGTAATGTTTCTGCAACAATGACGTCATAGAAAGTTTAATCATGTTGTAAATGTTCAGCCCTATCTTGTCAAGGCTCATGTTCACGTCTATATGTAGTATATATGAGGATAATAAACTAGTGTATACTACAAAAGTTTAAATACGTGTTCCGAGAGATTATTTATGAAGAATTATATTAAGGAAGAAGCATTACTGATTTATTTGACAAGATTATTAATTTCTGACAACGTTCATCGCGAGTTTCTGTCTTAAACGTTTATTCGATGTGGTTTTAATATATATTAAAGCAGATAACTTGTATCAATATAATTTCTGAGAAGAAACAAACGACATCTAAAACCGAGCGAGGTGGCGCAGTGGTTAGACACTGGACTCGCATTCGGGAGAACGACGGTTCAATCCCGCGTCCGGCCATCCAGATTTAGGTTTTCCGTGATCTCCCTCAATCACTCCAGGCAAATGCCGGGATGGTTCCTCTGAAAGGGCACGGCCGACTTCCTTCCCCGTCCTTCCCTAATCCGATGAGACCGCTGACCACGCTGTCTGGTCTCCTTCCCCAAACCAACCAACCAACGACATCTAAATTGGAAAAAGTTTGCACAAACCAATAGGACTGAGTGACGTAATTCTGCGCATACGACCAAATGATGATGTCTTAATTACAGTTTCGTTCAAGAACCATTCAGAGACAACTTTAAAAGAATTTTAAAAATTTTGATGTGTGTTGTAACTGACGTAGGTGACGAAGTCTGCACATGGTCATATGTCAAAAGAAAATCATTTATACAAAACTTAAGTCGTTACACTACACGGTCCAGATTGTATACCAGTCGGGTTTCTTTCAGAGCATGCTGATGAAATAGCTCCATATTTAGCAATAAAATACAACCACTCGTTCACAGATAGATCCGTATGTAAAGACAGCAAAATTGCTCAAGTCACCCCAATACCCAAAAAGGGAAGTAGGAGTGATCTGCTGAATTACAGGCCTATATCACTAATGTTGACTTGCAGTAGAGTTTTGGAACATACACTGTATTCGAACAATATGAATTACCTCGACGAAAACGATTTATTGACACATAGCACGGATTCAGAAAATATCGCTCTTATGAAACACAACTAGCTCTTTACACTCATGAAGTAATAAGCGCCATCGACAGGGGATCTCAAATTGATTCCATATTTTTAGATTACCAGAAGGCTTTCGACACCGTTCCTCACAAGCGTCTTCTAACCAAACTGCGTGCCTACGGAGTATCGCCTCAGTTGTGAGACTGGATTTGTGATTTCCTGTCAGAAAGGTCATATTTCGTAGCAATAGACGGAAAGTCGTCGAGTGAAACAGAAGTAATATACGGCGTTCCCCAAGGAAGTGTCATAGGCCCTCTATTGCTCCTGATGTTTATTAGGAGACAATCAGAATAGCCGTCTTAGATTGTTTGCAGATAATGCTGTCATTTACCGTCTTGCTAAGTCATAAGGTGATCAAAAAACTTGCAAAATGATTTAGATAAGATATCTGTATAGCGTGAAAATTGGCAATTTACCCTGAATTAAGAAAAGTGTGAAGTTATTCACATGATTACTAAAAGAAATCAGCTAAATTTCGATTACGCGATATGTCACACAAATCCGAAGGCTGTAAATTCAGCTAAATACTTAGGGTTTACAGTTACAAATAGCCTAAACTGGAGCGATCACATAGATAATATTGTGGGTAGAGCAAACAAAAGACTGCGATTCATTGCAAGAACACTTAGAAGGTGCAACAGGTCTACTAAAGAGACTGCTTACACCATGCTTGTCCGCCCTATTCTGAAGTATTGCTGTGCGGTGTGGGATCCTCATCAGGTGGGACTGACGGATGACATCGAAAAAGTACAAAGAAGGGCAGCTCGTTTTGTATTATCGCGAAATAGGGGAGACAGTGTTACGGACATGATACGTGAATTGGAGTGGCAATCGCTATAACAAAGGCGTTTTTCGCTGCGGCGGGATCTTCTCATGAAATTTCAATCACCAGTTTTCTACTCAGATTGCGAAAACATTCTGTTGGCACCCACCTACATAGGGAGAATTGATCATCACGATAAAATAAGAGAAATCAGGGCTCGCACAGAAGAATTTCAGTGCTCGTTTTTCTCGCGTGCCGTTCGAGAATGGAACGGTAGAGAGTGTGGCGTTAGCTGTGTTATTCAGTGGTTTGGTATTTAACTAATTTGTAAATGAAAATGATAATCTTATTTTATTATAATGAGTAATTACTAAATAGTTTTTCTCCCGGCTAAAGATTTGGTCAAGTTGCTAAAAAACTCCAAGTTAACGTCGTGTTCAAGTGTTGTCTGTAAGTTGTGTAAGTGTCACTAAATCACAGTTCATACAACAGATTCTATACAACTATTGATTATGATGGAGACAGTTATCTTCAGCAAAATGATCATTAAAACCACCGAATATCAGCCGCGCACAACACTGACGTATATTAGCTGAAACAATATTCTTCGCAACTCGTGCTTAATTCATTTCGGCTCCATAAATCAGCTAGAAAAGTTTGTTATAAGGATCGTGCTATAAGCACTGTTTTTAAAGAACCAATCTGATTCGAATTATTTTCATTAAAATGAGTTCGGAACCACCGGTGCACATTTATTTTCACACATTTGTATTACCTTCGGCATTTATGTCTGCAGAGTTGCGTAATTTGAATTTGCCGCTGAGATAATTGTTAAGATGGCGGAAGACAATTGATAGAGACTTTCTATTGTTAGAGCAAATAGGATAAGTATTTGAAATGCTTATTAAACTTTACTTTCGTCTTGTGCACTATTTAGACTTCATCAAGCAAACATTTCATTTTTTTCTAAGGAAAACTCAGAGAAAAAAAAGCGATACAAATCGCTATCATCAGTGGCTGCGCTCCTTGCAGCGGAAAGAAATAATTAACACAGATTATGCTTATTGAGTGAGGAATTAAAGTTACAAATAATTATTCACTCATATTTATAATAATAATGAACTCTATTCTCAAGTAATAATTAACAAATAATTACAATTTCTTAACAGACCTCAGTTTGATATGCGTCCGCAACCTACAAAAGCCAACCAACAAAAGGTAAAAACAAAGGAAGACAAACGCAAATCATAAAAGGAATTTACAATTATCATTGTCTTTGTATGATACACATCGATATGTCCAATTACATCATAAAATATTATATAAATAATTAATATTTATCATCGTTTTCACTGTTTTTTCATATGTCGGATGGATAATGTTTGTAACTGTTAGAGGCATAATTTCCTCTCGTCGCACTGTAGCTAAAATTTATCACGTGGATGTTACAAGAGACAACTTTAATGTGGTTCATTGAACCCTATTCCAGGCACTTCATTGGGAACAGTAGAGTAATCACGTAGATACAGATGTAGATTAACGCAGCGCGTGTGATGTGAAACGTTGTGTGAACCAGCGATACCTAAAGTGGGTCCCGAGAAACCTAGGAGTTCCGTGGAAAAATCAGCAGCGTTCCAAGAAATTACATTTATCAATGAATTCTTTGGTTATTATAGGATTTTAAGAAATTCCACAGTTATGAAAATTATTTTGGAGAAGAGCGCACAATCTCGGTTTGCAAGAAACGGGCGCCAATGTCCGGCCCGGGGGCAGCGCGGCACAAGGTCGAAGGAACGTTCAGTGGACGTCACCCGCCCGCTTCGTCTCAACATTCATTTGTTTCATTTCATTCGTTTGACGGCGTCCGTTGATGCACCGCTTTTTCGTGACCCAAAAAATTTGGTGCGTAACTGACACTGAAAGCAAGATTAATAACAAAGTTATGTATGCACTGATATGTGGTATTATTAAAATTTAATAAAAGTTGTAATAACGTGTAACGACAAATTTTAATTCTGATTATTGTAAACTTATTTCGATGTTGGTAGGTACATACTTAGAACTGTATTTATTTTCTGGTTTATCATGGACAGATGGGTAAGGTTTGGACGGGTGTCACACGACGTTTCAAGTTCAAACGCAAGATTTGAGAGTAAAGACGGAATAAAACCGAAAGAAAATTATCCCGAAAATGCTTTTCCTAGTAGTTCGATAACATTTACGTGTTTGTATTGTATTTTTTATATTGTCTGGGTACGGTGTCACTTATAATTTAATAGAGCCAGGTTAAGAAAAAAAAATCTTAGAAAACTGATATTTATCCAACTTTTTGCTAACTTGTCCTTTATATATCAATTGAATGTTCACCCATTTATAGTCGAATAATTTGAAATTTTGCCCAAATACTAAAAGTCGGTTACAATAGAACAATTTCGTAAATTTGACCTAGTATTTCGTCCAGTATCTTCATGACAAATAGTCACACATTAGCTGAAATTGCTCAGTAACAAAAAAACAGGGTGCATACTCCCCGGGAAATCCGGGGAGAATGCGGGGATTTTTAAATTCGGAATAAATCATGGAGAAAACCAGGAATTATACCTTGTTTTAGTCTTCAGTTAAATTATTGTACTTTAGAATGGTAAGAAATGACACTCTAACACAGAATTTTACTTTAGCACGATGTTGTTGTTGTGGTCTTCAGTCCTGAGACTGGTTTGATCCAGCTCTCCATGCTACTCTATCCTGTGCAAGCTTCTTCATCTCCCAGTACCTACTGCAACCTACATCCTTTTGCATCTGCTTGGTGTATTGATCTCTTGGCCTCCCTCTACCATTTTTACCCTCCACGCTACCCTCCTATACTAAACTGGTGTTCCCTCGATGCCTCAGAACATGTCCTATCAACCGACCCCTTCTTGTCAAGTTGTGCCACAAACTCCTCTTCTCCCCAATCCTATTCAATACTTCCTCATTAGTTATGTGATGTATCCATCTAATCTTCAGCATTCTTCTGTAGCACCACATTTCGAAAGCTTCTATTCTCTTCTTGTCCAAAATATTTATCGTCCATGTTTCACTTCCATACATGGCTACACTCCATACAAATAAATTCAGAAACGGCTTCCTGACACTTAAAACTATACTCGATGTTAACAAATTTCTCTTCTTCAGAAACTCTTTCCTTGCCATTGCCAGTCTAAATTTTATATCATCTCTACTTCGACCACCATCAGTTATTTTGCTCCCCGAATAGCAAAACTCCTTTACTACTTTAAGTGTCTCATTTCCTAATCTAATTCCCTCAGCGTCACCCGACTTAATTCGACTACATTCCATTATCCTCGTTTTGCTTTTGTTGATGTTCATCTTATATCCTCCTTTCAACACACTATACATTCCGTTCAACTGCTCTTCCAAGTCCTTTGCTGTCTCTGACAGAATTACAATGTCATCGGCGAACCTCAAAGTTTTTATTTCTTCTCCATGGATTTTAGTACCTACTGCGAATTTTTCTTTTGTTTCCTTCACTGCTTGCTCAATATAGAGATTGAATAACACCGGGGAGAGGCTACAACCCTGTCTCACTCCCTTCCCAACCACTGCTTCCCTTTCATGTCCCTCGACTCTTATAACTGCCATCTGGTTTCTGTACACATTGTAAATAGCTTTTCGCTCCCTGTATTTTACCCCTGCTACCTTCAGAATTTGAAAGAGAATTCCAGTCAACATTTTGAAAAGCCTTCTATAAGTCTACAAATGCTAGAAACGTAGGTTTGCCTTTCCTTAATCTAGCTTCTAGGATAAGTCGTAGGGTCAGTATTGCCTCACGTGTTCCCATATTTCTACGGAATCCAAACTGATCTTCCCCGAGGTCAGCTTCTACCAGTTTTTCCATTCGTCTGTACAGAATTCGCGTTAGTATTTTGCAGCCGTGACTTATTGAACTGATAGTTCGGTAATTTTCACATTTTAGTTAGAGTTTAAGTTAGTAAAGAGTCCTCTGGTGCCATTAAAGCTAAAACGACCCTGATACAAGCCACTAAAATCTCAAGGACAAGGATACCAGCTTTTTTTTCCAAAAACACCACCAGATGCATAAAGTCATAGTGCCAAAATTGCATAAATTTTCAAAAGCCGATGTTTGCCTCACGTGTTTCGATATTTCTACGGTATCCAAACTGATCTTCCCCGAGTTCCGCTTCTACTAGTTTCTCCATTCGTCTGTAAAGAATTCGTTTTAGTATTTTGCATCCGTGACTTATTAAACTGATATTTCGGTAATTTTCACATCTGTCATCACCTGCTTTCTTTGGATTAGGAATTAATAATTCTTCTTGAAGTCTGAGGGTATTTCGCCTATCTCATACATCTTGCTCACCAGTTGGTAGAGTTTTGTCAGGACTGGCTCTCCCAAGGCTGTCACTAGTTCTAATGGAATGTTGTCTACTACCGGGGCCTTGTTTCGACTCAGGTCTTTCAGTGCTCTGTCAAACTCTTCACGCAGTATCATACACTCCTGGAAATTGAAATAAGAACACCGTGAATTCATTGTCCCAGGAAGGGGAAACTTTATTGACACATTCCTGGGGTCAGATACATCACATGATCACACTGACAGAACCACAGGCACATAGACACAGGCAACAGAGCATGCACAATGTCGGCACTAGTACAGTGTATATCCACCTTTCGCAGCAATGCAGGCTGCTATTCTCCCATGGAGACGATCGTAGAGATGCTGGATGTAGTCCTGTGGAACGGCTTGCCATGCCATTTCCACCTGGCGCCTCAGTTGGACCAGCGTTCGTGCTGGACGTGTAGACCGCGTGAGACGACGCTTCATCCAGTCCCAAACATGCTCAATGGGGGACAGATCCGGAGATCTTGCTGGCCAGGGTAGTTGACTTACACCTTCTAGAGCACGTTGGGTGGCACGGGATACATGCGGACGTGCATTGTCCTGTTGGAACAGCAAGTTCCCTTGCCAGTCTAGGAATGGTAGAACGATGGGTTCGATGACGGTTTGGATGTACCGTGCACTATTCAGTGTCCCCTCGACGATCACCAGTGGTGTACGGCCAGTGTAGGAGATCGCTCCCCACACCATGATGCCGGGTGTAGGCCCTGTGTGCCTCGGTCGTATGTAGTCCTGATTGTGGCGCTCACCTGCACGGCGCCAAACACGCATACGACCATCATTGGCACCAAGGCAGAAGCGACTCTCATCGCTGAAGACGACACGTCTCCATTCGTCCCTCCATTCACGCCTGTCGCGACACCACTGGAGGCGGCCTGCACGATGTTGGGGCGTGAGCGGAAGACGGCCTAACGGTGTGCGGGACCGTAGCCCAGCTTCATGGAGACGGTTGCGAATGGTCCTCGCCGATACCCCAGGAGCAACAGTGTCCCTAATTTGCTGGGAAGTGGCGGTGCGGTCCCCTACGGCACTGCGTAGGATCCTACGGTCTTGGCGTGCATCCGTGCGTCGCTGCGGTCCGGTCCCAGGTCGACGGGCACGTGCACCTTCCGCCGACCACTGGCGACAACATCGATGTACTGTGGAGACCTCACGCCCCACGTGTTGAGCAATTCGGCGGTACGTCCACCCGGCCTCCCGCATGCCCACTATACGCCCTCGCTCAAAGTCCGTCAACTGCACATACGGTTCACGTCCACGCTGTCGCGGCATGCTACCAGTGTTAAAGACTGCGATGGAGCTCCGTATGCCACGGCAAACTGGCTGACACTGACGGCGGCGGTGCACAAATGCTGCGCAGCTAGCGCCATTCGACGGCCAACACCGCGGTTCCTGGTGTGTCCGCTGTGCCGTGCGTGTGATCATTGCTTGTACAGCCCTCTCGCAGTGTCCGGAGCAAGTATGGTGGGTCTGACACACCGGTGTCAATGTGTTCTTTTTTCCATTTCCAGGAGTGTATCTCCCATTTCATCTTCATCTACATTCTCTTCCATTTCCAAAATATTGTCCTCAAGTACATCGCCCTTGTATAGATCCTCTAATTACCACTTCCACCTTTCTGCTTTCCCTTCTTTGCTTAGAACTGGTTTTCCATCTGAGCTCTTGATATTCATACAAGTGGTTCTCTTTTCTCCAAAGGTCTCTAACTTTCCTGTAGGCAGTATCTATCTTACCCCTAGTGAGATAAGCCTCTACATCCATATATTTGTCCTCTAGTTTAGCGCGATACCGTAGAATAATATTACTGCAGTAAAACATAAACGATAGAATGATAGCAAAACAATAGTTGGGTCACGCAAAGAAAATACGCCAGTTACAGCAACAACACACAGCACATGCACAAACGTCTACCAAGAGCAAAGTTTGTCTAAACTTTTAGGACGAAGACTACGCAGTACTTCGTAACAACAAACTGCTTTCCACGAGTGTGACGTCACAACTGTTCCTAGTCGCTCCTTTGTTTACATTTCTAAAGCGACGTACACACTTTACCCTTAAAAATGTTTCTGCTGGAAACATGTTTCCTGCGGTGTTTTTCAACATGTTACCAACTTTGTTAGTTGTCTTTGTTGCTGTCGACAATGACGGCAAACATTTCCCACTGCGTAATTACATCGTCTGCAACTCTCATTACAGTCTTGTATTCGTATAGACTGCTACATTGCGTCTAGAGACGAGGGAATTATAATGATATGTGTTGCTGCGTTATTAGTACTCTAAGGTTTACCCTAAAACAACTGAAAAGCGTTCTTGTCGTTTGTGGATGAAAACATAGTATAGAACTGGCGTGAATAATTTACTTCGGTAGCTGAATATGGAAGATCGCTTTGGTTTCTATAGTTTCACTCGAATGTCATCCAACGATTTCGAATTTCTGGCAAATTTGGGAGCAACATTTGTTTGAAAAGAAGATAAAAATGTCAGAAAAGCAGTGACCGTCGACCAAGACCATGCTGTCACTCTTCCGTTGTTGACGACAGTAAATTCGTTCCAAAGCCTTGCGTATTTAAGTTACTTTCAAAGAAAACAACGACAGGCAATTTTGTTTTACTTCCACACAGTTTTTGTCAGTATTCTACGAAATGTAGCTTTAGTTCTCAGCAGAACAACTTGTTTTTTATTGGTGCTCTTGTGCTGCTTGCATCCTATGTTGTACAAGCAGTCCTCAGCATGGTACACAAGTATCAACTCAACGGTCTGCTGCCTAATTCTTTCCAATTGTTCTCGAAAAAATATACCAAGCGAACAATTCTACACAGCAGACGACACAATGCGATTTTCACTAGCGCCGCGGAAAGGCGACGTGTGGTAGCTAGCCTGAAAGATTATTTCCTTTGATCTGTAGCAACAGTGGTACGAAGACATTTTTCCGTGTATCGAAACATCTCTTCAAACGCTATCCACATCAAGCAGCCGGAAGCATGTTTCGATTACATTTTTCAAGTGCATTGCGAATGGTGATTTGAGAGTTGTTATTTTGAAACTAGATTAACCTTTACCCAAGGTGAATTGTGTTACGTGTGAGAATGTGCGACAAATTTCCTAAATGACAGAACGTTTCACACTCATTCAGAACTTAACGCATTGAGGGCTAGCCACTTGAAAAAATTTGGGGATCAAAAGACAAGCCATTTATACTATTATTTTAAATTTAACTGGCGCATTAGTGTTTGATATGTGTTGAAGAGTAATATACGCTAAAGAAAACCAAACTTCAAGGTTAGGTGTCATATTTGCGTTAGTCTTTTCATAGATTACAAATAATACAATAACAATTGCAAAAACTATATTTCGCCTTTAAAAAAAGTATGAGGTGAGTTCTTAAGCAGTTTCACACGTAATTGGCTTTCCTATGGAAGTATACAGTGTACACGTTGTCATTCATCACGGATCTTTCAAAATGTGTTCCTTTTCGGTTCGGTTCCATTTTCTAAAATGCCGGAAAGTTCTACTATGGTGTATAAATCTTTTACCGTTCAAAGGATTTTGCAGCTCAGAGGGAAAGTGTATTGTAACTTAACACGGAAAAAATATATTTTCACCTGGGAAAAGTGTTTTTTCACCCTTGAAAAAGTGTTTTTTCACCCTTGAAAAAGTATTTTAAATAGCGAATCCTGGAAAAAACCGGGAAAATTTTATTGCCCGTTTATGTTGTTGTTGTTGTTGTTGTTGTTGTGGTCTTCAGTCCTGAGACTGGTTTGATCCAGCTCTCCATGCTACTCTATCCTGTGCAAGTTTCTTCATCTCCCAATACGTACTGCAGCCTACATTCTTCTGAATCTGTTTAGTGTATTCATCTCTTGGTCTCCCTCTACGATTTTTACCCTCCAGGCTGCCTTCCAATACTAAACTGATGATCCCTTGATGCCTTCGATGTCCCAAAATATGTCCTACCAACCGATCCCTTCTTCTTGTCAAGTTGTGCCACAAACTCCTCTTCTCCCCAATCCTATTCAATACTTCCTCATTAGTTACGTGATCTACCCATCTGATCTTCAGCATTATTCTGTAGCACCACATTTCGAAAGCTTCTATTCTCTTCTTGTCCAAACTATTTATCGTCCATGTTTCACTTCCATACATGGCTACACTCCATACAAATAAATTCAGAAACGATTTCCTGACATTTAGATCTATACTAGATTTTAACAAATTTCTATTCTTCAGAAACGCTTTCCTTGCTATTGCGTCTACATTTTATATCCTCTCTACTTCGACCATCATCAGTTGCTTTGCTCCCCAAATAGCAAAACTCCTTTACTACTTTAAGTGTCTCATTTCCTAATCTAGTTCCCTCAGCATCGCCCGACTTAATTCGACTACATTCCATTATCCTCGTTTTGCTTTTGTTGATATTCATGTTATATCCTCCCTTCAAGACACTGTCCATTCCGTTCAACTGCTCTTCCAAGTCCTTTGCTGTCTCTGACAGAATTACAATGTCATCGGCGAATCTCAAAGGTTTTATTTCTTCTCCATGGATTTTAATACCTACTGCGAATTTTTCTTTTGTTTCCTTTACTGCTTGCTCAATATAGAGATTGAATAACATCGGGGATAGGCTAAAACCCTGTGTCACTCCCTTCCCAACCACTGCTTCCCTTTCATGTCCCTCGACTCTTATAACTGCCATCTGGTTTCTGTACACATTGTAAATAGCCTTTCGCTCCCTGTATTTTACCCCTGCTACCTTAAGAATTTGAAAGAGATTATTCCAGCCAACATTGTCAATAGCTTTCTCCAAGTCTAGAAATGCTAGAAACGTAGGTTTGCCTTTCCTTAATCTAGCTTCTAGGATAAGTCGTAGGGTCAGTATTGCCTCACGTGTTCCCATATTTCTACGGAATCCAAACTGATCTTCCCCGATGTCAGCTTCTACCAGTTTTTCCATTCGTCTGTACAGAATTCGCGTTAGTATTTTGCAGCCGTGACTTATTAAACTGATAGTTCGGTAATTTTCACATTTTAGTTAGAGTTTAAGTTAAGAAAGAGTCCTCTGGTGCCATTAAAGCTAAAACGACACTGATACAAGCCACTAAAATCTCAAGGACAAGGATACCAGCTTTTTTTTCCAAAAACACCAACAGATGCATAAAGACATAGTGCCCAAATTGCATAAATTTTCAAAAGCCGATGATGAGAAAGCTCCTGATGAAATTTTGCTTCTACATAACCGGATACCGCGATCTGGAAAACCACATACAATTGCAGATAAACTGTTAAAACTGTTAGCAGTATGCCCGGGGAAGACTCGGTAAAGAAAGTTGCAACAATAGGATCTTCAAAAAACACTTTGTGTTATCACATTCACAAAATATCGGAACACACCTAAGATGAACTCATATGCAGACTGAATGTTTCTGATACGTTTGCAATGCAACTTAATGAAAGTACTGATGTAGCTGGACTATCAGTATTACTTGGAATAGTGAGATATAACGTCAGTACATCTACCGAAAAATTTACTGTTATGCAAACTTTTGGAAAGCAATACAAATGGAAAAAAATATTTCAAATCAAAGATTGTTACATGAACAAACAAAACATAGTTGGGAAAAAAAATGGATTCCATATATAGCCACGGGACAGCACCAATTGCAGGAAAAAAATGTACCGACTCAAAAATCAAAAATATTGCACCGAGGTTTAGCAGCAGTATTTGTTCACACATCGAAAAAGTTTTGCGTCACCTCGGTTCCGAGAGTTCCGGAACCTGTACAGAAAATTAAATGGAGATCACCATAAACATCATTTCTGCCCTGCCCTTTTTATTGCTCATGAAAACCACACATTGCATGTTGTACCATCATATAGCGAGACCTTCAGAGGTGGTGGTCCAGATTGCTGTACGCAACGGTACCTCTAATACCCAGTAGCACGTCTTCTTGCATTGGTGCATGCCTGTATTCGTCGTGGCATATTAGCCACAAGTTCATCAAGGCACTGTTGGTCCAGATTGCCCCACTCCTCAACAGCGATTCGGCTTGGATCCCTCAGAGTGGTTGGTGGGTCACGTCGTCCATAAACAGCCCTTTTCACTCTATCCCACGCATATTCGATATGGTTCATGTCTCTCTAGTAGAGCGATGTCGATATCCTGAAGTAAGTCATTCACTAGATGTGCACGATGGGGGCGCGAATTGTCGTCCACGAAGACGAATGCCTCGCCCATATGCTGTCGATATGGTTGCACTATCGGGCGGAGGATGGCATTCACGTATCGTACAGCCGTCACGGCGCCATCCAAGACCACCAGCGGCTTACGTCGGCCACACCTAACGCCACCCCATAAGAGCAGGAAACCTCTACCTTGCAGCACCCGCTGGACAGTATGTCTAAGACTTTCAGCCTGATCAGGTAGATTCCAAACACGTCTCCGACGATTTTCTGGTTGAAAGCATATGCGACACTCATCGATGAAAAGATCGTGATGCCAATCCTGAGCGGCCCATTCGGCATGTTGTTGGGCCCATCCGTATCACGCTGCATGGTGTCGTGGTTGCACGGATGAACCTCGCGTTGGACGTGTGGGGAGTGAAGTTGCGCATCATGCAGCCTATTGCACACAGTTTGAGTTGTAACAAGACGTCCTGTGGCTACACGAAAAACATTATTTAACATGGTGGTGTTGCTGTCAGTGTTCCTCCGAGCCACAATCCGCAGGTAGCTGTCATCCACTGCAGTAGTATCCCTTGGGCGGCCTGAGCGAGGCTTCCCAACGACATTCCCTGTCTCCCTGTATCCCCTCCATTTCCGAACAACATCCCTTTGGCTCACTCCGACTCGCTTGGACATTTTCTGGCACTAAGTAACAATGCGGAGACGATCGAACCGCGGTATTGACCGTCTAGGCATGGTTGAACTACAGACAAGAGCCGTGTACCTTCCTCGTCATGGAATGACTGGAACTGATCAGCTGTTAGACCCCCTCCGTCTAATAGGCGCTGCTCATGCATGGTTGTTTACACCTTTGGGCGGGGTTAGCGACATCCCTGAAAAGTCAAAGGGATTGTGTATGTAACGCAATATCCACAGTCAACGTCTATCTTCAGGAGTTCTGGGAATCGGGGTGATGCAAAACTTTTTTTGACATGTATATTTCGCATCGTTCTCCACTTGTAGAACAGAAATTGCGAAGTTCATTAATTAAGTGAAAAGCCATTCTCTCCAGGCAAGACTGAACAAAAACTTTTGCGAAGAAATGGGTAGCCTGTACGAATCACTTCTCCTCCACACTGAAATTCAATGCCTTTCCATCGGTTTTCCAAATGGGGGAAAACATTTCAGCGTTCGTAACACTTTTAGATGCACTCCATGATGAACAATTTCTTACAAAGTTAGCTTGTCTTGCCGAAATTTTTCGAAAGGTCGACGAACCTACTACATTTTTGCAGGGAAAATCAACAACATGCCATCGTCCGTAACACTCTTAGATGCACTCCATGATGAACAATTTCTTACAAAATTAGCCTGTCTTGCCGAAATTTTTGGAAAGGTCAATGAAATTACTACATTTTTGCAGGGAAAATCAACAACATAAAAACATTTATTCCGGGAGACAAACTATCAGTCCTTAAAAAGAAGATAAAGTTCAGAATTACCTGCGTAGAAAAGGACAGTAATGAATGTTTTCCTCTTTCATACAATTTTAAGCAAGAAAACATGTGGGAACTACCAGTTGAAAGGAGAAATATCATCACCGGTCAGTTGTTAAACCTGCTGATTTCTTAGCCAGAATACTTCCCAGATACTGATATTTCACATCGATTGGATGCAAAGTGCATTTAACCTTAAATATAAACCTGTGATGATAACCATCTTCGAATACGAAGCGTTCATTGATCTTCAGAATTCATCAGCGTTGAAACACTCATGTGAGTCTGTCACACTGAATGAGTTTTGGGTTATTCTTAAGAATGAATACTCTGAAGCAGCCTAAAAAGCTAACTTAGCTTCGCTACCTTTAATCACTGAGCAACAGGCTTTTCAGATTATAATTATACAAAAAATAAATATATGTCGAGAATGGATGCTGCCCCAGATATACTCATACAACTGTGGAAAACAATGACGAAAGTTAAAACGGTTGTCAATAAAATAGTGAAGCAGTTCCATCCTTCACAATAAAATTTACTGTAAACTAGAGAATGGAACTGTAAAACTCAGAAAATATTTCTAATAACGGTTTTTGTTCTTATTTTAAACTGCAGTGTCTTTCATTTACGATAAATTTATAAGGGAGTCCATTAGACAAAATTATTTCGTTGAGCGTTCTGTCGCCTTAAAATTTAGAACCCGCTGGTCTGAACTATAATACCTACTGTACCTACCGCATACAATATTAATATAGATTAAATCGGCCGAAGGCACTTTACTGAAAAGGCGAAACGCCGCTGTAACATAAATAAATATATTCCGCATGAAAAGGCATTTAAATTTATAAAACAAAATATAATCTATCTGCATTAGGAATATTTGAAATGTAAATCATTAGAGAAGTAGTGGGTGTAAAGCAAATAAAAGGGGGTTAGAACATGAGAAGCAATGAATAGATATACATAAGTATACGTAAGATATCGGACGTAATGGCACACCGAAGATTTTTGCGAATAAATAATCTGGAACATCCAATATAGTTCATTTATGTATAATGACTTATCGGCTACAGCTATCTTCAGACCAGTAAGTAAGAATAAGGTAGTATAAGACAGAGAGTTAATAATTGCAATCCATTACGTGACAAAAGATAAAGGCAACTAAATAGTTAAAAAATTAACTCACCGAAACTAATATAAATTTATACAATGTTTAGTATCAGTTGTGATAAAAGCTGGATATGCAACTACCATCTCAGCTCAAAAGTTGAAATACTTGTGCCCGACCAGATGTGGCGCTCGTTGGAACTAAATCGGAAATGTAGTAGGCGATTTTTGTCAATGGTTGTATTGTAGCTACGTTGTGTTGGCGGCTACAGTCCACGTCCCTCTGAAATATCTGAGATGAACGTTCCAGAATTTCAGAACACAGTAGTGCTGTTGCTTGAGTAAACATATAACGTGCTACAAATACAGCATTTTGTACTACTAAGTGCGATTTAAAATTGATTTCTTTCATCCGGTTTAAGAAGTTAGTATAGGTACAAGAAGAAGTAATGTGGCACACGTATACACTCTTCTGTATTTAAAGGGTTGGGTTGTTTGGTGGAGCAGACCAAACAGCAAGGTCATCGGTCTCATCGGATTAGGGAAGGAAGGGGAAGGAAGTCGGCCGTGCCCTTTCGTAGGAACCATTCCGGCATTTGCCTGGAGCGATTTAGGGAAATCATGGAAAACCTAAATCAGGATGGCTGGACGCGGGTTTGAACAGTCGTCCTCCCGCATGCGAGTCCAGTGTGCTAACCATGCGCCACCTCGCTCGGTGTATTTAAAGCTTTTGTTTGTTTCATAATGTGACTTTTGGAGAAGCTAGTAGTAGGATTGAGCCATTGCTCTATGTATTGCCTACACCTGAGTAGAGATCGATTATAGAAGCGTCCTGCAGAGGTTAAAACTCTGAGCGGAGTTATGCAGTAACACCCCTGGTTCTTTAAAGAATGAAACGTCCGATTATTTTTCAAATGAATTAATGAGTTAAATATTAGAAGTATGTAAAACCCTTATCGTTGAAGGCACCAAATCTCCTGAACCATGTGTCGCACAATGATATAGTTTTATAGGCATATGGTACATGGTGATGGGAGTCTGGAAAGCTTTTAAGGATCTAAATCTACATCTACATCTACATTTATACTCCGCAAGCCACCCAACAGTGTGTGGCGTAGGGTACTTTACGTGCCACTTCCGTTACCCTTTCCTGTTCCAGTCGCGTATGGTTCGCGGGAAGAAAGACTGCCGGAAAGCCTCCTTGCGCGCTCGAATCTCTCTAATTTTACATTCGTGATCTCCTATGGAGGTATAAGTAGGGGGAAGCAATATATTCGATACCTCTTCCAGAAACGCACCCTCTCGAAACCTGGACAGCAAGCTACACCGCGATGCAGATCGCCTCTCTTGTAGAGTCTGCCACATGAGTTTGCTAAACATTTCCTTAACGCTATCACGCTTACCAAATAACCCTGTGACGAAACGCGCCACTCTTCTTTGGATCTTCTCTATCTCCTCTGTGAACCCGGTACGGATCCCACACTGATGAGCAATACACAAGTATAGGTCGAACGAGTGTTTTGTAAGCTACCTCCTTTGTTGATGGACTACATTTTCTAAGGACTCTCCCAATGAATCTCAACCTGGCACCCGCCTTACCAACAATTAATTTTATACGATCATTGCACTTCAAATCGTTCCGCACGCATCCTCCCAGATATTTTACTGAGGTAACTGCTATCAGTGTTTGTTCCGCTATCATATAATCATACAATAAAGATTCCTTCTTTCTGTGTAATGGCAATACATTACATTTGTCTATCTTAAGGGTCAGCTGCCACTCCCTGCACCAACTGCCCATCCGCTGCAGGTCTTCCTGCATTTCGCTGCAATTTTCTAATGCTGCAACTACAGACGTTAAAGTAACCTCTGGCGTGCCACAGGGGAGTGTTATGGGACCATTGCTTTTCACAGAGGTTACTTTAACGTCTGTAGACGTCTCTCCATTGAGAACAACATGCTGTGTTCTGTTTGCTAAAAACTCTTCAATCCAGCCACACAGCTGGTCTGATATTCCGTAGGCTCTTACTTTGTTTATCAGGTGACAGTGCGGAACTGTATCGAACGCCTTCCGGAAGTCAAGAAAAATGTCATCTACCTGGGAGCCTGCTTCTAATATTTTCTGGGTCTCGTGAACAAATAAAGCGAGTTGGGTGTAACACGATCGCTGTTTCCGGAATCCATGTCGATTCCTGCAGAGTAGATTCTGGGTTTCCAGAAATGACATGATACGCGAGCAAAAAACATGTTCTAAAATTCTACAACAGATCGATGTCAGAGATATAGGTCTATAGTTTTGCCCATCTGTTCGACGACCCTTCTTGAAGACTGAGACTACCCGTGCTCTTTTCCAATCATTTGGAACCTACCGTTCCTCTAGACACTTGCGCTACACGGCTGTTAGAAGGGGGGCAAGTTCTTTCTCGTACTCTGTGTAGAATCGAATTGGTATCCCGTCAGGTCCAGTGGACTTTCCTCTTTTGAGTGCTTTCAGTTGCTTTTCTATTCCTTGGACGCTTATTTCGATGTCAGACATTTTTTCGTTTGTGGGAGGATTTAGAGAAGGAACTGCAGTGCGGTCTTCCTCTGTGAAACAGCTTTGGAAAAAGGTGTTTAGTATTTCAAGTTTACGCGTGTCATGCTCTGTTTCAATGCCATCATCATCCCAGAGTGTCTGGATATGCTGTTTCGAGCCACTTACTGATTTAACGTAAGACAAGAACTTCTTAGGATTTTCTGTCAAGTCGGTACATAGAATTTTACTTTCGAATTCACTGAACGCTTCACGCATAGCTCTCCTTACGCTAACTTTGACATCGTTTAGCTTCTGTTTGTCTGAGAGGTTTTGGCTGCGCTTAAACTTGCAATGAAGCTCTCTTTGCTTTCGCAGTAGCTTCCTAACTTTGTTGTTGACCCACGGTGGGTTTTCCCCGTCCCTCACAGTTTTACTCGGCACGTACCTGTCTAAAACGCATTTCACGATTGCCTTGAACTTTTTCCATAAACACTCAACATTGTCAGTGTCGGAACAGAAATTTTCGTTTTGATCTGTTAGGTAGTCTGAAATCTGCCTTCTATTACTCTTGCTAAACAGATAAACCTTCCTCCCTTTCTTTATATTCCTATTTACTTCATATTCTGGGATGCTGCAACGGGATGTGACGGGATAGGTTGTCCTGAGATATAACTGTTAAGAAAAAAGTATGTTGTGCCGTTTCCGAGCTAATCGACACTGAAGTTAGCCAGTCAGCCCGCCAGGTGCAGTGAGTGTCAGCTGCTCTCATGGTGCAGATGACAGTTCACCTTCACTGTTGAGCCTTTGGCTCGACTTCCATCCTTATTACCATTTCATATCCAACTTTCATATGGTCTTTTGTTCGGATTTAGGGAACCAAACGAGCACCGTTGGCGATATCGTCTCTGGCGTGCTGCTTGAACCTACGCGTACAACAGCCTGATTCTCTAACGGCAATGTTAATAAATCCAGAAACGTCGCAAAGTATCAGAATTTTTTGTTAACACCCTACAACACCGCTACAAGCTTTTCAGGCTATTCCTGACCACCCTCTATATGGAAATAGTCTCTGCTAAAATGAGTAGAAAAACTGATAAGTATTAAATAAATAATGAATTACATCGTCAAGCCAGATGCTGACGCAGTAATAAAATAAGTGATAAATTTCCTTCCTTTTAATACTTTGTGTGTGTTTCAGAGTTGGGGCGGTGTCAGAGAGAAAATGTTTCCAAAACGTAAAGTCTTGTGTAACGTTTGTTGCAAGTCTCTAAGTGTTTTTATTCTTAAATATTGTATGGATATAGTCTGGACAATATGAGCGCCAGCAATTACGCTGATTCAAAGTATATATACAAAATTTCTAACTTGTAACAGTTGACTAATGTGTTGAAATTTCGAAATAAGATTATACATTTTAATGAGTAAATTAAGACAGCATTTTAAATTTTACTTTCGGTTAGTCTTCATGTACAAAAAACTTAATTTTTGTGGGCTCTCGAAGCTGATCGGCAGACGACCTGCAACTGAATCTGGTGATAATATAGAACAGTGGTTTTAAAACTTTCAAGGAGAACTGCGCGATGGCCAGAACATAAACACTGGTGGCTCCTTTCGCACGTGAGGTCCGAAGCGTGGGATGCCGGCCGTTGTGGCCGAGCGGTTCTAGGCGCTACAGTCTGGAACTGCGCTTCCGCAGTCGCAGGTTCGAATCCTGCCTCAGGCATGTATGTGTTTGATGTCCTTAGGTTAGTTAGGTTTAAGTAGTTCTAAGTTCTAGGGGACCGATGACGTCAGATGTTAAGTCCCATAGCGCTCAGAGCCATTTGAACCATTTGAAGCGTGGGGTAAATAAACTCATATATCACAAAAAAGATACGCGTTGTTCTTTCTTTATTAACTGTTGACGTAACACACTTCAACCAACTTATAACGGTATTATGTCTTACTGTTGCAACGGAATCAACAGAAAATGAGATTGTTCCTTATCATCAGTTCTTCAAATCTCGGCGCTATATTGAAAACTGCGTCTCTTGTCTCTGAACCACTGTGTGTGAAAGAAATGTAAAAACCAATGAGTTATCTTTTTCACTCCAAAGTTCAAAGTGAATATTTGTCGAAGAAGACCAGCATCTGAAATCCGGTAGGATTTCTACAATATGGTGTTGATGAGAAAGGAAGCTATGTTACATCAGCTGTCTTGGAAATACTTTTGAACCATTTTTCTGTGTGAGCTCGAAGAGGTCAGGTGTACGGGTATTGCATTTCTGTTTCTTCACAACTACTGACGTGCTTGTTGTACTTAGTTGCCTTTATTTATTTCAGAATCTATTACCTTCCTCATTTCATTTTGTCATGAATGTAACTGTCATTGTATTTTGATGAATTACAGTAACTCACGACGAGAAGCTGGAATCGGATTGCTGAATGAGGAAAGGACCAAACACTATTGCTGTTCTATACTTAATACTTCTTTGCTCGAAGAGATTTATTTGCCGACCTTCTTCCTTATCTTAAGTATTTTTCTGACGCAGAAAAACGCGAAACATTAAGAAAATGATCGGAAAACTAATCTCTTTGATTGAAGGAGAATTAACGACAGAACACCAACAGTGTTCGATCTTTTCCTCATCGAACAATCCGCTTCCAACTTGTCGTAGTACGTCACTGGAATTCGCCACGTTTTAAAACTGTCTTCGTCACAAGGTATTGTACTTAGAACCACATTATCTATATCCAATGTGGTATATGTGACTTCAATATAGCATGTAGATAACGTGATTTACGTACAATAATTTCTGAAGAATACAATTTTAAAAATGTCGGAACCATAGTGAAGGTTTAATGAACCTGTACTTTGCAACTGTTTGGCTGTTATTCCCAAACAACTGAATTGCTTTTATTCTCTCTTTTTAGTAAGTTTGTTCATATATTCGGGTTCTTGTTAATTCTCCAGAGCAGTTCTTCATTTCAACTGATTTTTCCGTTTTTTCTTGCTAGAAGCACTTCATAATTGTAAATGAAAAGTACAATATAATGGATGTGCTGCAGAATTAATCTGTACCATTGACCGGTTTTCGGCTTGCAGGCCCATCATCAAAGTTTAACTGACTACCGACGACAATCAGACATCGATAATCCGTTAAAGTCGAATGAGGGTCTTGTTAGTCTAAAATCGCTTAACGGAGTAAATTAATACCGTAGAACTCCCGGAATACTGTGCTTTTCATTTATAAGCTCTCATTTACTGAGTTATCGGCCAACTTAATTTTCAGCGTACATCTGTAATATTGTATGGCAAACTCCCAAGTCTCTTTATTTCTTGTTCTTCGACAATGATTTAGTTTGTGAATCTTAAACTCATGCATTGGGCGTTGTGAAAGCCAGCTCGGAATGTTCTGGAAGGTTCTGGTCTTTGGGTTGTGGGGTAGGCCCAGGGCAATAACAGCCTACGCTTTTTCTATCCCTTTGGTTGGCCCTGTTCGTCATGCCATAAGATTGCCTGTCAGCCTCCCATTCCATCGAACAAGTCCGTAGGAGCGTCCGGAGAACTTTCCTAAGGTTCTACAGAGGGGTCAAGCAGGCACGAGGCTACAGTGAGTATGAACGTTCTTCTGGAACACGGGATTGGAATCACTTGGGTCAATAATTGGAAGTTAAGCATTTGCCTAACATCAAAGTACCAGAGCCCTCTGGGGGGGGGGGGGAGAGGGGAGGGGGGAGGGGGGGTGATAGTCAACTCTTTAATTTACATTTGCCTATGAATAGTAATTAATTCGTATTAACTTAAGATCGTGTATTCAGATAATCCTTTTGCTTTGTAACTATTTACGAGGGCCGTTCAGAAAGTAACCTCCGGTTGATTTAAAAAAATACACCAAGTTAAATAAAAATATTTTAATATATACATCTTACAACTACATCTTTGCACTATTTTTCTACATAGTCTCCATAGCGATTGAGGCACTTATCGTATCTCTTCACAAGCTTTGAAATTCCTTCTGCATAAAAATCACCCGCTTGTGCCTGGAGCCAGCCTGTGACCGCATCTTTGAGCTCTTCGTCGTCATCAAACCGCTGTGACCCGAGCCATTTCTTCAAATGCATGAAGAGGTGATAATCACTTGGCGCCAGGTCTGGGCTTAAGGTGGATGGTTGATAACGTCCCACTTGAAGGACTCAAGAAGGGCCGTTGTTCTGCGAGCAGAGTGAGGACGGGCGTTATCGTGCAAAAAAACGATACCGGAAGTCAGCATACCACGGCGTTTGTTCTGTATAGCCAGTCGTAACTTTTTTATTGTTTCACAGTACACGTCTTGATTAATGGTCGTACCACGTTCCATGAATTCAACCTACAACACCCCTTTGGCATCCCAAAACACCGTTGCCATCAGTTTTCTGGCAGAAAAATCTTGCGAGGCTTTTCTTGGTTTGGTAGGCGAATTTGAATGTGCCCACATCTTTGATTGTTCTTTTGTCTCAGGGTTCACGTACTTAATCCAGGTTTCGTCACCGGTCACGATTCTGTTTAACAATGGTTCTCCTTCGTCCTCATAACGTGACAGAAAGTCTAATGCAGAGGCCATTCTTTGAGTTTTGTGGTGGTCGGTAAGAATTTTGGGCACCCATCGTGCACAGAACTAACGGTAACCCAATCTTGCTGTCACTATCTCGTACAAGAGAGTCTTAGAAATCTGTGGAAAACCAGTAGACAACTCCGACATTGAGAAACGTCGATTTTCACGAACTTTTGCATCAACTGTCTGAACGAGTTCGTCAGTCACCAATGATGGTCTACCACTCCTCTCTTCATCATGAACGTTTTCTCGTCCACTTTTAAATAAACGTACCCATTCACGGACAACTCCTTCACTCATAACTCTTGGTCCGTACACGGCACAAAGCTCACGATGAATAGCTGCTGCAGAATATCCTTTGGCTGTAAAAAACCTTATGACAGCATGCACTTCACATTTGGCGGGGTTTTCTATTGCAGCACACATTTCAAACTGCCACAAAAACTAAACTAGCGCAGGTACGACGTTCACTCGACCACGGCTTGATGCCGACTGACCTGTTGAGTGCGTGAAAGCACAGATGGCGTCGCTACTCCCCCCACAACCCGCACTGTGACCAATCGGAGGTTACTTTCTGAACCGCCCTCGTATGTGGTTGCGTCACGACATCTGTTATTGGACTTCCCAAATATGACTAAACGAAAGGGGTGTCGTTTTCCTTTCTCTATAACGAAGCATTTCGTAGCGACCAATTCATTCAGTATGTATTGTCAGACACCATGTTCCAGCGGATCGGTGCTCTTCGGTTAGTAACCTATTTTAGGAAAGAGAGCTGAAACCCACTACCATAAAGAATACGATACCCGTAATATCAAATTCATAACCTGCATTCTCACTACATTTATCTCAGTTTCTATCAATGTAAGTCGTCTTGTTTTCAGTCATATGCCCTGGTTTCTTTTGTGCACAACAGCAATTCGTCCAGAAGTATGTAAAAATACTTATGCGTATGAAGAAGCTACCGCGTTGATCCTCATTCATAATATAATCCCGTCCTCCTTCTAGTTTTCATATAAGGGGCAATGGCTGGTATAAGGGGCAACGGCTGGTTCAGTTAAAATAAGTCGTTGATACGTGTTAGAATAGGAAAGGTATTACTTACAAAAGTTTACGTCGTTTTGTAAGACGCAAAACTTATCCTAGTTCCTTTCGTGTACAATCATGTGTTATATTGATGATAATGTGTCTTCATCCAGACTTGTGAGTGCGGACCGCATAATTTTTATTAATTTATTTGAGGATGTCTGAATGCCCAGACGGAACTAGAAATCGAAGATAATTAAAATAATGCGATCTTGACTGTTAAAGGATTTACAAAAAAAAAATTAACGTTGGCCATCATTTTCTAAACAGTTATGAAGTTTATATAGAATAGAAATAATCAGCACCTAGATTAAGAATTTCGGATTTTCCCCATTACTTGTACCATGAAATCTTTTCCTCGCCAAATTTCCTGATTCTAGACAAAGAGAAAGTACCCTATAGCTTTTGATGTTTGTGTTTCAGAGTATCAAAATAGGTCACATAAAAGGCTGTATTTTTTGGCTGTACTGATTTAGAAGCTCCCATTTATTACATAGAAAAGACACCATAGATCTTAGTATGTGAAGTAAATTTCAGCTTGATACTACTACGCCTTCCTGAGAAAAAGGGGGTTATAACAGACGGACACACACACAGACAGTCTGATAACAAAGGACAATTTTTTTCATGTGGTATATTTACAAATTAATAATTTTCGGACTTTTTTCCTCTGGCTGTATGTGAAACTTGCTTCTTGTCAATTTACATGATTCTAGATGAACGGGAAGTACCCTGTAGGTTTTGACAAATGACTTTGCAAGTATCAAAATGTGTGACATTAATGGCTTTATCTTGTGATTGATTTGAATTAGGAGCTTCAATTCGTTACACCACTAAGGGACCGCAGCCCTTAGAAGCGAGATAATTTTCTCCTTGACATGTCCATCCGGTCCAGAGCAAAAGGAACCTCAACAGTCGGACAGACAGCAAAGTGATCCTCTAAAGTTCCGTTTTTATTGATTCGGTTACAGAAAACTACAAACAGGAATTATAATCACTGTAGAGTTTTTGGTAGTCTGTGATTCAGGTAAGTATCATATATGTACACAAATTTAAAATGTTTTTTGGTAGCCGGCAGCGTTATGCTTTTGTCTTATATGTCTGATAGAGAATAGTGTGCCGAATATTTATGGACTTCACGCAGCAATACGGGCTCAGAATTTTAAATAATAAAAATTATTGTACTACAGGCTTCTGTAATAGTTGTTCCTAATATACATTAATGATCTTCAGCTAGAACAGCCACAAGATGAAAACTTGATTTTCGTTTTCGATATAAGTATAGAAATAAAAAAATATAACGCTCTTTGACCGAAAATGCAGGAAATTAACTACATGAAATAGGGATTGTAAGGAGATTCCGGCAGAAATCAGTACATAACACTCATTAGTTCTTATACATCACCTGCACAATTTACTATAATCTATTCCAACAACGAAGTACAACGTAGCTATTGGCCGGCCGCGGTGGTCTAGCGGTTCTAAGCGCTCAGTCCGGATCCGCGCGACTGCTACGGATGCAGGTTCGAATCCTGCCTCGGGCATGGATGTGTGTGATGTCCTTAGGTTAGTTAGGTTTAAGTAGTTCTAAGTTCTAGGGGACTGATGATCTCAGAAGTTAAGTCCCATAGTGCTCAGAGCCATTTGAACCATTTTGAACATGGCTATTTAGAACAACAAAATATCACTTCCTACGTAGGAAGTGGATTCTGCGTAGGATGGCAAGGGATATGACAGCCGAAAAATTTCCGGCATGTGCACGAAGCGAGGGCTCAAAAGGATTTGGGATTGAGGCGGGGGGGGGGGGGGGGGGGGGAGGGAGGAGATTACGGTGGTGTGGGAGGAGAGCGGCAGCTGGCGGAGGGGGCCAACCAATGCCAGACTCCTTTGAACTTCGGCACAGCCTCGTCCGTTGCCCCTAGCGACTCAGCAACAGCACGCTCCAAATAATACCGCACTCCGCGGAAATACAGTCTTTTCCTACATGTCAAACAAATTAGGCTAATTCAAATGAAATGTTTTGACCGATGGAGAACAAATCAATGAAGATGTAATTGTGTGAAATGATACCACTAAAGTCGCTGAAGATACGACGTACTCATACCAGTAAGCCAAGAGAATTGAAAATTTGTGCCACACAGGTAGACGAACCTGAATTTCCCACTGCTCACCACCGTCGCCTCAATCGCTACATTGAGCCTCCTTCAGTCCCTTATGTCTGTCCTTAGGACTCAGCTTTGTTGCCTTCAGGTGTAAGGGCATAGGGGTGCACAATCTCCTTTTTAATGCTGTCTATAGAAAACAAAATTTATTCTTTCTGATAACTCACATTCTTCCTTGTATAAAACAAATTAAAAGCTAATCCTTACACTAAACTATAAGTTTGAACTTTAAAGCACATTTTTTAACACTACTCATGGATTAGCCAACCAAATAAACGCCTTTATGTATTGATGCAGCTTCAGTGGCAATATATGACGGAATCTCTCACATGTGTGAGTGCTGTTATTGTGGTGAAATTATTTTTCTGTTTTTCAGTTCTGATGTACTTTGTAATCAGAGGTGCAGACGGCATACACACATCATGCCCCCACGTTTGTTTTGTGTTAGAAGAGGATATTTTTTTAAAATTATAAATCTTCCAATTCTTGATGTTTAAATTACTTTTCGTGGTGCAGTACCAGATACGACTATTATCACCACGCGACGGTGGTCGTTCTTGGTACACATCCCCATACTTTGTACCTCGTAATTCAAACCAAGACAGCTGACCCTTTTTGGAATATTACAACGTTTATTATTCCAAAACCTTTTTGTATAACTTTGTGCTGCTGCTCAGGTAATGTTGAAAGATCGATATACCTGGAACGACTTATTTCGAGCAGTGGGCGAAATGACGTACGTGCCATTTAGATGACTGGTGCTTGGCGCCCGGAAACACGTACATGTTCGTGTGGAGTCTGTTGGTGGAGGTCGTACTAGTAAGTAAGCCTTATTTCTTATTGGTATATTTGATCACAGAGTGTGCATACTCGAAGATGACCAGAAGACTGTGCTAAAGTATCGTGACGGAGAGTTAAACCTCAAGATGGCCAGAAGACTACACTAAAATATCGTGTGTCAATTAACTGACGCCCGGAAATTTGCCCGAAACTTCATGGAACAAAATTTTGCTTATGGAAGGTAAGTCTATCTAACATGCAGTTTCTATAGAGCCATCCGCACTCAGACAGATTTTATGTAATTCCTCTCTTCCTACATCCATCTTCTAGACAATGGATTGGTCGTTAGACGGCAGGAATTTTGTAGAATGTTGCCCCAAACTCTGCCTCAGGTCGCTGGTGGGTTACTGATTCTAAGTGGGAGAGCCTTTCGGTGCTAAAATGATTGTTGATATCCAATTGTTGTAGAATGGCAGAGGTATTCCCCTCTGATGAAAAAATGGTTGAAATGGCTCTGAGCACTATGGGTCCCCTAGAACCTAGAACTACTTAAACCTAACTAACCTAAGGACATCACACAACACCCAGTCATCACGAGGCAGAGCAAATCCCTGACCCCGCCGGGAATCGAACCCGGGAACTCGGGCGTGGGAAGCGAGACTCTCTGATGAAGCTTGGCATAATGAATTATGACTATTCATGATGCATCCGGAATTCTGTTTCAGGCATGAAATTCGGCAAAGAAATGTCGGCTAACGTAGAGATTATTAAAGAAATTTTAGTTACTGATATTCTAGAAATTGATAGTAGCCTGCTGAGTATGACTAACGGGAGCCATTGCACTTAGTACACAGCTAATTAACCTACGACCTCCGACAGATTTACTCCTGTTTGTGGTAACGCCTCTAACGTTTTCAGATTGCTGCAAGGGTTTCCCTTGAAACAGCGATCTGTGTCAACAGTTTGAATGACTACGATATTGAAGTGCCTGTGTTGTTAAGAGGGACGATGCAGTGATCATTAAGAGATGCATCTTATTCATCCGACGACGCAGGACAGCGAGTTTCATTTAAACTGTCATCCCCTGTAAGGGGATTACATAATGCGTGTGCGAGTACATGTTGCGATGCAGAAACGACGAGGTACCCAAGTGTGACCGTGGGTCGCGCTCATGTACCCCAAACGGTTTAGGCGACCGCGGGTAATCCGGGTGTATAGCACGGGTACGGCACAAATTATCATTGTCATCATTCCCTTATACAGCTGATGGTTGGTCGTAATCGTAACTGCGAATACATTTCATGTGTATTAGTGACACCCATCTTTCTGCTTATACATCTATACTGTATTCATGTCTTCATATTGTGAGGCACTGGGAAGTTACAACGATGCAAGTCCACTGGCTAACAGACATTGTGTTGCCGCTAGGAGGCATCCCCGTTATGACGTTGATGAAACAGTGCGCAACGTGCAAGTTTGGTTGATGCTAATTTCCATTATCACCAGTCCGACGAGGGGCTCTGTCAACGCTTCTTTGATAAGAATTTTCGATGTAATCATAGACAGTTTGGAGATCTAAAACTGCGATGATAAATCGAGTGTTGGTATAGCCACACTACTGACACAAAGTTTGCCAATGATCGACGTGGTACCACCCTAGACTGATACTCTCCCAGTATTGGTGGAATTATTATGTCCATTTGTACATTAAGTGCGCACGTATCCAATTGGAAGTATGTATTGTGGCATCTGATATGTCAATAATCGACACTTCCGTAGTTCGTCTTTCTTGACTATTCGATTAACCCCTCCCTGAAACACTTCGATAAAAATCAGCACAAGTTAAGGCCTCAGTACAAAGAATAAACGCTTATAAAATCTTATAGCTTTCGTTTGGTTCTTCCGGGTTGTAAGGTTGATGAAGCGTGGGCTTGGTGTCCACCAAATCATGTAAATAATCAGGATTTCGAACAAGCTATTTCGGCGTCTTTGCAGCAGGAGTGACTGCCCTGAACACCAGTATTTGGTAGCGCTGTGAACTTTAGCCATCACTTGCCTTTTCTGTGTTATGAATATGATCTTGTAGGTCCACTCCAATGAGACGACGGTGGATTGTCTGGTTTAATGATATTCATTAACCACGTGACACATGCTTCTGGTCTGATTGAACTTGAACGCTGCATATCACGATCTAATGGCGTAACTAAATCGCGGCTATATTAGAAGACGCAAATATTAGTTTCTTTTGTCTCATTACGGATAAGCCAGTAATCCCCCACCCCCGTCGTTGATTCTTTAACGATCAACATCCCATGAACAAAGTAGTTCAAACATCTGATTACTTTACAAATTAGGTCATAAGTTTGTGTGTTAAGCATTTGACGTGACTTGTATTCTCTATTCCTCGGTTTCCCTGAACATTTTTGTACTTCCTCTTCTCATCGATCAACAGAAGTACTTCTTCTGTTACACATGGTTCCTACGCATTTATCTTCTTTGTATCTATGTTTTTCTTTCCAACTTCTCTGATTGCCCGTTTTAGAGATATCAATTCCTCTTCAACTGAACTGTCTACTGACAAGGGAACCTCCCCATCGCACCCCCCCTCAGATTTAGTTATAAGTTGGCACAGTGGATAGGCCTTGAAAAACTGAACACAGATCAATCGAGAAAACAGGAAGAAGTTGTGTGGAACCGTGAAAAAAAATTAGTAAAATATACAAAATGAGTAGTCCATGTGCAAGATAGACAACATCAAGGCAACTGTGAGCTCAGAAGCGCCGTGGTCCCGTGGTTAGCGTGAGTGGCTACAGAACGAAAGGTCCTTGGTTCAACCCTTCCCTCCAGTGAGAAGTTTAATTTCTTTATTTTCACGAGCGCCATGGTCCCGTGGTTAGCGTGAGCAGCTGCGGAACGACAGGTCTTTGGTTCAAATCTTCTCTCGAGTGAAAAGTGTAATTTACGCCGGCACGGTAGCTCAGTGTGTTCGGTCAGAGGGTTAGCAGCCCTCTGTAATAAAAAAAACTGAGCTAATCGATCAACAACGAACCTAAACGGCTGTCTTACGACGTCCGCCCCGAGCGGATGCAACGAACAAAAGCGAACAAAATGAGATTTAAAAAAAAAAAAAAAAGAACGAGAGGTCCTTGGTTCAAGTCCTCCCCCAACTGAAAATTTTACTTTCTTTATTTTCGCAAAGTTATGATTCTTGAACAGAGTTTTTCTTACTACTACCTGAAATTTATTCAGAACTCAATTAGTTTTTCTCCTCTCTCATTCTTAGTACCAAGCCCATATTCTTAAGTAACCATTTCTCGTACTCTTTCCCCTACAAATGCGTTAAAATCGCCGATGACTATTAGATTTTCATGTCCCTTATGACTGAATTGCAAGTTCAGTATCGTCATATCTTTCTCTATCCTTTAATCGTCTTGTTGCGACATCGGAATTTACACCTCAAATATCGTTGTTGGTCACCACTTAGTTCCGCTGTTGAATCTGGAACGGAAAAAGACATTTATCGAAAGAGATACCATGACATGTCGTATATGGCAAAGTCATCATGATTCTCCACGAGCAGAGCATTCAGATACAGTTGCCCAGTTTCAGTCACTTTCTATACGACATAAGAGATTGTTTGCTAAAGACACATCATATTTGCAAGAGTGTGCACTGTTTGGAATTAGCCTTTCATACTAATTCTGTGTTTCGAATTAGAATTCCAAAGTGTCCTCACAGACTCTCTGTTGTCACCTCTCTCCTACCTTCTTAATTTCACATAAATCCTCCAACAAACCTTCCCTGCCACTGCTTATTCGACATGTAAGGTGAGCTACAGTTTGTTGCCGGAAGCTGTTATGACATTAGTGTTGATGGTGTTGGAACAGCAACCAGCCACAAATTTATTTTCAGTTCCTTTATCCAAAAGGTATCGTTACCGGTTTCGAAACATTACGATTCATCTTCAGACGGTTTTCGTGCTTTCATTACATGTGATGCGTTTTTAACAGATTAATTGTCCTAAAATATAAATAATACATAATTATAAGCACACCACACGGATGGTTGCGTAACAGATTTGCATTGGATGTCACTTACGTGAAATGTCGGTTGTAGTGTTTGTTTTCATAGCTTTCGTCCAAGAGATGTGAATACGTTCCCAATGCATTCTTATCGTTGCACACGTAAATTTTTCTCACTGAACACTTTACATTTGTCACAGAATAGATTTCTAACACGCACCACATGTTTTGATACATACAAAGTACTTACAAACATGTGGTGCGTGTTAGAAATCTATTCTGTGACAAATCTACAGTGTTCAGTGAGAATAATTTACGTTTGCAACGATAAGAATGCAGTGGGAATGTATTCACATCTGTTGGACGGAAACTATGAAAACAAACACTACAACCGACATTTCACGCAAGTCACATCCAGTGCACATCTGTAAGGCAACCATCTGTGTGACGTGCTTTTAATTATGTATTACTTATATTTCAGGACAATTAATCCGTAAAAAAGTGCACCACATATAATGAAAGTACGAAAACCGTCTGAAGATGAATTGTAATGATTCGAAACCGGTAACGGTACCTTTTGAATAAAAGAACTGAAAATAAATTTGTGGCTGGTTGCTGTCTCAATGTCATCAACATTTGTCTTCAAATAACAGCCACGGTCTCCAAACATGTCATCGTATGACAAAATTGCACCTTATGAGATTGTTCTAGTATTTTCGCTTAGACGACAAGTAGTCGTTTCTGATTCGTTATAGAGTAATAATGTAATTATGATTTATATAGCTTGTTAGCCAAACATTTTCTGTAAAAGTACCTTCACACGTAAGCAACTGGTTCCTCGTAGGTGCCTACTACAGTTGCATACGCACTTACGACGAGAATACGCCAGTGCCGTAACCCGATTTCTACTAAACTCCGTTCAATGTAAGAGGAGCTAAAATCGCCGGTTTATCCGTAGATATTCAACAGTTTCTGAGAGAACAATCTTCAAAGTTTTCGACGTAATTTAGATGCTTTTTCGCGAGCCATAATGTCAGTCGATGTGGTGGCACAGTGTCTAGCGTCACTGTGTTTGAAACCTGGTTATTTTTTTACTTTATTTTACTTTACTTTATTTTTTTTATTTTTTTTTTCATTTGTCTACTCATCTCCGCAGACGGTAACTACACGAATTTCTTTTATCAAGGCCGGGGATACAAGGTAGTTACCTTAATTGTAAAATTACAACTGGATTTCACATTAAGTGCCCAATTTTATTACATAATATATGTGTTGCTTGATATTTTCAGAAGTTCCTATCTTTTTAGATTCTCTAATTCTTATATCTTATTCTTATATCAGTTCTTCATTCTTACCCTTTATTCTTATGGTTATTCTTCAGGGAGATTTGATGCATCCACTTGGATGATACCAGTCGTAGAAATATTCGAAACACTGCTACCAGCACGAGAAGGTACGTTTGCCGCAGCGACCTTTTTTTTGTGTGAATCTCACCGGGGAAAGAATAGTCGTTAACATTTCAAAACTAGGCACTTGCCGTTGATTACGAATCTAGCTACACCACAGGAATCTTATCGAAATCAATTCTAAATAATTTTTCATTCATTTATCGTTATTTTTCCTTTTTATTCATTCACGAGACATTATTGTTACACTGTTGTGCCGACATTGGACAGGTATAAATTTCTGGATCACCTTGAAGAATTTATTTTCGAAAAGATTGACGGAAATATTAACCAGTGTACCTGTGAACGAAGATTCCATAGCTAAACAATCTTTTCGGCCGTAAGGTCTATCTTTTTAAGAAACATAGTCTACTGTACAAGTCTCGAATAAAGCGCAGTCATCATTGTTGCACAGCATTACGACAAGGTAAGACTTACATATACAGCTCTGACCAAGGCTAGCGATTTGCACAAACGGGAAGGAACTTTTAAAACCCGATAAATGGAACAGAGAACTGAAAAGATAAAAACATAAGAAATAAATCCATTTTAGTAGCTCACCTAGATAATCACACGTTACACAGCATTGAAAATAACATCGTAATTCTACATACGATGAACAACCGATAGTTGATGGACATTTGTGAGCAAATACCGTGCTTCGGAAAAGTATCTACGTGGGAACCTTGCGGGAGGCGGAGGGTCGGTAACACATTCGAGTTTCGGCTGCACGTGTTCCGTGAACATGCAGTGGTAGGGCGGATGTACTAGTGTTGTGTGGGTGTGTTACAGCTGTTAGTTGTTTTACTGTCTAGCTCTCGTGTAAGCTGAGTTTCGTGAGAATGTTTACAATTCCATGGAGACCGCTTTTAGTGGAAGACGTTTTCCGTGCAGGTGGAAATTTGTGTTCCATATAGTGACACTACACGTGATTTAATTCGCAAATTCTTGACAAAAGGTTCAGTTCATTATGCACCACGAACTGGCAGGCCCACAATTTTAACAGAACGGAAGATTGACCTCATTTCGGACATCATGTTGTGGAGTCCAACAAACTCAGGGACGACATTATTGCAAGAGGCCAAAATCTCTCATACGGCACAACATACGGCCGTTACGAAAAACTGGGATGCATCTATATAAAATTACTGCTGAGCAACAATTAAATTGTGTGGATCACGATAAACGAAAACCGCATTGTCAGTCGTTTCAGCAATTTGTCAACCCACATGGAGTTCTTGTTTTTGATTGAACCTTTTTCACTGATGAGGCTTGGTTTCACTTATCTTGCTACATTAATTGTCCAAATTCGTGAGTCTGGTCGTCATAAAATCCGCGTGTCTTAAGAGAGATGCCACTGCACGGAAAGAAAATCCCAGTGTTGTTTGCAACTCCTGCGAGAATAAAAGGACCGAACTTCTCCGATACTATTGTCACTACCGATGTCTATTGCTCCCAGAAAATTTATCGGTTTATTTTGCCTTGGTGCATGAAAATGGTACAAGTCCTTTATTTCCCAACAAGACAACGCCACTGCTCATACGGCACACCAGCTCCTACGACTTTTAGATGAAATCTTTGGAGACAGACTAATTACGAAAGGTCTCCGCTGTGGTGCGACCGAAAAAAATTGCGTATCAGAATAACCCAAGGGCAGTAAGCGATAACTGATTATCTACATTTGTTTACGCGTGAAACTTTGCTAAAAATGGTTCAAATGGCTCTGAGCACTATGGGACATAACATCTGAGGTCATCAGTCCCCTAGAACTTAGAACTAATTAAACCTAACTAGCCTAAGTAAATCACACACATCCATGCCCGAGGTAGGATTCGAACCTGCGACCGTGGCGGTCGCACGGTTCCAGACTGAAGCGCATAGAATCGCTCGTCCACAACGGCCGGCAGACATTGCTAAGTGTGTTCGTAATTCAATGTAAACATGTTGACATATGCCTTCAAGAAAGAGGAAGACATTTCCAGTACTTAGCGAGATTTGGATGAGTGCAGTGTATTTAATTGTAAATATTGCAATACATTTCACTGTCTTAATTGTAATAATTATGCATCCCATCTCCCAACTTAGATGCGGCCACTAGCAGTGAACCCCGGCCTCTTGCTTATACAGTGACATGAACGTGCTCAACCTTCCGCGTCCCGCTAGGCGAGACACTTGGAGCCCGCCGCTGCAAAGAAACTTCGCGAACGCTAGTGCCCTCTAGAGTTCACTGCGTTTATACTTTTGGCCGTTCACACTAGAGGACGTAGCTTTACACTCGACTGGATACACTATCCCCTGCAACACTTTCAAAATTTTATTAAGTCATTCCTAGGTTTCCATTGGTAAATTATGCAGTCCGATATTTCGAACATGACACAGCATAACTAACTTCAGTGGCACAGCATGCCAATACCTTTAACTTATCGAATTGTACAGTTTTTACTATCATCACAAACCCTTATTCCTTACAATGTCACCGGTCATATCGCATTTAAAACTACCCACCTTTCCCTTTGTGGGGACACAACGGCATAATGCAGAATACATACTTTTCCTCTACTTATTCTCTACATTTAAACCATTTTTCGTGTCATATTGTGTACGTGACGTGATTCACTCATTCCGTTTACTTAATCGGTTTATTTGTCGCTGGTGGCTACAGTACCTCACACACTTATCAAAATCCTGTCATCAGATAACCCCAGCGCCTTGATTCTACCTGTACATAGTGATAAGTCATTCTCCATTTCAGCCGCACAACTGTGGAACAAATCGCCCAGTAACCTGCGTTTTGTTCAAAACCACTCCCCAATAAAAAGGAGATTATTCATGTAAGATCATCGAGGTAGCTTCCCTCTCGGAAAATTCCGGCTGTTTTCATTCTTTCCAACAGCGAAACAGCATCTCTCTCACATTGTAAAGTACCCACGCTTTTGCCATCCCTTTGTGTCTATTTCCGTTCTTTTTTCCACCTCATCTCCTGACCTTACTCTACTAAATTCCGCTCTTTCTTTGACTAGTAAACTCTTTCTCGCCGTCGATTCGTTGCGTATTTTTTTTTCTTCATTGGATTTCAATTTCCCCACCACCACCCCCTCCAGAGGGGGGTGCAGGCTGGCAGCAGCGTAATATGCTGCTCTACAGCCTACAGAAAAGTTAGAAAACATGATGAGAATAGAAACAAACGAGAAAAACCGGCGATAAAACGGTGACACTGTAAAAAACTGTAAGATGGCGGAAAGTTGTGGAATTTAAAATATAAAAACACTGCGGTGACGATGCGGATGAAGACACACAAGAAGCGGACAGGCACAATTAAAAAACACGGCGACAGTCTGGTTTCTGTTCGCACGAGATAAAAAAACACAATTAGTGACAGTATGGCGGCTCTTCGCAATACTGACAGAGGACGCTTCCTTGCGTACTGCTACCATACATTTATGTTAGATGGTAAAACTCACATTCGACGAGAACGTAGTGAGGAAATTGCGTAAAATAACGTTGATAAGGCTCCTACTTCGTAATTTCCAAATATTTATCACTTTCTGCTCTTACGAAGACTGGTTTAATGCAAGAAACGACGAGAGGGCTCAAATCTTGCTAATATATATTAAAACTGGTAATTAAAAACAATCGGTAGCTACTTTCTAGCTTAATCTCGTAATAAAAGCAACTCGCGACCAACATCTAAAGGTGTATGCTGGCCAATTGCTGTGCCATTTCACGTTATTGGTTGTCGAAACCTATACAATGCTGATACCAGCATGACATTGGATTCCAATCTTGCCCGCCGAGACCTCGTAACGCTGCAGTAGCACCCCCTCCCCCTCCTAACTCAGAGAGATTTAACTGCCCCCGCAGCCGGAGGCAAGAATGGATTCCTGTGGCACAACGCGGTATTTTGATTAAAGCTCTCCAACGCACACGGCTATGCAGCGGTCCTGTACATTGCTGCAAGCAATGCGTCACCGGTGTTTACCGCGCAGGGAACTTCCATTCAATGTCGCTGGAAACGTCGACTAGAAAGTTACATTCTCTGCAGAGGGGGCTGAATTTTCCTCCAATCACCTAATAAGGCAGTTCTGTCGAGTCTCTCCTGTGAAACCAGTCGGCTCAATCCATTTCCGTGGAACGAGTAATGAGTGATGAAATGATAGATGCTTGGGATCCCAGGATCATCGCGTAATTCGCTTACAATCCGTCTGACTCCTACCCTGCAATCTCAGCTAAAACGATGCGGTAACTCTAGACTGATCGTTGAGAGTCTAATACCGTTATTGAGAAGATATGTAAATGCGACACGAGTTTTTATTACAAAATTTCGCAAGGAGCTCCTTTATTAGTATGCAAAATTGTAGGTTTCGTGAAAGCGCCAAATGAGCCTGAAGTGCTTTCGTAATCTACTGGATGATTTTCTTTATGTAAACCGCACTTTGGCTAGGGATAGCGTGTTAGATTACCACTGAAAACGGCCGGCCGGTGTGGCCGTGCGGTTCTAGGCGCTTCAGTCTGGAACCGCGTGACGTCTACGGTCGCAGGTTCGAATCCTGCCTCGGGCATGGATGTGTGTGGTGTCCTTAGGTTAGTTAAGTTCTAGGGGACTGATGACCACAGATGTTAAGTCCCATAGCACTCAGAGCCATTTAAACCATTTGAACCACTGAAAACGTCCTCAGTCCCTGGTTTGTACCATGCCACTGCTTAAATGTTGAATAAAAATCATTATCAACGGCTACCGAAGGCATAAGAAGTCACCCTCATTCAGCCAACGGCATTGTCAGAGGAGCGGGCAGAGGTTCAGGGCATTCTGTTGCATTTGGGGTGGGAAATTGCCCCTAAAGGCGGAAGAATGAGAAATGATCAACGGCATGAGGATGCAGAACGCAATGGAAACCACTGCATTAAGGACGATAATTTGTATCCGCAGCAACCCTTACTAACCTAAGGACATCACACACATCCATGCCCGAGGCAGGATTCGAACCTGTGAGCGTAGCGGTCGTGCGGTTCCAGACTGTAGCGCCTAGAACCGCTCGGCCACTCCGGCCGACCTATCCGCAGCATATGGGGCATGTAAATGAAGAAGTGTCATGATGATCCCCCCATTGGCAAAAGATTACCGGTTAGTCCCCCATTTTGATCTCCAAGAGACCTGGAGAAAAATACTGAATAGCCAGTGAGTGTGGGCACGGAACATCAGGAGTTTGAAAGTGGTACGGAAGTTAGAAAATGTGAAAACGCGCACGGAGCGGACGGGCTCGGCGCGCCGAGCAGAGCTCCACAGGCGTACTTATTTACTTGCCAGCGTGCGGTCCAGAGTCGTATTGACTCATAGTATCGACCCGCCATGGCGTTATCGTATCGACAAGCTACCTGCAATGATTCTAATGTTCAACACACCGTACACAAGGCCGTAGGCCCATGAAACAGAAAGATTTCTCCGAGAAGAACCGCCAGAACTGTTAGGCATACATTTGTCCGATATATCCAACACAGTATGCCTCAAAATGATTGACGTAGCGGCCTGTGACAGGCTCCTACAACGACCTACCAACGGTTCCCGCTTCTGCCACGGTGACGGTAATGTGAGTATGGTAGCAGTCGACCACACTCACCTGTGTGTGCGCGCGCTGTAGACATCTATGAAGTGCCGTTTGAAGTTCCCACCATCATTGTCGTTGACGCGCTGCGGACATATAACACAGTTTTTAGCCACATAGAAGAGAAACTGAATACCTTTCAAACGTACTCTGTACTTAAAAGAGTAGACCAAGTACCCAAAGAACTTCAGAAGCCCGTTCCATGATATGTTTTCATTGGCGGCTGCCACGCGATTGTTATACATGCTGTTGTGGCACTATCTGTGTATTCCTTTTGGGTAACGTATCGGGCTCCATGATACTTCCAGGTACGCCATGTACCAGGTGATCCAAAAGTCAGTATAAATTTGAAAACTTAATAAACCACGGAATAATGTAGATAGAGAGGTAAAAATTGACACACATGCTTGGAATGACATGGGGTTTTATTAGAACCACCCCATATTGCTAGACGCGTGAAAGATCTCTTGCGCGCGTCGTTTGGTGATGATAGTGTGCTCAGCCGCCACTTTCGAAATGCTTGGCCTCCCAGGTCCCCAGACCTCAGTCCGTACGATGATTGGCTTTGGGGTCGCTGAAGTCGCAAGTGTATCGTGATCGACCGACATCTCTAGGGATGCTGAAACACATCCGACGCCAATGCCTCACCATAAATGCGGACATGCTTTACAGTGCTGTTCACAACATTATTCCTCGACTACAGTTACTGTTGAGGAATGATGGTGGACACATTGAGCATTTCCTGTAAAGAACATCATCTTTGCTTTGTCTTACTTTTTTATGCTAATTATTGCTATTCTGATCAGATGAAGCGCCATCTGTCGAAAATTTTTCGAACTTTTGTATTTTTTGGTTCTAATAAAACCCCATGTCATTCCAAGCATATGTGTCAGTTTGTACCTCTCTATCTACATTATTCCGTGATTTATTCAAAATTTATACTGACTTTTTGATCACCCGTTACATCTAATTCTGCTCGCTTTGATCCACTACTGTTTTGCATCCATTTTAACCCAATACGAGCTGGAATCTGCCTTATAAAATCCCGTAACGATTGCTGTTATGTTCTTTTTCCAGTTTACTACACGTTGATGCTGCTGCACATTAAATTCTCATAATACTTTTGTTTCGTGCTTAGTGTATACACTACGGTGTGTAACAAGCCAAAAGAATGTCCTGTCACCCGACTACAAGTGTAAAATTACCGGCTCTTTTTAAATTAGCAATATGTCGATCATGTAACTCCTGTGATAAGAATGTGGAATTAGTGTCATCGTGCATAATGGATAATGTATCGGACTAAATTTCGTTTCTCGAAAGAATTGTAATAAAAGGAAGCAGTAGCAGAACAAACGAGACTCAAACAAAGATTCTATAACTTACAAATAAAACTGCAATTAAGTAATAGAATAACATCGCCAGCTGAATTCGACAAAGTTGCACCAAGTAGGACCATTCTTCATAAACACGGTCATTTCACTTGTTACTGAAACGCTACTTTAACTTACAGGACACGAAACAGTAGTACACGTTTGCAAGCAATGTACCAGATGGTTGGTATGAGCAACACAGAAGTAATATTAAATGTTTCGGCTACAACTGAATCTCAATAACATTTACTATCTGTACATTAGAGAAGGAAAGCTAATGCTCATTACATGCAAAGGATTATTGACGGTGTGCTATTAACCTTGATACGACGCTTCGAAAACGCTATCACTGAAATAGTTTTCATATAGACATAATCTCTGTTCTGACTAGTATTTATTTTCAAGAGTTTTATTCATGAGAATACAGTTATAGTAATGTCGAATGCCAAACAGGCGCAACAACTAACACGGTGTCCCAGAATCTATTCTATCAGTGACTAAGGTCAAGGTCTACTACTTTTAACTACTAACACATGAAAATATAACCATTATTACAAAGCTGTACTGTAATTATTCCTTACGCTTGCCCTTCAAGTTTACTAGCCAGTAGCTACTCTCACTCCAATTCCGCTATCAGGGCATTCACTGGCCATTCGCAGCTTCAGGAATTTGTTACCCAATTCCATTCTATTTTTAGGTAGCCTATGATGGGTGTTGTCGGATATGACGCTCATATCACCCTTTTACCCATGAGTAAACCCATGTTTTATAGAGGTAAGTGTCCTTTTAATACACCAAGAAGAATATCTTGGACATCCCGCTGAATCCACCCTCTTCCACAATACTATGACGCTGTCCAACGCCTACTCACTCCTTCTTACTCTAGTAAACTGGTGTCTCTTCATAGTCACCTCAGTTGTTACTGAAAGTTCATACTGCAAGCTGCCTGTACTGCCGAGCCCTTAAATAGACTACAATCTAAGAAGTGTGGTCTCAGGATTGAACTAAAGCTTCCAGTCTCCAAAACAGTCACCATTGTGCCCCACTAGTTTTGCGGTATATGTTCCATCCAGACAGTTTATCCTGGCAGTGAATGTGTCGCACTATGGGGTAGCGTCAGTCCTTTCCAAAATCAGGACGGCATAGAGCGCTCTATCGGCTTTGTTTCCAGAACCCTGTTGCTAGTACAAAGAAAACATAACAAAGTCGAGAAAGAGATATTGGCGATCATTTCTGGCAGTAAGTCTACAGTCGCCCGTTCACTCTCCTTACACATCCCAAGCATCTCCTTCTCGTCTTTAAAATGTCTGCTTCAGTGCCTACGAAGATGGCGCGCTGTCTCCAGTGATGGGCTGTTCTTCTCTCCATTTATCAGTATGGCATCCAATTCGGTCTATAATATATCATGCTAATGCTAAGGTTCTTTCTAGGTTACCTCTGGGACAGGATCCGACGTTTGACACAGAATCTGAAGTAGCTTACCTTCTGGACGTGATAGCTGAGGAAGAGGTATCCACCTTGCTGTTGGACGCTATGTTCATCGGTTGACCAAAACGCAGAGGATCCAGTTCTGAATGAGGTACTACGCTGGACGAATTTTGGGTGATTATCTGATCAGAAAGGCTTCCAGCATCCAGAAGATCAAGCGTACTGGTATCGGCGACACGAACTGTCAGTCCTCAGACGGGTCCTCCACTTTCATGGAGACTATTGGCGGACCTGAGCCGTCATATCTGACACTGTCTAGTAATGAATCCTCTGCTCCTACACACAGGACACTGGGGAGGGCTGTTATTAAGAGGCTGGGGCGCCATGTCTACTAGCGTTGCATCAAAGCAGACATTACCACTGCCACTCGGAGTAGCCGAGCGGTCTAGCCGCCTTGCCACGATTCGCGTGGCTTCCCGCGTCGGAGGTTTGAGTCCTTCCTCGGGCATGGGCGTGTGTGTTATCCTCATCGTAGGTTAGTTTAAGTTACAGTAAGTAGTGTGTAAGCCTAAGGACCGATGACTTCAGCAGTTTGGTCCCAAGGGAACTTACCACAGATTTCCAATTTCCATTACCACTATGGTTATGCTTTGTTGCACGTCTAAAACGAAGCAAGCAGTCCCACCCTAAAGTTTTTTTTTTTTTTTTTTTTTTTTTGCCTGGCGGGTACATTGGATCTGTGGCTTGCGTTCACCTTGGTTTTGTGACGCCTTTTCTAGAACTTACGTAATTTCTCCTGGTGGAGTCTGGTACACGTTTTCTGTATGTCTCTCAACTGGCAGATACTTCTGCATGTGGAACTGACCACGTCCTATTTTTCGCCTTTTCTACTGAGGGCATACTGGAGACCAGTGTCACCGATAATGGCCTAATGTGCAGAGTTCACCACTTTCTGCACCAATAACGGAATTGAACTTATTCACATAGCTCCGTTCCATCCAGCCTTTGACGGCCTTACTGAGTATTTTGTTCGCACAATTAAAACGAAAGGCCTAAGCTGATTGTTTGCCATCCTGTCAAATTAGTGTTGCCACTCTCCTGGCTTCTTACTGATCTGCTGCACAAGACGGTTCATCTCCTGTTGAACGTCTCCAGGGGCGACCACATCGCTCTCTGCTATTTTTCATGCTTCATGCCCAGCCTAACCCTCCCTCTTGGTTACATGATGTCCACCCATTTTTGTCCACTACCGAATGTGTCCTCTGATCTTTACTAGTAGACGTCAACGATGGGCCCCCAGATGTGCTTCTCACCTGCTGGGGGAGTGATTGTTGAAGTCATTCTCCTTACAGCGCCGTATGTCGAAAACATATCAGTAAGCTGTGGGTCGGCCGCGGTGGCCGAGCGGTTCTAGGCGCTTCAGTCCGGAACCGCGCGACTGCTACGGTCGCAGTTTCGAATCCTGCCTCAGGCATGGATGTGTGTGCCGTCCTTAGGTTAGTTAGGTTTAAGTAGTTCTAAGTTCTAGGGGACTGATGACCTCAGATGTTAAGTCCCATAGTGCTCAGAGCGATTTGAGCCAGTAAGCTGTGGCCTCGCTGCGAGAACTTTACAGGACCCAATAACATCGCGCCCTCTCTGTTCACAGATCCAGCTCCTCCAATGTAGTTCGAACAAATCGAGTTGCCTCTACCAGGAACTTCCACCTCCTCGACAATGCTGCCTCCCACACCGATGCAAGTGTACCCACCCTTCCAGCCACACTGGAAGCCGTCGTTGGGCAGGATATCCCTCAAGAGGTCGACATGTTCTGAGCTCTCCTCTCTTATGTGGGGGAGGAATAACACATCTCGATCGAGTGTCTATGCACACAGACCACCTGCGTAACAGATCCGTCAGGCAGTGCCAAACAGATTGGGGGCCAGGCTGTCGACCATCAAGCAAACTCCTGTACATAAAAGTATTCACAGTTGTGAATATGGACAACCATCGGCTTTCTAATGAAATGACAACAATGAAAATGTCTGCTGGACTGGGACTTGAATCCGGATATCACGATCGGGAGCAATCGCATTGCCATTAGGCTATCCAAGAACGACTCATGGCCAGATCAAGCTCTCATGTGTCGTCAACCATGTTTCTGCAATCTTCACTTGTACATTCATTATGTATGAGAGTCACTCCTAAAGAGATGCACACTATTTTTGTAAAAGTACAGTTTTCATTCTGCATGTGTGGAAGTTTTACAGTGTGTAGATACATCTTTCGCGCTTGTTTTCAAACTTAGTTCAACTTGTTCCCGTGAGTGGCGCCGTCACAGCATGTCTTCAAGATGGCTGCTACACTTGACGTTCGTCAGAAGCAACGTGCTCTCCTAGAATTCCTGTGCTGTGAGTGGGAAGCATCCACAAGAGGTTGGAAAAGGTGTATGGAGATGCTGCTGTCGATCGTAGAACAGTTAGTCGGTGGGCAAGCAGGTTACATGATAAAAGCGGGCTCGGCAATATTGAGGATTGTCCTCGCAGTGGCAGGCCTCGTGCTGCACACACTCCAGACAATGAGCAGAGAGTTAACGAATTGGTGACTACTGACAGACGCATCACAGTGAACGAATTGTCACGCTACGTTGGGAGAGGGGAAGGAGGTGTTTGCAGAATACTGAAAGTGTTAAAAAAGGTTAGTGTCAGGTGGGTTCCCAGGATGTTGACAGTGGCTCGCTAAGAAACAAGAAAAACGGTATGCAGCGAACTTTTGGAACAGTACGAGAATGGTGGAGATGAATTTCTTGAAAGAATTGTGACAGGTGATGAAACATGGCTCCATCATTTTTCACCAGAGACGAAGAGGCAATCAATGGAGTGGCATCATGCAAATTCACCAAAAAAAAAAAAAACTAATTCAAAACCACACCTTCTGCTGGAAAAGTTATGGCTACGCTGTTTTTCGATTCCGAAGGACTCTTGCTTGTGGACATCATACCAAGTGGAACCACCATAAATTCTGATGCATGTGTGACGACACTGAAGAAACTTCAAGCTCGACTGAGTCGTGTTCGACCACATCGGCAAAAGCAGGATGTTTTGCTGTTGCACGACAATTCACGGCCACATGTCAGCCAAAATACCGTGGAAGCTATCATAAAACTCGGATGGACGACACTGAAACACCCGCCTTACAGTCCTGACCTGGCTCCATGTGACTATCAACTCTTTGAGAAACTGAAAAACTATCTTCGTGGACAAAGTTGAAGATGATGACTCCCTTGTGCACGCTGCGAAACAGTGGCTCCAACATGTTGGTCCAGAATTTTACCATGCGGGTATACAGGCGATGGTTCCAAGATGGCGTAAGCCACTTGAGAGGGATGGAAATTATGTGGAGAAATGAAAATATTGTTCCTAAAGGATCTATCAACACAGTGTAAAACTTTCAAACATGTAGAATAAAAGATGGAATTAAAAAAAATATAGCTCATTTCTTTTGGAGTGACCCTCGTATATTTCTACATAGGGGACACGGTTTAGCTGAAAGTCGCTCGCCCAGTGGAAGACGATACATATGTGCTGTTCAACAATGTTTCTTGAGAAATGGATGCAGGTCATTATGTGGAAATGCCGAGTTGTTCCCCTGGGTGGAGGAAGTCGCTCACTGCCGTTATCCCCATGTGTCCTTGTAGAAACCCGGGTGAAGCAGCTCCTTTGCAGTTGGTGGCCATACACTTCTCAATACTACAGTTTCAAAGGTTGGTAGTGATGCGATGGAATGAAGGAAGACTGTCTGACGAACCTATTGGACGCCGTTCCTCTTCTAGGTCGTGACTTTCGGCAGCTGACACGTGTCGATAGCAAAACGGTCTCAGACGACTTGGTCGTCTGTGGCGTAGGAAGTATGGCCATACACTGCATCGAAGGTTACTTGTTGCTAAACCGAAAAGTAGCAAGGAAAACATGATGGGCTAACCAAGGCTAGAATAGATGATACATTTATGAAGGTTGTTTCACATATTCACATCATATTTACCACGTCAAATTAGAACAAAAACACGATCGTTCGACGATAATTTCTATCGTCTTCGTCTGACACTCCTACCTTCAAGTTGTCAGAAATCTTGCTGATGTCTGATATAAAACAGTGACGGCAGTTGTCAAATTTTTCTTCATTCTCTCAATTTTCATATTCGCTCCTACGATTATAATATCAAATGGTAAGAATACCGTGAAATTTTATAGGTGAAAGGTGTTGCGGGATATTTCGTTCACAGATAGTTATGACTGTTATTAATAATAAGTAATTCGTGTTACAAACAGTATCACAACATTGGTAAAGTCGAGGAGAAAGTGAAGAGTATTTGTCTTGACTAAAATAAACAAAATATAAACCATGTGTCAGACGTTTGCGGCGACTTGACATCAGATGTTTAATAATACTACATTAAGTTAAGGATAATTTTGAAAGGTTTGTAGCTGCTGTACTGAAAGAATTATATCGCGCGATATATTTTGGCACCAGCCAGTTTGTGAAACGATACAGCCGCGAAGTGGTGTCAATACACGTAAACACTCATAAAAATTCTGAAACAGACTTCGTTGTTTACTAGCGCGAGGTGGTCATATTTCACCCCTGCTTTACACTCCGCAGCGCCCTCGCTTACAAATGTGCAAATTCGTAGTGTAAGAATCTTACAGATTTGTTCCTATTCTGATGTCTGTCGTTCTGAATTTCTTTAAAGTCTCGCTAGTATTCGGATCACGCACGAGTGACACGGTGAATTCCCGTCTCGTGCGGGAAAATTAAACTTAATATTCAGCCAGAAACGTGCTACGAACATACTCCATTCCATAACATTGTATAATACGACCAGAAACAAATATTTTTATGCCTATAAAATGCATGACTGACACGGAACTCATACACCACGAATTGTTATGCGACCATGAGAGAGACAGATAGCTAGCTTCTATATTTAGGACAGAGAATATATGCTTATGTTTCCTTGCGAAGAAAATATAGAAAACGAAACGCAGGTGTATCGGAGAGAGAAACATAATTTCAGACTAAGTTATGTGATTGGCCAAGTTGAAACACAGCTGGCTGCTGCAAGGAAATGTAGCCCAACATGGACATATTTAGTACCCATAGTGAACGACAACGATAAAAAGAACTATTAAACTAAGATTTCGTTTTTCCTGACGGGCTGAACGAATATACAGGTGGAAGATGATGAGGTTAATATTCACCGAGACCCCGCGCCATTTCGACGAAATCACCTGCCGGACACGTGGTAATTTTAAATTACAACTACGAAACTGGTTTGAAACATCAATCTCAATTTGTATGATAAGTGATATATTTCAGTAAAAACATCCAATAGCAAGCCAGTTACAACTTGTTCTTCCCGAGATAAATAGCTACTCCCCTTCATAGGAGACAAATTTCCTGATGCATGTAGATTACTTTCTGTGTTAAAATTTTCCGTTGAATTACTTCTATGCCGTTGAGCATACTGAAGAATATTTGAAATAGCAATAAGTTGGTGTATGTGATCAATGATTAATGAGAACATGTAAGAATGTCACACCAGTTGCAAAAAGAAACCGTTGATGATTACTTCTGTTACGAATATAAGAATATTGGCTCTGCATAGAAAGGTAAAAAATAGATTTTCATGTCAGGAAGAGCTTGGTTTCTCATGGGCATACACTCCAATGATTTCATTGTCTGATCTGAGAGTGTCCCAAACATTAAGAGAGCATTTTCCTGTGGTTTTTCCTGTGGGGCACGCTCCAGTGGTGTCCGTGGTTTGAGTGGTTTCTGAATATGAAGTTACCACTAGTATGTTGCTTCTCATATGATGAACATTGGAATGGTCTCTATGTCCGGTCCGAGGGTTTCTCGGACATTAAGTAGCCAGGAGTCGCGAGCCGCTATGATGTCTTGAGGCACTTGGGAGATGAGAACTGAAAGAAATGGCGCTTGGGCTGTTTACTACCAAATCAGCAACACTAGAACAATTGAAAGTTTATATAACGGACTTGTCAATGTATGAGAAGGATTACGCGGAATACGAGGCGCTGAAACCCATGGGGATTGAAATGTCTGTTCCTGCAAAATTTCCAGCTACCAAACCAGCTACGTCTCACACCTGATTGACTGGCTTACACCATAAGTCTAATGTCGTTAAGATAGTATGACATTAAAAAATACAGTTAAGAACCAAAGAAACTAGTACACCTACTTAATGTCGTGTACGGTTAGAAAGTCTTCATCGCTGCCCATTTAACTGAACACTCTTTACTTGAAACTGTTGTTGGGTATAACCGAGGATTTGCAGGACTGCCACGCCATATCCAGACGTTGGCCATGATAATTACTGTAGAACAATAGAATGACTGATCGGCTGGCAGACCATTTTGTTCTTCTTACACACACACACACACACACACACACACACACACACACACACACATGTATACAGGAGTGTCCACTGATCATGATCGGGCCAAATATCTCACGAAATAAGCGTCAAACGAAAAAACTACGAAGAACGAAGCTTGTCTAGCTTGAAGGGACAAACCAGATGGCGCCATGGTTGGCGCGCCAGATGGTGCGGCCATAGATCAAATGGATATCAACTGCGTTTCTTTAAATAGGAACCTCCATTTTCATTACATTTCGTGTAGTACGCAAAGAAATATGAATGTTTTAGTAGGACCACTTTTTTCGCTTTGTGATAGATGACGCTGTAATAGTCACAAACATATGGCTCACAATTTTAGACGAACAGTTGGTAACACGTAGGTTTTTAAAATTAAAATACAGAACGTAGGTACATTTGAACATTTTGTTTTGGTTGTTCCAATGTGATACATGTACCTTTGTCTACTTATCATTTCTGAGAACGCATGCTGTTACAGCGTGATTACCTTTAAATACCACATTAATGCAATAAATGCTCAAAATGATGTCTGTAAACCTCAATGCATTTGGCAATACGTGTAATGACATTCCTCTCAACAGCGAGTAGTTCGCCTTCGGTAATGTTCACACATGCATTGACAATGCGCTGACGCCTGTTGTCAAGCATTGTCGGTGGATCACGACAGCAAATATCCATCAGCCTTCCCCACAGAAAGAAAGCCGGGGACGTCAGATCCGGTGAACGTGCGGGCCATGGTATGGTGCTTCGACGACCAATCCACCTGTCAGGAAATGTGCTATTCAGTACCGCTTCAACCGCATGCGAGCTATGTGCCGGACATCCATGATGTTGGAAGTACATCGCCATTCTGTCATGCAGTGAAACATCTTGTAGTAACATCGGTAGAACATTACGTAGGAAATCTTTTGTATCCCGCCTGGGAGGCGGCGCGTGGGTAAGGAACAGGAACAGGAAATGGTACTAATCTCTCGGTACTGCAAATACGGTTTAAGCACCTTTACTAGTGGATAAACATATGCAAACATATTACATAACTTCCAAGGTGGTGCGAAGTTGAAGCAAGTGTCCTGGCTGTCTGCACCTCATGAAATGGGCTGAAGCAGTCGCGGCGCTCGTAGACCTCGACAGCACCGGCTAGAGCGTGCTGTCGTCGGTGTTTCTTGTAGTGACAACGCAGCAGAGCGGAACTACGTTGTGTCATCGTAGCTATCGATACCACGAAATCAGCATACATTGCACCATTTAGATTGTCAACGATAAAATGCGGGCCAATTATCCTTCCTCCCATCATGCTGCACCATGCATTAACCCGGCAAGGTCGCTGATGTTCCACTTGTCGCAGCCATCGTGGATTTTCCGTTGCCCAATAGTGCATATTATGCCGGTTTACGTTACCGCTGTTGGTGAATGACGCTTCGTCGCTCAATAGAACGCGTTCAAAAAATCTGTCATCGTCCCGTAATTTCCCTTGTGCCCAGTGGCAGAACTGTGCATGACGTTCAAAGTCGTCGCCATGCAATTCCTGGTGCATAGAAAAATGGTACGGGTGCAATCGATGTTGATGTAGCATTCTCAACACCGAAGTTTCTGAGATCCTCGATTCTCGCGCAATTGTCTGCTGCTGATGTGCGGATTAGCCGTGACAGCAGCTAAAACACCTACTTGGGCATCATTATTTGTTGCAGGTCGTGGCTGACGTTTCACATGTGGCTGAACACTTCCTGTTTCCTTAAATAACGTAAGTATCCAGCGAACGGTCCGGACACTTGGATGATGTCGTCCAGGATACCGAGCAGCATACATAGCACACGCCCGTTGGTCATTTTGATCACAATAGCCATACATCAACACGATATCGACCTTTTCCGCAATTGGAAAACAGTCGATTTTAACACGGGTAATGCATTATGAAGCAAATACCGTCCGCACTGGCGGAATGTTACGTCATACCACGTACTTATACGTTTGTGACTATTACAGGGCCATCTATCACAAAGCGAAAGAAGTTGTCCAACTAAAACATTCATATTTCCTTACGTACTACACGAATATGTAATAAAAATGGGGGTTCATATTTAAAAAAACGTATTTGATATCCGTTTGTCCTATGGCAGCGCCATCTAGTGGGCCAACCATAGCGCCATCTGGTTTCTCCCTTCAAGCTAGACAAGTTTCGTTCTTTATAGTTTTTTTCGTTTGGCGCTTATTTCGTGAGATGTTTGGCCCGGTCACGATCAATGGACCACTCTGTATAGTGTGCAGTAGTATGTTTATGATTATGTATGTTACATGTTTGTAAGTATGTATCTATATGTTCGTTTATATGCATGTAATCGTATATGTATATACGTCTTTATATATTTATGTGTTTAAAAATGTGTTAAAGGCTACTGTTAATTGATTCTAATGTATAATCCTTATTCAGCTTCGCTAGAGGCCATTTGACTACAACAATCAGTCACACTAAGTCACGACTAGCATGATACTGCAGTCTTCAGTGAGATAGTTGACGAGTGGGATGCGAGTACAGACCCTCTGGTTACATTCTCTTCATACTCGCGCAACTATGGCGAAAAAGCAGGGAGGCAGTACATGAGGCCCACGATAAAAACAGGCTCTTCAGTGAATTTGTGATACCACTCTAACTGCCTTGCCCGACTTTCATCACGAATGTTCAGCTCTGTCCGTGGTCCATGGGAATCAATATGTGAATGAAAAGGTACCCCCTAAAGGCCTTAACTTCGTCACGTGTTATCGATAGCTTGCATCTATTTAAAGGCGCAGTTAAGGATCATTAACTTCATCTGAAATCGTAACTTGTCCCAGCCATACATGGCCACTGGAAGTGTTAAGACTGTACTGTTATGTGCTGTGACACACGCCCTAGTGTCCATATATCTCGCTGGCTCCGGCCATTATAGCAGTGGCACCTTAATACTTAATGTAGGCAACCCGCAATGTTACCCTCAAATCAACCTGTTTTAGGCCTCTAGCGTGTACCGCATTCCCTGAGGATGAGGCAAATGGTGGTACTGTGCTGTTACCACTATGCTGACACCAGTCTTGTACGGTAGTCACATCAGTATGCCGAGGCCAGCAAGATATATGGGCCTTTTCGCATGTGTTGCAGCATGTGACACTACAGCTGTTATGACTTGCAGCGACCGTCTCTGGCGAAAAGCAAGCTACCATTTCAGATCAGTTTAATACTTGGTAGCTCCTCATTTAAAAGCTCTCGAGCTTCTGATAACACATGACAAAGTTAGCGATTTTCTTAGATACATTTTCATTCACTCACTGATTTCCGTCCGGGGCCCAGCCATAGCCGAGTATTCACGATGTATGTCGGAATAGCCTGTTAATGTTATGTGACCATTTCGTTACAGGATCCATATTTCTGGTAGGCCCCACTATTTCAAAACCGATATGTGCGGGAAGCTGAGGCATGACATCTCCAGTACAGCAGCGAGACCTGAGACTAGGATCGTTACTCCAACATTTTTAGTAATCGATGCTTCCACATAGAAGTCTAATGACTGATGTGTGGCAGATGCCTATACCTAGCGGAAAGCGAGTGAATGTGGAGTGGGAACAGAATGCTCGAGCAGGAGAACGACGGCTGTTGGTGACATCCTCCTTGCTGATACAAACCGTGAGTTAGCTTCGAATCAGGAGTGGTTACACGGGGGACTGGTGTACATAGTGCGTGGCCGAAGGTGATTAGTTGGAACTTTAAGATGCCCTACGTTCAACCCGGGCTCCCTGAGAATGTTGGAGTGTCAGGCACTGTCACTCAAAGAGTGGCATCTCCTCAGCGTACATAGTTCTAAGTCTGGAAACTTCACGGCTACCTTACGGCTCATACACCAGTGGCAGCGCCTACTTGAAGATGCATCTCGCTGAGGCTACATATCCACACACCAAATACTGACTATTGGACTTAGCCAATCGAGAGCATGGGGGCCGATGGAATGTTGCTGATGGCTGAGCTACGAATACACAGGGTGATTCCGTAACGAAGTTACAAACTTTCAGGGATAATGCAGAAGGGTTGGTTGGTTCGTGGGTCTGGAGAGAAGGAAACCAAAGCACAGGGTCATCAGTCTCGTTTCCCACAATCAAACGGGTTGCGGAGAAAAACCATATCCCAAGTGAGTCTGGGTAACTGGGAAAGACACTGAAAGGTAAAACGAAAGAGACGAGGCAAAAAGAAATCGGTAGAAGGTATTAAAATAATACAGCAGATGGTCTGGACTGGCTGACCGTAAGAAGAAAATAGAATGAGCCAGCACCTCTGCAACACACTAAAACTTCCATTCTAACAGACACGGTTAGAGGAACACAGATAGGGGAAAGATGAACACTACGCCGAACAAACAGCAAAGAAAGTGTGAGGAAGAGTTAAATTAGAAGCATGGTGGAGGCCTGGGAGAGGAGGCCAGATCCTGACCTTTAGATTATATGATAAAAACTCTCCTAAAGAATAAAACGTAAAACTGTACAGCTATTGAGGTATTGTCTCCCAAAACCGTAGGAAGCGTGGGGTAAAGGTTGAAAGTCCGCCGCAGAGCTTCAAAAATTGCGCAGTCCAACAATATGTGGATGACAATCAAGTAGGAACCACCAAGACACAGGTGGTTGTCGCAGCAGAGGAGGTGACCATGAGTCAGCCAAGTATGGCCGATGTGGAGCCGGCAAAGTACAACAGAGTCCCTGCAAGAGGCTTGCATGAATGACCGCCACACAATTGTTATCTTCTTCATGATATGTATTTTATTTAGTGTATTGAAGGTGCACCATTCAACAAACCAGATGTCGAAAACTTTGTGACTTAAGACCAATCGGAAATCAGTTTCTGGTGGGCCGATCTCCAGAGATCGTTTACTGGTAGCCTGTTTGGCCAGCTTGTCAGCAACTCCATTGCCCAGGATCCTGATGTGTCCTGGTGACCTCTGTTGCCATGGGCGCAAACTGACTCCTCGATAGTCATTCCAAACGATGGCAAGGGAAGCACTGATCGAGAGCTTGCAGGATACTTAAGGAGTCACTAAACTAAACTTGATGAAGAACTCACCTGTGTAGAAGCGAATATGCTGAAGAGCGAGAGGTATGGTAATCAGCTCTGTAGTGAAAACACTGCAGTTATCTGGCAAGGAGCGCTGTTCAGTATGCCCAACTTGAGCGTAAACGAAGCCAACGTGACTGTCGACCATCGAACCATCGATGTAGACCATTTCAGAGCCCTGTAACTCGCGAGGAATAGAGAAAAATGGCCAGCGGAGTGCCTCAGGTGGACCTGAGGCTTTTGGGCCTTGTGATAGGTCCAGACGAAGTGGTGGCCGAGGAATGGTTCGTGGAGATGTACGTAAGTGGACCTGCAGGAAAGGTGGTAGAGGGAAAGTGTCGAGTTCCATAGAAAACGACCGGACATGGTCTGCAATAGGAGCAACCGATCTGGTCCGCAATTGCGGGAGATGGATAGCCGTGTTAGGGAAAACGAGACAGTATTTTGGATGGTGAAGCGAACTATGAATATTGGGGGTATAATTCGCAAGCAGTTGTTGTCGCCTGATCCGCGGTGGAGGATCGCCAGGGTCCACAAAGAGACAGTTCACTGGGCTCGTTCGGAAAGCTCCTGTCGCAAATAGAGCTCCACAGTGGAGTATAGGGTGCAGCAGCCACAGAACTGAGGGCGATGCTGAACCAAACACCAGGCTCCCAGATTCAAGACTACACGGCACAAGGGCTCTGTACAGCTGCAACAGTGTAGAACCATCAACACCCCAGTCGCAGTGGCTCAGGCTTCGGATAATATTAAGATACCACCACCACTTTTCTTAAGGTGAAGAAGAAGGGGAAGCCAAGTTAACTGGGCATCGGAGACCAGTCCCGAGAAGCAGTATGTCTCCACTACATTAATTACATGATCATCAAGGTAAAGTCCTGGATGTGGGTGGACAGTATGACAACGACATAAGTGCAAGCCTGTTGGAAACTAAGAGCCTGAGTGAGGGCCCATCACTGCACCTTTCGTACGGCTCCCTGCAGTCGACTTTCAGCCACACCAATAGAAGAGGAGCAGAAGGAAATATAAAAGTCGTTAGCATATAAGAAGGGTGATACTTAGGACCCCACTGCTGCTGCAAAACCATTAATGGCAATTAAAAACAGTGGGACGCACAGTATAGAGCCCTGCATGGATGTGGGGCGAACTGTGTGGAGCATCGACTCGAACTATGAAAGGGCGGTGCGACATTAAGTTCCACATAAAAAAATCGGGAGTGGAGCCTGAAGACCCCAGTCGTGCAGAGTAGCGAGATTGTGATGCCGCCAAATGGTATCGTATGCTTTCGTTGGGTCAACGGGACAGCAATAAGGTATTCACGCCGGGAAAAGTCCGTTCGGATGGCAGACTCTAGGTAGAACAAGTTATGAGTGATCGAGAGACTTTGGCGAAAACCGCCCTGGGACAGAGCCAGAAGGCCCTGAGACTCAAGGAATCAACACAACTGCTGGCTCACTACATCTTCTAGCAGCTTGCAAGAAAGTTGGTGAGGCTCATAGGACGATAGCTATCCACATATAGCGAATACTTAGTAGGTTTTAACACTGAAACGATGATACTTTCTAGCCATTGCAACAGGAATTCGCCATCGCTCCAGATGTGCTTGACGACAGCAAGGAGATGGCGCTAATAATCCGTTGAATGGATGTCGTCTGGTTCAGGAAAATCAACAAGGGCATTGAGAAATTTCCACTCACTGGAGCGAGCATTGAATGGCTCATGGTGGTGTGGAGCAAATGGTAGGTGTTGTCGTGCCAGCCGCTGTTTTACGACGCAAAAGATAGGGCGCTGATTCTCAGAGGTGCGAGCATAATGATCGGCAAGACACTCTGCGATCACGTCTGGGTCTGTGGATACAGCTCCATATGTGGAAATTCCAAGTATACCTGTAGGAGTATGGTAACCGTAAAGGCATCTGAGCTTTGTCCAAATCTGGCATGGAGAGGTTCGTGGACCAATGGTGGATATCTATCGTTCCCAACACTCTCGCTTCCGTCTTAGCACAGAGCCGTTTGAAGGGAATGAGGTGCTCCAGGGTTGGATGGTGCTTATGATGTTGGAGGGCCTGCTTATGGTATTTAATGGCCACAGCAATCTCCAATGACCATCTAGGCACTGACTTCAGCCAGGGGCAACCTGATGAACATGGGATCGCCGATTCAGCTGCAGCAACAATAGTAGTAATGATTGTGTGGATCACCTCATCGATGTTGCCATGCTTCAGAGATTCAACAGTGGTAGCGGAGATGAAAGCGTCCCAATAAGCCCTGGTAAGAGCCCATCTAGGCAAGCGACCAAGTGAATGATTCTGGGGTAGGAATCAGAAGAGTGGTAAGTAGTCATTACAACAAAAGTCATCATGAACTCTCCAGCGGATAGAAAGTTCTCCTTTCTATCGGCTGGAGAGTTCACGACAACTTTTGTGGTAATGACTACTTACCAGACTGCAAACCAAAAGATCATTCGCAGAGTACGTGCCATGTGCCACACTGAAATGGTGGAGTCACGTGTATTGAGGAGGCAAGTGTCGAGTTGAGTTAGTAGATCCTTGTCCTTACAATAGCCAGTAATTTTGGTTCCATCCCAAAAAGGGATCTAGCCATTAAAATCACCCATATGTATAAAAGATGGCTTGGGGGGAGTTGGGAAACTAGAGCAGCCCCTCACCAACAGGAGGAGGGTGGACCTTACAGACAGTAATTTCCTGCATTCCAGAATGAGATTTTCACTCTGCAGCGGAGAGTGTGCTGATATGAAACTTCCTGGCAGATTAAAACTGTGTGCCTGACCGAGACTCGAACTCGGGACCTTTGCCTTTCGCGGGAAAGTGCTCTACCAACTGAGCTACCATAGCACGACTCACGCCCCGTCCTCACAGCTTCACTTCTGCCAATACCTCGTCTCTTACGTTCCAAACTTTACAGAAGATCTCCTGAGAAATTTGCAGAACTAGCACTCCTGAAAGAAAGGATATAGCTGAGACATGGATTAGTCACAGCCTGGGGGATGTTTCCAGAATGAGATTTTCACTCTGCAGCGGAGTGTGCGCTGATATGAAACTTCCTGGCAGATTAAAACTGTGTGCCGGACCGAGACTCGAACTCGGGACCTTTGCCTTTCACGGGCAAGTGCTCTACCAAGTTCGAGTCTTGGTCTGGCACACAGTTTTAATCTGCCAGGAATTTTCATATCAGCGCACACTCCGCTGCAGAGCGAAAGTCTGTTTCTGGAAACATCCCCCAGGCTATGGCTAAGCCATGTCTCCGCTATATCCTTTCTTTCAGGAGTGCTAGTTCTGCAAGGTTCGCAGGAGAGCTTCTGTAAAGTTTGGAAGGTAGGAGACGAGTTACTGGCAGAAGTGAAGCTGTGAGGACGGGGCGTGAGTAGTACTTGGGTAGCTCAGTTGGATGAGCACTTGCCCGCGAAAGGCAAAAGTCCCTAGTTCGAGTCAGTCTGTCACTTCTCTGGCTGGGGTATGGGGACTGATGTCCCCATCATTTGAGGGCGTATTTCTCCCTAAGTTGGTGCTTTGGGAGCAACGAAAGAAGATGTGTACGCAACCACTAAGGGAGCGGATATATTCGGGCGGCCCTGAGGACCTACTGTATGATGCAGAGACATGAGAACTGCTGTCGACAATACTGCAGCATACAAATATCTAAGGCGAATTGGGTGCAGCTGTTTATACTTCCGTTTAGCCTCTTGGTACATCCGCCGAGCCAGGGTCTTGTACTCCATCATTTTCCTCTCCTTTTGGAGTACCGTGTAGTCTGGCGAGCAGGGGGAATGGTGCTCTCCACAGTTAAGAGAGGTGGGAGTACAGTCACGTGGAGTATGCGGATGCAGTGGATGTCTGCAGGAGGACATGTGCCAGAATTTCCAGCACCTAAAACATGTATGGTTTTACGTCATCACCTTGACATTTTTGGGTAAGGTATAACCTTCAGAGACCAAACTGAAGGCACCAGTGGCAATTCCATTACCATTGGGTCCTATAGTCACCCTGGATGAAGTGAACGCCAGGCCATTCTAAACTGGTGTGTAGCTCTTCGTCAGACTGCAAGATACGGTCGCGATGGAAAATAGTCCCCTCAGGCACGTTGAGGCTCTTATATGGGGTGACAGATACAGGAACATCAACCAGCATGTCACAGGCGAGCAACGCCCAGGACTGGGCTGCGGATGCTGTCTGAATCAAGATTGACCCATTTCTCATTTTCGACAACGCACTCACTTCCCGAAACATATCCTCCAGGCTTTCAACCAAAAATTGAGCTTTCATAGCCAGTAAGGAGTCCCCACCTGTCCTGCTGCAGACAAAATACCTTGGCGAGTAAGGCTCTCTCTTTTCCATTGTCCTACATTCCTCTCATGGTGTAGCTAGGGAGGGGAAGGTTTTAGTGTCATAACAGTCAGCATTGTAGCCTACCTTGCCCTTCTTAGAGACTGCTGGCGCCATTCGGTCACCAGCAAGAGGCGACGTGGTCCACTTCATTGCGGGTCATCTGCCTGATGCCACCCACTCTGATCAGCCACAGCAAAGGCCACCTGACGTGATGGTCATTGCTGGGAGTCGTGATACCCCAACAAGCTGGGCGTCTACTCCTTGGCATATATGGGGAGTTTTCATCTCAGGCATCAGCAGTGTGATCCCTGTGTTGTCAGGGGGCTACGACCAATATAGTAACTGACGGCTCCACCACAATGGACATGCTACCGTGCTGGTTATTCGCTAAAGATAAACCCAGTAACGTCATGGGGGCAAACGAGGACAGCAGACAACGGAAGTAGATGATGTATATACATTAAGGTGTCCTCGCCTAAATGATGTCTAGTGTGTGGAGTTCCAGAGCCATGACGATAAAAGGTGCAGACGGTGTGATTGCACCATGTAAGCCGTCCTTCCCCAAATGACCCCCTAAAAGGGACCATAACTTATTGTGCCGAGAAGTGAGAGACTCCTTTCAGTCGCCTCTTACGACAGGCAGGAATAAGTCAGGTGTCTTCTAACACCCGACCTGCAGTGGGGAGGCGGGATGCAGGAGGGTAAATGCATCAATTTAAGAAGAGGGACGGCCGATTCGAAAGTAATAAGCCAAACTTTTTCCAATACCTCTGATAGTGGAATACTTTGTATCGTAACTGCAATGATTGTAGGGTACGCTACTTTCAGAGTTTTTAGTATGCACCAAAACAAGAAAAAACTTTAGTAATAGATTCCAAAACAAATAACTTAAAAGCTAAGGTCAGTTGTTCGTTGTCGATACTGCAAAACACATCTCTTCTACTGAAGAAGTACCAGTAGGTCGTACAATATGCTTTTAGAGCTCATGTCTACTAAACATTTTTTTCTTGAATGAACTTTTCACTCCGCATTTGAAAGTTCCTGGCAGAATAAACTGTGTGCCGGACGAAGACACGAACTTGGTACCTTTGTCTTTCGCGGGCAAGTGCGCTACCAACTGAGCTACCCAAGCACTACACACTACGCGTCCTCACAATTTTACTTCCGCCAGTACCTCGTCTCCTGCCTTCCAAACTTCACAGAAGTTCTCCTGCGAAACTTGCAGGACTAGCACTACTGGAAGAAAGGATATTGGTTAGACATGGCTTAGCCACAGCCTGGGGAATGTTTCCAGAATGAAAATTCTGTCCATGTACTCATTCGTCATTTAGCGCAGATCTGACTCAACTCATGTATTGCAAATTGAATCTTTTCTTCAAATTTTTCTATTATAAGCTGATTGTCTGCAAACAGTGGCGTCATGAAATTAAAATTATCATTTTTTACTGTGACATATAATGTAATCAACCATATATGAACGATACCTTCAATACTGACACTGAGAAGGCTATTCGCAGCCTCGTGTAAGTCCTTGATTAAGATCGGCAGATTTTATTCCATTCCTTGCGGTACAGATATTTGATTTACTGTATTTTTTATTATTAATGAATTTCTGTAATCAGAAGTGCTTAAACCTCGAATTCCTTAAGTGATTTACATGGCATTTTCCGCTTGTCCTAGGCAAAAACCCTTTCGCAACCGTTATAAACATATTCCACAGACATTTGTGCCAATGTAAAAATAGTTAATCTTTATTTTTTAAAACAATTTTGTACATCTAACATCCGTCCTTCCACTGTTACTATTAATAACTTGTTTATAACTTTAGCATACAGTTTGTAACGGGAATTTAGCATACTTATTCCTCCGTAACTTGCGTTTCATATACACAGATCTTGTCAAGTTTCGTTCCATTTGTCTGCATCATGGTCGCTCAGCCAGCAAATATTCGTAATATTTAAAGCTCTACACTTTTATTGATATTTAATTAGCTCCGTCTTCATTTAATTAGTGCCCGGAGTATTCTTTATTTTATATTTCTCGGATCACGTTCTGGAGTCTTTTCATTCTCATCAGAACAATAGACACACTGGAATTGGTGTTTATTTCTGTTTAGCTTTAATTATGGATCCATAAACATTTACAGAACTAAACTATTCATTTTCAAATATTATATTATTCATAAAGTTTCTCTTTCTTGTTTGGATAACTCCTTCACAGTTTTCCGTGCTTTGTTTTGTCTCACATTAATATCATTTTCTATTCACTCACATATCGATACCAAAGATACACAACTTCGCATTTAATTTTTCGTAATTATTTCATACCAAAGCATATTCACTTTTATAATCCGCTCTGTAACTAATTTATATTCGTGTGAGAAATGACAGAGTATTTATATACTTTTTAGTTATGAGATCATTCCAAATCATTGATGAGGTCTTGGAATATTTGTTTTTCCTCATTTCTAATGCTTGAGCGGCTGCTTTAGTGACAATTTCTTTAACGCTATCCCATTCTCCATTTATGTTGTTACTTACTAGTTTCATTAGACATCCCTCGTTTACACACTTTTGATACAATGTTTTTACACTATTTTCTTGGAGCAGTTACAACTTAAAAGTTCTGACACGCAGCTGGTTGTTTATGAGTGCTTTCTTCCATCACCTTAAAACAAATTATATCACTTCATATTAAAAAGTGATGTGATTTAACATCCAAGCTTCTTTGGACTCCCATCTTTTATTCTTACTAAGGCCTTTTTATTTGAAGCGATATTGCTGAAGTTTTATCTCGAGCTGCCCAGCCAAATTTATGAATTTCACGGTGTTTAAAAAAGTTCCCTGTTACTCTTCATTCATTATGGGTCAAAATACTATTAGCCTATTTGCATTGTTATTAAAAAAATGGTTCAAATGGCTCTGAGCGCTGATGAGATCATCAGTCCCCTAGAACTTAGAACTACTTAAACCTAACTAACCTAAGGACATCACACACATCCATGCCCGAGGCAGGATTTGAACCTGCGACCGTAGCGGTCGCGCGGTTCCAAACTGTAGCGCCTAGAACCGCTCGGCCACTCCGGCCGGCTTGCATTGTTATTCAGTGTATTTTCACCCCCTGTATCCGCCATATTCATACTATGTCTTTTACTCATGTGCGCGTTTACACTCGTTCCCTTGGGACGTATACAATTACATTTATTTATTTTTCCTACCTGTTCTGTACCAAGACCTAAAATTCATTTGTTTTTCAAGTTAGTTCTTCCTTCGGCTCTTATAAAGAAATATGGAGACGTATCATCTCTCAAATTTAAGACGTAGCACTAATATTATTTCATTTATAAAAGCGTGCAAATGCATTCTGTCCTTTAATGATTTCCTTACTCAGATGGAGACTTCAGGGGCAGCTCTTTGTTCTTGTGATACACCGTATTAGATCATAACATACTTCTGAAATTCGATCATTCGTTGTAATTTTGTTTTTATTTCAGTGATAACAGCAATATCGAATTTATCTTTTCGTAGTTCTTGTTCCTGTTCTGTTGCTTTATGAGTCATACCTCCTACATTCCATGTTGATATTTTCATCGTTTCTGATCTATGTGACTTATCCTAACTCCATGCGTTATTTATTTCATAGATCGTCAAGATGGTTAGTTCTGCATGAAATTTTCTTTGGAATTTAGCAATTTCAGTGTCACAGTGGGTAGGATAAGGATCAGTAGTGACATTTAATCTTGCGTCCCATCTGAATTTATTTCAGAAATGATCTGTCGATGATAGACTGTCTTTTCTACGGCTTCGAAGTCTGACCTTCCATTCTGTTAGTTTTGGACTGCTATAGGTATCAAATTCAATGATACGATTCGCTGATGACTTTGCAATCCTGAGTGAAAGTCAAGAACAATACATTATCTGCCGATTGGAATGAACAGCTAATGAGTACAGAATATGGACTAAGTGTAAATCTAAGAGAGACGAAGGTAATGAGAAGTAGTAGAAATGAGAGCAGTGAGAAACTTAACATCAGGATTGACTGTCACGAAGTAGGTGAAGTTAAGGAATTCTGCTACCTAGGCAATAAAATAACCGATGACGGACGGAGCGAGGAGGACATCAAAAGCAGACTAGCAATGGCAAAAATGGCATTCCTGGCCAAGATAAGTCTACTAATTTCAAATATCAAACACTGGTAAAGAGTAGAGGATGACTTCAATGGTACTAGAGGGAGCTGTACTAGAGGGAGCTGAGGACGTTGGTTGCAAGTGCTACTCTGAGATGAAGAGGTTAGCACAGGAGAAGAATTGGTGACGGGCCGCATCAAACCAGTCAGAAGATTGATGACAAAAAAATAGTACTTTATTTTCTCAGTGCCCGCTCCATCTGGTGATCATTCCCCATCTGACGATTGAGGAGCCTTTGCCATACTGGACTAAAACACACTGAGGTATCAAAAATCATGGGACAATTCATATGTACAAAAACAGAGGGCTGTAGTATCTTGTAGACAAGGCATAAAAGGGCAGTGCAGTGGTGCAGCTGACATTCATACTCAGGTGCTTCATGTGAAATTGTTTCCGAAGCGATTATGGCAGCAAGCGGACTCTGTGGCTGAGCGGTTCTAGGCCCTTCAGTCTGGAACCGCGCGACCGCTACGGTCGCAGGTTCGAATCCTGCCGCAGGCATGGATGTGTGTGATGTCCTTAGGTTGGTTAGGTTTAAGTTGTTCTAAGTTCTAGGGGACTGATGACCTCAGATGTTAAGTCCCATAGTGCTCAGAGCCATTTGACCATTTTTGAACAGAAGGTAAGTGAAAGAAATACGCAATGAGACTCACGAGTGCGGCACGTTCATTCAAAGACAGTAATTACACTGAAGTCTTCGTAGTTTATGATGGTCCACTTGACACTATAAAAGAGGGGTATTGGTTCTAAATAGGTATGATCATCACGGTCCGTAATGCATGCTCTGCAACGCGCTCACATCCTGGCCACAATCTTATTAGGGGATTATTATGGTAGAGCATTCAATTTCTCCACCAGCGCGGTTGAAAACTGCAGGATGGTCTTTGGTGCAAGTGCTCTTGCTGCAATAAGCCTCCGCAACTAGTCCCACAAGTGCTCGGTACGATTTAAGTCGGGGGAACGGGTGGGGCAGTCTATTCGCAGAATATCCTGTCGTTCTGACGTCTCCTCCAACAGCACAATTCGGTTGGGACGCGGATTGTCGTACTTAATAGTGAAGTGAAATGACGCACGTAGGGATGGAGTATAGCACCACAATAGCGTTGACCTGTGAGTGTCCTGTGTTCATAGATTTAAAGGTCAGTACACTCATGCAACATTTTGCCCCTCACACCATAATACGTCGACCACAAAAAGGATCATGTTGGACAACGCAGGGCGTGCCCTCATATGGCGACAGGTGGGACGCGTAAAGCCTCCATGAATATTATCGAACATTATGGTTTTGTTCGTCCAGATTGTTATGACAGATTTATGGACAGTTGATAAATAACATGATGATTGTACATATAAAATGTAAGAATTGAAATATATTTACAGTCAAAATGAACACTTACCTGTGTTGCAAAACTTCTTTGCTGTGACTGTGGGTCAGAGCGTAGGTACATTAATGTACATTGACCGAACCAGTCTAACACTTATGGTTATACCGACTGTCATTGGTGGTACAGCTAGGAGCACTGTTCAAACTGTTGAGTAGAAACTCTTTCTCGTAGCACTTTTCGTTCAGTAGAAACTCTTCTTCGTAGTACTGATCAAATACAAATTTCACAAACATATGCAAGGAGTTGCACATTAATTTGAGGGGTCTAACTAATCGTCACTGGCTCTGTCGTAGCCATTCTCTTCTGCCAGCTAGCAGTGGACTAGGCGCTGACAGGAACGTAGCCTGGCGTAGAACTGATCTCGTGTCCGTCTGTCGATGTCTCTGAAGACAGACCGCCGACGGCGTCGCGGGGGAACTTCTGTGTCTTGCTGCCTCCGGCTCATTGTTGTCGCCAGCGACGCTCCGACAGAAAGGAGCCACTTTGTGGTGTTGATATCAGGCGCTAGCATTCCGCCCATCGACTACACCACACAGATTATGGTGTGGGGCGCCATAAAGTTTTCGGGCGTAATGACCTCCAAAACTTCGAACCTGGATCACACACTGTACCCGTGCGGTTTTCCACGGCTGCATTTGGGCAGGATTGGTTTCTATGGATGCCAATGCTCGACCCCGTAGAACTATTTAGGTGGAGTACCTCTTGGAGCGAGAGGATATTTGGCGAATGAAATCGGCCGCACGCCCTCCCCCACCACCATCCAACATAAATTCCGCCAAACATAAATCGGATACGTTGTACGAATGTCCACATGCAACAACGATCAATCAGTAAATGGCAACCACATTGGTGGACTAATGGAATACCCTACCACATGAACTCCTTGCCAACCACATGGGCACCACTGACACGTTTCAGAGCATACATTGCTATCCACGGTGCTCGCACATCCTATTAAGAACCATGTCATGTCTTTTGTATTATCCATGGTAGATTATGAAATCACGGTGACTTTCGTGTAACTATTGCCTTTGAATGAAAGTGTCTTTTCTGTTCGCCTCAGAGAGTATTTCTTCCGTTTGCCGTCTTTAGTTTACTGTAGCAGTTCTTTCTTTCTACAATCCAAGTTTCATCTAGCCATTTTGCTTGGCAGCACCATATCATGCGAAAGTTACTTTCGTCCTGCAGTCTAAGCTGAGGTGACGGAAGTCATGGGACACCTACGTACTGTTGTGTCGGTCCTCTTGTTGCCCGGTGTAGGACAGCAACGCGATGTGGTATGGACTCAAAAAGACGTCGTAAGTCCCCTGCAAAAATGTTGATCCACTCTGCTTCTGTAGCCGTCCACACTTGTGAAAGTGTTGGTGGTGCATGATTTTGTGCACTGACTGACTCTCGATTATGTCCGACAAGGGTTCAATGGAATTTATGTCGGGTGATCCGGATGGACAAATCATTCGCTTGAATCATCCAGAATGTTCTTCAAACCAATCGCAAATAATTGTGGTATGCTGATGTTGCTAATTGACATTCTAAAAAATTCCGTCTTTTTCTGGCAACATGAAGCCTATGAATGACTTCAAATGGTCTGCAAGTAGCCACACAAAACCAGGACCCTGTCAATACCATGTAAACACAGCCCACATCATTATGGAACCACCAGCAGCTTGTTCGGTGCCTTATTGATCACCTGACCCATCTGTTTACATCTTTGGGCGGGTTTAGTGACATCTCTGAACAGTCAAAGGGACTGTGTCTGTGATACAATATACACAGTCAACGTCTATCTTCAGGAGTTCTGGGAAACAGGGTGATGGAAAACTTTTTTTGATATGTGCTTGTACTTCGGTCCAGAGATGCAGAAATTTTTGAACGATTCAGTGCTGCCATGAAATATTATTTTATCTTTTATTTTCATGCAGTTCTACAAGTTCAGCCCTAGGACATTTTCAATTACCTAGATAAACTCTACAATTCTCTGAGCGTCAAGAAATGAAAAAAATTGGCAGTCAAGCGGAAGTTGTTGATGCTGTAGTACCGTCACTACTTTTTGTGTGTTGCTGCATAAAGTAACATCTCCCCTGCATCAGTTGCAGAAACCATACCCAGCTGATCTGCTTATACATTATGAGATGGACCGCAAATTTATGCAGACTTGTCATCACCATATTCATTTGGCTTTGCTTGTTTTTCTTAATTACTTGCTATGTGCTTTAACTGCCTTTGGATGTCTGATGGTAATTTCCTGTTAATCAGTTCCGTCGGCTCCTAAAGCATAAATTCAAGGCCGGCCGGTGTGGCCGTGCGGTTCTAGGCGCCTCAGTCTGAAACCGCGTAACCGCTACGGTCGCAGTTCGAATCCTGCCTCGGGCATGGATGTGTGTGATGTCCTTAGGTTAGTTAGGTTTAAGTAGTTCTAAGTTCTAGGGGACTGATGACCACAGCAGTTAAGTCCCATAGTGCTCAGAGCCATTTGAACCATTTTTGAACCATAAATTCGGAATTTATTGTTTTCGGAAATTTGTGGTAGCTTTCTTTGGGACCAAATTGCTGAGGTCGTCGGTCCCTAGGCTTACACACTACTTAAACTAAATTACACTAGGGGCAGAGTACAGACCCATGTTCGAGGAAGGACTAGAACCTGCGATGGGGACAGCAGCGCGAACCGTGGCAAGCGCGAACCGTGGCAAGGCGCTCAGACCGTGCGTCTACCCCGCGGAATGCATTGTTAAATGCCACATTGTTGATCTTATGAAACATGTGTATTACTGCTTGGAATTGATGTAAAGATTTAAGAAAATTCTGGCAGCACCTACTGCACCTACTGTGTTGAGTGGGCTCGCCAGGCGCCAGAGAGATGGGGGGCAGCAAGCAGCCACCGTATGGGTGAGCCTTCCACTCCTCTAGCACCAAGTCCACCTTCCTGGTCTTGGTGTCTGTTATCTGATGGGCCTCTCCAGTGGCACTCCATCAGCACCCCTTGCGGAGCATCAGATTGTAATATTATAGGATTTCAGATACTTTGCATATGAGATATTTGTCATAAAAGAAAAGGACAGCCAACGAGCTATAGTTCGCAAAAATACTAAGAATCACAGCGCGATAGTAAAGAGACGAAATATTTTTATTTTATGTGCGCCTATACCAAGACGCGCGTCCAGCGTTTAAATACTCTAAATAAACACTACGACCCGCTGGGCGCAGATATTTAGAATCATTGCTGCAGCGCTTGATAGCAAGAAGCTGCGAAACAGAAGAAAGAACAATCTATCTTTAGTTAAGAAATATTCTAGAGACTTCATTATCCTTTGTACTTTTGGTCGCCGACATGTTAATACGTATTACATAGCATTGCTACAAGTTGTATTTTTATTTTGTGTAAAAACTATGTCAAACGACGAACAAACATTTCGGTATCCCGGGTGAGGATACAATGTACTTACGCACACGCAAGGACATTTAATTTTTAAGAAGGAACAGACTATCAAAGCAGCGATTATTCGACTGCGCCATCCGCAAAAGCAATATCCGTTGTAAGTCACGTATTTATTGTGCATTTGTCAATGTCTAGAAGTTTAAAGCCAATTTGTTCAAAATATATTAATATTTTACGATGCAGTAATTTTCTTCTTATTCTTTTCTTTCACTAACCAAAAATGATGTTCAAATTGAATATGAGCTTTGTTACGGGTTCGCTCTTTATCGCGGTGTCTCGATTGTATTTGGGAGACCACTGATGTGTTTTGCGCCATCCGCAAAAGCAATATCCGTTGTAAGTCACGTATTTATTGTGCATTTGTCAATGTCTAGAAGTTTAAAGCCAATTTGTTCAAAATATATTAATATTTTACGATGCAGTAATTTTCTTCTTGTTCTTTTCTTTCACTAACCAAAAATGATGTTCAAATTGAATATGAGCTTTGTTACAGGTTCGCTCTTTATCGCGGTGTCTCGATTGTATTTGGGAGACCACTGATGTGTTTAACTTCCGATCTATTAATCTTTCTCTTACGAAATTCCACTAATTTGATTTCATTTCCATTTTTATATTCAAATAGGTCCCTTGGGTATTTTCATCGAAGATTCTGATTGTGTGAGGGCAATCCGGGTCAAAAGGTCAATTATTCGCGTAATCAATCCGTACGTCTCCTGAATACAATCGAGAACCGACGCATCGGTGATCAATTAGTAATCTCTCTCTCTTTTAAAGTCGTACGGCCACACAGGATAGCCGTAAGTACGCAATCTAGCGTTAGGTTGCATTTTGTCAGTAAATAATACCAACCAACAGTTACAGCATCACTACTATTAATAAGCAAGTCCTAACGCCAGAAGATCGAGACCCAGACGTTGCAGCGCTCGCCCTAGTAAGCTGGTGTGGGTGCTGTGGAGCCTCGCGAAGTCACTCACAGGGGCGAGATCCACTACCAGAGACTGTCAGCCCCTAAAAGCATTCCAGCAGTCTTCCACGCCGTTGACATCTAATATGAGCCGCGACACCGCGCTCATAGGCCACGCGTTTCTGACCGTGCTTCTGTGCGTGTCAACATTCCTGGGAGCCGAAGTCACGGGCGGCCTGCTGGCAGCCAACCACCTGCCTTAAGCCGTTAGCACACGGGACAATTTAGCTAACGATGACGTGGCGCACTAAGAGCTTTGTAACGTCACTATCTGCTATTTCACGTCGAGGAGCCCTTTCGTCATGTCAAACGCAAACATGTCACGAAAGGGAGAACCAGTAAGAAGCAAGAACGCTGCCTATGATACAGGCAGAAAGCTTGAAGCCCGCAGAAAACAAAAGGGCATATTTTGCTTGTCATGTTCAGTAGAAGCTGCTATGCAGTAACTTTTATCTTAGACCCTGCACCCATTGAATACAAGCCGTTTCTAAATATCAGATCTTTAAATTTCTCGAGAATCAATAGTTACTGCTACGATATGTTGATTAAAGAATTTTTGTATTTAGTGATTATCACGTTATAAGAAGCGTATTGTCAGAGTAAACCGTTTTAGGGCGAAGGAAAATTAAAGAATCATAAAACTTACCGTTCTTGTTAGGACTTTTTACAACTAAATGTAAATTAATCACATTTCGTGAGTTAAATCCCACAGAAGGCCATAGGGTAAAATTAAAAAGTCGTTTCTGAAGATACTACAACCCAGTGTAGTGAGTAGGGGCGCCAGTTTGACGAACAAAAGTTGGGTCGGTATTGGGTAAGTCTTGTTTAATATTTTCTTCACTTTCGCGTTTTTCGAAAGCTTGTTGGACTTTCTTACGAAATTAAAAGAAATAATTTCTGCAATACTTGATATTATGTAAATACAAGAGCGTTTGCTCTCAAGAGCGTGTTTATTAGGTTTGGTGAACTTTTATAAGCTCATGCTTTTATTGACTGGACACGTATCGTCCGTTTTCTCTTCTTACATGGTCACGGGTATTGAAGTTTTTATTAATGTATAATAGAGAGAGAACAAAGTGACTATCACATGTAACAAAGCCGAAAATGTACGTCCTACTACAGCTAACGTAGGAATTTGTGTTCTTTATCGGGAACCAAGTGGATCTTTTGCGAGCCAAATAAAACCGACGACTGTCGCGGGAGAGCGCTTAGAGCGGAGGATTACTTAAATCAGAGTATCTCGTGTGCACACGGCCTTAGCGTATAAACACCATCCTCATCATGTACTGTGTGTGAGGGTAGCCACCACACAGAAGCACTGTAAGTGTAGTGGCGCAAGTTGTAATATTGGTTTTTGACTTTACTCTGAGCTGCCTACAGCCTGCATCCCCACCATTACATTTCGACACTACACAACACAGGGTTCACTTCATTTGATGTGAGAAGTTTTCGGGCACTTTAGATAGCACCTGACTAGTCGACCTCCACAAAACGCGAAGTGACAGTCACAGCTCACAATGCCATCACAAAGGGATGAGGGATTAAACCAAACGTGTCTCTTTCCGAGTGCAGAAGATATGGGCGTCTATGTGGGAGGTTCATCGAAACCTAAGAGTCACGTCAATAATTCCTTTTAGAACTGACTGATTTGTTTCAGTTTAGGGCAATGCAAGGGATCACTCTTTGAAACCCAAAAGGTGTTCTCCGCCGAGAACTCCGCAAGAGTTCTAACACAATTACCCAAAGGAGTTTGAAAGAGCTCCTGTAGTAGGACTTAGAGGAATTGGATATTCCGTCTGCGATATTGCAGAGAGACATGGCAGGAATGTAGAAACTGTACACGATCGCTGGTAGTGGTGATCACACGAATGTATGGTCTCAAAAAGATCGGACTCCGGACGGTCACATGGCACTACTGAGGAGGAAGACCATCGCGTTCAGCGTATGGCTCTGGCGCGTCATACTGGTTCTGCAGCAGCGACTGGAGCAGCAGTTGGCATAACAGCGACACAGTGAACTTTTACAGATCTGTTACTTCAAGGACCGCTCCGAGGCAGATGACCTATAGCGTGCAGAGCTTATTGGAGGGCAGGCTGCAGATCTAATGCAATCTGGTTCTGCTCAAATGGTTCAATTGGCTCTAAGCACTATGGGACTTAACAACTGAGGTCATCAGTCCCCTAGACTTACACTACTGGAATTTAAAATTGCTACATCACGAATATGACGTGCTAGAGACGCGAAAATAAACCGACATGATGAAGATGTTGTGCTGTGCAAATGATAAGCTTTGCAGAGCATTCACACAAGGCTGGCGCCGGTGGCGACACCTACAAAGTGCTGACACGAGGAAAGTTTCCAACCGACGTTGCCTGGTGACAAGTTGTTGTGATGCCTCGTGTAAGGAGGAGAAATGCATCACGTTTCCGACTTTGATAAAAGTCGCAATGTAGCCTATCGCGATTGCAGTTTATCGTGCCGCGACATTGCTGCTCGCGTTGGTAGAGATCCAATTAGTGTTATCAGAATATGGAATCGGTGGGTTGAGGAGGGTAATACGGAACGCCGTGCTGGATCCCAAAGGCCTCGTATCACTAGCAGTCGAGATAACAGGCGTCTTATCCGCATGGCTGTAACGGAGCGTGCAGCCACGTCTCGATCCCTGAGTCAACAGATGGGGACGTTTGCAAGACAACAACCATCTGCACGAACAGTTCGACGACGTTTGGAGCAGCATGGACTATCAGCTCGGAGACCATGGGTGCGGTTACCCTTGACGTTGCATCACAGATAGGAGCGCCTGCGATGGTGTACTCAACGACGTACCTGGGTCATTTTATCGCATGAATCCAGGTTCTGTTTACAGCATCATGATGACCGCACCCGTGTGTGGTGATATCGCGGTGAACGCACATTGGAAGCGTGTATTTGTCCTCGACATATTGGCGTATCACCCGGCGTGATGGTATGGGATGCAATTGGTTACACGTCTCGGTCACCTCTTGTTCGCATTGACGACACTTTGAACAGTGGACGCTACATTTCAGATGTGTTACGACCCGTGGCTCTACCCTTCATTCGATCCCTACTAAACCCTACATTTAAGCAGGATAATGCACGACCGCATGTTGCAGGTCCTGTACGGGCCTTTCTGGATACAGAAAATTTTCGACTCCTGCCCTGGGTAGCACTTTCTCGAGATCTGGTCGATGGTGGCCGAGTAACTGGCTCGTCACAATACGCCAGTCACTACTCTTGATGAACTGTGGTATCGTGTTGAAGCTGCATGGGCAGGTGTACCTGGTTACGTCATCCAAACTCCGTTTGACGCAATGCCCAGGCGTATCAAGGCCGTTATTTCGGCCAGAGGTGGTTGTTCTGGGTACTGATTTCTCAGTATCTATGCACCCAAACTGCGTGCAAATGTAATCACATGTCAGTTGTGGTATAATATATTTGTCCAATGAATGCACGTTTATCATCTGCATTTTTTCTTGGTGTAGCAATTTTAATGGCCAACAGTGTAGAACTACTTGAATCTAACTAACCTAAGGACATTACACACATCCATGCCCGAGGCAGGATTCGAACCTGCGACTATAGCAGCCACGTGGTTCCGGACTAAAACACCTAGAACAGATCGACTACAGCGGCCGGCGCTGGTGCTGCCTCGGTGTTACTAATGACCGTGTGTTAGTGAGAAGGAGACTAGTTGAGGACCTGCAATCAACCTACCTGCGTGCTAGACACACTAGAACAACACCTAGAGTTACGACCTGGGGTGCGATTTCGTTTGACAGTAGGAGTACTCCTACGGTAGTTCCACGCACCCTGATTGCAAAATTGTACGTCAATCTGGTGATTCGACCTCTTGTGCTGCCTTTGGTGGACAGCATTGCAGCAAGTGTTTCCCAGCAGGATAAAGCTTTCCCACATACCACAGTTGTAACCCAAAATGTAACCCAAATGAGGTTACATGTTTCCTTGCCTTGCTCGATCACCAGACCTATCTCCAAACAAGCACACGTGGGACATCGTCAGATGACAACTCCAGCGTCAGCCACAAACAGCATTAACCATCCCTGTATTGACTGAAAAAGTGCAGCAATCATGGAACTCCATCCCAAAATGGGACATCCTACACCTGCACAACAATTTACTCGTATTTGCATACTGGCATTCAATATTATGGCAGTTGCACCGGTTATTAACGTACCACTATTTTCAATGGCTTTTACAGGGTGTTTCATTGATCGTGACCGGGCCAAATATCTCACGAAATAAGCATCAAACGAAGAAACTACAAAGCACGAAACTTGTCTAGCTTGAGGGGCAAACCAGATGGCGCTATGATTGGCCCGCTGGATGGCGCTGCCATAGGTCAAACGGATATCAACTGCGTTTTTTTAAAATAAGAACCCCCAGTTTTTATTAAATATTCGTATAGTACGTAAAGAAATATGAAAGATTTAGTTGGACCACTTTCTTCGCTTTGTGACAGATGGCGCTGTAATAGTCACAAATATATGGCTCACAGATTTAGACGAACAGTTGGTAACAGGTAGGTTTTTTAAATTAAAATACGGAACTTATGTACGTTTGATCATTTTATTTCGGTTGTTCCAATGTGATACATGTACCTTTGTGAACTTATCATTTCTGAGGACGCATGCTCTTACAGGGTGATTACCTGTAAATACCACATTAATGCAATAAATGCTCAAAATGATGTCCGTCAACCTCAATGCATTTGGCAATACGTGTAACGACATTTCTCACAATAGCGAGTAGTTCGCCTTCCGTAATGTTCACACATGCATTAACAATGCGCTGACGCATGTTGTCAGGCGTTGTCGGTGGATCACGATGTCAAATATCCTTCAACTTTCCCCACAGAAAGAAATCCGGGGACGTCAGATCCGGTGAACGTGCGGACCATGGTATGGTGCTTCGACGACCAATACACGTGACATGAAATATACTATTCAATACTGCTTCAACCGCACGCGAGCTATGTGCCGGACATCCATCATGTTGGAAGTACATCGCCATTCTGTCATGCAGTGAAACATCTTGTTGTAACATCGGTAGAAGATTACGTAGGAAATCAACATACACTGCACCATTCAGATTGCCATCGATAAAATGGGGGCCAATTATTCTTCCTCCCATAATGCCGCACCATACATTAACCCGCCAAGGTCGCTGATGTTCCACTTGTCGCAGCCATCGTGGATTTTCCGTTGCCCAATAGTGCATATTATGCCGGTTTACGTTACCGCTGTTATGAATGACGCTTCGTCGCTAAATAGAACGCGTGCAAGAAATCTGTCGTCCCGTAATTTCTCTTGTACCCAGTGGCAGAACTGTACACGACGTTCAAAGTCGTCGCCATGCAATTCCTGGTGCATAGAAAATTGGTACGGGTGAGATCGATGTTGATGTAGATGTAACATTCTCAGCACCGACTTTCTTGAGAATAGCTGCGACAGCAGCTAAAACACCTACTTGGGCATCATCATTTGTTGCAGGTCGTGTTTGACGTTTTACATGTGGCTGAACACTTCCTGTTTCCTTAAATAAGGTAACTATCCGGCGAACGGTCCGGACACCGAGCAGCATACATAGCACACGCCTGTTGGGTATTTTGATCAAAATAGCCATACATGAACATGATATCGACCTTTTCCGCAATTGGTAAACGGTCCATTTTAACACGGGTAATGTAACACGAAGCAAATACCGTCCGCACTGGAGGAATGTTACGTGGTACCACGTACTTACACGTTTGTGACTATTACGGCGCCATCTACCACAGAGCGAAAAAAGTGATCCAGCTAAAACATTCATATTTCTTTAAGTACTACAGGAATATGTAATAAAAATCAGGGGTTCCTACTTAAAAAAACGCAGTTGATATCCGTTCGACCTATGACAGCGCCATCTAGCCGGCCAACCATAGCACCATCTGGTTTCCCCTTCAAGCTACACAAGTTTCGTTCTTTGTAGGTTTCTCGGTTGGTGCTTATTTCGTGAGATATTGGCCCGGTCACTATCAATGGACCACCCTGTATAGTGCTTGTATTATCCTGCGATCTTGCAATTCTAATCACTTAAATATCTTATCTAGACAAATATTTTTCCGACACCTCATAACTATACATTTATAATTTTTTAGTGTTCGGTTTTTCTTCCGTTAGTGTGTTTACCAATAGGACACCCATGCCAGACACGGATATTAGCTGACACACAGTTCCACTCAGTCAGTATCGTCAGTATGGGTACAGATTATCGCAACAGATTCAGCAGTACCTCAAGTCAGCATTAGGCCACTTCTATAATTCCTCACCAAAAACGCCCATCTGGACTTTCTGTAATCGGTAGTAGTTATAGTTCGCTAGATCGGGACTAGACCGGCGTTAGAAACGGGTCCGTGACTGCCGTGTACCTTAAGTAATGTACTGCTTCTGTCAATAAAATTTCTTGTAAAATATTGCTCATCTTTGCCGCAGCACTTTTCATGTAGTGTTACCCAACCTTATTTGGCCCTGCTACAGAATTATACACTACTGGCCATTAAAATTGCTACACCAAGAAGAAATGCAGATGATAAACGGGTATTCATTGGACAATTATATTATACTAGAACTGACATGTGATTACATTTTCACGCAATTTGGATGCATAGATCCAGAGAAATGAGTAACCAGAACAACCACCTCTGGCCGTAATAACGGCCTTAATACGCCTGGGCATTGAGTCAAACAGAACTTGGATGGCGTGTACAGGTACAGCTCTGCCTCTGCAGCTTCAACATGATACCGCAGTTCATCAAGAGTAGTGACTGGCGTATTGTGACGATCCAGTTTCGCGGCCACCATTCACCACACGTTTTCAATTGGTGAAGAGATCTGGAGAATGTGCTGGCCAGGTCAGCAGTCGAACATTTTCTGAATCCAGAAAGGCCCGTACAGGACCTGCAACATGCGGTCGTGCATTATCTTGCTGAAATGTAGGGTTTCACAGGTATCGAATGAAGGGTAGAGCCACGGGTCGTAACTCATCTGAAATGTAACGTCCACTGTTCAAAGTGTCGTCAATGCGAACAAGAGGTGACCGAGACGTGTAACCATTGGCACCCCATACCATCACGGCGGGTGATACGCCAGTATGACGATAACGAATACACGCTTCCAATGTGCGTTCACCGCGATGTCACCAAACACGCATGCGACCATCATGATGTTGTAAACAGAACCTGGATTCATCCGAAAAAATGACGTTTTGCCATTCGTGAACCCAGGTTCGTCGCTGAGTACAACATCGCAGGCGCTCCTGTCTGCACCATGCTGGTGCAAACGTCGTCGAACCGTTCGTTCAGATGGTTGTTGTCTTGCAAACATCCCCAACTGTTGACTCAGGGATCGAGACGTGGCTGCACGATCCGTTACAGCCATGCGGATAAGATGCCTGTCATCTCGACTACTAGTGATACGAGGTCGTTGGGATCCAGCATTTCGTTCCGTATTACCCTCCTGAACCCACCGATTCCATATTCTGCTAACAGTCATTGGATCTCGACCAACGCGAGCAGCAATGTCGCGATACAATTAACCGCGCAATCGCGACAAGTTACAATCCGACCTTTATCAAAGTCAGAAACGTGATGGTACGCATTTCTCTTCCTTACACGAGGCATCACAACAACGTTTCACCAGGCCACGCTGTATGAGAAATCGGTTGGAAACTTTCCTCATGTCAGCACGTTGTAGGTGTCGCCATCAGCGCCAACATTGTGTGAATGCTCTGAAAAGCTAATCATTTGCATATCACAGCATCTTCTTCCTGTCGGTTAAATTTCGCATCTGTAGCACGTCATCTTCGTGGTGTAACAATTTTAATGGCCAGTAGTGTATATTTACTGCTTGTAACTGAGCCACCTCCTAACAGGAACTACATTCGTTGATAAGTGGTCCTAATTATGTCACATTATTATTTTCGATGCCAAGTGCACTTGATAAATAAAACAGTGGTTTACAACACGTGCTTATTGGTGGGATAATCAGTGACAACATACGACATCTTGAAGCGCAATGGAACCAGTTGCACGTCAACAGTCGGTTACCTTAGACATAGGAGGTGATCGTGGCAAGTCACCTAGGATGCTAGAAGGAAGGCGATTCTTGGTGTTACAACGACTCGGAACCGCGTACGGGAGAGTTACCCAGCCTAATGGAGATAGCTTCGCGAGCGGCGGCTCGCCAGCGACGTTCCGTGCACTTAGCTAATGGCCCTACGGATGGAAACTCAGGGACTCTGGAGCCGGGCCACCAAGTTACAAAACTGGGAACGAGCCAAGTGAGAGTCTTGTGACTCGAAACCAGCTGGAAGTCACCAACTCATTTATTTAGTGTGACACAGGTAATTAGGCTGCCTCGTACTGGAACTTGATTAAAGGCTGTCGTTTCGAAGCTGTCGTAAAACTGCAAGTACGGACATGAAATTCAGCAGCAGAGTATGCAAAGATGATTTGAGCATTTAGGTAAAGCATAAATCCATGTTATAAGAGAGGTCTCCCTATTGCAATGAACATGTGGAAGGTAGGTCACAGTACAGTCTTGAACTTCCGTCCAGCTGCATATACAGTCATTGTTTATTTCGAAGTTGAAAGGAAACTCCTTATGTGCATCTCATTCTTGCTCCCATAATAACTTTTTTCATTTTTTTGATTTTCCTCTGAATTCAAGACGTGTTCCACCTCTTATGAATGCAGCAACCATCCAGTTCAAATGGTTCAAATGGCTCTGAGCACTATGGGACTTAACACCTAAGGTCATCAGTCCCCTAGAACTTAGAATTACGTAAACCTAACTAACTCCTAGGACATTACACACATCCATGCCCGAGGCAGGATTCGAACCTGCGACCGTAGTGGTCTCGCGGTTCCAGACTGAAGTGCCTAGAACCGCTCGGCCACTCCGGCCGGCAATCACCCAGTTTCCACTCACCGACATCATTCATAATTCCTCATAAACTGCCTTACATATTACGTGCCCCCACAAATTATATCCCTGCTGCTACATCGAATGGGAAATAAAATCTGATTCCAGTTTCAGGATAATCGAAGATTATGAAAAAATTCATATTGAGTAAAACTTGCAGTAATGTGCTACTAGAATTTGACAAATTGTCAGACTCGTACTAATAACAGAAGATAGCTCCTAATACACACACACATACGAAATTTTACACTCCATTACATGCAAAAGCAAGGCAAACCTAGACAAAGCGCTTAAGAAATCAAGGCTTGAGACATTTACAGTATGGAGATGCACTGAGGTGGTACGGCGATTTGCACATACACAGATGGCTGTAGTATCGAGCACAGAAGGTATAAAAGGGCAGTGAATTAGCGGAGCTGTCATTTGTAATCAAATGATTCATGTGAACATGTCTCCGACGAGATTATGGTCGTACTTAGGGAATTGACACACTTTTAACGGTGAGTGGATGTTGGAGCTAGACGCATGAGACATTCGACTTCGGAAATCGTTAGGGAATTCATTACTCAAGATCCACAGTGTAAAAAGTGTGACGAGAATTCCAAATTTCAGGCATTACCTCTCACTACGGGCAACTCAGTGCACGGTGGCGTTTGCATAGAGTGGCCATTGCTAACAGACAAGCATCACTGCGTGAAAAAATTGCAGAAATCATTGCGGGACGTACGATGAACGTATCCGTTAGGACAGTGCTGCGAAATTTGACGTTAATGGGCTACGACAGCATACGACCGACCCGAGTGCCTTTGTTAACAGCACTACGTCGGCTGCAGCGCCTCTACTGGGCTGGTAACAACATCGATTGTAACCTGAACGACTGCAAAACCGTGACGTGGTCATATGAGTCCAGATTTCAGTTAATAAGAGCTGATGGTACGGTTCGAGTGTGGTGCAGACCCCACGAAGCCATGGAAGTTGTCATCAAGGTACTGTGCAAGCTGCTGGTGGCTCCATAATGATATGGGCTTTGTTTACGGGGAATGGACTGTGTCTTCCGGTCCAATAGAACAGATCCGTGACTGGAAATGCATATATTCGGCTACTTGGAGACTATCTGCTGCCATGTATTGACTTAATGTTCCCAAGCAACAGTGTCATAGCACCAGGCCACAATTGTTCAAAAAAATGGTTCAAATGACTCTGAGCACTATGGGACTTAACATCTGTGGTTATCAGTCCCCTAGAACTTAGAACTACTTAAACCTAACTAACCTAATGACATCACACACATCCATGCCCGAGGCAGGATTCAAACCGGCGACCGTAGCAGTCGCTCGGTTCCGGACTGAGCGCCTAGAACCGCTAGACCACCGCGGCCGGCCACAATTGTTCGCGAGTGATTTGAAGAACACTGTGGAGAATTCGAGCGAAAGATGTGGCGACCCAGATCGCCCGACATGAATTCCATCGAACATTTATGAGACAAAATCGCTAGATTAGTCGTGCACAATAACCTGCTCCGGAACACTGTCGCATTTATGGACCACTCTAGATGCAGCATTGCTCACTAACTCTTCAAGATTCTTCTAATGAATTGTTCAGTCCATGCCGCGATGAGTTGTTGCACTACGACGGAGAAAAAGATGTCCTACACAACATTAGGAGGTATCCAGTAACTTTTCTCCCTCATTGTAGCTGCCAGTCGATTAGTAAAATGGCAGGCAATAGTTTATTGATAGGATACTGGGTACGGTTATTTCTATGCAAAATAAATTACGTACAAAATACATGTACGTTCCGTACTTGAACAGAGCTTGTGTTTACACCACTAAGATTTTGAACATAGACAGAGAAGGTGGTTCGAGTGACGTTAAGCATGTTTGATCGGCCAGAGCGTATAACAAATATGTAAAATTAAATAAATTAACAGTCCTCAAAGAAGGCGTACATTTTCAGCCCCCTTAGTACTTTTCACGTAGAGATCGTTGGGATACAATCAGGCAAATAAAAACTCACGAAGATACTTTTACTATGTTTCAAGGTAATGTGAGGTAATATGTTTTACTGTTTAAAATATCTTTCGCTCTGCCGTTCTACAGGTTATAGATGTGGATGTACAAACATTTTTACTCCTACATTTATGAAGCCGCCCCACGATCGTTATTACTCATATGTGAGGTACTCACTGTAGTCTCTACATAAGGTTTATGTGTTAGTCACAAGCTCATTTCGTGACGTGTACTTATGATGAATATTTGTACCATTCTGTGCAGCTCTTCCTTCATCTTAGACGCAGAGGGTTCGCATCTGTTACTAGCAATTTTAATAAACAGCAGCTCCATTACATTGTGTTTCTCAATATGACACAAGTTTGAGCAGTCATCCGCACTAGTGTATCTTGTGCACGCCTTTCATCTCTGTGTAACTATTGCAACCTGCATCACTGCAACCTACACCAATTTGAAGTTTCTTACTGTAGTCGAGCTTTGGTCCCTCCCCCCTCCCCTCTTCCCCGAACAAATTTTCCCCTCCATTACGAAAGTGATGAGTCCTTCGTGTATCAGTTTGCGAACTATCAGTACTTATTGCAGTAAATCAACCAGTCAAAATTTCGTTTTTCCTCAATTCGATTGATTAATTCCTGTTAGTTATACGATTTATTAACATACCGTTAAAAGAAAAGGAGGACTAAGGAAGTCTATGTTGTATAGAGGTCCAACTTCTTCATTTAAGATGGTAGACTACTGAGTAAGAGGCCATGGAGAGAAAACTGTACAACCCTTCGAAGACTTACTAACGTTTATTTATTAAACACAGAGGAAACTTGAATCACGAACATAGACAATTTAAGAGAGAAAGCTTACGTTGCTCAAAACGTGCTGTAACAATAATTTGTGATGCTCACCCACGATCATCTTCTACACATGTGTTTTTAAAGATTTGGGCATTCTGAATACTGTTTCACAGTATATTTATTCCCTCGTCAAGTTTGTTGTAAACAATCCTCTACAGTTCAAAAGTAAGAGCTATGTACATAATTAAAACACAAGAAGGAAAAATGACATTCATTACTCCACCTTAAGGTTGTCTTTAGCACAAGAAAGGCTGCAGGGGACAGAAAAAAAATTTGCAAACGAACTTAGAAAGTATCCTTGACATCTCCTTCTTTTCACACACACACACACACACACACACACACACACACACACACACACAGGCGCGCGCGCGCGTGTTTGTGTGTGTGTGTGTGTGTGTGTCCCTAAAAAAAAGAATTTTTAAGGAAAAGGAATTAAAAACATATACACTGACACATTCAGCATTTAACCATATGTACAAATTAATTTTAGAAGTGAATGTAAAATGAATCGTTCCACATCACTACGATTTATCGTGCAAAATGATCGATGGAACATGAAACTAACCAACTAGGCACGTAATAATGAACGTAAAGAGCTTGCAGAATTAATGCAATGTAGCATATATAAACTCACACAGGTTAAGGAGGAGCTAAACTTGTTAGGAAGTTACGGTCCTTACACTGCAGAGAGAAACTTTAGGACGAAATCTACTTCCGCACAATCTCCCAATACCATGCAACACAGGTCGATAAAATTTTGGCCATACATAAAAATAACTTCTACAGTGTAGTGCAAAAAGTATCTGAAACTCAGACGCAGTGAGGCGAAAAAAATTAGACTTTAGTCTGAAGTCTCCGTGATTCATGATGGTATCCTGCGCATTACAAAACGCGAGAATTGGTTCTTAATAGTGTGCGGTACTGGAACGTGCTCCTGCTCTGGCCGAAAGGTTGGTATGGAGCTCTCGCAGCAGGTCGTGGCTGATAGCTTCTGGATGTCCGATTGTGCCTGACAGGATTTAAATTGGAATAATGGGCAGATTAGTCCGTAAGCCGAATATAATCCTGTTCCAAGAGCTCCTACACACACGCTGTTCCATGTGCTAGCGCGTTGTCATCCATAAAAAATAAGTGAGGGCCGAATGCACCCTTCACAAAGGGAAGGACTTCAGTGTCATAATAACGTTGACAGGTGATTGTATAGTTTTCGGAGATTTGGAGGCCCGTACGACTATGTCACGTTATGCCTCCTCACACCGTCACAATTGCACCAAGAAAATGATGATGTGTGATAATATTTACCTGGGTGTATCTCGGGTTCCCACCTCTTGCCATGTAAGAGGACATCCAGCACTGTCGAAAACGATAGTTTTGGTGGTCGAAGTATTGCTGTGCGAGTAGGCATGAAATGGCATGGGCGTACTGAACTCCAAATCTTTGAGCGCAGTACAGCCATCAGAGAATCTTATGTCTCCAGCTATAAACTAAGTTCAGACAAAATAAACCAAATACCGCGATTTTATTTAGACGACCTTCATAAGTTTTCATATCAGTGTTTTCTCTAGTCATATCACTCTTAGAACTGCTAAAACTTGACACTAGTGCCTCGTAACTGCTCCAGTCTTCTCAAACGCTTCTAAAGTTAGAGGCAACTCACGGAGACGCAATACTGCCAATTTTGGAAGTTTTGTTTCAAGTTCTTCTTCATCCCTTACTAGTTCTCTCGTATTTTTGGGCGACTGATGGTGGAGGCTGTGACTGATTTCTAAAAACAAAATCGTTTCTTACAACATCACCAACGTACAGCTCTATCTCATTGTTGGCATAGCGCCAATTTGAAATTTGTGGAAAAGCGTGTTTCAACACTGTAACAGCTGCTTTTGTTTCTTAGAAAATAACTGATGCACCTTCAGTGGCAGTGGAAATCTGATTTTTATCAAAACCTCTTGGGGTGTTACTCATTGCAGCACTGACTATACAGCAGTGTAAATCTGTATAAGAGCAAGGTTCCTACGAAAGTAATATTGAATGTCTGAAGCATACAGGTATCGAATTTGTTATGAAAGTAGTAGGTACATATAAGTCATAAACAATCACAAAGCAATTACATTACACGAGTAAAAAAATAAGTCATTCGCATTTCCTGGAATCAAATTGGTACAGAGGCACTCCCTGCCCTATTGTGTTATTGCATAGTTAGTATTTTGTCCACCCTCCGTTCCTCCTAATTACCTTACAAATTACCTCCTCAATTCGGTACAGATTATGTTATGTTCTATAGCTCTCGTACTGAAACTGTCGCCCACAATTCTCGTATCGCTCTTATCAGCTCACACATGGCATCAAATTGCTTTACATTGCTATAAAAACACCTTGCATGTATTCCACAATGGTTTTCTATGGTGTTCAAATCTTGGGTACGTTCAGGTCAGGGAAAGACATCGATATCTCTGTCTTCAAACCAGTCTTTTGCTGTGCAGGAACCTGCAGAGACGCTTATCTTGTTGAAATATTAGACTTTTTGTTCCTGGGTCCTCATACATTCTGATCCATTCTGTCTCTAGGATCTCCGTGGACGCATTTGAGTTCATTCTAGTGCTCACCCAAGCATTGTGTCACTTACCTTTAGTACAAAATGCTGCCCAAAATATAACACTTCCACCTTCAAAATTTCTCCTCATTCTTACCTGCTGCTCTGTTCTCAGGTCATGCCAATCATACTGGAATTCATCTTGAGCATTTAATTAAACTTTTGCTCATCACTGGATATCACTTTATTCATGACATCCATTTTTCACCAAAATCCAATGGATCTTGTTCGTGTTTGGATGGTAGAGTGGGTTTTTACAGTTGCTTCTTGAATGCAAAATATTTTCGTTTGACAAAATTTGTCGTACACGTCTGGCAGCTACTGGCAACTGTAAATCAGTAACAAGTTTAGGAGAATAACGGTTTAGAAGAATGACAACTTGTTTCCCTTGCTTTAAAGTGACCGTTTCGACGCCTCACATAATTTCCTAGTTCGTCCATATTTTCCCTTCTGTGCTTGTTGTGTGACTAATCTAACGAAATTATAAATCTCTGTACTTCAAAGGTTGAACCACTTTGCGATTTGACGGTTAGAGACTCTACGCCCCCTGTTGTAACGGCGACCGGAACAGTCGCCGGGTTGAAGTGACGGAAAACGCGGCGGTACCCGCGGAGCGGCCCGCAAACAACAACACAACGGAGGGGTCGGACACGACCAACTGCTGTCTAACGCGAGGCGATGTGTCCACAGGCGTACGCGAGATTAGACTGGCTGGTTTGAGCTTTTTTTTTTCTTTATTGGGTTTGATTCCCCCTGGCAGCAGCTTAGTATGCCGCTCTTCAGCCTACAGATTTTGTTGTAAAAAACGAAGATAATAAATAATAAAAACAGGCGATAAAATCGGAGACTTAAATGGTAACATGGCGAAGAAATCGTGGAAACTTAAAACATAGAACAAAATGGATGATGATGCTAATAAAATACATATGAAGCAGAAAGGTAAAGTAATAGACAGACAATTGAAAAACACGGCGACAGTCTGGTTTCTGTTGGCAAAAGTCATAAAATGCACACCCAGTGACAGAATGGTTTCTGTTCGCAATACGTTGGAAAGACGAACAACACTGAAAATTCACTTGAACACTGCACTAAAAAGTTGGCAAATATGACATACCACAGCCGATAGCAGATGGTGGGAAACTGGAAAGATGATGGGAAAATAAAAGGTGAGGAAGGAGAGGGAAAACGAAGGGGGGGGGGGGAAGGAGGGAAAGGAGCCTATGGAGGATGAGTACCCATAAGAGGGATGGGGCGTGCTGGGCAGACGTGACAGGGAGTGGGAAAGGCAGAGGATGGGAATACAAAAGGACTCGGAGGGGGGGGAGAAGGGAGGTAGGGAGAGGTTAGGAGGGGATTAAACTGAAGGGAAGGGGGGGAAGAGGGAGCCCAGAGAGGAGGACAGAGGAAAGGAGGGGGGTGTGAGGATCAGAGCTGATAGGAGGGATAAATGGAGGGAGGGAGGTCATCATCCAGGAGGGGTGAGTTGATGGAAGCCACCTTGGGAAAAGAGATGAAGGGTGTACAGATGGAGGGTAGGGGGGACACAACAGTGAAGGCGTGGAAGGGGGCAGGGACGGGAGAGGAGAGGAGCAACCAGGGGCTGAGGGGGATCAAGGCGGGGGGAGGTGTAGAGGATGCGGATATGGTCGAGGAATAGGAGCAGATGGGGGAAAGGAATGAGGTCATAGAGGATCCACGTGGGGGGTTGGGAGGCGTATACGGAAGGCGAGGCAGAGTGCATGACGCTCAAGGATCTGGAGGGACTTATAGAATTTGGGGGCGGCAGATATCCAGGCAGGACTGGCATAACAGAGGATAGGACGGATTAAGGATTTGCTGGCTGAGCGAGAGTCAGGCGCTTAAGAACTCTAACGAGGAACCCGTAGAAATATCGGAACATGTGAGGCAATACTGACCCTACGACTTATCTTAGAAGCTAGATTAAGGAAAGGCAAACCTACATTTCTAGCATTTGTAGACTTAGAGAAATCTTTTGACAATGTTGACTGGAATACTCTCTTTCAAATTCTGAAGGTGGCAAGGGTAAAATACAGGGAGCGAAAAGTAATTTACAATTTGTACAGAAACCAGATGGCAGTTATAAGAGTCGAGGGACATGACAGGGAAGCAGTGGTTGGGAAGGGAGTGAGACATGGTTGTAGCCTCTCGCTGATGTTATTCAATCTCTATATTGAGCGAGCAGTGAAGGAATCAAAAGAAAAATTCGGAGTAGGTATTAAAATCCATGGAGAAGAAATAAAAACCTTGAGGTTCGCCGATGACATTGTAATTCTGTCAGAGACAGCAAAGGCCTTGGAAGAGCAGCTGAACGGAATGGGCAGTGTCTTGAAAGGAGGGTATAAGATGAACATCAACAAAAGCAAAACGAAGATAATGGAATGTAGTCGAATTAAGTCGGGTGATGCTGAGGGAATTAGATTAGGAAATGAGACACTTAAAGTAGTAAAGGAGTTCTGCTATTTGGGGAGCAAAGTAACTGATGATGGTCGAAGTAGAGAGGATATAAAAGGTACACTGGCAATGGCAAGGAAAGGATTTCTGAAGAAGAGAAATTCGTTAACATCTAGTATAGATTTAAGTGTCAGGAAGTCGTTTCTGAAAGTATTTGTATGGAGTGTAGCCATGTATGGAAGTGAAACATGGACGATAAATAGTTTGGACAAGAAGAGAATAGAGGCTTTCGAAATGTGGTGCTACAGAAGAATGCTGAAGATTAGATGGGTAGATCACATAACTAATGAGGAAGTGCTGAATAGGATTGGGGAGAAGAGAAGTTTGTGGCACAACTTGACTAAAAGAAGGGATCGGTTGGTAGGACATGTTTTGAGGCATCAAGGGATCACAACTTTAGCATTGGAGGGCAGCGTGGAGGGTAAAAATCGTAGAGGGAGACCAAGAGATCAATACACTAAGCAGATTCAGAAGGATGTAGGTTGCAGTAGGTACTGGGAGATGAAGAAGCTTGCACAGGATAGAGTAGCATGGAGAGCTGCATCAAACCAGTCTCAGGACTGAAGACAACAACAACAACAATGATAATTATTTTCCGGATGTCTATGTCACAGTCGTGTTTTATAGCTCTATATGCACTGCCAGTAATGATGTCTGTTTCCTATGTGTAGGAAACGCATGTATGTACACACTAACACCGCATAGATCCGACTGCCTTTGTACCGATTTCAACCATCTGCCACATGAATCACTGATGTCTTGTTATGTACTGTACTATGACATCAAATGCCATACCATTTACTTCATTTTTCAGTACACTTGAGCTAATGGTACTGCACATACACCGTACACAACTATCCCAACAGAGAATGTTAATTTCCTACAAATATCAAAGTCTTTAGTCGGATTTCCACTTCTGTGCATTTAGGTGTCGTGAATTCTATTTCAATAGAATCAAGCAAACTGTTAAGTGGTTCATCAGTTAGCATTGTTTGAAAATAAATAATCAGTGAAGACAACTGGCTGACTGTTTACCTTTCAGCAAGTATCAAGGGAATTTAGCTACGTCTTTCAGTTATTCATATTTCTGATGACTCTGACCTTAATTTCCGCAGCAGTATGACTTGATATGTTGATGCATGGAAACTTGCAATGAAGAGTACAACCTGTGTCCTCTCCATTTAATTTTAAAACTTCAATTTCCGACTCAGAATCATTGAATGGGCGATTCCTTTTCAGAACTTCGTAAGCAATTCTCGAAACATTAGCTGTGACTGGTCATTTTCCAGTGTTTTAACACAGATTTCAAATAACTATCACTTGCACCAGGCAATATTTTCAAAGCAGCTTCATGGGCCCAACTTTCTTTGAGTTTAAAGATTGTCTTTGAGAGAGTCGCCATCTGGTTTGTTTTGCTTTGTACAAAGCACGACACTGAAACTGCTGACTACAGTCGTGAAGTACTCATTCTTTGTTCACTACTCTCTGGGCTCAGTATTCCTACTTTCTCATAGCTTTTACATCTCAGTTTCTTGTTTGTTACCATCGCCAGTCATCCCTCTTACAGAAATGTCCTCCCTTTTCCACTGTCCAACAGTCATGAAGATAACAAGTTTTGAATCTAATTTAAAATCATTTCTCCTCGAAAACTTTCTCTATTCCGTTAACGAATTTCTACTTAAATACTGGTAGGTATTAAAAAAATAGAATCTAGTAGCATGATTAGGATAAAGGTAATAATGTTTTCATCAATGTTACCGCTAATCATGTATACATGACTTGTAAATCGACTTGTTCCACATCATTCCGATAAAAGAATCGAACAGGTGGTTTATAGAACATGTAAGTAACTAATTAAAAGTATCCTCATCTATCCAACACAATTCCATGTCATTCTTAGTTCCAGACCAATAAATATGTTAGAAGGTTCATGGTGTTTATACTTAAACATGTACACTGATGTTCTAATACATTATGACCATGTAATTGATAGTGATGGTCCGCCTTTGAAGAGAAATACAGCAACAATTCTGTGTGGTGTGGATTCGACAGTTCCAGTAAATTGCGGGCTGGTAGACTGTGGGTGCCGAGCAGGGGCTCTATGGCAGCCAGATATGTCCCATCAGTTTCACATCAGGCAAATATTGTAGTCAAGGCGTTAATATGTGTACAGTGCCATATTCTTGAGAACACGATACTGGTCTTATGACAGGGACAGTAATCCTGTTGCCATCCGCATCGGGGAAGACGTCAAGCACGTTAGTCCAAAATACTGTTCATTTAATTAACACTTGTCGCATGCCTTCAATTACTACCACAGATCGCAGGGAATCCCAAGCGAATGTCCCTATTAGCTTGGTAGTCAACACATCAGCTTACGTCTCTGGCATAGTGGATGCTTTGAACTGGTTTCCACATGGACGACGGCACATCCAGACACAATCATCGACCTGCGTGACAAGAAAACTGAGTCAGCCGGTTAGTGTTTAGTTCAATATTGATCCAGTCTCGGTGATGCAAGAACCCACCACTCGTACTAAACCTCCAGAAATGACTCAGTTAAGCCGGTGAGTCGGTAGATGGCGGTATAAGGGGTATACAGTATTACTGGCCACGCTTTCCCACGCGAGTTTTGTGATAATTAAGCTAGTCCGTCCGTGAACTGACCTAGTGAGCCGCCAAGTAGGAATTCTCCCTATCTGTTAAGTGGAGATGTTCTCGTAGTTTTCTGTCTCCTTGCACAGCGGTAACAGTGCCGTCGTATTCTGAAAGTGTAATACTACTGTCTATGTCCACAGTGATCACAATTAACGGTACGGGAGTATGGTCTGAAGCATGACTAGATCGAAAGGCATCCTTTCGGCGACTGCAAACTATGGCGTACAGTCTGTAGCTTGAGTGCACGATCGATGTAGTTCGTATAAGATCGTATATCTTCCATTATGCTAAAGTTAGTCATTCATTTATTAATATAATCGTTTCCTGGCATTGTAAAATTCCTGAAAGATAGTATTTATGACTCTTAGAATCCTCCTAATGTCCGAGAGGCAAAAGGCAACTGTTGTTAGCAACTATTTATTAATAGAAATTACTTGGTTTGCTCCAGAATATATATACTTTCTCTAAGTATTTCTTTGATAACGCCAGGCGCGATTTCAGCATCGTCGTAACAAGCCGCCATTTGTCAAAGTCGCTTAATGCAGTGAATTTAACCATTTGTGGCTCGAGTCATAGCTAGGACGGTACCTCATTCATCTCTGCTCCGCTTAGATATTTTCCTTTCCGTGGCACGTACCCGCGAGATCATCAGGAGACATTCAGTCTCACAATGGACAATGATCATTCTCTATTGCCTCATTAGTGTTTGTAACTAGTGTGGAGCACAGCTGAGAGAAATTTCTTTAAAACTAAAGATAAGTTTCAAAAAGAAGCTTCTGATGGTTTTGAAACAGAAAGTTTGTTAGTGTGTGCTACGTTTCGATTTCTGATTCTCAGGTCTCTAATATTAAAGACTGTACCGCGAGAAACGGAGGTATACACGTAGAGAGTGGTTAGTTGATTGAGGCAAAGAAACTAGTGTAGTTGTTAGCTGGCTGCATGTTAGAGGAAATGGAGAGTAGTAGTAGTACACGTAGGCAGGTGAATGGATGGCTGACACACAAAAAAGTTCATTGTAAAATTCCTACAGACGAGCAAAGACCAAAAGAAGACTTAATCGCCTGTGGACAGATAAGTAAACGTAAAACTGTTTCCCGGATGAGTCCGGATAAAAATTGTTGTGCATGCCGAAGTGTAGAGAAAATTTATTCATGACTTAGTGGCACATGACTAATGATGATGATTATGGTAATCATGATATAAAAAACTGACCGCAGTACATTATTACTACTGATTTCTCTTGTCAAAATATGGTATAGTACCAAGTAATAATATGGAAGTAAATGCATCGATTCTGAGTATTGTACTATTGTAAATTGCATCTGTTACTACACAGTAACTACTCAGTGCCTTTAATTCATAGACCTAACGGAAAGGTTAAATGTATTTCTCGTATATACTCACAAATTCACCCCAATGCGTAATGTCGTACGTTTAGAAAGCTTCAATCGTCACTCACTTACTTCGCAATCTCGCGTGATAAGTTGATAACATGGCTTTGCGTTTGCAATGTTTGTTTCACAAATGAAGACTTCTAGCAGTTGGCGTCAATGATAGATTATGTCTGGGACTAATAAACCAATAGATGAACACTTTCTTTTCCACGCATACATCTAGCAAGATCTGGATAAGGCGTTGCATCTGTAACAACGTAAACAAAAGCTGCTGGGACATTATTATGCACAGAAAAAAAATCTCTTAATGACACAAATACACGTTTAACAATAATAATGATATAAGAACGCTAACACATCATAGGTAATCGCAAAATAAATTTTTGTCGGCTATTTAACTTTATGGGCATATTCTATACATATCATGCAGCCAGTACCTTTTCTCCTTGCTTGTTGTTATGTCGAACAACCACGCAGAAAGTATACACGAAAGATGAGATATCTGGTACGACTGACTTGCCTACAGAGAGGAACTTGTACATCCGAAAAACTTTATAAGTCTGTAAACATTGGTGACAATCTCTATAGGGTTCCTGGTATTTACATGCGTTACTCATGTTATTTTTGTCAATAAACCGCATTAGCAACAATTATAACCATAATATTGTGAATGTTCGACAGTATTAATTTGCTTAGTTAACCGGTTTTCGGCTTTGAAGGTCATCGTCAGACTGTCGTCCTCAAAGAAGGTACACTGTTCGTGAAGAACATTAAAATAAAGATGTTACATTTCAAGAATGACGTACGGACACAAAGTAAATGGCCGAGCGAGGTGGCGGGGTGGTTAGCACATAGGACTCGCATTAGGAAGGATGAGGGCACAACCCCGCGTCCGCCATCCTGATTTAGATTTTCCGTGAGTTCCCTAAATCGCTTCAGGCAAATTTCGGGATGGTTCTTTTGAAAGGGCACGGCCGACTTCCTTCTCCATTCATCCCTAATCCATGGGACCGAAGACCTTGCTTTTGGCACCCTCCCCCCCCCCCCCCCCAGCTGAATCAACCAACCAACCAACCAACAAAGTAAATGTCACCTTTGGCAGTACAGTAGTGATGCAATTAAAATTTTTAAAAATGACATCTACTCTGTGTCCGTACTTCGCTCTTGAAGTGTAACGTCTCTTTCAATTTTGATCCATAATACTGTACCTTTTTCGATGCAAATAGTTTAACTAATAATGGCCTCGTAAGGCGAAAATCGATCAATAAAGTAAATTAATACCCTAGAACATATATAATGTTTTGTTTTTCTTTTATAATCATGAAGTTACTCTACCAGAAAGTGGCGAAGGTATCAGTTAACACGAGCTGCGTTGTGTAAAAACTTCCTCTTGTTTTTAAAAAACGAGTAAAGTCAGAGGATTAGTTCTACTTTCGGTGTTAACGCGCACTAATTTAATAAGCGGTTAATTTCTCTGAGACTGCCACTCATTTTTGTACCTCGCTTAAAAAGGTGACTTGAGAGAGAACCGCAATTAAATGTCATGGCCTCGAAGTGTGTTTCACAGAGGAGTGAGACGTAGCGCTTTTTAAAATTAAGAGATTTAAATTCCGGCTATTTTAATCGTACATTCAGCTACTTGTTTACTCCGCGCACTGCCTTTGAAAACATTTACTTTATAATGTAATACTGAGGTGTTAGGTAGATTCTTGATGAGTGCTACCAGTCCAGAAACTTTTTTACTCAGATAAATTAGTTAGTGGTAGCTAGCCGAAATATGCTACGTATTGAACAAATTAATGTATATCCTGAGAGACTACGGAAAACTCACTGAAAGTAAGGTGACTACGTTAAAATAAACAATATACACAAATATTTAAAACAAACAGCGTGTTTTAGATTCATGTCGGCAGGAATCACGTAGCATCGCTTTCGTGTAAGCAGGATCACGATGAAATCTAAGTATTACTGTCAGGAAACGAAGTGTGCAATGAGTATCTTCCGCCAGTATCTGTGTCCATCACTACAACTCGCAAGGTCTCGCAACCTCTGAAAATGTATGTCTCATACCTTCTGTTTACATCTCCTAATGGTTCCTCGTCTGTGGCTTCAGTTTACTAATTATACAGAATATCATTTCTGAACATGACTGAACTCCATCGCCGTTGAAAGTTTTATTAAAAAAGTAAGATGCTAATTCCGCGGATAGTAGAATGACTTCTTTTGCTTAAGACAAATGTGTAATGTGACAGTAAATGAAGCATCGTGGCGTCACCCAATTTTCAGTTTTTCTGTTCGTAAGCTAAATGTAACGCTTAGCTGGGACCTTTATGCCATAAGAGTCCATGGTTTGGACCCCAGTTTATAGCATAGGGACTTTCCAGGGATAATGCAAGGAGGTAAATCTTGACCGCTGCTACATTAGTGTGCTGTATCCCAACTGTACCACTTGCTTTCAAAAAACACCGTCTTTGGAGGATCTGAGTTGAAATTAATACTCGGGATTTGAAAATCTCGTAGAAATGACTCTGAAAAAAAAAGGAAAATAGAACATCTAGGATGTAATAAGCGAATGAATGAAAATTTAGACGAATTGTAAATCGGCTTACCAGCAACAACAAATTATAACTACATTGAGATATAACACACGTTGGCACAACAAAGACCACACTTGCGTGACCATCAAGTTTACCTTCATGATAACATTAAGGGCAGAAAAAAATTGTGGAGACTTGAGAGTAAATGGATGTATATCTTGTCAGCTTTGAAGGGTTCAGTATTTCCAAGAGAATTCACAGTTCGTGGAATGGTAGACCTCCAGGTAATGTGTTGGCAATACCGTAACATTTTGGCTCATTGTATGTCTGTGTTGCGTATAAGGAAAATGTTGACAGAGGAAAGTAGCGCGCAGCGGCAGTTGGATACTGGATAATTCATTGTGACCACAAAGCTGGCTTATTGCAATCTTTGGTACTTAACTGTAACGCATTTTACGTGTTCGTCCCCTGTGTGCACAACACAAGAAGACTGCTTTGGTTGTGGACATGACTGCGTTGATGGTGCAAAGCAGTATGCTACCATTAGGAGTGGTAACATGCTCTGCAATGCCTCAGTATCCATTGTCCATAGTCACAATAGACAGTGAATAAACTCCATAGTATGTAAGTCGAGAGGCAAAATTAGTACTTCTATCCAGTTACGCATCAGCGTACGCTACTCTCTTGAAAAATTTGTGATAATTATAGTCTAGATGTCACCATAACTCATCTTCACAGTATAAAAAAGTCATATGTTTGCTTTTGCGAAGTTACTGGAAATGTCATATTATATCGAGTCATGTCTGTAGAGGGCAATATAAACAATAATTGACCCATCAAAATGGTTCAAATGGCTCTAAGCACTATGGGACTTAACTGCAGAGGTCATCAGTCCCCCAGAACTTAGAACTACTTAAACCTAACTAACCTAAGGACGTCACACACATCCATGCCCGAGGCAGGATTCGAACCGTAGCGCGGTTCCAGTCTGTAGCGCCTAGAACCGCTCGGCCACTCCGGCCGGCTGACCCATCAGACAAGACCCTTGACATGTACCGCTCGCATAAGCGAACTGTGACTTTCACTGTGTCATTATCACGCGATTGTGAAAATACATTTGGCCTTGATTCGTTCCATTTCTTTGGCTTTAAAATTCAGGACATTGTGTTGTCAGTGACTGCAAAAAATGGTTCAAACGGCTCTGAGCACTATGGGACTCAACTGCTGTGGTCATAAGTCCCCTAGAACTTAGAACTACTTAAACCTAACTAACCTAAGGACATCACACACATCCATGCCCGAGGCAGGATTCGAACCTGCGACCGTAGCGGTCGTGCGGTTCCAGACTGTAGCGCCTTTAACCGCTCGGCCACTCCGGCCGGCTCAGTGACTGCATTCAGTGCCAAAGACAGTGTAGCTAGTTTGCTGAAAGGATACCGGAAATCTTTTCTGAAGGTATAGGCAAGGCTAACAATTTTGTTGCACATATTATTATGAAAGGCAATGCTCAGCCGAAATTATGCCGGGCCAGAGCTGTTCCCATTGCATTACAGGACAATGTGACTGCTGAACTTAAAGAACTGCAAGATAGTCGAGCTACTGCCCCCACGCAAGGTAGTCAATGGGCAACACCACTGGTTTTGTTCCCCAAACATTCACGTCCCATTCGCCTGTGCGCAGACATTAAGTCTACAGTCAACCCACAAACCGTGATTGATACTTATCCATTGCCATGCCCAGAGGATCTCCTGGACAGATTAGGCGCTGGTCGCTACTTTTCAAAAATTGATTTGCGCGACTTATATATGAAGAATCTCAGACCGTGTGTGTTATGAACACTCATTTGGGCTTGTTTAAATAATTGCGTTTGCCTTTTGGCAGTGCTTCCGCACTCGCCATTTTCCAACGGTATTTGGAACAACTGACTGCTCAAGTACCAAACAATTCAAACTATTTGGACGATACCGTCGTAGCAGGGTGTACACTTGAAGAACACATTGAAAATACGCCTACTTTGCTTCGTGTGTTTACTAAAGTGTAGACTGGACAACTGTGATGTTCGTAAACCTGAGTTGCAGTATCTTGGTCATGTCATAAACAGTCAAGGTGTAGTTCCTTATCAGTGACATTTATTAGCCATACGTTACCTGCCAGTTCCTCGCAGTGTCACATACTTGCAGTCAGTGTTAGAGAAAATGGCGTATTATATTCGATTCATACCGAAATCTGCACAAATCCCAGCTCCATTGCATCGCTTGCGTCGCAAGAACGTCGCCTTTGCTTGAACAGATGAGTGCCAAGCAGCTTTTCAAAAACTTAGGGATGCATAGCTCAGTGATCGATGCTTACTTCACTTTGATCCTGCCAAAACAGTTGTATTGCAAGTTGACGCCTCCTCTTACGGAATCGGTACAGTGCCATCGCACAGATTTGGTGATAAAGACAGGCCTATTGCTTTCGCATCAAAAGTGTTGTCCAAAGCTCATTGAAACTATTGGCAAACAGAGAAAGGTGCATGGCTACCGTGTATGGTATCACCAAATACCAACACTATTTAGTGACAGTGGAGAGTCACACGTGTTAATCCCCAAAGCTTTGCAAGGAGAAGTGTTGCAGTTACTTCACCAAGAACACTGGAGGATTGTTGGTACTAAACAGTTATCGCGTTGGCATTGCACCCTATATTATTATTTTAATACTGTATGTTGTCTACTATTTCGGTATCACAGGTGTCAAATAATCGAATAATATTTGCGCGACATCATCAGTTAATCTTTTCGCAAAATATCGTAGATTGCAGTATGTATTACTATTGTCGGGTAAATGGGCGTGTATATATATATATATATATATATATATATATATATATATATATATATATATATATATATATATATATTCCTGGAAATTGAAATAAGAACACCGTGAATTCATTGTCCCAGGAAGGGGAAACTTTATTGACACATTCCTGGGGTCAGATACATCACATGATCACACTGACAGAACCACAGGCACATAGACACAGGCAACAGAGCATGCACAATGTCGGCACTAGTACAGTGTATATCCACCTTTCGCAGCAATGCAGGCTGCTATTCTCCCATGGAGACGATCGTAGAGATGCTGGATGTAGTCCTGTGGAACGGCTTGCCATGCCATTTCCACCTGGCGCCTCAGTTGGACCAGCGTTCGTGCTGGACGTGCAGACCGCGTGAGACGACGCTTCATCCAGTCCCAAACATGCTCAATTGGGGGACAGATCCGGAGATCTTGCTGGCCAGGGTAGTTGACTTACACCTTCTAGAGCACGTTGGGTGGCACGGGATACATGCGGACGTGCATTGTCCTGTTGGAACAGCAAGTTCCCTTGCCGGTCTAGGAATGGTAGAACGATGGGTTCGATGACGGTTTGGATGTCCCTCCATTCACGCCTGTCGCGACACCACTGGAGGCGGGCTGCACGATGTTGGGGCGTGAGCGGAAGACGGCCTAACGGTGTGCGGGACCGTAGCCCAGCTTCATGGAGACGGTTGCGAATGGTCCTCGCCGATACCCCAGGATCAACAGTGTCCCTCATTTGCTGGGAAGTGGCGGTGCGGTCCCCTACGGCACTGCGTAGGATCCTACGGTCTTGGCGTGCATCCGTGCGTCGCTGCGGTCCGGTCCCAGGTCGACGGGCACGTGCACCTTCCGCCGACCACTGGCGACAACATCGATGTACTGTGGAGACCTCACGCCCCACGTGTTGAGCAATTCGGCGGTACGTCCACCCGGCCTCCCGCATGCCCACTATACGCCCTCGCTCAAAGTCCGTCAACTGCACATACGGTTCACGTCCACGCTGTCGCGGCATGCTACCAGTGTTAAAGACTGCGATGGAGCTCCGTATGCCACGGCAAACTGGCTGACACTGACGGCGGCGGTGCACAAATGCTGCGCAGCTAGCGCCATTCGACGGCCAACACCGCGGTTCCTGGTGTGTCCGCTGTGCCGTGCGTGTGATCATTGCTTGTACAGCCCTCTCGCAGTGTCCGGAGCAAGTATGGTGGGTCTGACACACCGGTGTCAATGTGTTCTTTCATATAACACTCACATATGGTGAAGCAGCTAAGTGATCTCCCCAATCGTAATATATACAAAGATGTCGTTTGGTCAGTGAATTTCAGGGACAGGGGCTACTTGAATACATCACGTTTCATGTTTGTGCTACTTTTTATTACAGAGATATGAGGCCATCTTTCGTTTTTCAAATGGAACCCTATATTAAATTTTAGCGTAACATGGAGGGCTTAAAAAGACAGTTTCAAATATGTGTATATCATAGTAATTAGGCGAAGAGTTTTTGAGAAGCAGATGTGTTCCCGCATTGTATTTGTCCTTCGAAGCGGCATTGTCCACTGCGACATTTCCTTTGACCACTGAGGAACTTAACAGGGAAGGCGTTGCTTTCCAGCTTCTCGATAACGCCGCAAGTTGACGCACGAGGTAGCTGAAGAGAAGGTTATAAGTTTGTTGTTGGGGTAATAAAACATCGCATTTCCGCCACAGTTTCTTGGAGCAGACATGTACACCAACGATGAAAAGTTTCTTCTAGTGTATGGTGAAAGCAGAAGAAATTCCGTTAGAGCAATAAAGCGATATGGAGAGCGGTATCCTGGTCGTGAGCGTCCTACGCGTCAACTTCTTGCACGTATTTGCAAGAAACTACTTGAATCGGGATCATGGAACGCCATACAGAGGACGAGGCACAAAACTGCAATTGGCGAGGTACATGAAGAGGGCTTTCTAGCGTTGGCGCATAACGACCCTACTGTTTCGTCGCGACGTATAGCCTCGGAATGTGGTATAAGTCAGAGAAGTGTTCTACGCGTATTGCACCGGCATAGATTTCACCCGATTCAGCTCTTATTACATGAAGCATTCTCCGGTGTGGATTTCGAACGGCGCCAGGAATTTTGCCGGTTTGCTCTGCAGCGCCTACAAGATGATCCAACGTTATTTTACCAGGTTCTTTTTACTGATGAAGCTACTTTCACCAACCACGGTAATGCGAATTTGCATAATATGCATTACTGGTCATTAGAGAACCCTCATTGGCTTCGGCAGGTACAGCATCAGCAACCGTGAAGTTTTAACGGGTGGTGCGGCATCGTCGGAAATGTCATTGTGGGGGCGTACGTCATTCCAGGTATACTAAATGGCAATAGCTATGCACAGTTCCTGAGAAACGTTCTGCCCAATTTGCTGAAAGAGTTACCACTAACTACGCGTCAGTGCATGTAGTTCCAACATGACGGCTGTCCTGCTTACTCTTCCCAAGTGGCTACAGAGCTGTTAAATGAAAAGTTTCCGGAATGTTGGATAGGACGACGTGCTGAAGTGAAGCGGCCAGCCCGGTCTCGTGATTTGACCCTTCTTGATTTTTTCTTTGGGGAGCAATCAAACATTAAGTGTATGCTCAAATACCAACTAGGCCAGAAGCAACGTGTCATTGAAGTGTGCTCTGATATCTCACATGACACCCTCGCAGCATTTCACAAATCGTTCGAACGGCGACTACAAATGTGCATTGCAGCAGAGGGGAAGCATTTTGAGCACATGCTTCAGTAAAGTTGTGACTCATGTACAGTATGTATTTTGCATCTTTCTGTGTATTTGCTTCGTATTGTGATCAATAGTAAATATTTTCAAATAAAAAACAAATACGTACGAAATAATTGTGACCAATAAGGGCCTCCTAATTTAAATTTGTATTTCGGTTACTTAAAGTGTGTTAACATCTTGTAGTACTTTAATACTGTATGTTGTCTACTACTTTGGTATCACAGTTGTCAAATAACGGAATAATATTTGCCATCAGCTAATTTTTGCGCAAAATATCGCAGTATATATAACTATTGTCGGGTAAATGGGCGTGTTTGTGTAAGGATGGACTCGCGACGTTTACCATGTACTCTACACAACAGGAAAGGTCGCACTGGACAACGCCGCTTCGAAGGACGAACACGATACGAGAACACATCTGTATCTCAAAGCTATTCGCCTAAATATTATCATATACACATATTTGGAACCGTCTTTTTAAGCCCCTCATATTACACTAAAATTTAACATATGGTTCCATTTAAAAAACTAATGATGGTCTCATATCTCAGTAATAAAAAATAGCACAAGCATGAAATGTGATATATTCAAGTAGTCCCTGTCCCTGCAAATTTGTATCTATTATGGTTGGGGAGATACAAGCGATGTTATGACTTACCTTATAAACAGGGTGGTCCATTGATCGTGACCGGGCCAAATATCTCACGAAATGAGCGTCAAACGAAAAAACTACAAAGAACGAAACTTGTCTAGCTTGAAGGGGGAAGCCAGATGGCGCTATGGTTGGTCCGCTAGATGGCGCTGCCATAGATCGAACGGATATCGACTGCATTTTTTAAAATAGCAACCCCCATTTTTTTACATACTCGTGTAGTGAGTAAAGAAATATGAATGTTTTAGTTGGACCACTTTTTTCACTTTGTGATAGATGACGCTGTAATAGTCACAAACGTATTGCTCACAGTTTTAGACGAAGAGTTGGTAACAGGTAGGTTTTTTAAATTAAAATTCAGAACGTAGGTACCTTTGAACATTTTATTTCGGTTGTTCCAATGTGATACAAGTACCTTTGTGAACTTATTCTGAAAACGCATGCTGCTACAGCGTGATTACCTGTAAATACCACATTAATGCAATAAATGCTCAAAATGATGTCCGTCAACCTCAATGCATTTGAAAATTCGTGTAACGACATTCCTCTCAACAGCGCGTAGTTCGCCTTCCATAATGTTCGCACATGCATTGACATTGCGCTGACGCATGTTGTTAGGAGTTGTCGGTGGATCACGATGGCAAATATCCTTCAACTTTCCCCACAGAAAGAAATACGGGGACGTCAGATCCGGTGAACGTGCGGGCCATTTTATGGTGCTTCGACGACTAATCCACTTGCATGAAATATGCAATTTAATACCGCTTCAACCGCACGCGACCTATGTGCCGGACGACCATCATGTTGGAAGTACATCGCCATTCTGTCGTGCAGTGAAACATCTTGTAGTAACATCGGTAGGCAATTACGTAGGAAATCAGCATACATTGCACCATTTAGATGGCCATCGATAAAATGGGGGCCAGTTATACTTCCTCCCATAATGCCGCACCATACGTTAACCCGCAAAGGTCGCTGTTGTTCCACTTGTCGCAGCCATCGTGGATTTTCCGTTGCCCAATAGTGCATATTATGCCGGTTTACGTTACCGCTGTTGGTAAATGACGCTTCGTCGCTAATTAGAACGCATGCAAAAAATCTGTCATAGTCCCGTAATTTCTCTTGTGCCCAGTGGCAGAACTGTACACGACGTTTAAAGTCGTCGCCATCGATGTTGATGTAGTATTCTCAACACCGGCGTTCTTGAGTTTCCCGATCCTCGCGCAATTTGTCTGCTACTGATGTGCGGATTAGCCGCGACAGCAGCTAAAACACCTACTTGGGCATCAGCATTTGTTGCAGGTCGTGGTTGACTTTTCACATGTGGCTGAACAATTCCTGTTCCGTTAAATAACGTAACTATCCGATGAACGGTCCGGACACTTGGATGATGTCGTCCAGGATACCGAGCAGCATACATAGCACACGCTCGTTGGGCATTTTGATCACAATAGCCAGACATCAACACGATATCTACCTTTTCCGCAATTGGTAAACGGTCCGTTTTAACACGGGTAATGTATCACGAAGCAAATACCCCCGCACTGGCGGAATGTTACGTGACACCACGTACTTATACGTTTGTGACTATTACAGCGCCATCTATCACAAAGCGAAAAAAGTGGTCCAACTAAAACATTCGTATTACTTTAAGTACTACACGAATATGTAATAAAAATGGAGGTTCCTATTTAAAAAAACGCAGTTGATATCCGTTTGACCTATGGCAGCGCCATCTAGCGGGCCAACCATAGCGCCATCTGGTTTCCCCCTTCAAGCTAGAGCAGTTTCGTTCTTTGTGGTTCTCTCGTTTGATGCTTATTTCGTGAGATATGTGGCCCAGTCATTATCAGCGGACTATGTGTGTGATGTGTGTGTGTGTGTGTGTGTGTGTGTGTGTGTGTGTGTGTGTGTGTGTGTGTGCGTGCGTGTGTGGCCTCTTATTTTACTAAACATATACGTAGAGTGTCTAGGACGAAGGTTCCAATTTCAAGACACTGTAGAACCGCGAACCGCTGCTGTGAATGGCGTCAAATTCGAAAACGCAGTGGGAAATGCCATGGAAAAAAACGGTAACGAAAATTTCACCAATACATGGCACTGTAAGCGTCTTAACGTAAATAGGGTCGGCAACAAATGTCAGATGACTCGCAATACGGCGGTTATGTTTCTATGGTTTGCGTTGCACATTACACCATCCGTTCAATGTGAATGCATATGTCCGGCAGTCAAGACTTTTAAAAAAAGAGTCATTGCTAGGTGGGTAAAAATATCCAACACAACAAGATCGTACAACATCGGATGGGAAAAACAGTTTTTAATTGGCCTAAGGCCAAAAACCACATAAAAAGCAAATGACTTCGTTTTTTCATTGCCATGGGGAAACAATTACATAAAAAGGAAAATGATATAAGTTTCTAACTGTTGAGAGCATGTTCAGTATGCCGTCCATCGTTTTCTGCCAGAAGTTGAAATCTTAAACATCACGCTCCACAACCGATAGGAGTGTCTCGGGAGCTATGTTCAGAATACGTTGTGCAACGCGTGCTTTCAGTTCATGTACGTCCGCAGATGGATCACTGAACACAACATCTGTCAGTCAGCCCACAGCTGTATGCCACACGGATTAAGATCAGGGGATCAGTATGGCCAGGCTGTAGAGAAATCACGGACGATAATTCTAGCATTTCCGAAATGCCTGTGCAGTAGCCAAATGGCTCTGAGCACTATGCGACTTAACTTCTAAGGTCATTAGTCGCCTAGAACTTAGAACTAATAAACCTAACTAACCTAAGGACATGACACACATCCATGCCCGAGGCAGGATTCGAACCTGCGACCGTAGCGGTCGCTCGGCTCCAGACTGTAGCGCCTAGAACCGCTCGGCCACTCCGGCCGGCGTGCAGTAGCCGCTTCATGGCCGTGCTATGTGCGGATTAGCGTCATCCTGCATAAAAATTATCTTACCCACGCATCCAGGCTTTTGAAGTTTTACATCGAAGTGATTATTCTGCTGTTCACAATAAAGTGCCTGGCAGAGGGTTCACTGAACCACCTTCATGCTGTCTCTCTACCGTTCCACTCTCGAACGGCGCGCGGGAAAAACGAGCGCTTAAATTTTTCTATGCGAGCCCCGATTTCTCTTATTTTATCGTTATGATAATTTCTCCATATGTACGTGGGTGCTAATATAATGTTTTCGCAATCGGAGGAGAAAATTGGTGATTTAAATTTCATGAGAAGATCCCGTTAAAACTAAAAACGCCTTTGTTTTAATGATTGCCACCCCACGTATCACGTCTGTGGCACTATCTCCCCTACTTCGCGATAATACAAAACGAGCTGTCCTTTGTACTTTTTGGATGTCACCCGTCAGTCCCATCTGATGCGGATCCCACACCTCACAGCAATACTCCGGAATAGGGTGGACAAGCGTAGTGTAAGCAGTCTCTTTAGTAGACCTGTTGCACCTTCTGACTGTTCTGCCAATGAATTTGTAATTGTAATCCTTCAGTATTTGGTTGAATTTACAGCCTTCAGATTTGTGTGACTTATCGCGTAATCGAAATTTAACTAATTTCTTTTAGTACTCATGTGAATAACTTCACACTTTTCAAGGTCAATTGTCACTTTTTGCACCATACAGATATCTTACCTAAATCATTTTGCAATTCGTTTTGGTCATCTGATGACTTAACAAGACGGTGGCAAAATCATCTGCAAACAATCTAAGACTGCTTCTGAGATTGTCTCCTATGTCGTAAATATCGATCAGGAACAACGGAGAGCCTATAACACTGTTTTACTCGATGACTTTCCGTCTACTCAATATACATATACATTTTGGAATGAAGTTCGTGCACAAAAGACTCTCACAGCGTTTAGCGGTGACGGTACAGGTAACGAGACTCACCCCTTGAAAGAATACCACCCTATGATAACAGATGCCGTCAACCCGCACTACACAGTCATCTTTGAAGGATGAAGTAGTACTGGTCGATGTGGTTGCGCATTTTCCGTTTGCCACATTCTGCAATTCTGCATATTGACTTCTCCTTGGAAATGGGCATCGTCTGTCCAAATAATGTTGCGTGGCCATTCATTGTTCACTACCACGTGAACAAGAAATTCCATAGCGATTGTTTTTCTTCATGGCAAGACAGGAAGCAAAAAGATTAACATCGATCTTTCCCTATTCTCTTGAATGGTTTGCGAGAGAGAACCCATTTCATGTACCATGTTATTTTCTGTATTGTTCGTACATTGCTAGGTTTAGACAGGTACACATGTACAAAAGTTTTTTATTATTACAACATACATTTTAAAAAGTATCAATTGAAAAATACGTATTTTACACACTTTTATCGCTAATCCATGTCGCACACGTCTCATTATCGCCGTCGCACGGTTTGCAACATATGTTCGGATAGCCCACTGTCAGCTTCAGTGATTTTGTGCGCTCTTAGGAGAACATCTTGTGTTGCTAGTCTGAGTGCCTCTAATGAGAGAAGCGACGTCCTTGATGTGACGAAGCAGTTCATCTCATCTATTCACTTTTCGTTTAAACCCTTCAGTCTTCATCCATTCCCATAAACGAATATGTAATGGAGTGAGCTCTGGCGATCTTGGTGGGCGGAAGTGTATCATCACGACCAATACAGCGACAACATAAGTGTGTGCTACTAGCTCAAAAATAAATGTGTTACGTCTAGGAAACCATTCCGAATCGAGTACATGTCCATTAGAAGATGTTTTCTTCATTTGCACGTTTCTTAAATGTTGTGTTGTTCTTGTGGTGGTGGTATTCAGTCCACAGACTAGTTTGATGCAGCTTTCAATGCCACTCTGTCTTGTGCAAGCTTCTTCAGCTCCAAGTAACTACGGCAACCTACATCCTTCTGAATCTGCATAGTGTATTCATCTGTTGGTCTTCCTCTACGATTTTTACCCTCCACGCTGCCCCACAATACTAAATTCATGATCCCTTGATGCCTCAGAACACGTCCTGCCAACCGATTCCTTCTTTTCGTCAAGTCGGCCCACAAATGCCCACTCTCCCCAATGCTACTCAATACCTCCTCATTAGTTACGTGATCTACCCATGTAAACTTCGGCATTGCTCTGTAGCGCCACATTTCTAAAGCTTCTACTCTCTCCTTGTGTAAACTATTTATCGTCCATGTTTCACACATGGCTACACTCCATACAAATACTTTCAGAAAAAACTTCCTGACACTTAAATCTATACTCGATGTTAACAAATTTGTGTTTTTCAGAAACGTTTTCCTTGCCATTACCAGTCTACATTTTAAATCATCTCTACTTCGACCACCATCAGTTATTTTGCTCCCCAAAGAGCAAAATCTGTCTACTACTTTAAGGGTCTAATTCCCTAATCTAATTCCCTCAGTATCACCTGATATACTTCGACTAAATTCCATTCTGCTTGTGTTGCTTTTGTTGATGTTCATCTTATATCCTCATTTCAAGACACTGTCCATTACGTTCAACTGCTCCTCCGGGTCCTCTGCTGTCTCTGACAGAATTTTTAGTGAAATAAAATAAAAAATATTTATTTATTTATTATGTAAAAATGAAAATGGATGAATGGATGAAAATGGGGAAGAAATGTTGCTTTAAACATTTTTGTTATTCGCTCTTTCAGTACGGACTTTGTTGTAGAACCCCTTATTTACGTGTGGTAATAAAAATTCATTTAGACAGAATTAAGCACATTTATAATTACGTGAACCTTAGCAACCCTCTCATGCTGATAAATTCATACTAACTGATTAAGAACATTTAGTTGAAAATTATATAAATTAAATTTTTTACGTATTTCGGCCTTGGCACACATTTTCTAAATGCAGTGGTTTTTTAAATAGTTACTGAATTCTTTCCCGGCGTTAGCTATGGAACACAAGACTGTCTCTGTTAACATAAAATGGTTAAATATTGCCAAGCCGACCTGAACGTTTAATTATCATTGACAAAACACACTTCACTATACGTTTAAGTAATTTGCTTTAGAAATTGAAAGTACCAACATATTAACAACTTCAACGTTAATTATCCGCCTATGAATGCACAAATGTAAAACCAGTAATAAATTCCGCCAGTCTCAGGATCGCTGTAAAAGAAAAATATTTCGTAATTCATTGCTAATTTTATCTGCTCCCGATTTACGGGTTTGGTTAATTTTTTTGCGGAACAATTTTTTAAATGTGCCGCCGCTGCATATCATTCGGTCGCGGCACAGCCCAGCAACACCAACGATAATCGCTAAAAGTGCTGAAAATTGTTTAAAGAAATATTATAGATGACATGGGCAAGCTAATTTACATTAGTAATACACAATTTTGATAAATTATAATGTATTTAGACCACCACAATAATTAAACTTACATTACTTTGTAATTTCTCCTCTAATGGCGGCTAAAGATAGATACAGACAAAAGAAGTCTACTCATTCATAAAATGCTACGTCACAGGTTCCTCTCTCTCTCAGCTCTCGAGGAAGACGACAAAGAATGCACATTATGTATTCCTATTTATACTATTGCTGATTGTTAATGTCTCTTTGTAGTTTTACAACATTATTTTCCTCTGTGGCTGTATTTTACTTTTTTTTATCGCAGATATTAACATATTTCGTAATTACATTATGAGTAAAGAAATATTACAATCATAAATACATCTGGAATATTATTACAGGAAATATTACAATAATAACGAATGTCCTTTATACAAAATTAAATAATATTTTTTTGTTAAACAATTACAGTACATACGAATTGCTTCACAGGCGTACATAGTACAACTAAATGTCATTTTATTTTATTAATAGTGTGTGTGCTGCCAGGGAACGTAACAAATTACAATGTCAACGGCAAACCTCAAAATTTTTATTCCTTCTCCATGGATTTTCATTCCTACTCTAATTTTTTCGTTTGTTTCCTTTACTGTTTACTCAATACACAGATTGAATAATATCTGGGATAGGTTACAACCCTGTCTCCCTCCCTTTCCCAACCACTGCTTCCCTTTCATGCCACTCGATTGTTATAACTGCCGTCTGGTTTCTGTACCAACTGTAGATAGCTTTTCGCTTTTTGCATTTGACGCCAGCCACCTTCAGAATTTGTAAGAGATTATTCCAGTCAACACAGTCAAAAGCTTTCTCTAAGTCTATAGATGCCATAAATGTGGGGATATCTTTCCTTGACCGTCTTCTATGACAAGTCGTAGGGTCAGTATTGCCTCGAGTGTTCCAACATTTCTACGGATTCCAAACTGATCTTGCCCGACGTCGACTTCTACCAGTTTTTCCATTCGTCTGTAAAGAAATCGTGTCAGTAATCTGCAGTCATGACTTATTAAACTGATAGTTCAGTAATTTCCACACCTGTCATCACCTCCTTTCTTTGGCATCGTGATTATTATATTGTTCTTGAAGGCTGAGGGTATTTCGCCTTCCTCATACGTCTTGCTTACCATATGGCAGAGTTTTGAGAGAGTTGGCTCTCCCACGCTCATCAGTAATTCTAATGCAATGTTGTCTACTCCCAGGGCCTTGATTAGACTTAGGTCTTTCAGAGCTCTGTCAAACTCTTCATGCAGTATCATATCTACCATTTCATTTTCATCTACATCCTCTTCCACTTTCATAACATTGCCTTCAAGTACATCGCCCTTGTATAGACCTTCTATATATTCCATCCACCTTCCTGCTTTCCCTTCTTTGCTTAGAACTGGTTTTCCATCTGAGTTCTTGATATTCGTACATGTGGTTCTCTTTACTCCAAAGGTCTCTTTAGTTTTTCTCTAGGCAGTATCTATCTTATCCCTAGTGATACATGCCTCTACATCATTTGTGCTCTAGCTTTCCCTGTTTAGCCTTTTGCACTTCCTGTCGATCTCATTTTTGAGATGTTTGTATTCCTTTTTGCGTACTTTATTTACTGCATTTTTATATTTTCTCCTTTCATCAGTTAAATTCAACATCTCTTCTGTTACCCAAGGATTTCTACAAGCCGTCGTCTTTCTGCCTACTTGATTCGCAGCTGCCTTCACTATTTAGGTATGAATAAATTACATTCTTTGCAAAATTCTATCAGGCGGCTTCCTCTTTCATTCCTTACTCCCATTACATATCAACTTACTATGTATCCTTGTCTTCCTTTTCTTACTATCGAATTAGAGTCGCACATGACTATTAAATTTTCATCTCCCTTCACTGTCTGAATAATTTATTTTATCTCATCATACACTTGCTGCGCTAGTGCTAGTGTTAGTCATACAAAGTGGGAATTTGGTTGAAATTCAGTAAAGGCGCGGTTGGGTGATGAACTCCGGGGCCGCTGACAGTGTGTAGTAATATTCGGCAGCCAGTAGGCCAGCCAGAGTAAACATGGTGCGGAGCTGCGACGGTGTTATTGCAGGCACGGTGTGCTTGGTGTGAAGCAACAGCGAGGCAGGGTACTGCAGCGTTACTTGAAGTTATTGCGATGTATGAGGCGGGGGCACTAGGCCAGAGCCAGGAGAGCGATGTGTAAGTGGCTGACATATGGGAATTTACCCCTGCCATAGTTTCTGTCTCTCTCAGACATGACGTTAGAAGCGAGGGGAAAAGCAGTACAAATAGACGGGCAATTTAAGCTAGAGACCAGGGTGTGCCAGGCCAGTGAAGAGTCGGGTCGGACCTGTGCTGGTCTATGTTTATAGGGGGAAGCCTGGCAGGAATGTTGTAAATATTCTGTGTAACCTGTTCTTTATTTCTATGTACTTGTTCGGGCTGTATTCTACCTCCAGGGAGGCAACACCGGGCTGGGACGGAATGGCAGCCGGGTACTTGGAGACTGCACAGTCTGCCTGAAAGAGGGCAGTGACAGCGTTCTGCAGCGGGTCCAGGACGGGCCACGTTCGCTTTCCACCTGACGTATCGGGGTCTGGGCGAGGCGTACGCTGCGGGAGGAGCAGCAGTGCTGTAACAGCGTTGGAGATGGCGGCAAGTGTTGCCATCCGGCAAACACCACCAGTGGCAAATTGCAGCACAGCATCGAGGAGGTTTCGGGTTCGAGTCCAGTCCTGTCCAGGGAGCAGAGGCGGCCCGAGGGCTACCAGTGACCAGTACAACGACCCTCATCCCATGGACGGACAGAGAAGATCAAATGAGGCGGAGGTCGGTAGGGACCAGGGACTGTAGCAGCCTCCGGAATCGCGGGCGGAATGGAGTAAGTCGCTACGCCTCGGCGAGTGGCGCCCGCGTTTGCGTGGCTGACTTCCATCGTCGGGCGGCCTTGATGACGGGCAGCAGTGGTGTTGGCAGTTCTGGAGTGCTGAGACGACCTGACTCACGGAACAGTGCGCGGGTTGCGCGCCGACGGTAAGCTTCTGTAAACTAACTGAATAAAGCAATGCATCCAAATACCGCTGTATCACTCTGCACTGACCCTGGACGCTATTGAACTTGCTCGGCCTCCTGACGAAAGCTGGCGCAGTGGGTTCCGGCTTCAGCTCGGCCATCTGGAGTCCCGGGATCGGCCATCAACGCCCCATAACAGTGGTATCAGAAGTGGTGCCGGTTACAACGCTGGTACCGGATTTCCACTCCCACATTTTATGTCGAGCAAGTAGCGTTGAGGTTTGCCTGTGTAGAGGGGTAGTTGAGGTGTTTGGTTGCATTCGTGATGGGTGGTTGTACACTTCTTGTTACGTCTTGTTGTTCGGGAAGTGTTCGTCCGTACCAGTATAGGGAAGAAAGTGTGCAAAGTGGGTGCCAAAGAGTTGTTTTATTTGTAACAAATTTGGACATTTGGAGTGTAATTGTTCGGAAAGTAGATGGGCGATGATTCGCCGAAAGTAATAAGTTTTAGGAGTAGCAGAGTGGAATTAATACTAACAGTAGAGATATAAGCAAGAATGGTGGAAACACGGCAAGCAGCGGAGGCAGTGACTAAAGCGGACGCTGTAGCCGCTCTAACTGTGCAAATTCGGCTATTGGCTGAGTTGAGGATAAGGGACAAAGAAAAATATGAAGAATTAGCAGGGAGATTTGAGACAGTGCAAGTAGGGGAAGGGACGTCAGGTGAAAATAAACTGTAGGTCGAGGAGTGTCATAGACCATTTGATCCGGCAATCGCGGCATTGATTAACCCTTTTCGGGTAAAACAACGGAATATGTGTTGGTATTCCTTAATGACATTATCACAATGGCTGAGGCCAATCGGTGGTCGGATGTTGTAATGTTGAGAGTGGCAAAGTTACGCCTGATAGGGGATGCCAAGTCGTAACTCCTGTTACATGAAACGTTGAACAATATGGGGACGTTTGCAGAGCTTGAGGCTGGGTTACGCCAGAGGTACCAAAAACAGAATAGTACCAGGTTTTCTTTTGGGGAACAATGAAGTGCGTTAGTTATGAGAAAAAATGAGACGGTGGAGGTTTCCTCAGACGGATTCGAAAACTGAATGCACAAACGTTCGAACTGTCACAGATTGGGGAGACTAATAGAGTGTTGTTACAAGAGGCTGAGAACAGGGCGTTAGATGCGTTTCTGCGGGGAGTGCCGCCGGAGATGTCACGTCGGATGAGAATGGAGAATCCCAGTGATCTTGCGGCGGCTCTAAGGATTGCACATACTAAGAGGAGGTATATTATGCGAAGAAGCGGAAATTAAGAGCTTTGGTTGTGGCCAGGTAGGGCACATTAGGAGGCAGTGTCAGCGTCAGTTGCGGTGTTACTCACGTGGGAAAATGGGTCACGAGCTGTGAACTGCAGGAGTAAAAGTAGGGGGGAACCTCGGCGACAAGAGAACGGGATTGCTTCAACGGTCGGAGAGAGGTCCCAGTGAAATTAGATAATGCGCTTGTAGGTTCAAATGATTCAAATGGCTCTGAGCGTTATGGGACTCAACATCTGAGGTCATCAGTCCCCTAGAACTTAGAACTACTTAAACCTAACTAAACTAAGGACATCACACACATCCATGTCCGATGCAGGATTCGAACCTGTGACCGTAGGGGTCGCGCGGTTCCAGATTGAAGCGCCTAGAACCGCTCGGCCACAGGGGCCGGCCGACGCCAGCTAAACTACTAACGGATTCATTAAAGGTCTAACAGCAAGATTACATACCGGCAGGTACAGGGAAGGTGGTCTGGGTTTCGATAAATATGGACTTACCAAAGGAGACGTTGTACATGATGGCATGGTGGAGTCACTCTCGAGTAGTGAGGAGTTGGATAATGCGTACCGTTTTCTGCGGAGGTGTTTAGCTCACGCAAATTATCCGGAAGGAGATTATAGGGTTCCTGTAAGTAAAGATAACTTCTGCTGAGCGGATTTTAGCTTGTCGAAAGGGTTGTTATTGTCGACATTGTTTTTTTTTTGTTTTTTTTTTTTGTTTTTTTGTTTTTTATGAAGTTGACATTGATAGGGAGGATTTAGAGGCGAGCCATAAGCAAAATGTCGATGCAGAGCAATTGAGGGGAAAATTATAGCATTTGCAGGGAGATGACAGGGTCGCGTGAGAGGAACTGTTACTGACATTTAGCGATTTATTCGAAACGAAGAGTAGGTTACCGGCAACACCGATTACGAAGCATCACGTACCAACGGAGGATAATACATCAGTGTTTAGGAAACCATATAGGGTAGAATGTCATATGCAACCTCTACTAGTGGAGTTTATAGAGCATCAACTATGGGATGGGATCATAGAACATAGAGATAGTCCGTATTCAAGCAATGTAGATCTCATACCTAAGAAGTCGGTGGATGGTAGAAGGAAATATAGGTTATGTTGTGATTATAGGTTTCTGAACGCGAAAACCATTTCGGAAGCGTATCCGATTCCGAAATCACGGACACATTGGATAGTCTCGGACAATGTAAGTATTTTACGAAGATGGATTTACAGAGTGGATACCACCAGTTGGAAGTAGCGGCAGACGATAGGGCAAAGACAGCTTTTACTGTTCCTGGGGGACACTATCAGAATATACGTATGCTGTTCGGGTTGAAGAATGCGCCGGCCACTTTTCAGCGATTATTTGATGGGATTTTAAGGGCATTGAAACCAAAGACATGTATGGTTTACCTAGATGACATTATAGTATTTTCTAAGGATATACCAGAACATGTATCGCGTTTAAGAGAAGTCTATAGAAGATTGCGGTCGGCACGGTTGACATTAAGTTTAGAAAAATGTAGTTCTGCGCAAACGCAGGTCAAATATTTTGGTCATATAATCAGTGAACAAGGGGTTCAAACCTATCCTTGGTTAACAGAGGCAGTTCAAAATTTTCTGATACCACGTACAACGAAGCAATTACAGTCATATACTGCGTTATGTTCATGTTATCGTGAATTGGTAAAGGATTTTGCTACAATAGCCGAGCCGTTAACAAAGCTTTTAAAGAAAGGGCTTAAATTTCAATGGAAGGACGAATGCCAGCAAGCTTTCGATGAATTAAAAATGACATAAGTTTCTGGTCCGGTGTTGGTGTATCCTAATCTTGACGAAGACTTCATCTTTACGTGTGACGCTTCCAATGGCGCAGTAGGATGTGTTCTGGGGCAAATGGTAAAGGGACAGGAGCATACGGTGGCCTATACCTCCAGACAGTTAAATAGGGCAGAGCGGAAATATTCCACAACGGAAAAGGAGATGTTGGCTGTAATACACGGAGTAACGTATTTTCATTTGTTACTTTTATGGTAGGAAGTTTGTCGTGACAGATCATGCAGCGTTGAGATGATTACTGGGACTCAAGGATCCTTCTAGTCCGTTAAGACGGTGGGCTCTAAAATTAAGTAAGTTTGACGTTGAAGTAATTCATGAGCCAGGGAAGAAGACGCATTAGAAGTAATGGGTAAGAATGCCTGGGAATGGCAAAGGGCGCAAGCAGAGAATGAGGAGTGCCGGGGCTTTAGAACTCAACCGCATTTCATTGTGGAGGGAAATTTGTTCAGGTGTGGATCACGGGTAGTGGTACCAAAGACTTTGAGAGAGGAAGTCTTAAAGCGGGCCCATAACAATGCGCTTTCAGTGCATAGGGGTCGTCGAGCAACGGAAAGACAAGTAGCAGAACGATTTTGGTAGCGCACTCGGAGAAGGGATGTGGAACAATACGTTGCAAATTGTGTACCGTGTGTGCGGCGAGCAGATGTGACCGCGCAAGAATTCAATTGCAACAGTTAAGAGAGGCTTCGAAACTTTTCGAGTTTATCCGGCTAGATGTCTGCGGGCCACATAAGAAAACACCGGCAGGGAATCGTTACGTTTTAACTATAATTTATCATTTTTGGCGGTTTCTAGCCATGGTTGCAATACCAGACCAACAGGCAAGTACGGTAGCACAAGCTTTAGTCACTAACTGGTTATTGAAATTTGAGGTGCCTGATACCATAATTGCGAATCAGGGAGTCTATTTCATGTCCGAATTAAAGTCACAGTTGTGTCGGTTATTGAGAATTAAAAAGTTACGGACCAGCCCATTTCATCCGCAAGCGAATGGGAGAAAGGATCGAGTACACAAGACAATTTCAAAAATGCTAAGTTATTATGTGAAGGGAAACCATGACAACTGGGACGTTTACGCCGCCACAGTGCATGCTGTTATATGTCGATTCGGGACGAATCTTGTTGAAAGGAGGATGGTGTGCTGCGCTAGTCCTAGTCGTAGAAAAGGGCAAATTCGTTAAAATTCAGTAAAGGCGTGGTTGGACGATGAAGTCCGGGGCAGGCGAATGGGAGAACGGAGCGAGTAAACAAGACAATTTCAAAAATGCTAAGTTATTATGTGAATGGAAACCATGACAACTGGGACGTTTATCTTCCGTACGTGGTATCGAGTTATAACACCAAAATTCATTCGGGGGTAGGAATATCACCGTTCGAGGTTGTCTATGGAAGAAAGATGCCATCACCGATTGACGTTCTATAGCCGAAATCGGGAGCTAAAGGGGGCGCAGTGAGGAAATTTGCACGGACAATATGGGAAGTCTGGAAGAGAGTACAGAAGGCCAATACGAAAGTGTTGCAAAGGCAGGAACAACAGAATAAGCGGTTGGGACCTTTACCGCAGTACAGGATAGGCCAATGAGTGCTGATCACGAATCCATGTACACCTAAGGGAAAGATGAAAAAATTATTGACGAAGTACCACGGACCATAGCAGGTCGTGGAGATGACTTCGCCTGTAAATGTTAAAGTGCAGCTGCCAACAGAAACATCCTTTTTCCACGTAAGTAGAGTCAAGCTTTTAAAGGAATCGTGGACGGATTAGCTCAATTACAACGAACTGACCCAATTGCAGAGGCTAGGCAAAGCAAGCGGAGGAAGAAGGTCGCGGCAGGCGGACAACAGCGGATGCATAACGTTCTGTATGCGTTATGGTGGCCGGACAGAGTGGCCGAGTGGTTCTAGGCGATTCAGTCTGGAACCGCGCGACCGTTACGGTCGCAGGTTCGAATCTTGCCTCGGGCATGGATGTGTGTGATGTCCTTAGGTTAGTTAGGTTTAAGTAGTTCTAAGTTCTAGGGGACTGATGACCTCAGCTGTTAAGTCCCATAGTGCTCAGAGCCATTTGAACCATTTTGCGTTATGGTCACGGAAGGAGTAAACTATTATATGTGTAATATTGCAGGGCATGTTTACGTTTTGTGTTTGTGTATCAAGGGATAATTTGCAATTTTTTGCGTTTTTCTTGTTTGTTCAAAAAAATGGTTCAAATGGCTCTGAGCACTATGCGACTTAACTTCTGAGGTCATCAGTCGCCTAGAACTTAGAACTAATTAAACCTAACTAACCTAAGGATATAAAACACATCCATGCCCGAGGCAGGATTCGAACCTGCGACCGTAGCTGTCGCTCGGTTCCAGACTGTAGCACCTAGAACCGCACGGCCACTCCGGCCGGCTTCTGGTTTGTTGTTTTAGTTTTGTCATTGTACTGGGGAGACTATTTCTAGAGAATTCGATAGGGGCAGAGTGAACTATCGGGAATTTTTGTGGATGTCGTACGATGTTGTAGTGGAAAGGTGTTCTGTAGATATTACCAATGCAGAATCTAAATATTTAAACTCCACGTTAAATCCAGAGTTTTTGGAGGCGTTGCATTCCTTTACTAATGCACAGGAAGTATCTATCACGATTAATAAAGTATTGGAACACGTTAGAACGTTACAACAGCATCGCACCGACAGTATAATGACATCATTTCAGCCACAGGGTGTGCCGTTTTTTTATTTTTCTTGAGTGCAGCTTTGTGGAGAGTGTGGAAAGATGCACTATTAGAGGAGGTGCCAACACGTCAGTTGCCTACAGCATGGGTAACCCAGTACACACAGTGTATAGGTGTAGAGTTAATGTTATCGTTAGATTTAGTCTGTAGAATGTAAGTTTTGTGAACAAGGTATGTTTACGCAGCCACAGTCCAGGATGTTATATGTCGATTCGGGACAAATCTTGTTGAAAGGAGGGAGGTGTGCTGCGCTAGTCTTAGTCGTAGAAAAGGGGAATTTCGTTAAAATTCAGTAAAGGCGTGGTTGGACGATGAAGTCCGGGGCAGCTGGCAGTGTGTAGTAATAGTCGGCAGCCAGTAGGCCAGGCAGAGTAAACAGGGCGTGGAGCTGCGACGGCGTTATTGTACGCACGATGTGTTTGGTGCGAAGCAACAGCGAGGCAGGGAACTGCAGCGTTGCTTCAAGTTATTGCGATGTATGAGCCAGGAGATCTCTTCTCAACAGTACGTTGCAAGGAACCCCAGATATACTCAATAATGTTGATGTCTGGGGAGTTTGGTGGCCAGCTGGAGTGTTTAAACTCACAAGAGTGTTCCTGTTGACACTTTGTTGCGATGCTGGTCGGGTGGGTGTCGCACTGTCCTACTGGAATTACCCAGGTCCGTCGGAATACGCAATGGACATGAATGGATGCAGGTGATAAGACAGGATGCTTACGTACGTGTCAAATGCCAGAGTAGTATCTAGACGTATCAGGGGTCCCATATCACTCCAACTGCACACGCCCCACACCATTACAGAGCCTCCACCAGCTTAACAGTCCCCTATTGACACTCAGGGTCATGAGGTTGTCTCTATACCTGTACACTTCCATCTATACTCGTCGGACCAGACAACAGGCCTATATCGTTGTTGACAGGCCCAGGCGAGGCGTAAAGCTTTGTGTCGTGCAGTCATTAAGGACGCACGAGTGGGCCTTCGGCACTGAAAGTCCATATCGATCATGTTTCATTGAATGGTCCGCACACTGACACTTGTTGATGGCCCAGGATTGAAGTCTAGAGCAATTTGTGGAAGGGATGCACTTCTGAACGCTGAGCATTTCTCTTCAGTCGTCGTTGTTCCCGTTCTTGCATAATTTTTTCCCGGCCGCAGCGATGTGGGAGATTTGATGTTTCACCGGATTCCTGACATTCACTATAGACTCGTGAAATGATCGTACGGGAAAATCACCACTTCATCGCTACCTCCGTGATACTGTGTCGCATCTCTCGTGCGCCGTCTATAATACCACGTTCATACTCACTTAAATCTTGATAACCTGTCATTGTAGCAGCAGTAACCGATCTAACAACTGCACCAGACACTTGTTTCGTTATATAGGCGTCGCCGACCGCAGCGCGGCATTATGCCTGTTACATCTCTGCTTTTGAATACGCATGCCTATACCAGTTCCTTTGGGGCTTCAGTGTAATTCCTCGACCCTTTCCATAATATTATCTTCAAGTTCGTTTTCTTTGTTCTAGCTCTTCTGAATAATTCTTTCAAATTTCAGCCATACCTTCTCCGCACGGCACACATCCCATGTAGCCACTTAATGTTACATACGTGTATTGCTTTTATCCAAAGGTTTCTTTAATTTCCCATAAGCGGTATCAGTCTATCCCATATTCTAACATGCATGTATGGTTTTGTAGTTCTCCTCAAGTCATTCCTGCTTTACCATGTCACACATCCTCTCAACTTTTGTAGTCACTGTATAGGTGTTGCAAACATGGTCTGTGGGTAGCGTCATTGTCTAGTAATCAAAACGCCTTCGGTACCAAGTTCGAACCTCGCCACTCATTAAATTTCGAAAACATATCATCAGCAATGGCGGTCGAAGACTTAAGCCGTATGAAGTCACCATCGTTCTTCCAACGGCCTTGTCAGGTACGCCAGAGAAGTGGACAATGGTCCTCTCACCCTTGCGGTGGGAAACTGCTCCTATGTGGCGGAAGAATAAGCAACGATCAAAGAATTCAGAAAGCCATGGACGTTACTGCATTAATGACACATAATACGTATCCACGGGAGATACGTCCTGTAACGGAAAAACTGGCATGATGAAATCTCCATTGGAAAAATAATTCAGTCTAGTCATCATTCCGATCTCTGGGAGCGGACTGCCGAGGAGGAGGTGACCAAGAGAAAAATATTCAATAACCAACGACTGGATAACGTTCTACGAGTCAGTGCGTGGAACGTCAGAAATTTCAACATGGTAGGGAATATACAAAATCTGACAAAGGTTAATGCAGAGCTCTGGAAGTTAACAAACATAATGCTCACAGTCCAGATCTAATCTTAAATGACCAGACACAGCTTAATACCTTTCCCTCTTCTAAACGTCACGTAATACTCTCAGTTTTTCATTACTTTCCACACCGTATGTTCCTTCGTACGCCCCATTTTCCTGTATTCATTGAGTTCTGTTATTTTTTTAAAAATGCCTATGTAATCCATATAGTTTTCTTATAAATGGTACTTGTATTAGTTTACATGTTTAATATCTCTTGAAGTTGTCCCGAAAGTACTATTTTTAGTTTACTTGCTTCACTTATTTAATGCAATCTCTTATATAGGCACAGTTTTTGAGTATAGTATTGACGTTTTTCCTGTTTGGTCACTTTGTATTTCTGTACTGATCAAATCTTTACTTTTTAAAATGTAGTATTAACACAGTCTAAGAGATGGCATTTTCTGTCTGTCCCTCACACTCCTCCATTTTCCTGCCTTTATTCATTTATGTTTATCTTATTGATATTACTTGAGATCTTCATATATTCTGTAGCCACAATTGAAAATTTGTTCCTTTAATTGGTTTGTATATCACTCCCCACATTTTATACCTCTTTAAGCAGCCTTGTCATGTACCTGTTTTATGGGTTTCGTTTATTAATATACACTGTCACGTAAGTATGCTTTTCCAATTTTTGTTTAAGATTTTTTTTTCCTGGTTACTCCCTCAGTTTTTTACTTTTTACATTACATTACCACTACGCTGTCAAACATGTCATTTACTGTGGGTTTGTGTTTCAGTATAGATGTTTAACTTCTTTTCCAATGCTGTTTACAAACATTGTAACTTCTATGGTGACAATCAGTAAATGTCTGATGATGGCCTTGTACTCGCGGTTCTAGGCGCGCAGTCCGGAACCGTGCGACTGCTACGGTCGCAGGATCGAATCCTGCCTCGGGCATGGATGTGTGTGATGTCCTTAGGTTAGTTAGGTTTAAGTAGTACTAAGTTCTAGGGGACTGATGACCGCAGCAGTTGAGTCCCATAGTGCTCAGAGCCATTTGAACCATATTTGATGGCCTTGTAAGCCAAAAACTGGCTAACACAACAAATTAATTTGTAGAACAAAAGCCAAATAGTGCTTATCACTTTGGTAATGCACAGGTTCAATCTATATATAGTGGGGATCAGTGAAATGAAATGGAAAGAAGGTAAACATTTCTTGTTAGGCGAGTATAGGATAATATCAGCAGCAGCAGAAAATTGTGCGCCCGGAGTAGGTGTCGTTATGAATAAGAAAGTAAGGCAGAGAGTAAGTGACAGTGGATAGTTCTGTGATAGGTTGTTCTCATCAAGATCGACGCTAAACCAACACCGACAACAATACGTCAGGTATACATGCCGACGTAGGTAGAAGAGGATGAAGGGGGAGAGAGGAAGTATGCTAGGATATTGAACGGGTAATACAGTACGTAAATAGAGAAGGAAGTATAATAATCATGGGCGACTGGAGTGCGGTTGTATGGGAGGAAGTAAAAGAAAGGGTTACGGGAGAATTTGAGCTTGGTCGGAGGAATGAGAGAGGTGAAAGATTAATTGAGTTCTTCATTAAATATCAGTAACAGTGAATCAAAAGAGGAGGAGGTATACTGGGAAAAAGCCAGGAGATACTGGAGGATTCCAGTTACATTACATCATAGTCATGCAGATATTGCGAAATCATTTGGAGTGTAAGGCGTTCCCGGGGCAAATATAGAATCAGATCACAGTTTGGTAATTATGATGAGTTGGCTGGAATTTAATAGAGTAACCAGGAAGAATCAATGAGAAAAGATATACGATACTCAGATACTAAGGAATGAAGAGATTTGCTTGAAGTTGTCTGAGATAATGAACAGCTTGGCAAGCAATTCAGTTAAAGAGGAATGAGCATCTCTGCAAAGGGCAATCACAGAAGTTGGAAAGAAAACGTAGCTTCAAGTAAGGTAACTAGTAAGAAAATACGGGCAACAGGACGAAATTTAAGATACAGAAATACAAATCACTTAGGAATGAAAATGCAGGGAAACTAACACTGAGTGGCTGGATGAAAAATGTGAAGAAATCGAAACAGAAATGATTGTCGAAAAGAACGACTCAGCATATGGAAAAGTTAAAATAACCTTCGATGAAATTAAAAGCAAGGGCGTTAACATTAACGATGCCATGGGAGTTCCAAGGTTTGTTGCAGAGAAAAGAGCGATTAAGTGGAAGGAGTACATGATGGCGTTTATGAGGAGCAGACATATCTGATAACGTGACAGAAGAAGAAATAGGAGTCGACAGGGTGGAGGTAGAGCATCCAGTATTAGAATAAGGATTTAAAAGAGCTCTGGAAGACTTAAGATCAAATAAAGCAGAAGAGATAGATAATATTCTAACAAAATATCAAAGATCATTGGGTGAAGTGGCAAAAAAACAACTATTTACGTTGGTGTGTGGAATGTATGACACTGGAAATATAGACTTTCGGCAGAATATAATTCAGTCGACTCCGAAATAGGCAGAGTTGACCATTGCGAGAATTATCGCACAGTCACCTTAACAGCTCATGCATCCAACTTGCTGACAAGATTAATACACAGATGAATGAAAAAAAGAAACTGATGATCAGTTCTGCTTTAGGAAAGTAAAGGCCCTAGACGGAAAGTACGTTGTGGTTGATAAGAAAGATCAAGACACTTTCATAGGATTTGTAAACCTGTAGAAAGCGTTCGACAATGTGAAATTCAGCAAGATGTTCGAAATTCTGAGAACTGTTGTGGTAAGCCACAAGGAAAGACCGGTAATAAGCAACATGGACGAGAACACAGAGGGAATAATGACAATAAGACCAAGAACGGAGTGCTCGGATTAGAAAGGGTGTTAGCAAGGGATGTAGTCTTTCACCCGTACTGTTCGATCTATACATACAAGAAACAATGACGGAATTAAAAGAAAGGTTCAAGAGTGGGTTTAAGATTCAGAATGAAGGGATATCAGTGATAACATTTACTGATGGCATTTTCTATCCTCTGTGAAAAAGAACAAGAAGTACAGGAGCTGCTGAATGGAATGAAGAGTCTAATGAATACATAATATGGAATGAGAGTAAATAGGGGGAAGACGAAAGTAATGAGAAGTATCTGAAATGACTACAGAGAGAAACTTAACATCAGAGTTGGTGATCACGAAGTAGATGATGTTAAGGAATTCTGATACCTACGGTCAAAATAACTCATGACGGTCGGATCAAGGAGAACATAAAAAGCAGACTAGCACTGGCAAAAAGGATATTCCTAGCCAACAGAAGTCTATTGGTAACAAGCATAGACCATAATATGAGGAACAAATTTTTTAGAATGTGCGTATAGAGCACAGCATTGTATGTAGTGAAACATGAACTGTGCGGAAACCGGAACACTAGAGCATCGAAGCTTTTGAGATGTAGTGGTACAGAAGACTGTTGAAAAGTAGGTGGACTGATAAGGTAATAAATGAGGTTCTTCGACTCACAACGAACTAGGCGGTAGAAACTGACGAAAAAGAAAAAAACAGGCAATATGATAGGACATTTGTTAAGAAATGTGGTAATAACTTCTTTGGTGCTAGAGGCAGCTGTAGAGATTAAAAACTGTAGAGGAAGACAGAGATTGAAATACATCCAGCAAATAGTTGCGAACGTAGGTTGCAAGTGCTACTCTGAGAGGAAGACATAGGCACTGGAGAGGAATTGCGGACCGCAGCAAACCAGTCAGAAGACTGATGATCCCTAAAAAGTCCGTTTTGCCTCTTTCTTTTGTTGGATTTTATATATTCTTCTCTTGACAATTTAACTGTAACAGATTATACAAGATAGACGTTTCAGTACTATATTCTAAAATACATCACATTTCCAGCAGCAAATGTCGATTTTGAACATTCATTTGTAGCAATTTGAATACAGTATTATTTTGGTTAAGTTCAGGTGGAAAAACTTAGCATTAGTCAACTATTTTCCCAGTAGCTGAAAGTTAAATCTGAGATTTCACAACATATTTTATTGATAACTTTTCACAGTAGAGTGTATATAGTGATGAACTTCTAGTACACGCTGCAGTATATGCGTTGTTGTTTGTCGCTGAAATGATCAGTTTTCTATACTGCGCGCACTTGCACAGAGGTGACTGTTATTTTTGACTGACGAAGGTTATGTACGAACCCCCCGTGATTAATGCGAAAGTGAAACATTTTCACAAAAAGTTCCATAGACATTCATTACAGTCATTTCGCGTTCGTCATATAATGTTCGACACAATTTACGTATTCTGGTATGAAAAGATTCAGTTCCCTGTCCTACCTGGCTCTAAATTGTAAGCACGCTGCTACAGTGTGTCATCATGTGAAACCTGGCCGTATTTTTTTCTCTCCTTCACAATGGTGACGGCAGTGTTATTTCCTCTTACGTCGCAGTGTGCCGTCAGCCACACTATAATCTACATTAACATCTACAGTCTGCAAGACGTTATAGAGTGTGACGCGTCGAATAATATGTGTACCAATGTCACTTCCCCTTTTTATTTTCATTCAAGAATGATTGGGGGGGGGGGGGGGGGATGAATCATTTTTCGTAAACCTCTCTGTGAATCCGAATACACGTAATTTTACGTTTATGGCAGTTTCTCGATACATACGTGGGAGGAAACAAAATTTTAATTGGCCGTTTCAGGATCCTACAGTCTCTGTAGTTTCGCAGTAAACGACACCGTTGTGTTGTGCCTTACACTGGTGTTGGCTGAACATCTTCGTGATGATTTCGCGCTTATAAAGGAACCTGTAACGAAACTCTCTGCTCTCCTTTGGATCATCCGTCTTTCCTCTGTCTATCCTATCTCATAGCTATCCCAGCCTGACGAGGAGGATGCAGAAATAGTATTCAGCAACATGCAGTTGGTGCAAAGGTAAGCTTTTAGTTTCGACGTGGAAGCTAAACACTCTGTATTCTGATGAAGCTACACTGTAATGTGGTTTGATTAAGATAAATAATTAATTATTTTATCAACTGCAACTGATTAACAGGTTTCAATTGACAAGACATCTATTTCTAAGTGGTTGAAACTGACAAAGTTTACGACATATCTCCAAAATAATGCTCTAATGCAGTCAGGTTAATGATGAACTGTAATATACACGTGACGTAAAGCTGCACGACTAGCTGGGACGTAAAAAGGACCAAAATGCTAAAATCATATTCTGGGGGATTTAGCATTCATTAATTATATGAAAAACTAGTAGAGGACCAACCAAAATTTTATTGAACTACGTACAAAATACACATTTACGCTATTTAATAGCCTTTAGTGTACATTTACCACACTATGTACGCAGTCTGATGGACCCCGGCTTAGGGTTGCCCTGTTGCCAAATTGGCAAACATTTCTGCTCGGAGTCTCCCAGACAGGGGCAATTAGTGGGTCCCTTTGCTATTTGGCTACCCGTAGCAGTTCTCCCGCATTTCCCGTTAGGTTTACATGTACTGCCGGTATTCGTAGCCAGAACTATGGATCGCAGAACTTTAAAGTAGCCGTCCAATTACCGTCACAGAGCATGGAATCGTCCTGTGGTCAATGAGTTATAGTTGCGTACAAGAGATACTAACAGACAAAATTGTAGCATGTGTAAGTAGCTCTCATTATTAGGGTAGAATGTAGGATAATGATAAGTATCAGGAAATAAAAAATAGAACATTTATTTTTTGATATTTTATGCTATTTACTAATGTAAAAGCTAAATTATCATCTCTTAGTTAACATCTATCTCCCATTTACATTTCTTGTACGGAATGGATAAGTACTCGTCAAAATATGTCGCTATATTACCTTCATTTTCCCAAAGAAAAGGTGAAGTACATTTAAGTATTAGCCTTACAGGACTTACAACGAGCGTTGGGTTATACCTGCAACGTGATCGTATCTGAGATGTAATGCACAGACTGCAGCAAGTTGAGAATCCGTCTTTACCTATATGATTGCTATAATAGGACTAGGAGTAAATCATTCGGTTAACTGGTGTGTATATTTGCTCCGTTATCTTTGTACAAAAGATAATGAAACATCGCTTCTCAGCGTCATGCATTGGTCAACAAAAGTTACCTCCTGCGCAAGCGCTGATTCACTCCGTTATCCAGGAAATTTCGTTTCTAAAGTTACTTGCAAATACGAAAACCATATTAACGTCGTGTACGTGTAGTGAAACGGTAGTCTGGAAGTCTGCACTACTTACTGTGTTCGAAACTTAACCAAGCAACAACCTAAATTGCTGACCAAGGAAATTGCAACTGCATGAAGGAGGCGTGCAGAAGAATCGTCAAATTCCAATGAACTGGCCTACCTACCTGTATACAAAAGTGACAAGCGTTTTAGCGCTACCACATACGGCGAATGGTAAAAACGGTGTCTGCAGTCTGAGTATAAGGAAAGTAAAAACTCTGTGTGAAGCGTATATTAAAAAAGAGTTTGAAATTTAGTGGTATGATGGATTAAGCTAAATCTGAAGAATTTATAATTAACACAATGAAAACATAAGTTGACCTTACTGGAATTATAGTCATACTAGGATATCACCTTTCCAATAATTTTGTTAAAATAATGATGTTAAGAACATGGTAACATGAGTAAGTAGTTTAATGAACATAAGTGGTTATAGCTGAACATTGAACTACAGTTTATACGGGTGAAAGGGCCCGATACAGTTTTCAGGATGATTGATTCTGCCACCATGTTAAGTTGGAAGGCGTCTGCCGTAGCCAGCCGTAAGTCATATACAATTGGCAGTATAACGTGTTACTAAAATTTCGTTAGCTATTGTATAATGAATCTTATTGTGATAAAAGTGCCTCGAATATTCGTTATAGTGATAATGAAAGTTTAATATGAGGAAAAACTGTGATGATTGTTTCACGTAATATGGTACTCACAACCTTGAACAGAAACTGCGCTCATGAGTTTCTCAACTGGCAATATGTTGCAGTACAAAACGTAATTCCTTATGACGCCACTAAAGTGGTATGGAAACCCTTCATTCAGATCAAACGATTTGGAGTAGATCAGCCAAGACTGACGTGTTAAGGCCATTGGCTGTGTCCTACCATCGGGGTGACATTAGACCACATTTTTCCAGTGCTATCCTAACCTACTAAAATACAGCCTGTGTTCGATTGTTGCCCTGGTTAGCACATCTGACACATCTCCACATCTCTCGCCCATTGAAGCCTACTGGTCACAGGTCACGTAAGAGACTAGGACGCCATCACATCACGTCAGTATGGCTGATGAACACTTGCATAGCCTTGAAGCATTAGGCACTAATATATCAGTACCTGTCATCTAACCTCATTTCAGATCGACGTCCAACGGGGGTAGAGTCATGTTGCTGACTGAAGTAGCAGCACTCTGAAGTAAATTTAGCATCCTTAACAACCCTGAAACACCTGAAAACGTAACCATGTTTTCTTCCTATCATTTTGTAAACGCACAATAAGTGTGTAATGTATAAAAGTGTGAAACGTCCCCTTTGGAAAATTATGTATTACTGTGCTGGTAAACCTCTACGTTATTTGATTTTCAAACAGCTGAGCAAAACAGAACGTACTCAGACATTTCGCTCTTTACTTATTCTGATCAACACTAAACTGACACACAATATTTCTTTTAGCACAACGCAATCTGACTTTCAATAATCCCTACAAAAGAATGGCCCTGACTAACAATAACCTATACCTTACATGACTCACTTACCTCGCAAAAATCTTCGTTACTCAAACTACTGCAATGCAGCGAGCGCCAATACTGCCAGTTAAATGAAAGATTCTAACTACTGAAGGCACTAACTACTATAGGCATAGTTAGCAAATGAAAGATTTTGATAGAGAACAAACAATGTATTTACCTTAATAGTGTTCAAAAATCATTATATATATATAATAAATTTCCTTTTTCTGACGGACACACGTCCAGATCGTCCGCTCTCAAAATTCTGCCATTTCTCTCCCCACATCCACCACTGCTGGCGGCTCACCTCCAACAGCACAACGCTACGCGCTGTTCACATCCAACTGCCCAACTCTACAATAGCGAGTATTCCAACAATGCCAACCAGCCACAGACTGCACACAGCACAGCCAGTGATTTTCATAGAGAACCCTACGTGACGTTACCAACATAAAAACATAAACAGCCTACTTACAAATGTAACGCTTATGCGTAGTTTTCTAATTACGGTGGTAATGTAATCTCTTGGCTGATTCTTCTGTGAAATGCTCTGTGCTGCAAATTTGTAAATAAAATGTGGCTCTACAACTCTCTAAAATGTAATAACTCCTAATAATCCAGATGCAATGCTCTAAATGCAGTACGTGAAATTACCGAGCAACTGCAAAAGAAAATGTAGTGACTGCTACTTCTTCATACAAAATCTTATTACAGACTGCTGTTCTCTTACTGTGTTATGCGAAATTCATGTCCTGCAGGTAGGACTGGATAACATAATATCTGTTTGCCTATTGTGTGATACTTTACTACGTTGGACTGTAAACATATTTTTAATAATAACAGTTATTGATCTGATGACGAGTGGTAGAAAACACCATTCAACAACACACCTCTCAAAAATGAAGCTTTTCTAAATGTAACCGTATTAAGGTGAACTTTGGTGTCATTACTACTTCGGAATTACGCAGAAATATATAAATGTTCAGTACTCCCTAAACACACCAGTAAAGTTTTCATCAGAGCATTAAAATTAAAACATTACCTGCAAAAATGGATGTCTGCCCGTTTTGCAGCAGTACCTGTAATAAGTCACATAGCTCTATGTGGTTTTGAAAATAAATCACACTTTGGCAATGTACCTACAAGCAACACCTGTTAAGAAAATCACGCTAAGTGCAATTCATCCATAAAAGCTAATGAAACTAATCACTTGTCTTCGTGATGCGTGTAAGAATGGTCGCGCCAAGTAAGTTTTAATCATCAAAAGGAAATATGGAAGTTATACGAGGGCAGTTCAATAAGTAATGCAACACATTTTTTTTCTCGGCCAATTTTGGTTGAAAAACCGGAAATTTCTTGTGGAATATTTTCAAACATTCCCGCTTCGTCTCGTATAGTTTCATTGACTTCCGACAGGTGACAGCGCTGTACGGAGCTGTTAAAATGGCGTCTGTAACGGATGTGCGTTGCAAACAACGGGCAGTGATCGAGTTTCTTTTGGCGGAAAACCAGGGCATCTCAGATATTCATAGGCGCTTGCAGAATGTCTACGGTGATCTGGCAGTGGACAAAGGCACGGTGAGTCGTTGGGCAAAGCGTGTGTCATCATCGCCGCAAGGTCAAGCAAGGCTGTCCGATCTCCCGCGTGCGGGCCGGCCGTGCACAGCTGTGACTCCTGCAATGGCGGAGCGTGTGAACACACTCGTTCGAGATGATCGACGGATCACCATCAAACAACTCAGTGCCCAACTTGACATCTCTGTGGGTAGTGCTGTCACAATTGTTCACCAGTTGGGATATTCAAAGGTTTGTTCCCGCTGGGTTCCTCGTTGTCTAACCGAACACCATAAAGAGCAAAGGAGAACCATCTGTGCGGAATTGCTTGCTCGTCATGTGGCTGAGGGTGACAATTTCTTGTCAAAGATTGTTACAAGCGATGAAACATGGGTTCATCACATCGAACCTGAAACAAAACGGCAATCAATGGAGTGGCGCCACACCCACTCCCCTACCAAGAAAAAGTTTAAAGCCATACCCTCAGCCGGTAAAGTCACGGTTAGTCTTCTGGGACGCTGAAGGGGTTATTCTGTTCGATGTCCTTCCCCATGGTCAAACGATCAACTCTGAAGTGTATTGTGCTACTCTTCAGAAATTGAAGAAACGACTTCAGCGTGTTCGTAGGCACAAAAATCTGAACGAACTTCTCCTTCTTCATGACAACGCAAGACCTCACACAAGTCTTCGCACCCGAGAGGAGCTCACAAAACTTCAGTGGACTGTTCTTCCTCATGCACCCTACAGCCCCGATCTCGCACCGTCGGATTTCCATATGTTTGGCCCAATGAAGGACGCAATCCGTGGGAGGCACTACGCGGATGATGAAGAAGTTATTGATGCAGTACGACGTTGGCTCCGACATCGACCAGTGGAATGGTACCGTGCAGGCATACAGGCCCTCATTTGAAGGTGGCGTAAGGCCGTAGCATTGAATGGAGATTACGTTGAAAAATAGTGTTGTGTAGCTAAAAGATTGGGGAATAACCTGGTGTATTTCAATACTGAATAAAACAACCCCTGTTTCAGAAAAAATATGTGTTGCATTACTTATTGAACTGCCCTCGTATATGAAGTTGATGAAGGTCTGTCTCAATCCAAAGTTATATTACACCTCTTGAAAACACACATGATTAAAGAAATTCAAGAACAGCTCAGAAAACACGTATGGCTAAAGAAATTCAGGAACATTTGGATGAAAACTGCATGCCTCTTTTAGGCGAGATTGTTGTCAGCAAAGGCACTCTTGTCGGCCGTCTGCTGCCACAGGCCATCAACACGAACTTTCGCAACACTGTCCTAAAGGATACTTTTGTTGTACGTCTCACATTGATTTCTTTCCTTATTTCACGCAGTGTTGCCTGTCTGTTAGCACTGACAACTCTACGCAAACTCTGATGCTCTCGCTCGTTAAGTGAAGCCCGTCAGCCACTGGGTCCCCTGTGATGAGACGTAATGCCTGACATTTGGTAGTTTCAGCACACTCTTATTATTTTGGATATCGGAATGTTAAATTCCCTAACGATTTCCAAAACAGGATGTTCCATGCATCTAGCTCCAACTACCATTCCGCGTACAAAGTCTGTTAATTCGTATCGTGCCTCCATAATCACGTCGGAAAACGTTGCACATGAATCACCCAACTACAAATGCCAGCTTCGCCAATGGGTCACCCTTCTATAACTTGTGTACGCGATGCTATTGCAATCTGCATATGTGCATATCACTATCCAGTGACTTTTGTCGCCTCAATGTACATTAATTATGGGTGAGATCTTAAATTCTAATACACAATTTTCGTTGTCAATATTTTTATTGCGATGAATAACAGTTCTTTCTTCCAGCTTTCCATGCAACACTAATTTAGAGACCTACACTTGAATATTTCTTTCCTCTTTCTATCGCATGGTAGTTGGTGATTCCTGTCGTTTAACCTTTATTTTCCCATTAATGAGAATACTATTTTTTTCAGAAAATTAACTCATAAGACTTCCATTACTCCAGCATCATATTTAATCATCCACGCCTCGCTTCCATGGCTCAAAGAAAGATACAAATTTTAAGCTGATAACACAGGTTACACACCTTTCATTGTAATATTTACCGTAACAGCGCGTTGGCGTTAAACATGAAAACGATCCGAAAGAGAGATGTTAAACAAGTTTCATAATCATTCTTAGAGGAAGCACCTATCACTACGAAGTCCCGTTTTCCAATAACATATCTTTTGTACTCACCGTACTGTTTTTTTGATATTTTGTAGTATGTGGTGACTGTAATGAGGAAACAAACTTGCTGCTTGTGTCTAAGTGTTAGATATTCTACAATACCGCCAAGAGATACCTCTTGAACGACGAGAAATGGTAGTGATGGTAACTGATGACGTTGCTACCTCACTATCACATTACACAGTTGTATCATAGCTTGGTTATCTTCTTCGACATTAGTCTCTTACTTCCCACGACTAAATAGTATCTTCACACGTTAGAATTTCTTGTACTTTAGTAGCAGTACTCTCTGCGTAAATATTGTGATTTTGTCTGATGCTTTTGTCTGCCTTGGGTCTATATGACAGGCCCCAAACGTGAGTTATCTAAATGGAACACACCCTCGGATTCGTGGGCATGTACTCAGGTGTTCTTTTACTCAGGTGTTCTCCAGACTTCCGCTCTGTCTTGTTTTCTTAGCTCTTCTTCTGTTTACGTACGCAACCTCGAGGAAAAAGCTTTCACGTGGTTAAGTGAAAGGAAACTCCGAGATAAATCTGTATCTCCACACATGTGGATACGAGTTATGAAAACAAGCGCGTTTCAGAGCATAGCCGATTCTTTTCCTGAATTCACGAGGTATAAACACTGTGTACAATTGCTAAGATATTTTTAAGAGATGACGAGTTGGTGACTCGTTAAAAATTTTGTTTTCATAATTACCAGCCTATTTTTAATGGAAGCTTTCGTGAGCCGTACGTTGAATGATATCATTATCATAGAAAAGTCCCCTCACTACATTGGAGTGTAGGTTGAAGAAGGAAGGTGTCTGAGACCAAGAATAAACTGTGGGGCAAAAATGAAGAAATGCGATCGATACAATAGCTGTTATCAACTTAGGTCACATTAATATGATTAAAAAATACTGGCCGAATTAAAGAGAACGGAGGATAATTAATCAAGACATACTCATAATTTACCGATAAAAAATTATCAGTTTCGTAACATTAGGGAGCATCAGTGAGGATTTATATGGAGCGATATAGGACTTCAAGTGATAACACTACCGTATTGATGTCTATAATTTTCAGAATTGCTAGCTATTTGATAATTTGGACTTTTTACTCATTATCGGACAACATTGTGATATGTTCTATGTAACACGTAGCCACAGATGTAGCATGGAAAACAATCCAACAGCCCAAAAGTCTAGCCACTTGTAAGCATGAATGTGATTACAAACGATTCACATCGTTTCATGCACCAGAATCATCTACTTCTTGTTGTGTGGCTATATGAAACAAAAACATTTCACACAGTTTCGAGAGAAGGTTCAGGATTAGACCACAACCCCACTGTTAGGTTTTCTGCTTGTCTTCAGACCTGCAGCAGTGGATATGGCTGTGTAACACAGTACTAAATGCCAACGACAGCAATATCCACAAATGATGCAGAAAGCATACAATAAATGTTATGACTGTATCATGAGAAGTAAAATGAGGTTACAGGACAATACTGAATTATAACAACTGGCCAGATGGTTACTGATAAGGTAAACGACGACAAAAACGTTCTGAGCCAGTGAGATAAGTCATGGGTTAATTCAGGAAAAGAACATGATACGAAGCACTGCGGCTACTAAATGACCATGCAGAGCTAAAATCTATCAAAATTCAAAGAACTGTGACTGGCGCCCTTACAACAGGGTCTTACATACATTGAGAATAGAAAATAGTGCACTGAGAATGGCTAGCTACTAGCCGAAATCTGGATTTGAGTAATAAAATCTAAAAAACGACGACTGATTGCTGTACTCTATAATTTATAAATATGAATAAACAGTGCTCAACATGCACTGTATTCGTAATTACTTTGTAAATATGTGGAATTGCGAAGTAAGTAAATAGGTAAAAACTAAACTAAACTCCGACCGGACGAGCCATGAAGATCCAACGGACCGACCGGCCGTCGTGTCATCCTCAGCCCACAGGCGTCACGGGATGCGGATATGGAGGGACACGAGGTCAGCACACCGCTCTCCCAGCCTTATGCGAGTTTCCGAGACCGAAGCCGCTACTTCTCAGTCAAGTAGCTCCTCAGTTTGCCTCACAAGGGCTGAATGCACCCCGCTTGCCAACAGCGCTCGGCAGACCGGATGGTCACCCATTCAAGTGCTAGCACAGACCGACAGCGCTTAACTTCGGTGATCTGAAATGAACCGGTGTTACCACTGCGGCAAGGCCGTTGGCAAGTAAATATGTAGGGCGTGGTGAAAAACATATTAGACTGAAAAAATTAAAGGTATTATTAAGCCCTCATCAATTTATATTTTATTAATTACCTTAGAGCCACAACTCTTAAGTTAGTCCTGGATACTCTTGCATCCCCTGCCTCCCAAAGACCATGGACCATGCATTTAGTGGAGAAGCTTGTGTGCCTCAGCGATATAGATAGCCGTACCGTAGGTGCAACCACAACGGACGGATATCTGTTGACAGGCCAGACAAACGTTTGGTTCCTGAAGAGGGGCAGCAGCATTTTCAGTAGTTGCAGGGGCAACATTCTGGATGATTGACTGAACTGGTCTTCTAACGTCAAACAAACAGCCTTGCTGTTCTGGTACAACGAACAACTGAAAGCAAGGGGACACTACAGCCGTAATTTTTCCCAAGGACATAAAACTCTACAGTATGGTTAAATGATGATGGAATCCTCTTGGATGAAATTTTCTGGAGATAAAATGTCCCGCATTCGGATCTCTGGCCACGGACTACTCAGGAGGGTGTTGTCATCAGGAGAAACAAAAACCTTAGTGGAATGTTAGATCCCTCAATCGGGCAGGTAGGTTAGATAATTTAAAAAGAGAAATGGAGAGTTTAAATCTAAATACAGTGAAAATCAGTGAAATTCGGTGGCAGGAGGAACAGGACTTCTGGTCGTTTGAATACCGGGCTACAAATACAAAATCAAATGGGGGCAATGCAAGAGTAGGTGTGATAACACTTAACAAAATAGGAACGCTGGCAAGCTACTATGTACAGCATAGTAAACGCATTATTGTAACCAAATTAGACACGAAGCCCACACCTACCACAGTACTACAAGTTTATATGCCAACTAGCTCCGCAGGAGATTGAGGAAATGTTTGATGAGATAAAGGAAATAATTCAGATCGTTAAGGGTGACTAAAATTTAATATACACCGTGGGCTGGAATTCGATACAGGAAAAGGAAGAGAGGAGAAAAGTAGTAGATGAATATGGATCGGGGGAAAGGAACGAAAGAGGAAGGAGCCTGGTAGAATTTTCCACAGAGCATAATTTAATCATAGCTAACACTTGGTTTAAGAATCATGAAAGAAGGTTGCACACGTGGAAGAGACCTGGACACACCGGGAGGTTTCAGATTGATTATATGATAGTAAAACAGAAATGGCGGAAGTGGGTTTTAAATTGTAAGACATTTCCACCGGCAGATGTGGACTCTGACCATATTTTATTGCTTATAAAATGCAGATTAAAACTTAAGAAACTGCGAAAAGGTAGGAATGTAAGGAGATCGGACCTAGAGAAACTGAAAGAACCGGAAGTTGTAAAAATTTTCAAAGGTGGTATTATGGAATGACTGACGAAAACAGAGGTAAGGAACACAGTAGGAAAAGAATGGGCAGTATTGAGAGACGAAATAGTGAAGGCAGCGGAGGACCAAGCAGGTAAAAAGACGGGGGTTATTAGAAATCCTTGGGTAACACAAGAGATATTGAATTTAATCGATGAAAGGAGGAAATACATAAATGGAGGAAATGAGATAGATGAAAGGAAATTCAAATGTCTAAAAAATGAGATCGACATGAAATGCAAAATGGCTAAGCAGTAATAGCTAGAGGACAAGTGTAAGGATGTAGAAGTATATATCACTAGTAGCAAGATAGATGTCGCATAAAGGCAAATTAAAGAGGCCACCTGTATGAATAGCAAGAGCTCAGATGGAAAACCTGTCCTAAGCAAAGAAGGGAATGCAGAAAGGTGGAAGGAATACGTAGAGAGACTATATAAGAGAGATGTATTTCAGGGCAACGTAATGGAAATGGAACAGGATGTAGATGAAGATGAGAAGGGAGATATGATGCTGCGTGAAGAATTCGACAAAGCACTGAATCACTTGAGCAGAAAGAAGGCCCCGGGAATAGAAGACATTCCGTTGGAGCTATTGATAGCCTTGGGAAAGCCAGCCATGATAAAACTCTTCCATTTGGTGAGCAAGATGTATGAGACAGGTGAAATACCCACAAACGTCAAGAACAAGATAGTAATTCCAACTCCAAGAAAAGCAGGTACTTAAAGGTGTGAAAATTACCGCACTATCACTTTAATACGTTACGGATGCAAAATACGAATACGAACGCTTTACAGAAGAATGCAAATGCAGGTAGAAGTCGACCCCTGGGAAGATCATTTTGGATTCCGAAGGAATGTATGAACATACGAGGCAATACTGACCCTACAACTTCTCATGGAAGACAGGTTAAGGAAAGATAAACCAATGTTTATGGAATTTCTGGACTTAGATAGAGAAAGCTTTTGACAATGTTTGCTGGAATACTCTGTTTCAAATTCGAAAGGTGGTAGGGTAAAATACAGGGACTGAAAGGCTACTTACAGTTTGTACCGAAACCAGATGGCAGTTACAAGAGTCGAGGGGCACGAAAGGGAAGCAATGGTTAAAAAGGTAGTGAGACAGGGTTGTAGCCTTTCCCCAATGTTACGCAATCTGTCTATTGAGCAAGCAGTAAAGAAAGCAACAGAAAAATTTGGATCAGGAATTAAAGTCCAGGGAGAAGAAATAAAAACTTTGAGTTTTGCCAATGACATTGCAATTTTGTCAGAGACAGCAAAGGACTTGGAAGATCAGTTGAACGGATTGGAATCGTCCTCTTGAAAGGAGGATATAATATGAACACCAACAATAGCAAAACGAGGATAATGGAATGTAGTCGAATTAAATCACGTGATGCTGAGAGAACTAGATTACGAAATGAAACACTTAAAGTACTGTCCATGTATGGCACCTTTTCCTTTGTATCAAGGCCTTTGACCAGCGGCACTGGAAAGAAATTCGAGAGAAGCGCTACCCCATTTAGCACTTCAAACAAGTCTCTCGGTACAATTTGCTAAAAGAGTCCTGATCAAATTGAAACAAAGACATTATGAAATAATGGTAGTGCCATCTATGATACTGCTGTTCCGTGTTAGTACTGCAGCTGACTACTCCAATGTATTATGAGATAACAACTGATGTTGATAAACAAGTTACGAAGAAAGCTGTTGCAGTTGACATCACCGGCTGACTCATAACTGTGAGGTACCTATACAATACCTAAAAAGTGGAAATGATTCTAATTCTTAGGAACGTGTAAGAGGGATAACTGGCAATTAGACAGAGTAAAAGTACTGTTTGTATCTACTGCAATTAGACAGAGTAAAAGTACTGTTTGTATCTCCTGAACCAGTAAATCAACATCAAGGCCAGTGCACTACATGCGCGTTACTTGGAAAATTAGTCTCGAATTGCAAACCCATTGCCTGGCATGCAGATCCGATAGGGTGAAATAAACGAACGCCACACTACTACGAACTTAAGGAGACCCTGCGTCTTGGAAGATACCGAAAAAAATATCATGTCGTGGTTCAGAATTAAATCTCTTTGGGAAAACACATGTGGGAGGCTTAACAGTCTGAAAATAAGAAGTGTCAAATCTGAGATCCTCGATCGTTACAGTTGGAATTCGTACACATATTGATTTATGAAGAAATAAACTGTTGGGTCATCCTAACCGTGGTCTGAGTCGTATTCTGGTCGGTATGGCGACTTCGTGTGATGAGTGTTTTAGTTCAGAGTAAGGATATTAGACTGATGGCGGAAGTGGTCTGAAGAAACGCTACAGCCGGCATTTCGACCGGGACGGCACTTGCACCCCGCTTGCCAACAGCACTCGGCAACTAGATGGTCTCCAGTTCAAGTGCTAGCCCACTCCGACAGTGCTTAATTTCGGTGATCTGACGGGAAACGGTGTTACCACTGCGGCAAGGCCACTGGCGAAAAGCCTCTGCCACTTAGGCAAAAATACGAGATGGGACTGCGAAAAATACTCTGGTGCACCTTTTTTGTACAATTTGGTTCTTACTGCATCAGTAATGCACGTCCATAATACTATTTACAGTTACGGTACAGTCTCATGCTGTGCTTGTAAAAACTATTAGGCATCTATACATTCTGCTTAGAAGTTCGATCAGGTGAAAAAACGCTGGGCTAACAAGAACGTGAAAAACAAATATGTTTTCCATTTCAGGTGCAAAACGTTTAAATTGGAACGTACGCTAGGTCAGATAAAGTGAAGTCGGCAGCAGTTGTACGTTTGTGACGTGCAAAAATGTTTGAAGACGTGACAAAAAGTATTCATAACACGTTCTTGCTAATTGAATGCCCCTCATGCATAACCTCACGAACAGGACGCATTACTGGGATCAGCTAACGTTAATTTTATTGCAGTAAACAAAAAACACCTAAAAATGAGAATTATACGACTGGCCATTAAAATTGCTACATCACGAAGATGACGTGCTACAGCCACGAAATTCAACCCACAGGAAGAAGATGCTGCGCTATGCAAATGATTAGATTTACAGAGCATTCACACAAGGTAGGCGCCGGTGGCTACACCTACAACGTGCTGACATGAGGAAAGTTTCCAACCGATTTCTCATACACAAACAGCAATTGACTGGCGTTGCCTGATGAAACGTTGTTGTGATGCCTCATGCATTGAAGAGAAATGTGTACCATCACGTTCCCGACTTTGATAAAGGTCGGATTGTAGCCTATCGCGATTGCTGTTTATCGTATAGCTACGCTGCTGGTCGCGTTGGTCGAGATCCAATGACTGTTAGCAGCATATGGAATTGGTGGGTTCAGGAAGGTAATGCGGAACGGCCTGCTGGATCCCAACGGCCTCGTATCACTAGCAGTCGAGGTGACAGGCATTTTATCCGCATGGCTGTAACGGATCGTACAGCCACGTCTCGATCCCTGAGTCAACAGATGGGGACCTTTGCAAGACAACAACCATCCGCACGAACAGTTCGACGACGTTTGCAGCACCATGGACTATCAACTCGGAGACAGTGGCTGCGGTTACCATTGATGCTGCATCACGGACACGAGCGCCTGCGATGGTGTACTCGACGACGAACCTGGGTGCACGAATGGCAAAACGTAATTTTTCGGATGAATCCAGGTTCTGTTTACAGCATTATGATGATCGTATCCGTGTTTGGTGATATCGCGGTGAACGCACATTGAAAGCGTGTATTTGTCATCGCCATACTGGCGTATCACCCGGCGTGATGGTATGGGATGCAATTGGTTACACCACTCGGTCACCTCTTGTTCGCATTGATGGCACCTTGAACAGTCGACGTTACATTTCGGATGTGTCGCGACCCGTGGCTCTACCCTTCTTTCGATCCCTGCGACACCATACATTTCAGCAGGATAATGCACGACCGCATGTTGCAGGTCCTGTACGAGCCTTTCGGGATACAGAAAATGTTCGACTGCTGCCCTGGTCAGCACATTCTCCAGTTCTCTCACCAACTGAAAACGTCTGGTCAATGGTGGCCGAGCAGCTAGCTCGTCACAATACGCCTGTCACTATTCTTGATGAACTGAGGTATCCTGTTGAAGCTACATGGGCAGCTGTACTTGTACACGCCATCCAAGCTCTGTTTCTCTCAATGCGCAGGTGTGTCAAGGCCGTTATTACGGCCAGAGGTGGTTGTTCTTGTTACTGATTTCTCATGTTCTATGCATCCAAATTGCGTGAAAGTGTAATCACATGTCAGTTCTGGTGTAATATATTTGTCCAATGAATACCCGTTTATTATCTGCTTCTTGGTGTAGCAATTTTAATGGCCAGTAGTGTGTATCAGTAAAGTAACGAAGCAAACAATTTTCTTTACAGGCCTAATCTAATAAATATTTGTGATGAAAAGATATGCCATTATGGAATTGGTAGCTGGTCTGCTTAGTTGAGTCCATGACATATAAGTTGTTAACGCCACGAATATGTGATGAATTCAGTTTCCTTTCCTACTACAATTGATTCCATCTGTAAATTTTTATCGTTCCCTCAGCCTTTTTCTACGTTACGTTCTTCTGTTGGCTGATGCAGAATATATTTCCAGCCATCTGTTATCACACAGAAGACAATAATAGACCATTATTGCAGCTCAGGTGTTTAGCATCTTAAGTGTTACTCAAATTTTTGAGGTGCCCTTAAAATGTCAGTCTATAGTAAATATATAATATAAAATGCATTCATATCTTCCTGGACGTAGATCTACTGTACCCTACTCAAATACACCATAGTTCAGGTCACTCTCCTTCAGAATGCAGCCAGGTGGTACAAATTTCAGTCGAGAACTTCATATGTTGTGTTGTGCCTAGTGCAAATCACGCGAATACAATCTCTTTGCCTCAAATTAGGAATCTTCCAGTTGCAAGCATCAGTCAAGAATTGCACCTCCGAATTGCCCTATGCAGTGAAGTTTCCTATGTATTTGGTCTTCATCAACAGAAGTCGATTACAATAAGCTCATTGGTTCATAGACTCTAGTAATGAAAAATGCTCTATGTACGTGGTCTTCATAACAGAAGTCGATTAGATTAAGCTTAATAGTTCACAGACTCCAGTAATGATAAATGCTCATGAGGAGATAAGGCACTGAGGGTCAGACAGGCACACAGAATGGGCTGCCTGTGTTCATGCTGTTACTCAGTGCTTCTTTGTGCGGTGAACGGAGAACTGTCCTCATTTTCATAATATTTCTGATAATAAGCGGGACAGGTTTAGCATCATTTATCAATATTAGTTTTATTTAATTCATAAAATGTGATGAAGTGTTGTGAAATGACCAAAAACCTGCCTCCTACCCACCTGGAGGCAGAGAGAAGAGGAGGTACATGATATTATTCAAACCAATATTCGAGGAAAATATTTCATGAAATACTCAATTGGCTTTTCCGGGAGTGGCGTGCCTATAGGCTACAGAAATTTTTCTGAAAACCTCATGTAACTCAGGCCTATTAGAACACCTAGGACTACCGCAACATTTGATTTATTTTCACTATAACAAACGTATATGTTCCAAACTGTATGTGAGTAAGATTGAAAGCAATAAAAGCAATATCCCCATTTGTTATTAGTTAACAGTACACGTAGATACCTTTACAATTAAACTTTGTATTAAACAGAAGAAAGAAAGACAAACATACGAGAGCGTATAAAGTTCTCTTGCAGATTTTCTGCATACAGTAAGTGAAATTTATTTTCATTGTACAGATGTGTCGCTAAACGGTATGGAGTAATTTCAACCAGGACACCCACACCAAGAAAATATAAGTAGCCATACACAAATTCAGAATAAGGATGGCGTGATACTCATTGGATAAACACGACTGACGGGCCTTTATTGACAATGTTAGTAAATCATTGATATCTAACATGCAGTCCACTGCATCTAGAGAGCCAGCCGGGGTGGCCAAGCGGTTAAAGGCGCTACAGTCTGGAACCGCGCGGAAGCTACGGTCGCAGGTTCGAATCCTGCCTCGGGCATGGAGTGTGATGTCCTTAGGTTAGTTAGGTTTAAGTAGTTCTAAGTTCTAGGGGACTGATGACCTTAGAAGTTAAGTCCCATAGTGCTCAGAGCCATTTGAACCATTTTGAACTGCATCTAGAGGGTATAAAGATTCTTCCTCTGTACAAATTAGATGACAATGAAAATGTAGGAAAGCACCGATCTGTCTCACCACTATCATCCTATTCAAAGGTACTTAAATTACTGAAAAAAAAACGGGTTCGTGACTCTCTGTGCTGTAGCAGACTACTCGGTGATGAACAATTCGGCCTCAGGACTAGAAAATGGACAACAATTTCAGTGGCACCATTTGAAACTGTAGTTATAGAAATGTCAGATGAACGAGAATATGCAGCTTACTAGGCCCATGTAAATTCTTTAACACACTGTACCACGGCATTTTGTTAAAGAAACTTGATGTGCATAGAATGATGTGGATAATAAGAAAATGCTTCCAGAACGAGCTTTTCACTCTGCAGCGGAGTTTGCGCTGATACGAAACCTCGTGGTAGATTAAAACTGTGTGTCGGACCGAGACTGGAACACGGGACCTTTGCCTTTAGGGCAAGTGCTCTACCATCTGAGATACTCAAGCACGACTCACGCCCCATCCTCTCTGCTTTACTTCCGCCAGCACCTCGTCTCCTACATTCCAAACTTCACAGAAGCTCTTCTGCGAACCTTGCAGAACTAGCACTCCTGGAAGAAAGTATATTGGGAAGACGTGGCTTAGCCACAGCCTGGGGGGTGTTTCCAGAATGACTCTGCAACAGAGTGTGCGCTGATATGAAATTTCCTGGCGGATTAAAACTGGTAGAGCACTTGCCTCCGTAAGGCAAAGGTCCCGAGCTGGAGTCTCGGTCCGGTACTCAGTTTTCATCTGCCAGGAAGTGTCAATAAGAAAATGGTTTTCTTCCCTACCTAGAAAACATAATTGAATGGATTGAGATCTTCCGTTTCACTGAATCTTTTATCTGTATTGGGAAACGTCTCTAAAATCAAGAGCATGTAAATGTAGTGGTTTCAGTGGATTGGATGCAATGCAATTACAAGTTTACGTTTAGGATGACGCAATAAGAAGTATATAGGTCATGCCTCATGTTTGCTCCATGTAATTACTTCTTACAAGACCTACATGTTTCCAAACAGCAGAGAATGATGAGCAAGAGAAATCCAACCCCGACAAACTGATTTTCTTATAAATAAACTATATACCCCTGAATTTCCTATTACGAGGCCCTTCCTCTCCACCATCAGACTGCCATCTTTGATTATGTCACAGAAGGGGTGACAGCGCCCTCTGGTGGTGGTATTACGTACTAGACCCACCACTCATGGTGAACAAACTTGACAGTGGTACTGCCTCTAATTGTTTAAATAAATAGTGCATGCAAAATAAAGACTTACGTCAAGCACAGGTCGAGTCCTCTCCCCACCATTTACCAGGTTGAGTTATCGGTCGGGTCAAAAGACCAAGTGACCTTTATTTGCTGCCAATTTCAAATTTTCGGCCATTTCCTAGGACGAGGTGGCGGTCGAGTGACTTAGGTTAATGGAGGTAGCCCAAGTGCCCTTTCTTTCCCGCCGTTTTCTTAGGTTAGTAGAGGTAGCCCAATTGCCCTATCTTCCTGCCAAAATTCAAACTTGGCGTCGATTCCTAGGATGAGGTGGCGGTCGGATGACTTAGGTTAGTGGAGGTAACCCTAGTGACCTTTCTTTCCCGTCATTTTTTTGGGGTTAGTAGAGGTTGTGTTGTCCTGATAGAATTTGAACTTCCCACCAGGGGACACGTGGCAGTACTTGTAACGCATTCTGTTTCAATGCAATGTCAGAGAGTCAGTGATACATCCACTGGACTATAGGCAATGGTTGATTGAGAAGGATCACAAACAGTAGTAGATGGTGTGATGATTTAGGTCGTAAGAAATGTATACAAGCTTTTCAGATCTCTAATGCCACGCTATCTCCTAGAAATGCTTTCAGAGATTTGGAATCAAGTCTTTCCATTCAAGCTCATACCTGCGTTGGAACCTATGGAGAAGTCCATTAATGATTACAGCCACTAGTGAATCATATTTCTGGCACTCACATATCTCAAAACGAGTTACCTTTTCGAACCTATCTGCTACAGTAAAATTACTACCTCATTTTAGGTAGCCCCTATGCATCCTGCAACTGCCCCCTCAGACTCTACGCTACCATCCCTGCAGCTTTGCGGACGTGATCGTTCCAGTGTAAGACGGAACTGAGTAGGGGTCAGAGGAAACTACATCTACCACCTCCTGGAATCCGTATAGAAACAGGCGAAGTTGAGTTACTGAGACAGAACTGTGTTTTGACCATTCGACGGAAACAAAGCCTGCTCCTGCAACACGAAGTAGTATAAAAGACAGTATAGGAACTGGGGAAGGACGTGGATTTTGCTACTGCATTGTGGTGCTTCTCGAAACTACATACAAATACTAGAGATCCACGTCCATTCACATCTATCTCCCCAACATGCTATCTTCGTTATTCTGTACCATTCATCAGAGAAAAATTACGACCTATAAAAGCTCAACTAACTTCATCCGATAGATAACTAGATAATTCTTTTACCTCATCTCCCTCCCCCCATATATCGAAAACAAATACCGCATGCGTGCAGGCAATGAGCGCATGAGACGAGCCTATTAAATATACAGGTATTGATCAACTGCACAGACCATTTTAAAGTTCCATCACTTGTACTGTAGGAGGATAATAATATCCCACAGTCCATACTATAAGCCTCAAGAGACGCTTCCTGTGACACTATTTTATTTTCTAAGCCACACCCGGGTGCAGCATTCGAACATCGTACACGGCACACTTACCGTAACACTTTGTCCAGTCACTTTACCTCATAACTGTACCAACTACATCACAAACAGAGTAAGTGCTCAAACATTTAAATCGTTTGCGCTGAAGCTAAAATCATGACCATGCTCACCAGATAGCTCGAATGAAATCAGCGTTAACGAATAGCTTTAAAAACAATGAGATGAACATGTCAGGCAACAATATTTTGATGGTTGTATTTTACGTAAAGAGCTCCAAAACTTTTACATATCTGAGATTATGTAAGTGCAACCGCAGACAGCTCTTAAAAAATGGTTCAAATGGCTCTGAGCACTATGCGACTTAACTTCTGTGGTCATCAGTCGCCTAGAACTTAGAACTAATTAAACCTAACTAACCTAAGGACATCACACACATCCATGCCCGAGGCAGGATTTGAACCTGCGACCGTAGCGGTCGCTCGGTTCCAGACTGTAGCGCCTAGAACCGCACGGCCACTCCGGCCGGCAGACAGCTCTTAAACCGACAATTTAAAGGGGTCGAATCACTTACAACACACATTGCAGCCAACAGTGCTAAAACTATAACGTGTTCCAATTAGACATCGAAGTGATTCAAATCTTTTGTAGCAAACGCATATATACAGAACAGCTTGACAATTTAAGGAAATTGCAATGCTGCAAGGGTTTTTGTTGTTATGTTCTTCTGTCGAAAGACTAGTTTGACGCAGCTCTCCACGCTACTTTATCCTGTGCAAGCCCCTTCATCTCTGAGTAATTAGTGCCTTCTACTGGTTATTGTATGCATCTATTGGTCTCCCTCTTCGGTTTTTACCCGTCACGCTTCTCTCCAATACTAAACTGGTGATCCATTGATGCCTCAGAACGTGTCCTACCAACCGATCCCTTCATTACGTCAGGTTGTACCAGAAATTTATGTTCTTCCCCATTCTACCCAGTACCTCTTCATTAGTTACACGATCTACCCATCTAATCTTCAGCACTCTTCTGTAGCACCACATCTCAAAATCGTCTATTCTTTTTCTGTCTAAATTGTTTGTCGTCCATGTCCACTTCCGTACAGGCCTACACTCGATACAATTACTTCCAGAAAGGACTTCCTGACACTTAAATCTATACTCGATGTTAGCAAATTTCTCTTCTTCAGAAATTCTTTTCTTGCCGTTGCCAGTCTACATTTTATATCCTCCCTACTTCGACCATCATTAGTTATTTTGCTTCCCACATAGTAAAATTCATGTAGTACTTTAAGTGTAGACTTTCACGGCCGGAAATATCATGTCCATTATAATTATCCGGGGTGTTATGCCGTGGTCGGTTGATGAATTTTGTCTCAATTCCCGACCTTTCGTCTCCGACTGCGGGAGATATCTTCAAGGGGGTCCGTAGGTCGATGGAAGGTCCAACACACCCATTGGCTCGCTACTGACTGCCGCTAAATTCCGTGTCCGCGCGTTCCCGCGCCGCGGTGTGACCACACGTGTTTTGAAAACGTCAGTGCAATTGGCCGCTGTCCGTCGCCGTCGATCGCCGTTGCCATCACCCAGTAGTGGACGGGTGGTGCACATCTTCTTTAACACCGTCACCCATATACCGTTTTATTTCACGCCCTCCTCCTTTCGGTTGAAATTATTTGGTTGTTTTGCGATTTCGATTGCCTCCCTGTAGAGCCTTTCGTAGTATTCGCTTTTGGCCGCTAGTACTTGCGTCTCCCCGAAACGAATATTGTGTTTCCCTGGCTGGAAAGCATGCTCCGCAACAGCTGATCGTTCCGTTTCTCCTCTTCTACAATTTCCCTTGTTCTCTTCTAAACGTTGTGTAGAAGAGGTAAAACAAAGACACAGGGAAATGTTACTGGCTGACGACTTGCTAAAAAAGCATCGGTGAGCCAGTCACACTTTTAACACGTTAACAATGTCTCCCAAAAATTTTAGGAAAGAAGTTCGACACATCTTTAAACCGTAGAACTCAGAGGACAGATCGCCGGCAAACATGCAGCTGCCATCTGCTTATTTTTTTTTTAAAAAAAAAAAAGGTCCAATAAAATTTGGCCCACAGTAATCTGTATACTGCAAGCACCACACATTGGAGGGTCCTGTCGCCGTAGCAAGAAGCACTGCGTCAGAGGACTGTGGCCTTTGTGAAGCTGAGCAGGCAGGATCTCATCCCATCTTCTTAGCTAAAAGGAAGTACGTCATGGCCGCGCAGTTGGCTTTATGAGACGCAGCTTATTATCTCTCACTTCCAGCCACTCGTCTTACCATCAAAGCATGGCCTCAACATCGAGTGACAGCATGCAGTTGGACGGCACTCTAAAAACACTGAGAATCAAGATACGCCTCCTTGGCTGCTACATCCGCTCTTTCCTTCCCCGCAATACCCATGTGCCCTGGTACCCAGAAAAAAGACGCTTCTTCCGAAGCCGTTGTAGTTGGTGGAAGGCGTCCTGTAAATTCTTGATTACTTTATCAAGTCGGCACAAGCGCTGTAAAGAGTGAAGGGCACTCAGAGAATTAGAATAGACAAGGAATTTTGCACTCGAGGAACATCTCATCTGTTTCAGCGCCTGAAAGGTCGCAAATAATTCTTCGTCCTAGACAGAAAAGCCTCGAGGCAGTCGGACCTTGCGGACACAATCAGGGAAAACAACAGAGCAACCAACAGAGGAAGGGAATACAATAGAAGCCGAATGGGTACGTTTAAGAGAGTGAATAATGAAGACAGCAGAGGTTGGAATAGACAAAAGGACAAGGCATAGCAGAAATCCTTGGATAACCCAAAAGATTTGAATTTAACTGATGAAAGGAGAAATTAGATAAATGCAGCAAGAGAAGTAGGCGAAAGGGAATACAATCGTTTAAAAAATCAAATTGACGGGCGGTGCAAAATAGCTAAGCAAGAATGGCTAGAGGACAAATGTACGGATATAGAAGCAAATATCATGAGAGGAAAGATAGATAAAGCCTACAGGACAATTAATGAGACTTTTGGAGGAAAGAGAAGTAGCTGTGTGAAAATCAAGAGCTTTGATGGAAAACAAGTCGTAAGCAAAGAAGGGAATGTCAAAAATTGTAAGGAGTATGTCGTGGGTCTATACAATGGAGATGAACTTGAAGACAATTTTATAGAAACGGAAGTGTACACAGATGAAATGGAGACTGGAGAATTTCGACCCGAACTTAAAGACAGCGATGGAGTTGTGTTGCTCACATAAAATGTCATAAAATAATATACTAAAAACATCAGCTAGAGCGCCATCTCTCCTGAACTGCACCATATCTATAATTATTCTGGGCATCTGCAGTAACCACTGTGGGACATCGTTAAAACCCTGGTTTTTCGATTGTACTTGCTCCATATCAAGCGACAGCAGTACATGCCGCACTAGGATCCGAAACGGCCTTGTTGCTCGTGGACGATTGGAGAAAATGCGTCCCAGAGGTGGACGAGCAAACAGATGACTTCGGAGCTGGAAGGAACTTACATGTCTGACGCACCATGAGGAGTTGCCGTCGGAATGTACCTGATGAGTTCTGCGTTGTCGTACGTCCACATGTTCACACCTCAGCACCTTACCTGGTGCCCACGAGAAAACAAGCATTAACGGCTTGCTACTACCACGTGTACTTGGATATACTGTACAACCTAAAAATATGTGACTCGTCATAGCTATATTTATTAGTTTGCAGATTACGCAATTATATAATATGGTTCAAATGTATGTGTTTGAATTCCTAAGGGACCAAACTGCTGAGGTCATCTGTCCCTACACTTACACACTACTGGAACTAATTTAAACTAACTTCTGCTATTAAAAACACACACAACCATGCCCGAGGGAGGACTCGTACCTCTGGCAGGAGGGGCCGCGCAATCCGTGACATGGCGCTTCAAACCGCGAAGCCACTCCGCGCGGCTGATATGGTTCAGTACACTATCCTCAGTCATCAACAGAAACATCTGCACGTATATCCGTTACACATTGTATGTGTGAATCATGTTCCACTTAACATTCAGCAAGCATTACCTGTATATTTCCCGGACGATACTAGGTTGATAACAAATCCCAATATAAAGACAGAAACAGAAGAGATTGTTACCGATGTTTTTCAAATAATTGTTAACTGTGCCTCTGAAAATCGACCGTCCCTAAATATTGAGTCAACGGACTATATTCATTTCTGTACAACAAATAGCGTGACACCAGTAATTTATGTAGCAAACAAACAGATGTCAACGTATAGGGTCGGATGCTCGGAACTTTTGGGTGTGCATACTGGTTCATACTTGAATTGGAAGAGGAATATTATTGAGCTTCTCAAAGAATGAAATTCAGCTACTTTTGTTCTTCGCACAAGTGCCAGTCTTGCACACAAACGATCAACCTCCTGACATATTTTGCATATTTCCACCCAAACTACCATATGGAATAGTTCTCTGGGATAACTCTTTACTTAGGAACAAAGTTTTGATTCGACAAAAGCCACGAGCAACAATATTATGTGGTGTCCACCTGTGATTCTCATATAGGTAGCTCCTCAAGGAGTGCATTTTAATTACACCGTTCCAATACATAACATCGCTAGTGAAATTCGTCTAAATAATCCATCACCAATCGAGAAAAACAGTGCGTTTATTTCTATAATACTAGAGAAAAAAATGACCTTTATTACACATTATTAAACCTGAAGTGGCTAAGAAAGAAGTGCAGTTTGCAACAACAAAATATTATTCATCAGTTGCACCAATAATGTAAAATGTCTAACACGTTGCAGAGATAGTTTTAGATCTAACCTAAAATCATTTCTCCTAAATAACTCCTTCTATTTCGTGGACTTATTTCTATTCAAAACCCTGCAGCCTGTAAAAAATTTTAAAAAATGAAGAAAACCTACTTTTAAGTCTAGTTCCATAAGTAGGGCTAAAAATAAAGCCTTTATTAATGTGTCCAATAATCATGTATAAATATTCTGTAAATTGTCTTATTGCAAGTTATTTCCATAAGAGAAAGGTTCAAGTGACCAAGAGAACATGTAACAAACTAGTTAACTTGTGACATTATGTATTGCAACATCTGAAGGTGGCAGTTGGGTCAGTGATCGACTGTGCGGATAAATGGAGACAGCAAAACAGACTGACCATACAAAAGCATACTTTTAGGGACTGAAGTTATAAATGAACAAAAAATGAAATGATTCTATCTCATTGCCGGCCGGGAGGCCCCATCCGGGAAAGTTCGGCCGCCGAGTGGGGGTCTTATTGCAGTCGACGCAACATGAGGCGATTCGTGTGCCGGTGATGAGCTGATGAGGATGAAATGATGATGAGGACAACGCAACACCCAGTCCACGAGCGGAAAAAATCTCCAACCCAGCCGGGAATCGATCGCTGGCCATCTGCATGTGAAGCAAGCAAGTAACCACTCAGCTAAGCAGGCGGACAACTGATAAATGTTTACAGGGAGATTTGATACTTGTCGGAATGTTGTTATAACTTTTTGAGATGGATACCAAATAGCGTATCCAAAGAGGATAATGAAAGACACCACCCTGTAGTTGACATCATGAACGTCTTAAAAAAGCGTTACTGACATGCCTGGTCAACTCAGGTTTTCGGATATGGAGCCTATTTGGTTTGCGATGGAAAAGGAAGTACCCTCAGGTCAGCCTCCAGTGGCACTTCGTATGTTACAAGCATTGCAAGAAATACCTCATGATGGCATTCTCATGATGTCTGCTTCAATGTCACGAGGAATACGATATTCTTCGAATCCGTTGGCCTCACACCACATATCGATGTTGATGATGGACATTTGGCATGAAGGGAGTGAACTTCTAATCATTTATTATCTGTTGTATAATGGTAATCCTCGCAGTGTTTCTGTCGGCGTGTATCTGTGTTGACGGTAGACCCTACCCAGTTACCAAATTAGAAAAAAAAGGAGCAACGAGAAGAAGACCCTGATTAGTTCATACGAAACTTGCGATAAAGATTAATAAATAAAATCTGAGGGATGGTACACAGCTCCTACAACGTCACAAAATTTCTATGTTAACATCCACATATATACATGACAAAACGTAGTAAACCCGCATGGTAGAGCTTACTTTTTACGAATATTTTTCAGTTTTTTTTTCTGTTCGTTTTTGTAAGTGGCAGAAAATTGAAGGTCTGTATGACTCAGTACACACCTTAATCTCACTTATTCACGTGAACTCGAAGCCTGGTAAACACGGGCGCCAGCATTAAGGTTGTACTGTCATCGTCGAATACCGGATTCCTAATATACCCATTATGCTTTTGTTATAAGTACGTTGTCTTACTTTCATGTATCCCGTTTATGTTCTCCAATCATTGCTATTACACGGGCCTGTTACGATCACTGGAGCGCATCCAAACACTGGATGAGTGGGGGAGAGTACTGTACATTGCTACACTTTCCAGACATTTCGTCTACCCAACCCTGTAATATACATTATAACAAATTTTTTACTTCATTTGTAAGTGGTGACATTCACTTTTTATGTACTGCAATCTTTTTCTGAAATTGCAGTTTTACTACGGAAAATTAACGTTTTTCAGAATATGAAAACTTAGTCCAAGTTACAACATGGTCCTGTACCGAAGAACATATATTCTGCTGCAATTTAAAGGTGTTGCAATCTAGAAAAATTCTATCAGTTTCGTATTTAACTGTCCATTACACTATTACTCTATTACACTCCAAAACTCTTTAAGTGAAATAAAAATTAAGCAGAAGTATTCTCAAAACCAGATACAAGTTCAATACATTTTAAAACAGAAGCTACTGGATGCAAACACAAATTTCCAGTTTGAAGACAGGTAAAATTATTAAAATATTAAATAAATTCATTTCATTTACAATTACCACGAGTTTCCTGGTAAATGAAATTCTTCGGTTTCAAGATACAGAATGGTGCAGCACAGGCGAAGCGTGGCCTAAATGTCAACATGTTACGTACGTAGTTCTAAAATATATAGCACATTAATTGTTGTGTACATAGTTCCGTGTAGTCAGCGCGTACACAACTTTCCCATTAGAGCGCGCCCCGCTAAGCACAACAGCACAGGCGCAGCGCTCGTCCATCTCCGCACTACGAGATGGCGCTGTCTTAGAGACGGACCAAATTCTGCTTCCGCCGATCCGCGTGTTAATATATAACGCAGCCAATGAGATAGCTGCTAACGTAGAACCTTTTCTCCTCGTGGATCACACTCGCGCAGTGATACCTGAATGCGCTAGGTATTATAACGAGTGTACAGGCCTCCGATTAGTCAGTCTGCATTAGTCTGCATTAGTCTATAGTTAAGTTTCAGTCTGCACCTAATATGATTACCATATTCCTGTACATAGCCATGAAGATAAATGTATAGACACTTTGTCAAGTATCAGAGATATGTGAGAATAAGATTAACGTACAAAGACCAAAGGAACTTCAGATTGTCAATTGAAAATAGCATCCAGAATCAAGTTAAGTAATGTTTATGCTTATTCTTATTTTAATAAATGTGTGTGAAAATTAATCAAGTTCTGTTTAAAGTTGGTCACCTTCATTCTGCTACTCTAAGGGTGCAAGTGGCATTTCTATCGTCTGAGCTAACGGCAGAGGATCAACACGCCATGATAAGACCACAAGACATATTGCTGACACTCGCCTACTTCGTTAGAGCGACAAGTCAAATAATCTGATGGTGTGTGTACCGAAGATATTGCAGTATGCACACCACATTAATCATCATGAAATTCAATACCAGAAAAATTGGCACTATATTCCAAATAGCAACAACGTGTTACACAGCACACAAATGTGTGGAATGCGAAGTATCTATAAAGTCTGCACAAAACACAAATTCATGACTGACAACAATAAAAATAACAGAACATGACGGAAACTCCTATGGTGGCCTGTAGTACGTATTCCGGCATGTGAGCCTGAAATCACTCACTAGACGAAAAAATTTCCTGTGACCCAGGTACCATACCTTCTAGCTACAACACACTCCCCTAAACTACACTCCTACTAATAAATTAAGGATAACTGCAGAATGTGGTGCCACACAACGTAGCACTACACAAAACTGGCGCTAATAGCATTTGCACATAGGGAACACACACGACACAGATGTGTAAGTCCACAGTATTGGTGATAAGTTGAGAAAACCGTCCCGAAACACAGGTGCTACAAAACGCCACTGTTTCCTGCGCATGTACCCCGACATCACTACGGGATATGATCACCATGCACACGTACAGAGGCTGCACAACCGGATCTGGATCAGGTAGTCGAGCAGCTGCTGGGATACAGCCTCCCATTATTGCTCCAGTGCCTGTTGGAGCTCCTGAAGTGTCGTAGGGGTTTGAAGAAGTGCAGTGATACGTCGACCGAGAGCATCCCAGACGTGCTCGTTGGGGTTTAGGTCTGGATAACAGGCAGGCAGTAGCCTGGTATTTTCTGTTTCAAGGCACTCCTCCACAATGGCAGCTCGGTGGGGCCGTGGGTTGTCATCCATCAGGAAGAAGGTGAGACCCACTGCATCCCTGAAAAGGCGGACATACTGGTGCAAAATGACGTCCCAATACACCTGACCTGTTACAGTTCCTCTGTTAAAGTCACGCAGGTGTGTACGTGCACCAATCATAATCCCACCCCACACCATCAAACCACGACCTCCATATAGGTCCCTTTCATGGACATAAAGGGGTCGGCATCTGATTCCTGGTTCACGGCAGATGAAAACCCGGTGAGAGTCACTGTTCAGACTATACCTGGACTCGTCTGTGAACATAATCTGGGACCACTGTTCCAATGACCATGTACTATGTTCTTGATACCAGACTTTACGGGCTCTCCTGTGACCAGGGGTTGGTGGAATGCACCTTGCAGGTCTCTGGGCAAATAAACCATGTCTGTTCAGTCGTCTGTAGACTGTGTGTCTGGAGACAACTGTTACAGTGGCTGCATTAAGTTCCCGTGCAAGGCTACCTGCAGTACTCCATGGCCGTCTGCGGCCTCTGATAGTGAGATATCGGTCTTCTTGTGGTGTTGTACAATGTGAACGTTTCCTGTCTGCTGGAATCTTTGCCATAATCTAGAGATCACACTTTGTGGCACACGGAGGGCCTGTGCTACGACCTACTGTGTTTGACCAGCCTCCAGTCGAGCTAGTATTGTACCCCCCATAACCTCATCAATATCTGTTCTTTGAGCCATTTTCAACACACAGTCGCCATTAGCACGTCTGAAAACGTCTGCACACTTACTCGCTGCACCATACTCTGGCATGCAGCAACACAGCTCTGCGTATTTGGACTGCTGCCAGCGCTACCGTGCGACGACTGCAGGTGAAGCGCACCGCATGGTCACACCCCGAGGTGATTTAAACCCATCAAACTGCCCACCAGAGCGTTGTTTCACCATGTATCAGCATTATCCTTAACTTATGAGCATGAGTCTGGAATAAACAGTCGAGTCACATTAATGTGACACCCACCTATGTTGGAGTTCACGTGCAATAATCTTTCACAGATGGCATGTGATAGCATTAGTGATGGAGGATTCATAAGACGTGTCTGGGGGACGCGGAAAATAGTGCGGTCGTTATCGTAGTGCGGAAACGGAGCGATTCACCTGAAGTCCACGATCGTTGATTTGGGCCCAAGGGTGGAAGCGCTTCCTAAACAGCTTCGAGAATTAGAGTGCTGCCGTTGTTAGGATATACCGTGCATGGCAAAGTGGAGCTAATCAAAACCGGCGCCGAGGCAACTGTGGATCACCACAGCCCATAGATGGCAGGGTGAACGCCGGCTGCGGAGACGTGTATAGGTGAGTAGGCGTGCAACTGTTGAGCAACTGACTGCCCAGATGAACCAAGGAAGGGGCTATCAAAAGCGTATCCCCAACGACCTTTTAGCGAGGGTTACTGTGTAGCACCCCTGCAGCATGTGCCTGGTTCATGCACTCATGCTGACTGCAGTGCACTGGTGACGAAGGCTGGAACTTACACGCCAGTGCCGTAACTGGACTTTTGCTGAGTGGAGGCAGGTGGCCTTTTCAGTTTAATCGTGATTTGTGATCCATCGGACAGATTGCTGTTGGCGTCTACGTCGAAAAACGTCTGAAAGCCAACAATAAGGGAATGTTATGGTATGAGGAAAATCTTTTCGTGTGGCATTCCCCCTGGCGACCTCATTATTCTGAAAGGCCCACTGGATCGGCACAAGTATGCATCTGTCCTTGGGACCCTGTCCACCCTTACGTGTAGTTTGTTTATCCTCAGCACGATGGCACCTACCAGCAGGACAATGCAAAATGTCACACTTCCGCGCCGTACGTGCGTGGTTCGATGAGCAGCAGGATTTCATGGTACTCCCGTGGCCATCAAACTACTCGGGTTTAAATCAGATCGATGACCTGTGGGACAACCTCGTTCTGGCTCTTCGCGCATCGATCCTCAAGCGAGAGCCATAGCGCAGCTGCCCACGGCACTGGAGGTGTCACAGCTCCATATCCCTGTCGGTGCCTTCCAGAACCTAACTGACCCTCTTCCTGGAAGTGCCTAAGCGGTCTAACCTGCAGAATTTGTTCATTCACGCTTTTGACAGATGGTCACTTTAATCTAATTGGACATCGGACTACAACAACTGTAAAAACATTTTACTCTTCCGCAACACTTCCAACAAATCCAAGTTTTTCATTTTTCCCTTCCTAATACTGATTTGACGTGATCATTCCGCCTCATATAGCATATTAATACACTACTGGCCATTAAAATTGCTACAGCACGAAGATGACGTGCTACAGACGCGAAATTTAACCGACAGGAAGAAGATGCTGTGATATGCAAATGATTAGCTCTTCAGAGCATTCACAAAAGGTTGGCGCCGGTGGTGACACCTACAACGTGCTGTCATGAGGAAAGTTTCCAACCGATTTCTCATACACAAACAGCAGTTGATCGGCGTTGCCTGGTGAAATGTTGTTGTGATGCCTCCTGTAAGGAGGAGAAATGCGTACCATCACGTTTCCGACTTTGATAAAGGTCGGATTGTAGCCTATCGCGATTGCGGTTTATCGTATCGCGACACTGCTGCTCGCGTTGGTCGAGATCCAATGACTGTTAGCAGAATATGGATTCGGTGGGTTCAGGAGGGTAATACGGAACGTCGTGCTGGATCCCAACGGCCTCGTATCACCAGCAATCGAGATGACAGGCATCTAATCCGCATGGCTGTAACGGATCGTGCAGCCACGTCTCGATCTCTGAGTCAACAGATGGGGACGTTGGCAAGACAACAACCATCTGCACGAACAGTTCGGCGACGTTTGCAGCAGCATGGACTATCAGCTCGGATACCATGGCTACGCTTACCCTTGCCGCTGCATCACAGACAGGAGCGCCTGCGATGGTGTACTCAACGACGAAGCTGGGTGCACGAATGACAAAACGTCCTTTTTGCGGATGAATCCAGTTTCTGTTTACAGCGTCATGATGGTCGCATCCGTGTTTGGCGACATCGCGATGAACGCACATTGGAAGCGTGTATTCGTCATCGCCATACTGGCGTATCACCCGGCGTGGTGGTATGGGGGCCATTGGTTACACGTTTCGGTCACCTCTTGTTCGCTTTGAAGGCACTTTGAATAGTGGACGTTACATTTCAGATGTGTTACGTCCAGTGGCTCTACCCTTCATTCGATCCCTGCGAAACCGTACATATCAGCAGGAGAATGCCAGCACATTCTCCAGATCTCTCACCAATTGAAAACGTCTGGTCAATGGTGGCCGAGCAACTGGCTCGTCACTATACGCCAGTCACTACTCTTGATGAAATGTGGTATCGTGTTGAAGCTTCATGGGCAGCTGTACCTGTACACGCCATCCGAGCTCTATTTGACTCAATGCCCAGGCGTATCAAGGCCATTATTACGGTCCGAGGTGGTTGTTCTGGTTACTGATTTCTCAGGATCTATGCACCCAAATTTCGTGAAAATGTAATCACATGTCAGTTCTAGTGTAATATATTCGTCCAAAGAATACCCGTTTATCGTCTGCATTTCTTCTTGGTGTAGCAATTTTAAAGGCCAGTAGTGTATTTTCGTCATTTATTTACAACTGTCGAACGACGATACTATTCTGTAAACGATCCGAAATCTTAACAGTGGTATTGATCCTACATGTGAGCATTACACATCACATTACGGTTACTTGGGTCACACAAGGTGTTACTTTATTTTCAGAGAAACATGAACCGTCCACTACAACGTACTGTCTTCTATTAGTCAGATTTCCTTCGAGCCACTCCGTTGAGCGTACATTGGTTAGTAGTGACGATATGGAACATAGCCAGACGCCTTTCAGCAATCCTTGAGGACAGAATCTAACAATGCACCTGTATGTATCGTATTCAGTATGCCGTGCATGAATGAAGCAAACTGTATTTCACACAACTGGGTTTCCTGAAATCGTGTTGGTTCTCTCACAGAAACAGGTTCCCCCGTCGGAGGTTCGAGTCCTCCCTCGGGCATGGATGTGTGTGTTCTCGTTAGTGTAAGTTTAAGTTAGTATAATTAGTGAGTAAGCCTAGGGACCCATCACCCCAGTAGTTTGGTCCCATTGAACCTTACTACAATTTCTGTCACAGAAGCTTGTCTTATTCCTAGAATGTTGTAATGTTTGAGTTTATAATATCCTCTAGGCAGATGCGAACTATGTTGCTGTTTAAATCCGCGTGTGCCACCTTTTATTCTCTTTGTAAACAACTGTGTCCTGCTCTCGCTTTCAGTCACGCGGTACAATTCGCTGCTGGTATAATGGCACCATTACTAGTTGTTCAGATAAACTTCACTCTGTAAATGAGAACATACTCTTTCTCTGCGCATCGTCTCTACAAAAGAGTAAGACGGGATGTAGCGATCAGCCGGTGAATGTGTTTGCCCAGCTCGGCCACCCATGCTCACGTCCGTGTTTGTACAGCGACCACTGTGAGAGCAAACACACTGCAGGCTGGAAATGAGGACACAGAGACGAATCCGCTCCGCCGTTCCCGCTACCGAGAGAATCCCAGCTATTGACGTCTAGCGGTCGAGGCAGGCTACAATCACTTCCTGTGAGCCTACATCAAACGCACGCTCTTCCGCCTACACCGACCTTTTGTCAGTGCTAGCATTTGCTTTATACCTCCATTCGTTAGCGGCAATAAGGCACTCAAAAGTCGAAAAATATCAGATATTTTATCTGCAGTCAAAGAAATTACGTAAGCGATCATTTAAGCGACATAATTTCCGTATCCCCTCTATTAGTTAAATAAGCTTTTATGACATCGAAACGAAAATGTCTTCAAATGATACTGTGCAGGAGGATACGTAAATTAGACACATGGTTAACATATGATTTTGGGCCATCTGTAACAAATGTTACTTTTTTAGTAATTCGAAACCCGTTTTGGAGGGTACGATAAATTAGCCTTGGTTTTGTTTCTTTGTGGTTCATTTTTGTTCGTCCCAGACTCATTTCATGCTTTGACAGTGCCGTCCCATTTCTTCCTATCTCCACTTTCTTCGTTTTCCAGCCACTTTTCTTTCCTGAAATCTAGATTTTTGTGTTGCTTGCATAAAATGTATTCTATTATCTCTTAATCCATTCTAATTCCTAAGTTTTTCGTATCTTCGTCAATTTCAATGAACCATGTGGGCTTTTAGTAAGATGAAGATCTGCTTCGTTAGTCTGTTGTCATTTATTTGGTATATGTGTCTATATACCTGTAGCCTTCTTTCCCTTACTACATCAATTATCTTTTCCATCTCTGTTTGATCTTAAACTGTATTCAACGCTACTACTACTGCTAGGTCCTTGTATTTTTCTTGCAGTTCCTCTTCCAGTGTTTCAACATCCTCGAATCGCACTAGTTTAAATATTTCTGGCCTTATCACTCTTTGTTAAGTTTAAATATTTCTGGCCTTACCACTCTTTGATAGAGTCTTAGTTTTGTGTCACAAAACACGGTTCTTGTTATTTGTGTATTTTATCATCTAGAATGCCATTTACATCTTATGATCTCTATTTTCTACCACTCTTTGATAGTGTCTTAGTTTTGTGTCATAGAGCACGGTTCTTTGTTATTTGTGTATTTTGTCATCTAGAATGCCATTTACATCTTATGTACTCATTTTCTATGGCTATCTTTTCTTTTGTGGTGCTTGTTATCCATTCTCCTATATGTTTAAAACAGTTTGTTTTAGATATGAATTTTAAGATTTGGAGGGGTGTTATTGATATTTGTCAGGAAATGTTCAAATGATATTTAATATCCTTCTTTGTCTGCCTGTTATGTAGTTCTGTGATGTGTCCTTTGTCACCATCAAGCGAGTAAGTAATTAATGGCATGTCATCAGCAAAAGTTAGACGATCTATTGGAATTTTATTTGGGATTCTTCATAGTTGAACACTCTTAGTATTGACAGGTTTTCTTCATTCTCTCACTACCTTCTCTAACGCACAGTTAAGACGTAGGGGTGATAAACCATCTTCCTGTCTTACTCCTCATTTTATTTCAACAGGTTTTCACAATTCCCTCACAATTTTCCTTTTGATGTAGTGTTTGTTAAAATTCCTTTAAATCTCTCACTACCGTGTCTAACGCTCAGTTAAGAAGTAGGGGTGATAAGCCAACTCCCTGTGTTACTTCTAATTTTTATTTCAAAAGATTTTGACAATACCCTAATAATTTTGCTTTTGATATTGTGTTGGTTAAAGTTCCTTTAATTATTTATTTTTTCGTACTGTCAAATCAGAATTCCTTTATAATGTCGGATAGTGACATATCTATCAATTGAGTCACATGCATTTTCGAAATCTATGTAACTTATCACGTATTTTAAGTTTCTGATTTTTCTCATTTCTGTTATGCGCTTTAGATTTAGTAACCGCTTTGTACAAGATCTTCCCTTCCTAAATCCCACTTGATACTCCCTAGTTGTAGGTCGAGTATTCTTTCAGCTATCGTAAAAGTACCATGGACAAGATCTTATATGTCACTGGCGAGAAGGAGATTCCTCTATGTTAGGATTGGTTTTATTTCCATTTTTATTTAGTGATTGAATTAATGCCGATGTCCGTTCTGTTGGCAAGCTGTCTGTTGTCCAATTTTCAGTAATAATTTCTATTAGACTGAATAATGTGGCCACTAGATTATTTCTACAATTCAGGAACTATTTTCTTCTTCTGATGTTTAGCTCTTTCTATTGTAATATTTCTCTGATTTCCTCTATTTTTGGTGGCTTTGAGTCTGGTTGTATGTGGATTACATTGTTTTCATTGTTGCTACTGCTGTGGTATTCAGTCCGAAGACTGGTTTGCTGCAGCTCTCCATGCTACTCTATCCTGTGTGAGCATATTCATCTCCGAATAACTACTGCAAGCTCCATCCTTCTGGATCCTCTTACTGTGTTCATCTCTTGGTCGCTCTCTACGATTTTTATCCACTACACTTCCCTCCAGTTCTAAACTGGCCATCTCTTGATGTCTCAGAATGTGTTCTATCATCCGATCAGTGCCTCTTCATCAGTTAGGTAATCAACGCATCAAATCATCAGCATTCTTCTGAAGCACCATATTCGGAAAGCTTCTATTCTCCTTTAGTCTGAACCATTTATCGTCCATGTTTCACTTCCATACGTGGCTATCCTCCAGACAAATAACTTCAGAGAAGTCTTCCTAACTCTTAAGCCAATATTCGATATTAACAAGTTTCTCTTTTTCAGAAATGCTTTTCTTGCTATTGCTGGTCTGCATTTTATATCCTCTTTACTTCGACCATCATCAGTTATTTTGCTGCCCAAATAACAAAACTCATCTCCTACTTTAAGTGTCTCGTTTCCTAATCTAATTATCTTAGCATCACCTGATTTAATTCGACTATATCCCCTTATCCTTGTTTTGGTTCTGTTGATGTTCATCTCATGTGTGTGTGTGTTTGAGGTTTACGGGCGCTAAACTGCGTGGTCATCAGCGCCCAAATGCATAAAAACAGGAACACATGCAGTGAAGGGACTAAGACGGACAGCGAACAAGGAGAACGGCTAAAAGACACAGACCTGACGCAGGTCCAAATCCTCACATACAGAGGCAAAACACGAGGAGAAGAAACGCACTAAAAAAGGAAAAGAAACACAAGGAAAAGAGAACAAAAACCGAAGTGAAACAATGAGGTAATCGTGACTGGCGGACCTCTTACCTAAAACCTTGCTGAACCAGTCACCCAGCAGCACATTAAAACCCTCTCCCTAAAATCCGAGGCAACAAATTGGACAGGACACAAAACCGTAAGACCTTAACCACAGTCGTTGCGTCATCTTGCAAAATAGAGGGCAAATCCGGTGGCAAAGAAACCACCGCCCTCATGTCCTCCTTTCAAGACACTGTCAGTCCCATTCAACTGCTCTTCCAAATTCTTTGCTATCTCTGACAGAATTGCAGTGCCATCGTCAAACCTCGAAGTTGTTATTTCTTCTACATGAATTTTAATTACTGATCCAAATTTTTCTTTGGCTTCCTTTACTGCATGTTCAATGTACAGATTGAATAACATCGCGGATATGCTACAACTCTGTCCCATTCCCTTCTCAATCGCTGCTTCCCCTTCTTCCCCCTAGATTCATGTAACTACAGTCTTGTTTCTTTACAAGTTGTAAATAGCCTTGCGTTCTCTGTATTTTACTCCTGCTACCTTCAGAATTTCAAAGAGCGTATAAGCTGTCTTCTTAGATAAGTCGTAGGGTCAGTATTGCCTGATGTGTTCCCCCATTTCTCTGGAATCCAAACTGTTCTTCTCCAACGGCGGCCTCTACCAGTTTTTCCTAACTCTTCCCAATTTCATCAGTTTTAATCTACAACCCATAACTAATAAATTATGGTCAGACTCCACATCTGCCCCTGTAAATGTCTTACAATTTAAAATCTGTTTCTGTGTATAGCCATTATACCGTCAACCTGAAACCATGCAGCGTCTCAAGGTCCCTTCCACAATACAACGTCCTTTTTTGACTCTTAAACCAAATGTTAGCTATGATTATAATATGTGGTGTGCAAAATTCTACCAAGTGGTTTCCTCTTTCATTCCTTTCCCCAGTCCATATTCACCTACTATTTTTCCTTCTCTCCCTTCACCTACAATCGAATTCCAGTCCCCCAACACAATGAAGGTTTAGTGTCGTTTAACTACCTGATTAATGTCTTTTATCTCATCGTACATTTCTTCAATCTCTTCATCATCTGCGGAGCCAGTTCACATATAAACTTGTACTGTTGTGGTATGTGTGGGCTTTGTGTCTATCTTGGCTTCGATAATATGTTCACGAGCTATTCATAGTACGAGGGCAGTTCAATAAGTAATGCAACACATTTTTTTTCTCGGCCAATTTTGGTTGAAAAAACCGGAAATTTCTTGTGGAATATTTTCAAACATTCCCGCTTCGTCTCGTATAGTTTCATTGACTTCCGACAGGTGGCAGCCCTGTACGGAGCTGTTAAAATGGCGTCTGTAACGGATGTGCGTTGCAAACAACGGGCAGTGATCGAGTTTCTTTTGGCGGAAAACCAGGGCATCTCAGATATTCATAGGCGCTTGCAGAATGTCTACGGTGATCTGGCAGTGGACAAAAGCACGGTGAGTCGTTGGGCAAAGCGTGTGTCATCATCGCCGCAAGGTCAAGCAAGACTGTCTGATCTCTCGCGTGCGGGCTGGCCGTGCACAGCTGTGACTCCTGCAATGGTGGAGCGTGCGAACACACTCGTTCGAGATGATCGACGGATCACCATCAAACAACTCAGTGCTCAACTTGACATCTCTGTTGGTAGTGCTGTCACAATTGTTCACCAGTTGGGATATTCAAAGGTTTGTTCCCGCTGGGTCCCTCGTTGTCTAACCGAACACCATAAAGAGCAAAGGAGAACCATCTGTGCGGAATTGCTTGCTCGTTGTGTGGCTGAGGATGACAATTTCTTGTCAAAGATTGTTACAGGCGATGAAACATGGGTTCATCACTTCGAACCTGAAACAAAACGGCAATCAATGGAGTGGCGCCACACCCACTCCCCTACCAAGAAAAAGTTTAAAGCCATACCCTCAGCCGGTAAAGTCATGGTTACAGTCTTCTGGGACGCTGAAGGGGTTATTCTGTTCGATGTCCTTCCCCATGGTCAAACGATCAACTCCGAAGTGTATTGTGCTACTCTTCAGAAATTGAAGAAACGACTTCAGTGTGTCCGTAGGCACAAAAATCAGAACGAACTTCTCCTTCTTCATGACAACGCAAGACCTCACACAAGTCTTCGCACACGAGAGGAGCTCACAAAACTTCAGTGGACTGTTCTTCCTCATGCACCCTACAGCCCCGATCTCGCACCGTCGGATTTCCATATGTTTGGCCCAAAGAAGGACGCAATCCGTGGGAGGCACTACGCGGATGATGAAGAAGTTATTGATGCAGTACGACGTTGGCTCCGACATCGACCAATGGAATGGTACCGTGCAGGCATACAAGCCCTCATTTCAAGGTGGCGTAAGGCCGTAGCATTGAATGGAGATTACGTTGAAAAATAGTGTTGTGTAGCTAAAAGATTGGGGAATAACCTGGTGTATTTCAATGCTGAATAAAACAACCCCTGTTTCAGAAAAAAAATGTGTTGCATTACTTATTGAACTGCCCTCGTATGTCACCCGCATTCCTATTTTCTTACTCATTAATAAACCCACTCCTCCATTACCCACATTATTTATTTATTTATAACCCTGTTCACCTGACCCGAAATCCTGTTCCTCCTGCCAATAAACTTCACTAATTCCCACTACATCTAACTTAATCTATCCATTTATCTTTTTAAATTTTCTAACCTACCTGCCTGATTGAAGGACTAACATTCCACTCCAGTTTTGTTTCTCTTGATGACAACATCCTCCTGAGTAGCTCTCGCCCAGAGATCCGAATCGGGGACTATTTTACCTCCGGAATATTTTATCCAAGAGCACTTCATCATCATTTAACCACGCAGTAAAGCTGCATCCCTCGGGAAAAATTATGTCTGCAGTTTCCCATTGCTTTCATCTGTTCGCAGAACTACCACAGCAAGGCCCTTTTGATTAATATTACAAGGCTGCTGCTCCTATTCAGGAACCACAAATTTGACTGGTGTATCAACAGATGCCCCTGTTATCGTTACTCCTATATTTTGGCTATCTGTATCGGTGAGGCAGGCAAGCCACCCCACCAACGTGAGGGTCCATGGTTCTTGGGGTGGTGGATTACGTTGATAATGGATTAGATTTTAAAATTAAATTCTTCTTCTGGTGGGATCGCAGTTTGAATCATTCCTCAGGTATTTTGAATTTCTCAGTATTGTGTGCCGCCATCTGTGTTTTTAGACCTACAAACTGTGCACTTGGTGGTGCGCTTCTTCGAACTATTTTTGAATATTTTATAAAAGTTCATTGTGTTGTTCCTTGTGACTCAGCTGACTTTCGTTGACCTTTTTCTATTTTGTACTCTGCCCTTCTTGAGACCTTTTGATGCGTGTCTCCTTGTTTATTTTATTTAATATAATAAAAACTGTCTGTGAACTAGACAGGAGGACATTTTAAATATCACGTATCTGTAGAAACTATGTCACAGCTTAATAAATTGTTAACATCGTATGAAATGAGATATTGAAGTAATAACACAGGTCTGGAAAGAAAATATTGCTCTAAAGAGGGAGAGTGTTTTAAATATCTTTGTGAGAAATTCCGTGGCCTTTCTGATACAAAACTTAAAGAAGAAGTATTTGTTGGGCCTGATATAAGAAAACTTCGAGTTGAAAATAGAAAACCACGAAAGCAAAGCATGGAAGTCTTTTAAACAAGTGGTAACTGGCTTTCTAGGAAGTAAAAAAGTCCCAAACTACAAGAATATTGTTGCTTATCTGTTAACTAAGTACAAACTGCTGGGCTGCAACACGAGCGTTAAAGTTCATTTCCTTCATTCTCATATGGGCTATATTCAGGAAACTCTTCGAGCTGTCAGTGAAGAACAAGGAGAACGATTCCATCAAGACAGAAAGCAAATAATTAGCATTCATGGCAGCCAATCGGGCTATTACGCAAGTTAATTCAAGCTGCCCGCTAGATACAGTTAGTGTCAGTTGCTCTCATAGCGTAGAAAGACACCACAAGAGACTGGTCAGCCTTTGTATCATCCGCTTGTTCCGTTGTAGGAAATCGAAAGAAGAACAAGCTCGGAGATGGTCTCTGCCGGTCTGCTTGTTTTTTTGCGCGCAGTGGCCTGTTGGCTAACTTCAATGCTCTTAAGGTCGGAAACGCAAATACTAGCTCCACGCTACAGTAAATTGTGGCAGTACTTGCTGAATCTGGTTGACAAAGCTATATACTACACACAGTTTCACCACTGTTTCCAGTCGCAAACAATCGTATAAAACATGACTTGAAGCTAGCAGAACAGGAGGAGAGGAGGTGGAAAGGCACTGTATACGTGTGGCCACTGCCTCACTCTCCACAGTAAACTCGTAAACTACATAGCAGCTAGACAGATCGTGTGCGTGCGTACAGCGCCGCATGTGCGACTATTCTTTCTCTTGTCACGTCTTCGTCGCTGAATCCGGGTAAAGGGGACGGAGAATTCTGGTCCGCGGCGCGGAAATTAATTTCGCCTCCGAGCCATGCTACGCATATATTCCACGACTTTTGTGCGCCTCGCAGGCTGGCGGGAAGTTTTATGCACGAGCAGAATTCGTTGACGACGCGCAGTACTCAGCCTGCGAATTTCGGCACCAGCAGTTGTGAGGCAAAAATCACTCTTGCACCATGCGACAAGCTATATTATCTTATACGCCAATGGCTTGCTCCTGATTCCAACATGTCGCCAAGTCCTCAAAATTAAAAGTGATTTGCAAGTTCTCATCAATAAAACACATTGTTTTCACCGCCAGTTCTCCGGCTTTCGAGAATATGGTAACCAGTTCCCTTAGAAAGAGATTAGAATCTCGTATTGTAATCTAAGTTTCTTGCCGCATAAAATAACTTAAATTATAGCACCATATGAAATGAGGGTCATCAAACTAGTTCACTTCCACATTTAATTTTTACTTGCTATCCTTTCATCATGCATGACAAAAACAAGCAGTTGGTCTGCCACAGTCACGAATATGTTTGTAATTAACAATGGAGGACGACCACGTCCGACAGCGAAGTGAGGTCAAATGAAATGTTCATTCTTAGCTACGATGCGGTTCGAGAAGATTTAGCAACATGCCATTTGCTATTGGGTTGTCTTTAGTTTTTTATACATTTAACAACGCTGCAAACTGATTATTTCAAAGGAACTTTTATAACTTTGGCATCGTTTCACCACCACTGGAAACACGTGGCCCATAACTGTATTGGCTCGGAAGAACGATGAGTTTTCGCAGACACCTTCGATCTTTATCATCTTTCTGTCAATGTAACTACAATCTGGAAAATTTTGCTTTCTTCAAGGTGTTAACAGCTCCTACTTTAATGACTAGCAATTCAAGTATTAAAATTAGCTCTTCGTTGCAACTCACTTTAAAGGACAGAATTCTGGTGACTGTACAGATTTATTATTTTCATTCTACGTTACAGCACCCATAATTGGCAGAAAAGACAAGCAATTGGTTTAAGTATCATAGAAATGTTGTGCTTATTTCCATTTTGGAACACTAATCTTTTTTTCAAATGCTATATACAACATTATGTGTGAGAAATTACAAAATGAACCAAGCCGTTAATTTTTTTCTTGGTAATTAAAGCAAACAGTAGCCAAGGTTCTGGAATTTGGCAGAATCGCTGTTCTATGTTGTTTATAACAAACCACTGGGCAAGTTCATTTATCTCGTAAATTTACCTGCTGCCTTTTTTCTGTGTAGAGCTCCAAGATATCGGACATAGATGAAACTTATTTATATCTTATTGGCAATAGTTGACCTATTTATTATGCTTACATATGTGTAATTATCTGCCAATCATTTACTTTCCACATTTCCTTTGTACCCAACATAATTTTTATGATATATAGTGACCAACATATGAAGCTGAAAGACGGTAACTCTAGTATTTTCCTGTGCCTTCTCTGTTCATGTAATATACTGCATTAACTAGATAATGTTGTTCATGCACTGCTACGGAATTTTATCATTCTTTACTTAAAACTTCTCGCATGCGGACTCTGGCGTTAGCGCTAGCACATGGCGCTCATTATGTGCAGCACTATGTTTTCTCTCATTATGGCTTCTTTAGCAATTTTTTATAGTTTTTATATTAATTTACGCACTATGGAGGATGTTTCTTACATATGTCATTATCTAGAATATTGTAACTTGAGCATATGTCAATTTATGTCTAGTAACTCTTACTCTTTTTAACAATCTCACTTTTGTCGTGTTCTATTTCTTTGCTTTTTATTACTGCGATGACATTTATACCTTATAAGCAAATTACAGACTTGAACGAATGTATCCCTCCCTTTATTTTACGCTGTTAAATTAATCACTGAAAACTTGTGTATGCCTACAGTAGCGAAAGCTGGTGAACTTGCAACACAAACATCTTGTGGGTACTGTAAGGCAGCTTGTTTTGAACAGTAGTTATACTGACCACATGAACTCTTGCATTTGCTGTTATTTAAATATATTTGACGATGCTGGTGCTGATCTTGCATTTAACATTTGACGATACCTCTATGGCTGCAGTACATTAGGACACTGCTTTTATAAAACACAGGTATGCTTCTTCATACTTCAAGTGCACAAATGCGTATATATGTCAGTAGTACTTTTCCTTATGGTCTATTTATTGTTTTCAAGTTCTAGACACTCTGCTATTGTATTTATTTTTTTCCCATATTTTTTGCTGCAGATCTGAAGATGTTCGTTATAGACCGAAACCGGTAATCTGTGAACAAAAAGTTTGTGACCATAGACGTAAATTACAGGAAATTTGTTCTATATGCGGGTCACTGTTTTAGTCTCGTCAATGTCGCTGCTTGTGAAAGACTATTGTTCGTCTTTTTCTATCTTCCTCTCTCCGTTAATTGACGACAGAACACCCCTGATATTAATTTGCCTTACGTAATTTCCTGCATAAGATTTGCTCTCATTTGATCGGTCTCACATTATCGAACAACGGCGTTATTCAACATACTCACTGACTTGATGACCTCAAATATAGTTTTTATTGGTGTTAGTATATTTGAATTACAAATACTCTCATTTGTCAAAACTGTAACTTCATTTACATTCACAGAGCTTCCACGATCATTTGAAGATTCTTTCTCGTCGTAACAACCAACTTATGTGAAAATTATATACCACACGCAATATTTTGTATTGCCGCTTGTTGAACAATTTTTCACTGAAATATGTCAATATTCAAAAAATGATCGTTTCATTTGCCACCCAGCATAGGCATCGAGGTCGTGATTTTTTTTTTTTGTAATTTGTAATTACAAGCTGTATTGTTTTTCTCTTGCGTATTCGTTGATCGGCATTGGTAGGAAGCTGTAAATTAACACTTAGATGACAGATAGCAAGGAAAACAGTAAAAGAAATTATTTTGGGTTGATATAAAGTTATATGACATTAAATGAAGCAGCCGACATCACAAATAATGCTAAGGATAACATAATTTTGTCGCCTGAATTTACTTGTCCAGATTTTTCAACCATTGCATTCACATTCAGTTATTACAAATATTAATTTCCAGAAGTTATCAGTTGGTAAGTTTCATGGTTGTGAAAACCGTGTATAATATGGGCTAGCTGCATGGCTCCTGGACAAGAACGATGTAATATTCTTCTGTTACTTTACTCAGTATCACCCACTTTGTCAGTTCGGATGTTAAGTTTATTCTGCTGCTTGTTATTTAGTTGAATTATTTTAAGTGTTGCACAATAGTTAATTTTAATAACGCTTCTCGTAGTGTGGTACGACTAATTTTGCAAAGTTAGTAAAGATGGATGTCATAAATGATGTAGATACTGAATCTGACATCGATGGCGACAGTGTTGTCGATCCGACAAGGCAGGACATGAATCCTGCCAGTTCTGAACATAAATCAGATGTGCAGTCCCAATTTGGTGAGGATGTTCCACAAACTAGTAAGACTACTGATACTTTTACGGGGCTGTTAATAAATTACCTACCATGATGAACACATCTCTTGGCCGTGTTGCAAAGGAATAAGCGGCACAGATCAATAATAATATCGAAGGCATTAGGACAGACATCCGACTGAAAACAAATACCGGCAGCAGGTAAAAAACTAACAGCTGACGTCAGTGTATTAAAAAGAGATCACATCATACTGGAGAATGAAGTCAAACAGTTTGTAACACCATAGCTCTAATGCTGCGCTGATTTATTTTGCTTTTGTTTCTTTTAATGTTACATTGCTGTGCTTCTGTAAATGTGTGTGATTGAATCGATAACATAAAATTGTATACTGCTTTCTTTGTACAAACTTTGACGTCATGTTTTGGTTCAATGCAAAGTAGTGTATCTGCAATTTATATTCTTTGTCCCATTTGGAGGGAACAAAACATACTGTATATAATTGTAATTTTGTGTGAATAATTTTTTGTAGAAATGTCTATATGTGTAAATGTTCTGTTTTGTTTAAAATGGTTGTTTACTGTTATGTAAACTGCTGATCCTCACTTAGGAATCTTAGTAATTTTGTGTATAAAAGGTGTAGTGGTTCCCCTCGGGAACGGAACTGTGTAGCGCGCGCAAATTGTGGTTGGCCTAGGTAGAAAAGGTGGAACAAGAGTCAGTCGGGGGACGAGCCAGCAGTCGGCGACGAGCTACCAGTCGGGGACGAGCCAGCAGTCGGCGACGAGCGAGCAGTCGGAGGCGAGCTACGAGTCGAAGGCGAGCTACGAGCCTGTGCACTGCCATGTAAAAGATTCATATGGTGCTGATTCCGAGAGAGGCTTTTCCTGCTTTTTTCCAAGGCCTCGGATGGATGGATAAATAGCTGGAACTATCCTGGAATTTGTATCTATCATCGCCACCAAGAAATGACAGAGTCCAGCAATTCTGTCTGCGAATCCACCTACCAACATGCAGTTGCCACCACATTGCGCAATCACTGTAACGTAATACTATAATGATGTACAGTGAAGGATCAGCTTAAAGGATGTGTTATTGTGCTCAAATATAAGGTAATTTATATCTGAATTTATGTACCAACCTTGATTTTTCTCCTCATCATAACACCTCTCAGGTTCCTTTCCGTTTGAACTAATCACCGAGTGTCCCTACTGAAAGAACTTTTATGACCAATATTATGCTAATTAATGCCTCTTGAACTTAGTAAAAAAAAAGTTAAAGTTAATGTGGCAAGAGAGTGAGTTAAAGTAAATGTTCTTTGCTGAAAATAATTTTACTATTAAAACTGTTTATTAAAGTGCTGTTGCCAACTGCAAAATTAAAAGTTCTTAAGACTGAGGCTTCTAAAGTTTTGCTTAGCTAATGATCACCTTAATATCTGTAGTAAATTCTAAAAGGTGAGTCAGTTTCTTGCAATTTTGTTAACATTGTGTTTCGATGTAGTAAAAGTGGAAAACTGCATAGTAGGAAATTATATGTTCATGATTACTAAGTGTTTGTCTCTCTTGTGTGCATATTAAAAAGTATAAAGACCACTCAGTTTGTGTAAGCCCTGAAAGTGATAGGGTTTTTCTGTATCTGTTATAATGTTGCAAATAGTTTGTGCTGCTCCAACTGTTAGTTTCAATCTTACCGTAAACATATGAGTGTGTCAGAGTTCATTGCACTCGCTTGTGGTCAAGTATAGGTTGTGTTTACCCATTAGAGTTACTAATAACTATTTTCTTGAACGAGAATGTTAATCATTCTCTTGCCTAGTTAGGCTGGCGACCGTTTTCTTTATCAATTAAACAGTGCAGATAGGCAATATTTTGTTTATCACTGTTTAATTATTTACGTAATCCTGACTTTCACTTCCGATAAGCCACCCCCCATTAGGAATAACACGGTCAACACAACAAAATTCCTCTCAGAGGGTAACACTGCTCTGTTGCTTTTTACCATAATTACTCTAACAAAATAATTCTGTTTTGCAAACTGCCTCCAGCTTCGAGGTTATGGTATAGCAGTAGCAGACGGGAGTGTTATACGTGGCTTTTCCGTGACAGGACTAGTTTGTTCTGTTAGGGCATAATACGTGATAAACCAAATTTGGTATTTGATTGAATAAGCTACGTAAATACGCTGTTGTAGTGTTATAAGTTGACTGAGCAATTTAATTATACAGCCATCAAACAGGATTCCAAAATAAATGGAAGCCTTGCCGCACAAGGAACGAAATTATTGGATGAGTTTAACAGATGAATGAAAGAAAAAGATCCTCTTATTGAATTTCTTATTTTCAGAAGGCTTATTGAATTTTCTCATTTTGAAAGTAATGAAGGGCGATCTCTTTTAGTTGTTAAAAACCATTCAAAAGTCATGATCACATAAAAAAATTTCTTTATTTTAAACGACCGGTTTCAACTCTCGTTGCTATCATATTCAGGTCTGCAACATATTTTTGTTGTAAAACATGTTCGTTTTACCCTGAACCTCACGCACAAGATATCAAATGGATGAATCGTAGCACATTCCAAACATTTGACGTCGCTAAAATGTTGTACATGAGCTTCAGCGTATAATGAACATGTTATACGACAAAAAGATATTAAGTACCTGAAGGTGACAGAAATGACTGTTGAAACCAGTCGTCTTAAACAAAGAAACTGTTTTATGCGATCTTCGCTTTTGAGTGGTTTTTAACAAAAAGCTTATGACAGAGCTTCGTCCAGCTGTACAGTGTGTAAGTACTGAAGTTTCATCCGAAGTGGGGTACCTGGTATTCAAACTATCTAAGATGAATTAGGGCACCGAGTGGCAGCACAGCGTGATAACTCAGTTCACTTACCTTCTTCATATAAGATTACCACAGTGAAAGGCATGACGTGTGACATATCACTAGCACCTGCTCACACAAGTGAAATGCATTGCGACAAGCCCTTATAAGAGTCTGTCACGGCCACTGAGCTCGTACACCTAATATCCATCTGAATCGATGTGCGTGGCAACCACTTTAGCTGTGGTGGTGTTAGAAGAAAGTTTTACAAAGTATCGCCAATTTAAAATATTATTGCCAAAGCAGAAATCAAGCTATCGTATAGTTTTTATAAAAGCTTCCAAGACTTGGGACGGCGAACGAGACATTAAGTTCATCACTCCTTAGACTCTATGGACGGTAGACCTTTGGTCGACTAAAACTACAGAGATCTTCAGTACCTACCGTCAGTTTGAGAGGGTGTAAGGTAACGGGGGATAATATGGATCTCTTCCAAGTAGTTTGTAATTTAAATTTAAAGCACAGCAGCGGAAATATGTTGGGCTGGTGTACCTCAATCAAAACTTTTCATACTAGAATTAAGCTACAAAGATGTTTAGAACAACTGCAAAATAAGTCGTTATTTTATTATGAAGACACCATTCAGTTACGATCTTCGTAGTGCCACACAAATATTTGTATGTTTCATATTTCGTGTAAAGACGTTATTAAATGAAGGAAGGGGGTAAAGATGAGCCAAAGCGTGGAGTTATTCCTAATTATGTAACCTGATAGCATGTCATAAATTAGTTCTGATTTTAATTTGCTGTGGTTAAGAATAAAATTATGTATTAAACGCAGAGTGAAAATAGTGTAATGCAAAGTGGACATGAAAATGATTATGTTGTGCTTTGATGAGAGTCGTAGTTCCGTTGCATAGTGTTTTTTTTAAATGCAACAAATTACAAAATTATCTGGTGATAAATGTGTGTAAAACTATATAATGTATTTATGTTTAAGTATTTAAATCTTATAAAAATTGTAAACGGATTATGGCCATGTTTAGGAATTATTTTTATTAATGTAATGTCATGTGGCTCGACTCAGGACTGTGGATAGGAGCGGGGAAATAGGGGGCTTTGGTTGTTGTCCGTTGTGGTGGTAAGTTCGGAGCGGCAAAGTGCCGCGAGTGGAAGCATGGACGCCAATGTATCTGAAAGAACAATGTGAAAGCGTGTAGGTACGAGACAATGAACCATGTGTACTAACTGCAACGATTGTTACTCATCCAGATCGGATTTGTTTGTGAACTTAAAAAAAAATGCATGGCCACAAAGTTTTTGAATAAATACGTTTCAGTCTGAACGTGTATAGTACACCTCATTTTCGCAAGGTTGTGGTATAGACAATTGTGTATTCAGTTCAGTGCTGTTCAAAAGCTAGCCAATATATGACTCAATAGTAGGAGTGCAAATGCAACCGTTCACTATCAACCCCCTTTGCAGATGAGCCACGTTAAAAATAGGTACTGAACGAACCCGAGAACAGTTGCAATTGGGGGTTCGTTCGAGATAGGACTTTCTTCTCTATTCCATAGTATTTCGGAATCGGGTGTCCGTCTGATGTTTAGGCTTTTGAGCAGTCAGGGTGGGGGCTCTGAGCTAAATCGGTGTATTAGCAGTAGCGTTGTGTTTGTGCTGGACAAGATATGCGCTGCTCCTTGGTTACGCCGATATAAGGCCACCACGATTGTGAGGCAGTCATTTACACAGTCTGATGAGTCGACCACGTGTTGCCGCGGGTGAAACAGTCGTCCGTGCCGTGTCCACGTATTGCCGCGGGAAAAAGCCGTCGTCCGTGCCGTGTCCATGTGTTGCTGCGGGTAGAGTAGTCGAAGCTGTATCCACGTGCTGCCGACGATCAATGCCGTCGTCGGAGCCATCGACCAACACATCTACATGCTGCCAGGGGCCCACGCAGCGTTAGCTCGCTCCTGATCGAGTCTGCTGCGTGTCCATGCCGCAGACTAGGATTCATTGCATAGCTGTGCTGCTAACGCTGACTGCAGACGTCGCGTCACATGAGGATATAAAAGATAAGTACAGACAGCCAGGGGGATCTCAAACATTGGCTAACCAAAATGATGATTCATTTTGTAATTTTAAAATTGTGTCCTTTCATTATCCATGGCCGATGAGACGTATGAATCTCAAAGTGAAGGCGAATCAGTAGATGTCTGGAGTAACTGTAGTAGCCTTAGCATGCCAAAAGAAATAGGTTGGTTGCCAGGAAATGACCTGAGTGCATTTTTTGTAAAACTTACTAGTAAATTAGGAGAAGTAGATTAAAAAATAGGGGATATAAAAACTTAAATAGTTGGAGAAATGGCTTCAAAAATAGGGGATGTGGAATTGAGGCTCAATAATAAAATAAAGACAGTGAGTGAAAAATTTGATCATCTAGATCTCAAATTCTCTCAAATTACAGATAAAGTCGAAACACGATTAAATTTGTTGAGGGGATTATTGGGAGAGTAGATGAGGTTGAAAAAGGACTAGTAGCCAAGGTGGACACTGGGCAAAGTAATCTTGTTGGGCAGATTCAGGAACAGGAACAGAAATGCACATTATTTCAGAAAGAAACAGAGATAGACATTGAATCCATTAAGATAGGAGTGCTGGACTGCCATAGGGGGTTTACTGACAATAAGAAGGAATCAGAAGGGGAAATAAATATCTTGAGGAGAACAGTTAATACTGTAGCAGCTGGGAATGGAAACTAGTTGTTGGGATATCCTATGGGGCATGTCATTCAATCAAAACCATTTAGTGGGGAGAACAAATACCATGCAGTTGACTTTTTAGCTGCGTGTAAGGATAGCTTTGTGACAGGGATGAGTGAGCCCCCAAAAATTAAATATGTTAAGAGGCAGTTGGAAGGGGGATCTCAAACATGGGCTAACCAAAATGATGATACATTTTGTAATTTTAAAACCTTTGAAAACCTTTTCTTGAACAAATACTGGAGCCAGGAAAAACAATTAAGATTGAAAAACGATTTTTTGAATGGATCCAGTTACAAGAGTGGAAGGAAAGTATGAGAGAGTTCTGTGTTAGAGAACTCAATAAATTAAATCATCTGGATAGGCCACTGTGTGTATTAACAGAACTATCAACATTAAATAGAAGATTCCCAGAGCATTTGCAATGGGATTTGATTCACAGCGCAACAGATTCATTGGAAGAATTTCTTAATTTTGTGGATAATATGGACAGGGCATTATGTTACAGACCTAAATACGTGGAACAGAGGGAGTGTGGAAGGTATCATGAAAGGAGAAACAGCATTAATTATGAGTACAGTAATAATCACAACAGGTTAGAGATTGGAGAAGCAGGCCACAAAGACGTGGCAGAAACATGGGGGGGGGGGGGGGGAGAAGGGATAATTTTGATCAGAGGAGGACTGATAGAATAGAGAAGGTGTGAGAATAGACGGAATGCCAGATACAAATGGACAGGGTAGACAGTCAGAAACTAATTGATGCCTCACTTAAGGTCCGCAGGGGGCTGGTAATTCTGTGAACACGGTCAGACAAGGACATGATGGGATGAGTAATAAAGTCAGCAAGGAAAATAGGGAAATTGGAATGTCTCATATGGATGCTGTCTTAGGAAATGAAAATCTGAGGGGAGGTTTTAACAATTACAGAAATACAGATAAAAGGTACAACAGGAAAAAATGGAACAAGGCTAATATCAGCAATGAACAGTGTGAGTTTAACGTTGATCACATGTTTAAGAGGGAAGAGAAATTACAAGCAGAGGAGGACAATATTGTTTTGTGTGCAGGAAAATTCATTGAAAGATCAGCGACAGAGGTTGTTTCATCAAAAGCGGAAAGAGAAGTGGATATGGAACCAAGGAGCAACGTTCACAGTAATAATGGATGTGATGAATGGGTAGAGATGTCTATTGGAAATACTACGGAGAATTGTGGAAAAGGTGAGGAGAGGATTATTCAGTGTGATGTAAAGGTTAGTGTTAGTGGTGTATTTGACAATGTGCAAAATGCTGGTGAATTACTTACTGAGAATGTTACTGCGCTTGTGAGTGCAGGTGATAACTGTGGCAGTGATAATGAGTTCAATGTGGATATGGAAATGTGTAATGATATGGAGAATGATGCTGTAGGTTGCCAAGAAGATAAAATTGAAACCTGTTTTATTAACTGATGAGGATCCAAGCCTGAAAGATGTTAATTGTAGATGGTTAGGAAAGGAGGAGGCTAATTATGATTTGAGTGATTGGGTGTCCTATGCACAGTTACATAAAGCTTTGTTGCCTGAAGAATGGGGTAAAATAAAATTTAAAATTGTCAGAAAATTGGAAAAATTAAGTGAAGAAGAGAATGTTGAGTTTGCTATTATCGGTCCGTTTGAAGGGGATACTGATATATGTTTTGGAGAAAGACCTAAATATATTTACATTATGGAAGAGGAAAGCAGCAGTGAAATAGAAAGTGAATTATAACAGGAATCAGGGTTGAACAGAGTAAAAATAGAGGTGATAAAGCCAGTAATTGATATCAGTATGGGAGGAATTACAGATATAGCATTATTAGACTCTGGCGCAGGTATATCTGCAATTTCTGAATATTTCTGGCAGCAAATTAAAGGTTTAGCATTAATAGAACTACCAGTAAAAGGAGTCAAAATTAAGACAGCAACTAGGACATGTAGTAAGCCCATCAGCAGAGAAGTATTACTGGAATTTAATAGTAATGATTATTGTTTTGATATTAGTTGCTTTGTGGTGAAGGGTTTGGCTTTGAATCTAATTTTGGGTATGGACTTCTTGTTCAAATATGACTGTAGCATTTTTGTAAGTGGTAGAATTGGAATGCTGAAGGAAACAGACAAAGAATAAAATTTAAAGGGGAATTAAAAAGGGGTGAGACAATGACTCATTTACAAAGGGTAGATGAGGTAGTTCAGCTTACAGATTTATCGTGTGAACATAAGCATGTGTTCTCTGACAGACCTTGTAGGTTTCAGTTATGTTATAAGGGTATTGCCACATGAAGTAGTAAGGGCCAAACCTTATCCTATAGCAGTAGCTGATAAAGGGGCTGTAAGGGTCAGGATACAGAAGATGTTGAAGTGGGGAATAGTGCAAATGGGGAGGAGTGAGTACTGTAATCCAATAGTACTGGTGAAAAAGAGGGATGGTTCTGTAAGAATAGTATTGGATGCAAGAAAGTTAAATAAAATAATAGTCAAGGAAAATGATCAGCCAGAGAACATGAATGAGCTGTTGCAAAAATTTTAGAATGCTAAAATTCTGTGCAGTGTCGATCTGACTTCAGGGTTTTGGCAGGTGCAATTGGCTGAAGAGAGTAGAAAGCACAATTCTTTCTTATTTGAGGGCAGGACTTATATGTTTACAGTTGTGCAATAAGTGTGAATTTTTTTCAATCAACATTACTATTTCTCGGTCATCAGCTAACTTATGATGGCATTTTGCCCAGTAAAGAGAATATCAAGGCTATTTTTGACTGCAAGGTGCCAACAAACAGGAAACAATTGAAATTATTTATAGGACTATGTTCATTCTACAGGAAGTATATAAGTGATTATAGCCTGAATAAGTGATTATAGACTATTAAAGAAAAGGGTAACCTGGTGCTGGACATTTGAGTGTATCAGGGAATATAAAGCCATAAAGAATAGCTTATTAACAGCAAATTTGTATACTACCCAGATTTGTCTCTGCCTTTCTGTACTGGGGCAGACAGCTCAGATTACGGGATAGGGGCAGTGCTATTTCAGGAGATGGTAGTAGATGGGAAGACAGAGCACAATGCAATCGCTTTTGTAAGCAGAATGCTGTCCAAACATGAATTAATACATGTTGTCTCAGAGAAGGAACTTTCAGCCATACTTTTGGGATTTCAGAAGTTCAGGATATATGTGGAAGGTAGGAAAGTGATTTTTTACGCAGACCATAAGGATCTGAGCTATTTTAAAGAATGTAAGCTGTTAAATAATAGACCATGAGTTGGACCATGTTTCTGCAGCAATTTATCTGTGAGATAAGATATGTTAAAGGCACAACAAGAATGTGGCTGATGCCTTATTAAGGTTACCTCTCATTGGACAAGAACATGAAGGGAATGGAGACGAGAAAGAACTACATATACTGTATATGAAAGTAGTGGGTGGAGAGAATGAAATCAGATCCATCTGTAAGGACATGAGGAGACTTCAGAATGGGGACCAAACCTTGAAGTTTATCAAAACAAACTTTGGATGTAAGGAATATATAAAAATTGCTAAATATTATAGAATTTGTAAGGGGATTTTATTTAGGAGAAGAAGTTTGGACAAAGAGGAGTGGAAGGTATGATTTCCAGATGAGCATGTGTAAAAATTACTCAATTACATCCACCTTAGCCATGGGCATTATGGGGCTCAGAAATGTTTGGAAATACTGCAAGACTATGTTAGCTTTAACAGCATGGCCAGGAGGGTAAAGAAACAGTTGGCTTTTTGTGACAAATGTCAAAAAGTGAAGTATAATACTATTGCAGTACAAGGAGAAATGCAGAATATTGTTCCTAAAAGAAGAGGTGAACTTCTGGCTATTGATTTGTTTGGGAGGCTGCCAACAGGTCGATGGGGTGTGAAATATGTTCTTTTAGCTCTTGATGTATTCTCCAAGTTTGTAAAGTTGTATCCATTGAAAAGATCACTAGCAAGAATATAATTAACAAGCTAGAGAAAGAATCCTTTGTGAATGTTATAAAACCAGATATTGCACTGTCTGATAATGGAGCACAATTTGTATCTAGTGTATGGGGAAAATTTATGCAAAGATCTGGGATAAAGCATATAAGTATTTTAGTGTATCACCCTGCAGGAAACCTGGCTGAAAGGTATATGAGGGAGCTGGGTAGGCTATGTAGGTCATGTTGCAGTAAAAAGCATAGCACCTGGGCAGCATATATAACTGTGTTTGAGGATCTTATGAAAACAGTGAAGAGTTGTGCGACAAGATTCTCACTCTATGAGCTTATGAAAGGTATCAAGCGAGACAATCTAATAGCAGAACACACAGATTTTCCTCCATCTCAAGGCTTGACAAGTCCAGAGAAGATGCAGATGCCCCGTCAGTAAAATGTTAAAGAAAGGACATGAGAGACAGAGAAGGCATGTAGAAAGGTATAAGACAACCAAGTTCAATGAGGCAGGTGCTGGTGAGGAACAAGAAAAAATCCAGTGATATTGATGGCAAAATAAGAAGTTATTTGAAGTATACCATGGATTTATCGCGAATCTCTTGCCCAACTTAAAGTCCCGAGCGACTGGAAAAAAGCGCAGGTCACGCTTGTACATAAGAAGGGTAGAAGGACGGTACCTCAAAATTACAGACCAATGTCCTTAACATCGGTTTGTTGCAGGACTCTCAGACATATTCTCAGTTTGAATATAGTGAATTTCCTTGAGACAGAGAAGTTGCTGTCCATGTATCAGCACGGCTTTTGAAAGAATCGCTCCTCCGAAACGCAACTCGCCCGTTTTTAACCATGGATGAAGGGTATCAGACGGATGCCATATTCCTTGACTTTCGGAAAGCGTTTGACTCGGTACCCCACTGCAGACAGGCTCCTAACTAAGGTACGAGCATGTGGAATTGGTTTTCAAATATGTGAGTGGCTCGAAGACTTCTTAAGTAATAGAACCCAGTACGTTGTCCTCGATGGTGAGTGTTCATCGGAGGTGAGGGTATCATCTGGAGTGCCCCAGGGAAGTGTGGTACGTCCGCTGTCGCTTTCTATCTACAAAAATGGTCTTTTGGATAGGGTGGATAGCAATGTGCGGCTGTTTGCTGATGATACTGCGGTGTACGGTAAGGTGTCGTCGTTAAGTGACTGTAGGAGGATACAAGATGACTTGGACAGTGTAGTGGCGTAGCAAGACAGCCGAAAGCTCACGCAGATTGGCGTGAGGTCTGGAACAGTTAAAGGAATTAATAGTAGCAAATAAAGTACGTAGTTGATGTAATACTTAACTTTAATCCACATTTGTAGAACATCTCTCTTGACGGTACATGTTATAACCACAAAATAAAATAATATCAAATGCTATGGCGCCTTGCTAGGTCGTAGCCAAGGACGTAGCTGAAGGCTATGCTAACTATCGTCTCGGCAAATGAGAGCGTAGTTGTCAGTGATCCATCTCTGGCTAAGTCGGCTGTACAACTGGGGCGAGTGCCAGGACGTCTCCCTAGACCTGCCGTGTTGTGGCGCTCGGTCTGCTATCACTGACAGTGGCGACACGCGGGTCCGACGTATACTACCGGACCGCGGCCGATTTAAAAGCTACCACCTAGCAAGTGTGGTGTCTGGCGGTGACACCACATTCCTCCCCCACAAATCGGCGAACGGTTGTGTTATAAGGCTTCCGCCCGCCGTGGGGAGGACCCAATGTAGACGTATGCGACGAGGTGGGGAGCCTAACAACAGGCGAGGCTGTGCCACCCGCACCCGGCCATTCGGTGCGAGGGGAGCTAGGAAACGCCTGAAAACCTAGTTCAGGGTGCACGCCAACATGCGTGTAGGCGCCCGTAGAGAGACAGGAGGGGCCGAAGGGTCGACCTCCATTGCGTCGGGGTACCCGACGGGCGAAGACGACATCTGGTCCGGAGCGGGCAAGAGTTCCATGTCGGAGGACAGCTGGTCACGGGAAGCGATCTGCGGCGCGTGACCCAGGTAGGCGCCCGGCGGCTGCAGTGACGCGTCCCCTGCGGGCGTCGCCGGCGGGAGAACAGGCGGCGGCGGCGGCGGCGCGTCGCCATGTGGCAAAATGGAAGGCAGCGTCGGTAACACCTGGGGATGAGGCGTGCCAGTAGATGGGTCCCCAGGGCGCTGACCGGACGGCACCGTCGCTGAAAGCAGACGGGGAGCGGCAGAACCCGTGCGACGACAGAGGCGCAGCTGATGGAGATGCCGACGCACCTCACCAGAGGCCCCCAAAACCAAATACATAGCGCGGCCGAGGCAGCGAAGAATGCGCCCTGCGAGCCAACGCCGTGAACCTCGATAGTGGCGATAGTAAACAACGTCGCCTGGAGCAAAAGCAGGTGGCTGCCGCTGCACAGGAACCTGATGCGGCGGATGCAGCAAAGACATCAAGGTTCGATGAGGACGACCGTGGAGCAAATCAGCCGGCGACCTCTCGGGGCTGAGAGCGATACGAAGACAAAAAGAGCATTAACGCGTCCTCCCGAGAATGCGACTATTTCAACTTCAACATCTGGGACTTGAAAGTCCGGACCAATCGTTCAGCGGCACCGTTTGACTGAGGCAAAAACGGCACGGATGTCAGATGTTGAATATCATTGGCCTTGCAGAATGACTGAAATTCGGCGGACATGAATTGTGGGCCATTGTCAGAAACAATAGTCTGTGGAAGACCTTAAATGCAAAAGATAGCAGATAACGCGTGGATGGTGGCAGATGACGTCGTGGAAGACATCCGCACAACAAAAGGAAAATTACTGAAAGAATCGACCACAACCAACCATCGAGCATTTCAGAATGGACCGGCAAAATCGATGTGTAAGCGTTGCCAAGGGGAAGTGGCTTTCGGCCATGCAAAGAATTTCCGCGGCGGTGCGGATTGTTGTTCAGCACAAGCCATGCAAGAAGAGCACATATTCGTAATCGCAGCATCGATTCTGAACCAAGTACAGTGCTGACGAGCAAGTTGTTTCGTTCGCACTATACCCCAATGTCCTTGGTGGAGAAGCCGTAAGACAGAGGACTGTAACGAACGTGGGACCACGACTCTGGACTGATCATTATCACAACGCAACAGCAAAACACCACGACTAACAAAAAGTCTCTCCTTGTGAGCAAAAAATCGGCGAACCAACGGATCCTCTATCCGTGACTTTGACAAGGTCCATTGTGTAGCAACAAAACGCAAAACGGTAGCAAGGACAGGGTCAGAAGCTGTGGCTGCAGCTACACGACGAAAATCAATCGGAAACGATTCGACCACGTCATCGGTTTCCGAATCAATGAACATGCAAGCAAGTTCGGAGGAATCGAATGCTCTATCCTCAGCAACAGGCGAACGGGACAACGCATCGGCGTTTCCGTGCTTAGCAGTGGACCGATACAAGATATCGTAGCGGTACTGTGAGAGGAAAATTGACCAGCGAATGAATTTCTGCGCTGCACGTGGAGGTACAGGCTTGTTCGGATGAAAAAGCGATGTCAAAGGTTTGTGGTCTGTGATGATGGTAAAGTGACGACCACACAAGAAATCATGAAACTTTGTAACACCAAATACGAGAGCAAAGCTTCTTTCTCAATCTGTGAATAATTTCTTTGCGCAGACGAGAGCAATATGGACGCAAAGGCAATAGGGCGATCATGCGATCCATCTTTGTGCGCAAGCACAGCACCGATCCCGAAATCCGATCCATCGACCAGCAACAAAAGGGGTTCCTGGGGATCGAATGGCATAAGGCAAGTATTTGAAAGCAACGCCGATTTCAACTGGCGAAAGGCGCGTTCGCATTCCGTCGTCCAGGCGAACGGAACACCTTTACGGCGTAAGAAATGAAGCGGAGCTGAAATGGAAGAGGCATGCGGGATATATCTGTGATAATAGTTAATTTTTCCCAACACACTCTGTAGCTGCTTCAAATTCTGCGGCGAAGGCAAGTCCTGTATGGCACGGAGGTGCTCTGGACTAGGATGTATGCCTTGTGCATTGATTACATGTCCCAAATATGGTAAGTCATGAGCAAAAAACACACATTTGTCCTTCCGCAAGCGAAGACCATTTTGTCGCAAGACCTGAAATAATGTTCTGAGATTGGCTAAATGTTCTTCTTCCGTCTTTCCGGAGATCACAATTTCGTCCAGATAGATTGCTGCAGTAGGGACCGAGGCACAAACAGTTTGCAGATATTGCTGAAACAATGCAGGGGCGGATGCACACCCGAATGGCAGTCTTTTGAATCGGTACAAACCATGATGCGTGTTAACCACCAAGACGCGCTGGGATTCGTCGTCCACTGGTATTTGTAACTACACAACTGCGAGGTCCGAAAGATATTTACCCGGGCACAGTTTGTGAAAAAGATCTTCCGGGCGGGGTAAAGGAAAAGTTGCAATCACTAGTTGTGGATTCACTGTTGCCTTGAAGTCCACACAAAGTCTCAATTTTCCGGAAGGTTTTGGCAAAATTACTAAGGGTGATGCCCAGAGAGAAGCCTGCACACGTTCAATCACACCTTGCGATTCCAAATCGTGTAACATTCGTGCGACCTCATCACGCAATGCGTGGGGAACATTGCGCGCTCTGAAAAATTTCGGTTGCGCGTTTACTTTCAGTTCCAAATGTGCTTTATAGTTCTTAGCGCAACCAAGGCCCGGTGCAAAAATGTCTGCAAATTCTTCACATAGACGAGAAACACTGGCTGAAGGCACAGTCTGGTTCACTGATAGGACCTGATTGACTATAGACAAGTTAAACAACTGAAATAAATCCAAACCAAACAATTTCACTGCAGAACAAGAACGAAGTACGTAAAATGACACAAATTTTGTTTGTCCCTTGTATTTTGCAAGAAGGCTGCACTTCCTAACACAGGGATATTCTGACCTGAATAACTATGTAACGTAACATTTGCGGCACGCAGCGGAGGTGTACCCAGTTGTTTTTACGTGTCTTTATTGAGCAATGAAACTGCAGCTCCGTTATCGAGCTGGAATGGGATCACGTTGCCATAAATGTCCAAGTCTACAAAAAGTTTATTGTCCTGCTGACGACAAGAGCGACAGTCTCGTGCAACGTGAACAGACACCGGTACAGAATCACTTGCTAATTGACGTGATTTCCGTCGACGTCGACACACACTGTTTGTGGGACGAACACAGTCACTGTTAGAGAGAGTGGCACTGGGCGGAGTGGAATTAACTACATGAATGTCCATGGGCGAAGGTTCACGAGCTTCAGTATTTTTGGTTCGATTCCGATTCCGGCGCGAAGCAAAGGGCCTGGAATGGTTGTTAGTGTCCAATCTGAGCTTTTTCTGGCAAACACTCTGAACATGTCCTTTTTTATTGCAGAAAAAGCAAATAGCTTGGCGTGACGGGCAATTCTCACGCGAATGTCTAGTAACACACCGCGGGCATGACTTTAGCACTGCATTTGCCTGCTGCCGCGGGACACGTGGTTGAGATCGTGGCGGCAGCTGCGCGGACGGGCGCGAGGGCTGTTTACAGTTCTGTGCAGCTCACCCGGCGGGCCGGTTAATGTGACACATAGCTCGCGAAGTTTCAAATGATTCCTGAGCAAAGCTAAGTGTGTCTTGCCTATCCAATATGTCGATCACTTGTTGAAGGGAGGGACTGACTAGTTTCAAAATTTGCTCCCGTATACGAACATCAGAAACGTTTTGTGCAATTGCATCACGTACCATAGTATCTGAATAAGGGAGTCCACATTCACACTCAAAAGCACAATCCCTTGTAAGGCCTTGCAAAGTTGCAACCCACTCCCTATTAGTTTGACCGGCCGTACCTTGAAATATGCATCTAAAGCAGAAAAAATTTCTTCGTAGGACAGAGTCGCTACGTCGCGGCGGGGAAATAAATTCACTATCACACGGTACGTCTGCACCCCTACACACGCCAATAAGTGAGGCTGCCGCTCGTTACCTTGAATTCTGTAGGCGGCGAGATGGAATCCAAATTGGCGTGACCACTCCGTCCAGCTTTGAATTGCCGCATCGAAATGACTAAAAGGGGGTGCAACTGCGTGTTGTGGCGGCGGTAGCGGTGGAGCGGCGGCTGCAGCATCGGTTTGCATTGCACGTTGACCCTGGACGAGCTGTACAAGGGCATCCAATAACGCCTGCGTCTGCTGATTCTGCAAGCGATAAAATTCGCACAGTACATCTGGAGATTGTGGCGAAGCCATGACACAAGTAATCTAAGCAAGTATAAAGAACAAGACCCTGTTTTTACTCGTTGCCAACTGTAGTGGCGTAGCAAGACAGCCACGCCACTCGGAGGTAGCCCAAAGGCACGCGTTAAGCTCACGCAGATTGGCGTGAGGTCTGGAACAGTTAAAGGAATTAATAGTAGCAAATAAAGTACGTAGTTGATGTAATACTTAACTTTAATCCACATTTGTAGAACATCTCTCTTGACAGTACATGTTATAACCACAAAATAAAATAATATCAAATGCTATGGCGCCTTGCTAGGTCGTAGCCAAGGACGTAGCTGAAGGCTATGCTAACTATCGTCTCGGCAAATGAGAGCGTAGTTGTCAGTGATCCATCTCTGGCTAAGTCGGCTGTACAACTGGGGCGAGTGCCAGGACGTCTCCCTAGACCTGCCGTGTTGTGGCGCTCGGTCTGCTGTCACTGACAGTGGCGACACGCGGGTCCGACGTATACTACCGGACCGCGGCCGATTTAAAAGCTACCACCTAGCAAGTGTGGTGTCTGGCGGTGACACCACAGACAGGATTTGTGATTGGTGTAAAGAATAGCAGCTAACTCTAAATATAGATAAATGTAAATTAATGCAGATGAATAGGAAAAAGAATTCCGTAATGTTTGAATACTCCATTAGTAGTGTAGCGCTTGACACAGTCACGTCGATTAAATATTTGGGCGTAACATTGCAGAGCGATACGAAGTGAGACAAGCAGTTGTGGGGATGGCGGATAGTCGTCTTCGGTTCATTGGTAGAATTTTGGGAAGATGTGGTTCATCTGTAAAAGAGAACGCTTATAAAACACTAATACGATCTATTCTTGAGTACTGCTCGAGCGTTTGGGATCCCTATCAGGTCGGATTGAGGGAGGACATTGAAGCAATTCAAAGGCGGGCTGCTAGATTTTCTACAGGTAGGTTTGATTGTCACGCGAGTGTTACGGAAATGTTTCAGGAACTCGGGTGGGAGTCTCTGGAGGAAAGGAGCCGTTCTTTTCGTGAATCGCTACTGAGGAAATTTAGAGAACCAGCATATGAGGCTGACTGCAGTACAATTTTACTTCCGCCAACTTGTATTTCGCGGAAAGGCCACAAAGATAAGATAAGAGAGATTAGGGCTCGTACAGAGGCATATAGGCACTCATTTTTCCCTCGTTCTGTTTGGGAGTGGAACAGGGAGAGAAGATGCTAGTTGTGGTACAGGGTACGCTCCGCCACGCACCGTATGGTGGATTGCGGAGTATGTATGTAGATGTAGATGTAGATGTAGACCCTTTGAGATAACTGGTTGTCCACATCCTAAACCATATAGGTTGGTATATCCAGTGTCCAGAAGCCATTTGGACAGAAATGTAACGGAGTTTTAAAAATATGTGGTGAAACAATAAAGGGTACGGAAGTGAGATTCCCATGTACGCTATTGTGTCTAGTTACAAAAATAGGGTGGGTGATGTGACTATTATATGCAGCTATAAAAAATTTATTGGGAACTATGTATATGTGTATTTATAATTGGAGGATTATTTGTGTTACTGTGTATGTTGCAACGCCATTGTTTGGTGGTTAACAAACTTCATTATACTGTATGTATTTGCATTAAGTGAACCTGTTGTTCAATGAAAAAATTGGTTCAAATGTCTCTGAGCACTGTGAGACTTAACTTCTGAGGTCATCAGTCCCCTAGAACTTAGAACTACTTAAACCTAACTAACCTAAGGACACCACACACATCCATGCCCGAGGCAGGATTCGAACCTGCGACCATTGCGGTAGCGCCTAACCGCTCGTCCATCTCGGCCGGCTGTTGTTCAATGAATTTTCACAACTGGTGTGGGTGTGATATAAGCCTTGTTGAAAAAGTCATATGGGAACTGAAACCTACTGTATATATATAGTCTCTATCTTTGTTGTATAAGTAAGTGTGGAGAACAAAGAAACAGGGAAGAAATCTGCAAATAGTTTGTTTAACAATAGTTGAGATTTTATTAAAATTTCTAATGTATCTGTTGCACCTGGAGTTGATACTCGTACGTGGTGGTAGGATTGTTGCAGGGATAGTCATGTAGGGCACTTCATAAATATGCAAATTTTAGAGGCATATGGGAAATAATTAATTTGCTTATTGTAAGATGTTAATGAGGGAAGTGAGGGAAAGAACACCAATGGCTAAGTGGATGCATGTAAAAGTTTTGTGACCTTAGTGAGTTTGTTTGCTATTTGTGATTGAATCTAGTTAGCCATGGAAATGGCAGAAAAGAATGTGTATCAAGATATTGCCAAATATTATGTTAAAAAATGATATGGGAATTCATGGAAAAATTTTGGAGTTTTTTATGTACAGTTATATAGCAGTATGGGTGCTTAAAAGTATAAGAATCTGCATCTGTGGATAAATTCTCTTGGTCCAGGGGGTAGAAATACGTCAGAGCTTCTGACTGGGGAACCATTGCGGGGTGAAATAGAATAAATTTAACCATACCACGCTTGTGTTTGATTTGTGTGCATGTTTGCCATTGTATAAACGTCAATAAGAGCTGATCAGTGAACAGAGGATGTTCCAGGGAGGGTTTGATAGCCTGACTCCTGGGAAACATGGGTCTGCATGTCTAAGCAAGATTTATGAGTATCTGATTGAATTTTGATAGGATGGCTTGGCTAACGAGAGAAAGCACGGTACTGCTGACTGACAAGTTTTGAATGCCTGCATTCCAATGCATAAAGCTGTGAACACAAGGATCTGGTTACAACAACTTCGTGAAAATACAGAAACAACTGCGTAAAAAGTGGAAGTGTTAATGTGCAGTGAGTGTGCAACGTACATACAGACTAACATGGGCATTTATATAACATAAATTTCTTTGTATTTTGCCAGCCCAATCAGACTCAATATGAGACTACCTAATAGTATATTTAGGTTCGATACACTGTTGGATAATGTTTGTATATTTTCTGATGACAGTACTCACACTCGTTAACTCATTACTATAACACAGTTCTACATGATTTGGTGCCATTATAGTTATGATTAAAATGTTTTGATATATATGTATATAAAGTAATATGGGTTGGCTGTGTTTGTTGCTAATTCATGTTGCCATTACTAAGGTAATGTCTCCATGAAGGTAACAGGGGATAATATTGATCTTTTCCAAGTAGTTTGTGATTTAAATTTAAAGCACAGCAGCAGAAATATGTTGGGCTGGTGTATTTCAGTCAAAACGTTTCATAGTAGAATTAAGTTATAAAAATGTTTATAACAACTGCAAAATATGTCGTCAATTTATTATGAAGATACCACACATTTTCGATCTTTGTCGTGCCAGAAAAATACTTTTATGTTTCATATTACGTGCAAAGATGTCATTAAATGAAGGAAGAGGGTTGAAGCTGAGACAAAACATGGAGTTATTCCTAATTATGTAACCTGATAGCATGTCATAAATTAGTTCTGATTTTAACTTTCTGTGCTTAAGAATAAAATTATGAATTAAATGCAGAGTGAAAATTGCATAGTGATTTTTTAAATTGCAACAAATTATAAAATTATCTGGTGATAAATGTGTGTAAAATTATACAATGTATTTAGGTTTAAGTATTTAAATCTTATAAAAATTGTAAACGAACAATGGCCACGTTTAGGAATTATTTTCATTTATGTAGTGTGACGTGCCCGGACTCAGGATTGTGGATATGAGCGGGAAAATCTGGGTCTTTGGTCGTTGTCCGTTGTGGTGGTAATTTCGGAGCGGCAAAGTGCCACGAGTGGAAACAAGGACGCCAGTTTATGTGAAGGAACAATGTGAAAGTGTGTACGTACGAGACAATAAACCATGTGTACGAACTGCACCGGTTATTAATCATCCAAATCGGATTTATTTGTGAACTTAAAAAAATGCATGGCCACAAATTTTTTGAATAAATACGTTTCAATCTGAACGTGTATTGTGTACCTCATTTTCGCAAGGTTGTGGTATAGACAACTGTGTACTCAGTTTACTGCTGTTCAAAAGCTAGCCAATACATGACTCAATAGTAGGGGCGCAAATGTAACTGTTCACTACCAACCCCATCTGCAGATGAGCCACGTGAAAAATAGATAGTGGGCGAACCCGAGTACAGCTTCAAGGGCGTCCCAGCCTAAATACGGGTCTGTATGCGTACAAAACAGGTTCTAAAAGGAAGGTTTCAACTGTGTAGTGAATAATGGCAAATAAGGTAACCCTAGGAATAATTTTGAGTCATACACCAGTAAAATGCGCTATTAAGATGAGATGTCGCACGTGAAGATGCACTGCGGTTATTGAAGGCCAAACTACCAATCAATACTTTTGGGAAATTAATCATTGTAACAGGTAACAATCTGGAAAACTTATTGTCAGTTCTTGGTTCTATAGATTTGATAGAAAGATTTTTGGCAACAGCGGTGGTGCTCCTCCAGTGCGTTCCAATGAGCTGGACAACAATCACAGCCACAGCAGTATATGTACTGCGATCCAAAACAGACATGTATATATTCTAAACTTATCGCATTATGTTAGGTAATAAAGATACTACAGTAGTAAGAGGTAGAATAGAAGGTACAAAGTTAATAAAAATTTCCCACACACAAATCAATGGCAGCGGCATTAAGGACATCTGTGGCAACCGAACTCAGGAAACCCGCTGGCACACCAAACTAAAACAACAACATCAACATAAGTAGGCCAGTATCAAATTCAGGACCACCATCAAATTCAGCAGCAGCAGAAAACCACACAGTCCACATACTTGAGTTGGCAGAGGGATACCTGTCATCTACCATTATCACATCAACTAGATGTGAACACGCCAAGGTCACTCATGACGGTCATGTGATAGAATGAGGGCACAGTTGGTAATGAACAACTGCGCATGCTACATTTTAATGATGTCGTTGACATCCATTAGGATTTGTCAACTGGAAAATCCACAGAAGAGCTAGTTAAGGCGGCAATTAATAATGCTCTTTTGGGCTGAGTTCCCATAACAGTTGTTACCCACACGTGTACCAATTGTAACTTGGTGGTCAGCAATTTTTTCAAATGAGTAATGTACAAAAGAATCGCACACAATCTGCCTGTCAAGGATTGTGTAGTGTCAGGTAGGTCTGGCCCCTGAGGTCAGAATTTATGGACCCAGGCCGAGATTTAAGTAGAATTCGAGTGCAAACCCATAAGATGCACTTTCTTTATGGTAAGGAGACTGTCTGTGAACCGTCTGAAGTAATGAATTTCCTGCGAGGGAGAGAGGTTAACATTGACTTCCCAGTTGGCAAATGCTATTTGATGGCAGGTTGAAGGAATACTGTGTTAGATTTATTGCGAACGAAGACAAGACATTTAAGGTTCTGCCAAAGGGTAAAAATGAAGATGATGAAAACAAATGTGCTAAACGCTCACAATTAACAGCTCTGTTGTTGTAATGCAACAGTGCCACCCAAGTAAGATAACGCACAAGGTAACTTGGGCCAAATCCGCAGGAGAGCTATGGAATCACTGTGTTCAAGTAGTCAACATAAAGTTGAACTACCTAACTTATTATATGTCAAAGTCATTTAGATATCGAAATGATAAACGTATTGCCACATACCATATTCCATCCCATCTTCCAAAAGGAAGACCGTGGAACAAGAAGTATGGAAAATGTAACATTGGCAAATAACTGAATCATCTTTGTGTCCATATGGTAGCTCGCTAATAACAATGACAAAACGTGTATGGGCAGTATGCCTAGTGTTCGACAAGAGAGCTGTCAATAAAACCATAGTGCCAGTTAGATTTAGGCTCGTTGGAAAGACAGGTTCAAAAGTTTCATTTTTAGCCACAACTGATCTCCGATATTCCTACTGGTAAGTGATCCCACACAACATTCGCATAAATACAGAGCTTTCATTTTACAAGAAGGTCTATTCATTTCAGTGTGTTACCTTCAGGAATTAGTGTTAGCTCAGGAGATTTCATAATGGCTCTGAAAAATGTGCTTCGATCAGAGCTGTTAGATAGTCACGCTGTATGTGGACTACATGTTGAGAGCCACTCCGACATGCAAATAGTGGACACAACTGTTTTCGAGAGACTACTGAAGAAATTCGCAACTAGTACAGAATTAAGAAAAATTAAGGATTGCCAAGTATAAAATTAAGTTTCTCGGCTACATCATTACCCCAACAGTAAAGCAATAGAGAACTCCGTTCCTCGCATCTAAAAAATTTAATTAAAGCCATTTCTATGGTTCATGCTCTTCTTTAGGAATAACCTCTCCAGTTAGCCCTTGAATAGTACTGTATTGTCAAACTTTTTACATAAAAACGTCACGTACTTTCTATTAGTACATTTTCAGGAGTCATGCTTTTATTTCGTCAGAAATACAGCAACCCCCCCCCCCCCCTACCGGTATGGAGAAGGACTTCTGCATTATATCTGATGCCTCATGTTCTGGGTTGACTGCTTGTCTACCTCATATCATAGAAAAGGATGGTAAATCTAACGTAAAAATTATCAGTTTGTCAGTGGAGTGTTGACAGTATTCGGAAGATCGTTTTCAGCAGTGGAACTGGAATCTCTGTTGTATGGTGATTTCAAAACTTTCGTTATTACATACATGGTGAAGTATAGGAGTCTTTTGTGACCATGAGCCTTCAAGTTTCTTGTTAATTTGCAAACTTCTTTATCCGAAACTTGCAAGTTTATAATTTTGAGATTGCTCTTGTGAAGTGTAAGGATAATGTGAATGCTGATGCTGTTTTTAGATTACTACAGGGCCTCCCCAAACTTTCAGAGCCGGTTGTGCAGGAGTCAGATTACAAAAAAATTGCTATTTATGGAAGATGCAGCCGATGGATGCTCTCATTTCGAAATGTGTGGAGACATGGATTATTTGCAAGATGTTGACTCACTATGGATGAAAGTGGAACAACCTAATAAGATGCTACAGTACTGCAAGGTGCGTAATAATGTCGCATTTCATTGGTGTACAGCTAGTGGCGTGTGTGTACTCAGACTGCTTGCCAAGACTACTCAAATGGTGCACACTTGGTAGGGTCAGTTTGAAGCTGAGTACTGTAGGATGAAATTTCCTTTACACTGTTATGTCCTAACATACATCGTTATGTACATCAGTTCTAATTCGTATGTTCTGTCTTTAAGAAGGGTAAATCCATAAATAAATATAATAACACAGCATTGCACCTTACTTTAACAGCTGAATTAAAGACATGTATCATCAGAAGGACCTGAAAAAGTATATACAAAGATAATTTTTTTACTTGTCTTCCTATTTTCATTGTTTCCAATCACATTTTTTATATAATTAAAAATTTGTCGTCTAAACACGACTGTGAAGACACTGATCGCAGTGTACTACTTGTGCGCTCAAACATGAAATCGAAGCACTACATACCCATTTTTGTAAACTGTGTATATTTATGTATATTGTAGCTTATTTTATTAAGATATTGTAGTGTGTAAGTGAAACAGTGTGAAACTGAAATACTCTTTCGATTAACCAATTCAGTTCTTATGCATACTTATACAATCCTTGCATATTTTGTATGGAACGGAGTCACAAAGAGAGACAATCAGTTTAATAAGGTTCCTTCAATTTACGTCTATGGTAACAAACTTTTTGTTAACAGATTACCGGTTTCGGTCTTTAATAACCATCATCAGATCTGCGGCAGAAATGGGAAAACATAAATACACTCGCAAACTGTTACAGCTTAAGAACAATACATAGACCATAATGAAAAGTAGTACTGACAGAATTTACATTTGTGGCCTTTAAATATGAAGAGGCGCACCTGTTTCATAAAAAAACAAAGTACTAATGTACTGCAGCCATAGTGGCATCGTCAAATGTTAAAATGCGGAATCAGAATCAGCATCGTTAAATACATATAAATAACATCACATGCACGAGTCATGTTGTCAGTAGTACTACTGTTTTAAACAAGCTGCCGTACAGTAGCTACAAGATGTTTGTGTTGTAAGTTCACCAGATGCCGCTAATGTCGGCATACACTAGCTTTCAATAATTAATTGAAACAACGAAAATAAAGGGGGATACAATAGTTGAAGTCTGTAATAAGCTTATAACGTATAAAAGGCATTACAGTAATAAAAAGCAGTAAAAGAAGAACACAACAAAAGTAATATTGTCAAAAAGAGGAAGAGTTAAGAAACAGTGGTTGACATGTGCTCTAGTGCCAATATTCTAGATAATGACATAAGTATTAAACACCGTTGATAGTGCACCGGGTAATATTAAACAACCATAAAACAAATCGATAAAGGAGCCACAAATGAAAGAAAACACAGTGCTGCACAGGCGGGAAGTGGTTGGAGGAACGTGACCGGCAGAGGGCCCCTCGTATCCTGCGGTACTCCGTTGCAAGAAGAGAATGATAAAATACCGTAACAGTTGATGATACACATTGTCTCATTAATGCAGTCTATGAAATGAATGACGAAGGAACAAGAACATACTAAAGTCATGCGTAAAACATATGAAAACGAAGTAAATATGTGATGCACTCAATAATATGTGAACTTATCAACACACTATATATAACAGAGGCGTGTAGTGATTAGAGTAAAACATTGTCAAATAAAGCAAACTAGGTCTTGGACATAAAGTTATTTTGCCAGTTAAGCAGTTTAGTTGGTTCTCTATTTTTTGCTTTATAAGTTTCAAGCTCCTCTAACAAATTAAGTGCACGACCTTTTTCCACTCTGTGAAGAATACGCATACAACTCTCAATGCTACCCACGGAATGACCAGTATCAGATAAATGCTGTCACAAAGCCGTTTTTTTCGTGGCTGTGAGTGTTCTTTAAACCTTAATTTAAAAGAGCGGCCTGTTTGACCGATATTATAGTCTTCAACTATTGTATCCTCCTTTATTTTCGCTATTTCAATTAATTATTGAAAACTAGTGTATGCCGACATTAGAGACATCTGGTGAACTTACAACACAAACATCTTGTAGCTACTGTACGGCAGCTTGTTTAAAACAGTAGTACTACTGACAACATGACTCGTGCATGTGATGTTATTTATATGTATTTAACGATGCTGATTCTGATTCCGCATTTTAACATTTGACGATGCCACTATGGCTGCAGTACATTAGGACTTTGTTTTTTTATGAAACAGGTGCGCCTCTTCATATTTAAAGCCCACAAATGTAAATTCTGTCAGTACTACTTTTCGTTATGGTCTATGTATTGTTCTTAAGCTGTATACAGTTTGCGAGTGTATTTACGTTTTTCCCATTTCTGCTGCAGATCTGATGATGGTCATTAAAAACCGAAACGCCACGTGGGATTAGCCTAGCGGTCTCGGGCGCTGCGGTCATGGACTGTGCGGCTGGTCCCGGCGGAGGTTCGAGTCCTCCCTCGGGCATGGGTGTGTGTGTTTGTCCTTAGGACAATTTAGGCTAAGTAGTGTGCAAGCTTAGTGACTGATGACCTTAGCGGTTAAGTCCCATAAGATTTCACGCACATTTGAAAGACCGAAACCGGTAATCTGTTAACAAAAAGTTTGTGACCATTGACGTAAATTAAAGGAAACTTATTAGATATACGGGTCACTGTTTTTTTCGCGACGATGTCGCAGCTTGTGAAACAATCCGTTTAGTTGTCAACTAATATTCTGTAAATATTAGTGTAGATAGTACGTCAAAACAGATACATGTTTCTTCTTTTTCTTAACCTTACTGAGAATATTTTGGCCATACGGACGGTTCAAAGAAAAACGGAGGTATCAAGTTTGTGCATTAAAGATATGTGTGTACCTCGTTAATGCAAGCGCGTATGTGCTCACCATTGCCACTGCTACTGAGGAATGACACGAAATTTTGCCGTGCGCAGAATTGAATGAGCTGCTTTCTTTGATTTGGTAATGGATCCGTTGAGAGTAGCATTCTCTTTCGTCAAATTACAAATAATGTTCGAGAAACTAGAAAACAAATCACTTTGTTTTAAAGATACGTGAAAGACACAGCAAAATTTTAACATGATTACCTCATGGACTGTGTTTTATACTTTTTAACTAGATGGCGACTAATAATTAGTTTTTGTTTCTAGTAAGTAAGTGATTCTTCAGTTTGTCTACGCTTAAATAATATATTGTATAGGTACTAGTTGCAATTTGGGAAATGAATTATTTACTTTACGTTTGGTTGTAGGTAATGTCACGCCCTTTTTCACGTGCATCTCGATGCACGTTCTCGTGTCTGTGTGTGTGTGTGTGTGTGTGTGTGTGTGTGTGTGTGTGTGTGTGCGGTGGATATTACATTTATCCATTTTTCTTTCTGATGTGTGTTAGTGTTCGTCACGTGCGAGAGTATAACGATGTCGTCCTAAGAATCAAATACTTAATTTCATTATTTAAGAGAGTCATTTCATTTCATTGTCGAGCCACTGAGTTTAACACATAGTAACACGGTCGGATGTTTCGGAAAACGAAGTTTTTGAAACCTAAACTTTCTAATTATTGCCAATGTTATTTGACATTTAGTATGACAAAAGATTTTACGAACCGAGGGGCTCAAAACAAAGACTACACACGTACTTAAATGAAAGTACATGTGAATGAGCATATGTCTCAGGTTGCCATTTCTGAATAGCGCTCATGTTCAGTAAAGTGAAGAATATAGAATACCAACATCAATGATGCAGTGAGTCGACACAGATGGACTCACATTTGAAGATACAAAGTGAATGTATACTCACCTCTGCCGAACTGAATATCGACGGTTAATCTATGGATACTTCCTATCTTGTACAAATACTGCAGATGGTGTTAACAAAAACACTTCCGATCACACGCGGGAACGGTACAATTGAAGCAACGATCTCAATTTCCATCTTGCCGGTGGCCTCAATAATGATCGCTCCAGACAAAAATGTCGCCCCTTGTCGGTTTACGTGCATTACGAGTAAACATTCCAATGTGCGCAAACACACGAATCTGCACTACAGGGCCTGTCGCTTAGTACATGTCGTGAGCACTGGAGTAAATATCGGATATTAATAAGCTATATGTTATACTGCGACTTGAGAGAGACGGTTTGAAATAAAGTATCAGGTTACACCCAACAAACAGGTTTACCAACTAACAAATGGAGAAAAATATAAGCCCCCACTGACTGCGAACCACTCTAATGTGTACATAAGTAAATTAAATTTTCTCATAAAATGATTGTAGTAACCAGAATTTGTTCCAGGGCAGCAAAGCGTATGTTCAGTTTCAACGTAGAATTGATACTGCCCTTTCGATTATTTCTTATGACGAGCTGTTTGTAGAAAGAAAGAGGACCAGCGCGTCCGACTTGGAGTGCGACTGTCGACTGTTTTCTGACTTCAACACTGGGATTCGCGCCGATCAGTCAAAGGGCTTCGGTGTCGACGACCTGTCGCTGTCTGTTAAAGCCGGACGCACATTACACCACCTCGGTGTCATACTACACATCAACAGCTGTCGATTAGCCAATGTTGATATAATTTTGCTTTGTATAAAATCGTAAATTAACTCAGTTTTTAAAATCTAGCTTTTGCTGCAAACAAAAGACTCAGTTACTTTCCATTTTTATCATGTCTTCAAATTCTCGTGCGGAATCTATTGGTCTGTCCGCTAGACCATCACCTGCAGTTCACGTACGACATCGTGGATTAAATCTCACCTATGGCGTATATTTACTCCGCGCCTAACCACCATTCTTAGCGCCTGCTTGGATCTGCTACTTGCTTTCTCTCAGATTTTGAAATGGTTCAAATGGCTCTGAGCACTATGGAACATACCATCTGAGGTCATAAGTCACCTAGAACTTGTTGTTGTTGTTGTCTTCAGTCCTGAGACTGGTTTGATGCAGCTCTCCATGCTACTCTATCCTGTGCAAGCTTCTTCATCTCCCAGTACTTACTTCACCCTACATCCTTCAGAATCTGCTTAGTGTATTCATCTCTTCGCCTCCCTCTACGATTTTTACCCTCCACGCTGCCTTCCAATGCAAAATTTGTGATCCCTTGATGCCTCAGAACATGTCCTACGAACCGGTCCCTTCTTCTTGTCAAGTTGTGCCACAAACTGCTCTTCTCCCCAATTCTATTCAATACCTTCTCGTTAGTTATGTGATCGACCCATCTAATCTTCAGCATTCTTCTGTAGCACCACATTTCGAAAGCTTCTATTCTCTTCTTGTCCAAACTATTTATCGTCAATGTTTCACTTCCATACATGGCTACACTCCATATAAATACTTTCAGAAACGACTTCCTGACACTTAAATCTATACTAGTTGTTAACAAATTTCTCTTCTTCAGAAACGCTTACCTAGCCATTGCCAGTCTACATTTTATATCCTCTCTACATCGACAGATTGAATAACATCGGGGACAGGCTACAACCCAGTCTCAGTCCCTGCCCAACCGCTGCTTCCCTTTCATGCCCCTCGACTCTTATAACTGCCAACTGGTTTCTGTACAAACTGCAAATAGCCTTTCGCTCCCTGTATTTTACCCCTGCCACATTTAGAATTTAAAAGAGAGTATTCCAGTCAACATTGTCAATAGCTTTCTCTAAGTCTACAAATGCTAGAAATGTAGGTTTGCCTTTCCTTAATGTATTTTCTAAGATAAGTCGTAGGGTCAGTATTGCCTCACGTGTTCCAACATTTCCGCGGAATCCAAACTGAGGTCGGCTTCTTCCAGTTTTTCCATTCGTCTGTAAAGAATACGCGTTAGTTTTTTGCAGCTGTGACTTATTAAACTGATAGTTCGGTAATTTTCACATCTATCAACACCTGCTTTCTTTGGGATTGGAATTATTACATTCTTCTTGAATTCTGAGGGTATTTCGCCTGCCTCATACATCTTGCTCACCAGATGGTAGAGTTTTGTCGGGACTGGCTCTCCCAAGGCCGTCAGTAGTTCCAATGGAATGTTGTCTACTCCCGGGGCCTTGTTTCGACTCAGGTCTTTCAGTGCTCTGTCAAACTCTTCACGCAGTATCGTATCTCCCATTTCATCTTCATCTACATCCTCTTCCATTTCCATAATATTGTCCTCAAGTACATCGCCCTTGTATAGACCCTCTATATACTCTTTCCACCTTTCTGCTTTCCCTTCTTTGCTTAGAACTGGGTTTCCATCTGAGCTCTTGATATTCATACAAGTGGCTCCCTTTTCTCCAAAGGTCTCTTTAATTTTCCTGTAGGCAGTATCTATCTTGCCCCTAGTGAGATAAGCCTCTACATCCTTACATTTGTCCTCTAGCCATCCCTGCTTAGCCATTTTGCACTTCCTGTCGATCTAATTTTTGAGACGTTTGTATTCCCTTTTGCCTGCTTCATTTACTGCATTTTTATATTTTCTCCTTCAATCAATTAAATTCAATATTTCTTCTGTTACCCAAGGATTTCTATTAGCCCTCGTCTTTTTACCTACTTGTTCCTCTGCTGCCTTCACTACTTCATCCCTCTAAGCTACCCATTCTTCTTCTATTGTATTTCTTTCCCCCATTCCTGTCAATTGTTCCCTTATGCTCTCCCTGAAACTCTGTACAACCTCTGGTTTAGTCAGTTTATCCAGGTCCCATCTCCTTAAATTCCCACCTTTTTGCAGTTTCTTCAGTTTTAATCTACAGTTCATAACCAATAGATTGTGGGCAGAGTCCACATCTGCCCCTGGAAATGTCTTACAATTTAAAACCTGGTTCCTAAATCTCTGTCTTACCATTATATAATCTATCTGATACCTTAGAACTACTTAAACCTAACTAACCTAAGAACAGCACACACATTCATGCCCGAGGCAGGATTCGAACCTGCGAGCGTAGCGGCAGCGCGTTTCCAAATTGAAGCCCCGAGAACCGCTCGGCTACCCCGACCAGCTCTCTCAGATTTCCAGTACTTTTTATGAATCACATAAAAACTCCTTCTGTTTCATTGATTAGAGCTCTTTAAAGCTCAGGTACTTTACCATCGTGATCTTTCGCAATCCTCGCCTGTACAATACAACCCAACACTCCTGGTCGCAGCTTATAATTTACCACAACATCTTGCAGTGGCAGTCATAATGATAATTATCCTCTGCCGAAATTTCTATAGGGAATGACAAAAACACTGATTACTTATTGGAATATGGGACTGTTCTAAAATCTGCTGTGTAACAACCTATTAGCAGTCCTAAGAATTCCTACAGAATGAGATACAGTACAATCACATAACACATGAGCAACGAACAATAAATCTAACTGAAACTTCCTGGCAGATTAAAACTGTGTGCCCGACCGAAACTGGAACCTCGGACCTTTCGCGGGCCAGTGCTCAACCAACTAAGCTACCCAAGAACGACTCACACCCCGTTCTCACAGCTTTACTTCTGCCAGTACCTCATCTCCTACCTTCCGAACTTAACAGAAGCTCTCCTGCGAACCTTGCAGAACTAGCACTCCTGAGAGGAAGGATATTGCGGAGACATGGCTTAGCCACAGCCTAGGGGATGTTTAGGAGTGCTAGTTCTGCAAGGTTCGCAGGAGAGCTTCTGTAAAGTTTGGAAGTTAGGAGACGAAGTACTGGCAGAAGTAAAGCTGTGAGGAGGGGACTTGACTCGCCTTGGGTAGCTCAGTTGGTTGAACACTTGCCCGCGAAAGGCCAAGGTCCCGAGTTCGAGTCTCGGTCCGGCACAAAGTTATAATGTGCTAGGAAGTTTCATATCAGCGCACACCCCGCTGCAGAGGGAGAATCTCATTCTGGATTAAATCAAACTGGTTCCCTATCAGTAAGCAAAGTATGTTTCACTGCGGGATCTTGGAGACAATCAAAACAACTGTATCATCAGTTAAAACTTGGAAGACCAAATGTTCTTTAACAAAAAAAAAAAAAAAAATGTTATCTACCAACGAATTGTGGAAGTAATCGGTTTCTATTATAGTATCAAGGCATACTTTGATCTGGCATAACTGGACCCAACGTAGTTTTGGCTTTCCTCCAGCGTATTTTGTACCGTAATGGGACAGACTTACGAATAAACATGCTATAATGTTATTCTGAAATTATTGTTTGTCTTTGACATGTAACTGCGTGGGAATGCATACACGAAAGATGCTATTATTAGACGATTGAGTCACGCTGTGAGAGCAAACTCACGTAACAGAGCAGAAGCTCTGAAAAATTTTGGTAAAGGAAATAATGTTTCCTCGTTCTAGGATAAAACTGAACATTTAAAAATATAAACCTTCTAAAAAAGACTGCGAACGTGGAACGGGAACGGGAAGATAGAACTTAACGTCTTATAAAATAAGAAAAATTGTATTCTGAGTAGATTTTCTTTGCTTACATGTGAAAATTTTTGAAATAGTGAATATTAAATGACATGGAATGATTTTTATTTTAATACAGATCCCTCTGGGAAGTAACGCATCAAGTAAACCGAATATTGCTGTTGGGCCTAAAACAAACCATCTTTGTACCAAGACACTCTGAACCCGATGAAGCAATGTAAGTATGATTTAAGAACAGTCCCACGAAATACGACGTCTCCCTGACGCAGTACTGGTGGGATAAGAACAGACTGCAACAAATATTGCGCTCCCGTCACCGAAAATGTGAAAAACATTCTAATGTAATCTTTATTGGATACAGTACATCACATGCTCAAATAGGGGCCGTATTTGTTGCTTTTATGTGCCTAACTGAGTGAGACTAGGGCGCAGAGAAACGGTAAATGTGTAAACAAGTTGTTTTAACACAGTTTTCCTTAGCTGTTACGGACAGATGCCCTACGTAGAGGCCACAACTGTTAAATATTTATCACAATTTTGGCAGGGACGTGATGCTACTTCAAAAATTTCCTTTAGCCTCTTTCATTTGCTGCGCAACAAACGAGGGTGGCGATTAACTTCTTTTCTGCTTCACTCTTTCTGCTTCTTTATTTTGCACTCTTATTATTCCTAGGTGGCGTTCTTGCTGTTGGGAAACGTAATGAGGTTTCACACAAACAGCAATTCCCAGAGTAGCAGAGAATTAGCAAAGCTCTGGGACCAAATGGGATAAAAACAGTCCGCGCATAGCTGTTGTGGATTTGCATGCGGAGCAGCAACTCCAGCTGCAACAAAATTAGGGACAGAGAAAACGTCTCCCCCGACTTAGCGCCTTAACGTAGTAACGTGTGGTTGCGAAAAACGTAATGCAGAAATGTATGGTTTGCCCTGTAACATCACTGGTGTGTCTTTTGACTTTCCAGTACATTTCGTACTATTTAATGCACTCTCACTCTTACCAGCGGTTTCTGAGCAGAACAACTCGTTAATAACTCGTACTCATAGTATTGTGAAAGGTATGTAAAATGTACCTCCTTCGAATTATGTGCAACACTTGAAGTAAAGACTTTATTTACATTACATGGAAAACATTTCAGTGGCTACTGCCATAAATGATTCATTTCTGTTCGGTTCTTTTCAGAAGATTGTTGCTGAGTAAACTTACTGACATAAGTAAATTCGGGAATTCCACCTAACGCAAACAAATATTTATACATGTTTGCAGGTGGGGATATTCAACCGCCAAATAATAGTTGATGTTCATGGTGAAACCTTCAGCTGTCATTTTGCACATTTCGCTAGTAGTTTCTGCCAATGACCATTAAAATGCCAGCTAAGCTCGATAATGGTCACTGACCGAAACTAGTAGCGAATGTGCAAAATAATTGACCGCTGAAGATTTCACCATTAATTTTGACAAGCAAATACTTTGCAGACATGAGTGCACTTTGTTATCTACCATCATAAACAAAGTGTCGGGTTTCGAATGTTGAAGAAACGATCCGTTCAGAATATCAAGGTTCGTGATCATGCATGAGTAGCGGATGAAAGTGGGTGTCTGCCTTTTCGCGGTTGGATCACCACTAATTGTTATAGCCTTTCGAAGAGTGTTTCTTAGTGGACAACTACTGAAGATATTGCCGTAGTTTCGGTTTTGTATTTTTACACCACTTAACTTGCATCTGGGTTCCCTTTTTCTGATGACCATTTCTCCTTAAGATCTTTCTATGATTCTCTGTACCTGTTGTATCCAGTAACCCTGTTTTTATAAATGAGTCGCGTTAGAACTTATTCGTAGTGTAGTTACTGCGTTTGATATGTACTGTATCTGTTACTTTAGGTATATGCCCGTTGATTACTGCGTTCAATCTGGGGTGACGAATTCCGTCTTTTTCTCTTGATGTTATGACTTTTCTTGAAGGCTAACGTTCCTTTATTTGCAATTACCCATTTCAGGCTTTTTTTCGTGGACAATAAGTTTCTCGGAAGCATAGAGCGCTTCCTGTTTGATCACTATTCTTTGATGTATATTACAAATTCAGGGGAGACACTTTACTTATTATAAGTTCTTTTTATTAAATGAAATGAGGTTTCTGTATTCGGAAGCCAGCGTTCTAAGGAACTGTTTCGTCGCAATGCAGTGATTTACTCACCTCACAATCTATAAAATTTCTTATTGACAAATTTGAATTCATCTGGTTATCTTTTGATGATTTGTCTTCTTTTTCAGCTATTTGTAATTTATCAATGTGTTCCGACTATGACCATGAAAGGACTCTTAACAAACGGTTTATCATTATGTCTCTTATTTCTGCCTGTATTTGTAGAATTCCTTCTGCCAATGATGATGATGATGTTTGGTTTGTGGGGCGCTGAACTGCTCGGTCATCAGCGCCTGTACAAAGTCCCAATTTTTTTCAGTACAATCTAGCCACTGCCACGAATTATGAGAATGATAATGAAATGATGGGGACAACACTAACATCCAGTCCCCGGGCAGAGAAAATCCCCAACCCGGCCGGGAATCGAACTCAGGACCTCGTGATTCAGAGGCAGCAACGCTAACCATTAGACCACGAGCTGCGGACATTCTTTTGCCAAAGCGAACGTTTATCGCCTGTCGAAGTAAAAGACGGGATGAAGTCATAAGGCAGAGAATACTGCTGACTATGGCAGACCGGAGTGCATTTCAAATCAGGGACCATGTAGGGTTGTGTGTTATCGCAGTTGTCCCCGATGTGAAAACACAGCCAAGTTAAAAAGCGTAATAGTAGTCTGGCCCACCACTGGAACACTATTCTGAACGACATGGATTAAAAGATCCCTTGATGGTTTCCCAGGTGTGTGTGGCACCAGACACGCAATTCCCGTCAACTGTTCGTCATTGGTTTGTGGTCGGAGAGTTAGCGCTCGGCTGCATCCCATATGTGTCCTACTTCAGACAGACTATAATAGTCGAGTACTTGAAGCAGTCTAGTGAGTGCACGGCCAGTAGCGGCTGCACAGTTCGGTGTAGGAAAGGCTGAGCATATAACTCCTTATTTTAGCGCTGATTATGTAGATAATCGTTACCGTGACTATGTGTGAAAATCAGAGCAGAATGTTTATCTAGGAAGTAATTTTTGTCAGGTGATTTACACAAAGGTTTGCAAGCAAGTTATTGGGAGAGTTCAATAGGCGCTGTGCGTTTCGGCCATGTGAGTTGTATTTATGTTAACAGTGTAAGGCGGATATAATTTCGCACCTTACAAGAACTCATCCACACACTTTGCCGTGATCTACAAACACAATTAGGTACCATATGATAGGTTTTACATCGTATATATGAATATATAAAGGAGACTGACATTGTCACGTATGTCTTGTAAATAATTGTTAACTCTTATTGCATGAAAGGTGACGGAGTGTCTCTATTATAAAAGTAAACGACGTAATGAATGATTGCCTATACTATTAGATGTTGGAACGCCAGTGGAGATGAAACATCAGGCAGAACTCAAGCTCGCGGTGGAAGGTTCGCACATGTGTTGGTCCTCCTTAAACACAGGAAGTAGCTAGACAGACGTCGTGGTACCTGAGTTCTGGAGCACAATAGGGTGACGGCCGGCCGCTATTGTAGTAGGGGCCGGAAGGATAACCGGATAGTACACTCCTGGAACTGGAAAAAAGAACACATTGACACCGGTGTGTCAGACCCACCATACTTGCTCCGGACACTGCGAGAGGGCTGTACAAGCAATGATCACACGCACGGCACAGCGGACACACCAGGAACCGCGGTGTTGGCCGTCGAATGGCGCTAGCTGCGCAGCATTTGTGCACCGCCGCCGTCAGTGTCAGCCAGTTTACCGTGGCATACGGAGCTCCATCGCAGTCTTTAACACTGGTAGCATGCCGCGACAGCGTGGACATGAACCGTATGTGCAGTTGACGGACTTTGAGCGAGGGCGTATAGTGGGCATGCGGGAGGCCGGGTGGACGTACCGCCGAATTGCTCAACACGTGGGGCGTGAGGTCTCCACAGTACATCGATGTTGTCGCCAGTGGTCGGCGGAAGGTGCACGTGCCCGTCGACCTGGGACCGGACCGCAGCGACGCACGGATGCACGCCAAGACCGTAGGATCCTACGCAGTGCCGTAGGGGACCGCACCGCCACTTCCCAGCAAATTAGGGACACTGTTGCTCCTGGGGTATCGGCGAGGACCATTCGCAACCGTCTCCATGAAGCTGGGCTACGCTCCCGCACACCGTTAGGCCGTCTTCCGCTCACGCCCCAACATCGTGCAGCCCGCCTCCAGTGGTGTCGCGACAGGCGTGAATGGAGGGACGAATGGAGACGTGTCGTCTTCAGCGATGAGAGTCGCTTCTGCCTTGGTGCCAATGATGGTCGTATGCGTGTTTGGCGCCGTGCAGGTGAGCGCCACAATCAGGACTGCATACGACCGAGGCACACAGGGCCAACACCCGGCATCATGGTGTGGGGAGCGATCTCCTACACTGGCCGTACACCACTGGTGATCGTCGAGGGGACACTGAATAGTGCACGGTACATCCAAACCGTCATCGAACCCATCGTTCTACCATTCCTAGACCGGCAAGGGACCTTGCTGTTCCAACAGGACAATGCACGTCCGCATGTATCCCGTACCACCCAACGTGCTCTAGAAGGTGTAAGTCAACTACCCTGGCCAGCAAGATCTCCGGATCTGTCCCCCATTGAGCATGTTTGGGACTGGATGAAGCGTCGTCTCACGCGGTCTGCACGTCCAGCACGAACGCTGGTCCAACTGAGGCGCCAGGTGGAAATGGCATGGCAAGCCGTTCCACAGGACTACATCCAGCATCTCTACGATCGTCTCCATGGGAGAATAGCAGCCTGCATTGCTGCGAAAGGTGGATATACACTGTACTAGTGCCGACATTGTGCATGCTCTGTTGCCTGTGTCTATGTGCCTGTGGTTCTGTCAGTGTGATCATGTGATGTATCTGACCCCAGGAATGTGTCAATAAAGTTTCCCCTTCCTGGGACAATGAATTCACGGTGTTCTTATTTCAATTTCTAGGAGTGTAGTTCGGAACGCTGAAAATCTTTAGCGCAGGCGAGAGGAACGAAGCGGCACCTCGGAAACCACGCAGGCTGGGTTATTTCCAAGGATTTTTACTCAGAAGCGTCCCATTGTACGAGTGTAGATTTTTCCTCGCAAACTTTCCGCGCTGTACGACAAAAGACTAAAATATGATTGGTCGGCGTTCGGAAGAATCTGTAGAGAGGGAGAATATTCCGGTGTTTCGGGAATATGATTCGTTTTCGGAATAACGGTGGTGGGGAGTCAAGCCTTGCTGGAAAGTCAGGTCTGGAGAGACGTGTTCTTCCATTGCGAGCGCCCGTGTGTGACGGTCACTCGATACCAGCTTTGTTGGTACAGACGGACTAGTTATCTTTGCTGTAAGTGTAGTTTATAGTTAGAACAGTTTGGAACTGTACTGTTGCGAACCTATACGATTCTGGAGTTCACCTGCTGGTTGGAATTCGTCCTTGAATACTCAGCGTTCAGTAATTGAGAGGACTTCCTCTGTCTATACTTACGTTGAGACGTTATTGAACTCCGTCCTTCTGGTTGGGAGTTCGCGTTTGTCGTCTGTAGAACACACAGAGCAGAAGACTGTATTAGAGTATATTAATCAGAGGACAGCCTTCTGCCGTCCTAGTGTTTGGAAGAGTATATTTGTGGATGGAGTTCTTCCATCGTCGCAGACGAGTACGAGAACCATCACTTCGACACACCGGACGTAGTGCATACGGTGATATCTCAAATTACTTCGGATTACTAGGGCTATAAAAGCTAAACAGTTGTGATCACGTTAGTTTATTTCCACTGAGCTTCCACAGCACCGTAGATCATCTTTGAAAGTAGTGTCTTCTAGTGTTTGGTACGTAGATGATGTCAGTCATTTCGCGTTATTGATATTAGACCGCGTAGTCACAACAAGGAGCAGAGTTGGGCAATTGATCAGTAATTTTACTTGGAAAATGTAAACTTTGTAACAGAAAGTTTTTTTAAAAATATACAATAAATATATAAGCAGGAACAACGTTTATCATTTAGTGGTATTAGTAGTCTCCATCATCCAGTTATGTTAAAAATTGTTATTTATATAATTCAGAGATCCTAAGATCTGCTTCAGGGGGTAGTCAGACAGGGCCAAATCATCATTTTAGCGTTTATTATTTTCCGTTGCACACATTCATTTTACACCCGCCTGGAGTAGCATCTTGGAATAGGTAATGGATGCCCTTGCGAATCACTGGATTGTAGCATGCTTGGAATTTTTATAAGGCTACAGTTAAGTTGGCTACACAGAGAGAGATGATGCGGCTGTGGAGATTCTTTTCAGGAGATATGTAAGTCGGTGGGTTAAGTAATGGAGAGTGAGGTAAGAGACTATGTGATTTCCACCAAAGTTTAGGTATGTGCTAGGGAGCAAATATACGGCTGGTAATTACGAGATACAGCATTAACAGTATGAAGGCCACAAGTGGGACCAAAGAAGATTTGGAATGTCACTACATTAATTACGAGAAATGTCATGCAGATTTTTACATAAAACTAAGTAGTATGTAGGCGGCAAAATATTTACCTAACCTCATTAGACGTAATATAATTCACATAGCAACATACTTTACCACAAGTACAGTGCTATAGCTTAGCGACGATAGATGTTTTGATATGTTCAAAAAATGTTCAAATGTGTGGGAAATCTTATCGGACTTAACTACTAAGGTCATCAGTCCCTAAGCTTTCACACTACGTAACCTAAATTATCCTAAGGACAAACTCACACACCCATGCCCGAGGGAGGATTCGAGCCTCCGCCGGGACCACCCACACAGTCCATGTCTGCATCGCCTTAGACCGCTCGGCTACTCCCGCGCGGCTTTGATATGTTGATTTGTGTGTGTAATTATACACACATGACACGCAAATACTGTTCCACATTTTTGGATAGAAAGACATGACAACAGTAGTACTGTATTACTTTTGAATGCATTATGGGAACAGCAGTGATCAATGTCTTATAAATAATTACTACTAAAAACAGTCTTGATCACGATTTATTTAACAAGGTGACCGGTTTCGACCACTACTGATTCTCCAACAGAAAGAGGTTCCTACTCAATGGTCTGAAGATGACCACAGTAGTGGTCGAAACCGGTCACCTTGTTAAATAAATCGTGATCAAGACTGTTTTTAGTAGTAATTAGTAGTACTGTATGTTTCGGAATAAATGTAGGTAATAGGTCAGTCTCAACAAAAAGGAATGGACTTCTGATTGTTGAGTGAGGGCAGTGGTGTTTAGTGCTTTTTTCTCTAATGAAAGCATACTGTCAGAAATTACTTGGCCGATAGACTCATGTGTTCTGTCAGAGCTACGAGTCAGACGATGAAACGCGCCAGTCTGTAACCAGTCCTGAGTTTCATTCTTTTTCACACAGCAAGCTCAATTCCTATACATGATGGGGTAGCTCCTTCCGTGATACGAAATGTATATACAATACAGAGCAGTATTTTTCGTAAGAATGAGTGAAGATTGTTGAAGATTTCATTTTTGCTTTAAATTATTAAAATGCGTGATAAGTTCATTTCTTTGATATTTAGCGGGGAGTGAAACTGTGTTCCATTCGTTCCCACTACCCACAGCAGACAACGGGAGTCGCCGGATGCACCATGCACGACTAGAGGGCGAGGTGGGGCAGATTACCTGGAGGGAGCTCTCGGCCTATTCTCTGTGGCCGATAGCAGCGCCATCGTTTGACCAGATTATTGACCCTCACGGAGGATGGCGTATGCGGGCTGTGAGTTCAGTAACCACTCTCGGATGTCACTGCAGTGGCGGACATGGATACGGAGTACCTCCGAAGCCTCTGACAACCGGCGAAATGCTGTCCACTTAGGGAAGCTAACATCTCGCTGGAGCAAGGGAGGCACGGGACGTCTATATAGGCAAGCCTCTGGATCGTGCCAACGGCACTACGATCGTAAACACTCTTAAAGGAAATTTATAGAAAGTTGGGACATTATGGCTTTTGGTTGGTTGAACTCGCAGCCTTTTGGAGCAGCGATTTACCGTAGGCGCGCGGTCGCATTCTGCCAGAAAGTGATGCCGAAGCTTCCGGTATAACGTTGTTAAAAGATTTCTGATTAGGGGATTAAGGGACAGAGCTTAAATTGACTTAAGCTGCGCCTCACACTTGGGAAGGAGAGGGGAAAACAAGTTCTCAGTATTCTAGCTTCAGACGTCAGAGATTCGGAATTCTTTTGAGAGACGGCAGTCAAGGTTCTGCATGCGAAATTCGATATTCAGCAGTCGGTTTTAGCATTCTGGAGAGCAGATGGACCATACCATACCAGAATCCAATACCATATGCAAACTCGCCCCACCTCGTCTAATACAAAAAGCGTACGTTCACGGCGAAGTGGCGTAAAAATTCGTAAAGTATGGTAGTCTAGTATTTACGTATTAACTGATTTTTCAGCTTTACGGTGATCTCTTGACTATGGCATTGCTGTTGCTCTTGCTCACTAACTTTCCCAAGCAACAATCAACACGGATTTAACATCGTTATTCAATTACTGGCCATTAAAATTGTTACACCATGAAGATGAAGTGCTACAGACGTGAAATTTAACAAACAGGAAGAAGATGCTGTGATATGTAAACGGTTAGCTTTTCACAGCATTCACACAAGGTTGGTGCCGGTGGCGACACGTATAACGTCCTGACATGAGGACAGTTTCCAACCGATTTCTCATACACAAACAACAGATGACCGGCGTTGCCTGGTGAAACGTTGTGATGCCTCGTGTAAGGAGGAGAAATACGTACCACCACGTTTCCGACTTCAATAAAGGTCGGATTGTAGGCTACCGCGATTGCGGTTTATCGTATCGCGACATTGCTGCTCGCCTTGGTCGAGATCCAATGAGTGTTAGCAGAATATCGAATCGGTGGGTACAGGAGGGTAATACGGAACGCCGTGCTTGAACCCAACGGCCTCGTATCACTAGCAGTCGAGATGACAGCCATCTTCTCCGCATGACTGTAACGGATCATGCAGCCACGTCTCGATCCCTGAGTCAACAGATGGGGACGTTTGCAAGAAAACAACCATCTGCATGAACAGTTCGACGACGTTTGCAGCAGCATGGACTATCAGCTCGGAGACCATGGCTGGGGTTACCCTTGATGCTGCATCACAGACAGGAGCGCCTGCGATGGTGTACTCAACGACGAACCTGGGTGCACGAATGGTAAAACGTTATTTTTTCGGATGAATCCAGGTTCTGTTTACAGTATCATGATGGTCGCATCCGTGTTTGGCGACATCGCGGTGAACGCACATTGGAAGCGTGTATTCGTCATCGCTATACTGGTGTATCGCCCGGCGCGATGGTATGGAGTGCCATTGGTTACACGTCTCGGTCACCTCTTGTTCGCATTGACGGCACTTTGAACAGTGGACGTTACATTTCAGATGTGTTACGACCCGTGGCTCTATCCTTCATTCGATCCCTGCGAAACCCTACATTTCAGCAGGATAATGCACGACTGCATGTTGCAGATCCCGTATGGGCCTTTCTGGATACAGAAAATGTTCGACTGCTGCCCTGGCCAGCACATTCTCCAGATCTCTTACCAATTGAAAACGTCTGGTCAATGGTGGCCGAGCAACTGGCTCGTCACAATACGGCAGTCACTACTCTTGATGAACTGTGGTATCGTGTTGAAGCTGCATGGGCAGCTGTACCTGTACACGCCATTCAAGCTCTGTTTGACTCAATGCCCAGGCTTATCAAGGCCGTTAATATGGCCAGAGGTGGTTGTTCTGGGTACTGATATCTCAGGATCTATGCACCCAAACTGCGTGAAAATGTAATCACATGTCAATTCTAGTATAATATATTTCTCCAATGAATACCCATTTATCATCTGCGTGTCTTCTTGGTTTGCAATTTTAATCGCCTGTGGTGTAAATTTCAGTTAGCATTGTTGGAAATATCTTTAGCGATATGGTTTATTCTGATTGAGCATTTCTGTTTCCTTACGTCCCACTGAGCCTTGATTATTAAGTTTTGATATGCATATCTGCACTTACTTCCTCCTAATGTGTTATTTAGTTCACTGTCTGTTCTGAGCATTATCATTTGAATTATCAATGAATATATGTACGTGACTCAGAGGTCTTGTTTCTTCACAGTAGTTGACAGCCCTTGTCACTACTTAGCAACTCATTAACGTGCATCAGGGCATACAGCTACGGTTCATATCTCAGACGTCCCGTTCTTCCATTTTATTGCTCAGAATTCATTTCCGTACATCTGGACTGTGTTGGGTGACTGGCACCTTGAGAGGGGCGCTCGGTATGTCAGTGGCAAATTTTATTGAGTACATCCTAACCACAGTGGCCTCTCGCAATGTGTACATCTACATAATTCTTAATACAACCTGAACTCTCAGAGCGAAACATAACCAGACCTTGCATTAGGTTTTCTGTAAAAGTGTACAGTTTATTGTCACAGTTAAGATGACGTACTGTAAAAGTAACATCACATATTTATGGAACGTATTGACAAGTAATGAATGTAGCTAGGGTTTATTGCGATTCATTTTAGATTTTTACTGTGTGAACTGTGTTACTAATTACTGATATTTTTTGAATTTTCGTGTAAATATGTGCCTGCCTGTATGCTGTCGATGGAAACGAGGAGACGAACAAACAGTATTCACTCCCACTACACGATGTGAAGGTCTGATGTCATGCTGTTACAGCGTCACGCTACTGATGCCTGACTCATGGCCAGACGTGGGTACTGGTTCACCCTCGTCACACCCCCGTCGCTTATCAGGTTAAGGAAATGTTTCGTTACCACGTGTGTGTAAAATTTTTGGTATTGTACATAATGATAAAGAACATCAATGTGACGTCTGAAAAGCATATTTCAATGGCGTAAGTGCAGTGTTTAAGGAAAAGAAACCATCAATACGACGCATTTGAATTTCTAAATAAATAAACAGTTTAAGAGTAGTGAATCGAAAACAAATGTCAGTATGATGTGTTTTGTCTCTGACAGTGTGATGGCTGTTTTAGTACCAGTGTCTGTATTAGTACTAAGGTTTTCAGTAATTTGGAAGATTGCTGTGGGTACTATTCGAACAGAAACATATTTTCCTAGAAGGTTAGTTAAAATAATAGTTACAGAGTTTGTATTGTTCATGAATACTGGCTGATGAAGCCCTGCAGCTTTAGTTGTTTTCATTTAAAAAATGATGGCTCATTAATATAATGGTGCATATGAACTGGGCGATGAAGCTTTACAGCATTGAAAGTACTCTATTTTGTATTATGGTGAACAGAACTTCATGATGATTGGTGATGTAAATATAAAAAAGAAGATTTATTTTTAAGCTCGTCGTGCTAAGATACTCCGTGAATGAATTGCTTCAATTTTAAATGTGTGTTGGAACAAAAAAAAATTCTTTAAAGATATCTTGTCTTCAGCTGTAATGCATCCATGATTGCTTGATTACTTTTGATTAGTAATTTTTGTCTCTTCTATAAATGTTAATTTACTATTTTATTAATGTTTTCAGCTATTTAACTTAATTATTGAATAACTAATTTCATTTACGTTTTCTAAGTATTCCAAGTTTCATTTAAAAAGGTTGCAGATTAATTTTTATGTATCAATCAGGGACAGTTTCTTACTGTGAAACCACAGTTATTGTGAGGTTCTTACTTTTTCATTTTATGTTCTTATTTCTCTTTGCACACTATATTTTCAAAATTGTTTGTTGTCTGCGAGAACATGTAGCAGCTCTGGTTCTCAGAGAAAATCATTCACTGCCAAACCCCACTTAGTAATTGAGAAGGGTAATTTTCGTACGTTCGACGAAAGAGGTGGACTGAGGTACAACATCCTTTTATGTATTACCAACCCTTCACATCTAATTTAGATTTGACCCACGGTTGTAGCAACAACATTTAGTAGTAAGCTACGATACGATTTGTTCACATTATTTTCATTATCCACATTCTTTAATAATGCTGTTATTACGTAATACGGCTGAAAGCAAGGGGAAACTACGGCCGTAATTTTTCCCGAGGGCATGCAGCTTTACTGTATGATTAAATGATGATGGCGTCATCTTGGGTAAAATATTCCGGAGTTAAAATAGTCCCCCAATCGGATCTCCGGGCGGGTACTACTCAAGACGACGTCGTTATCAGGAGAAAGAAAATTGGCGTTCCACGGATCGGGGCGTGGAATGTCAGATCCCTTAATCGGGCAGGTAGGCTAGAAAATTTAAAAAGGGAAGTGGATATGTTAAAGTTAGATATAGTGGGAATTAGTGAAGTTCGGTGGCAGGAGGAACAAGACTTTTGGTCAGGTGAATACAGGGTTATAAATACAAAATCAAATAGGGGTAATGCTGGAGTAGGTTTAATAATAAATGTGGCAGGAGGAACAACACTTTCCGTCAGGTGAATACAGGGTTATAAATACAAAATCAAATACGGGTAATGCTGGAGTCGGTTTAATAATGAATAAAAAAAAACAGGAGTACGGGTAAGCTACTACAAACAGCATAGTGAAAGCATTATTGTGGCCAAGATAGACACGAAGCCCACGCCTACTACAGTAGTACAAGTTTATATGCCAACTAGCTCTGCAGATGACGAAGAAATTGATGAAATGTATGATGAGATAAAAGAAAATATTCAGGTAGTCAAGGGAGACGAAAATTTAATAGTCATGGGTGACTGGAATTCGAGAGTAGGAAAAGGGAGAGAAGGAAACATAGTAGGTGATTATGGATTGGGGCTAAGAAATGAAAGAGGAAGCCACCTGGAAGAATTTTACACAGAGCGTAACTTAATCATAGCTAACACTTGGTTCAATAATCATGAAAGAAGGTTGTATACATGGAAAAACCCTGGATATACTAAAAGGTATCAGACAGATTATATAATAGTAAGACAGAGATTTAGGAACCAGGTTTTAAATTGTAAAACATTTCCATGGGCAGATGTGGACTCTAACCACAATCTATTGGTTATGAACTGTAGATTAAAACTGAAGACACTGCAAAAAGGTCGGAATTTAAGGAGATGGGACCTGGTTAAACTGACTAAACCAGAGATTGTACAGAGTTTCAGAGAGAGCATAAGGGAACAATTGACAGGAATGGGGGAAAGAAATACAGTAGAATAAGAAAGGGTAGTTTTGAGGGATGAAATAGTGAAGGCAGCAGAGGATGAAATAGGTAAAAAGACGAGGGCTAGTAGAAACCCTTGGCTAACAGAAGAAATTTTTTTTTGTCATCGGTCTACTGACTCGTTTGATGCGGCCCGCCACGAATTCCTTTCCTGTGCTAACCTCTTCATCTCAGAGTAGCACTTGCAACCTACGTCCTCAATTATTTGCTTGACGTATTCCAATCTCTGTCTTCCTCTACAGTTTTTGCCCTCAACAGCTCCCTCTAGTACCATGGAAGTCATTCCCTCATGTCTTAGCAGATGTCCTATCATCCTGTCCCTTCTCCTTATCAGTGTTTTCCACATATTCCTTTCCTCTCCGATTCTGCGTGGAACCTCCTCATTCCTTATCTTATCAGTCTACCTAATTATCAACATTCGTCTATAGCACCACATCTCAAATGCTTCGATTCCCTTCTGTTCCGGTTTTCCCACAGTCCATGTTTCACTACCATACAATGCTGTACTCCAGACGTACATCCTCAGAAATTTCTTCCTCAAATTAAGGCCGGTATTTGACATTAGTAGACTTATCTTGGTATTTTAAACATAGCTGCGCAACAGCAACGGTTCCACGTATTACGATTAAAAAAACAGCCGACCAGTTGCAAAGGATAAAGTAATCTTTACCTAGGTTTCGATAGATTTAAATCTATCTTCTTCAGAAGGCGCAGTTAATGTAATACTGCGCCTTCTGAAGAAGATAGATTTAGATCTATCGAAACCTAGGTAAAGATTACTTTATCCTTTGCAACTGGTCGGCTGTTTTTTAATCTTAAGACTTATCTTGGCCAGAAATGCCTTTTTTGCCATAGCGAGTCTGCTTTTGATGTCCTCCTTGCTCCGTCTGTCATTGGTTATTTTACTGCCTAGGTAGCAGAATTCCTTAACTTCATTGACTTCGTGACCATCAATCCTGATGTTAAGTTTCTCGCTGTTCTCATTTCTACTACTTCTCATTACCTTCGTCTTTCTCCGATTTACTCTCAAACCATACTGTGTACTCATTAGACTGTTCATTCCGTTCAGCAGATCATTTAATTCTTCTTCACTTTCACTCAGGATAGCAATGTCATCAGCGAATCGTATCATTGATATCCTTTCACCTTGTATTTTAATTCCACTCCTGAACCTTTCTTTTATTTCCAGCATTGCTTCCTCGATGTACAGATTGAAGAGCAGGGGCGAAAGGCTACAGCCTTGTCTTACACCCTTCTTAATACGAGCACTTCGTTCTTGATCGTCCACTCTTATTATTCCCTCTTGGTTGTTGTACATATTGTATATGACCCATCTCTCCCTATAGCTTACCCCTACTTTTTTCAGAATCTCGAACAGTTTGCACCATTTTATATTGTCGAACGCTTTTTCCAGGTCGACAAATCCTATGAGAGTGTCTTGATTTTTCTTTAGCCTTGCTTCCATTATTAGCCGTAACGTCAGAATTGCCTCTCTCGTCCCTTTACTTTTCCTAAAGCCAAACTGATCGTCACCTAGCGCATTCTCAATTTTCTTTTCCATTCTTCTGTATATTATTCTTGTAAGCAGCTTCGATGCATGAGCTGTGAAGCTGATTGTGCGATAATTCTCGCACTTGTCAGCTCTTGCCGTCTTCGGAATTGTGTGGATGATGCTTTTCCGAAAGTCAGATGGTATGTCGCAAGACTCATATATTCTACACACCAACGTGAATAGTCGTTTTGTTGCCACTTCCCCCAATGATTTTAGAAATTCTGATGGAATGTTATCTATCCCTTCTGCCTTATTTGACCGTAAGTCCTCCAAAGCTCTTTTAAATTCCGATTCTAATACTGGATCCCCTACCTCTTCTAAATCGACTCCTGTTTCTTCTTCATTCACATCAGACAAATCTTCAGCCTCATAGAGGCTTTCAATGTATTATTTCCACCTATCTGCTCTCTCATCTGCATTTAACAGTGGAATTCCCGTTACACTCTTAATGTTGCTTTTAATGTCACCAAAGGTTGTTTTGACTTTCCTGTATGCTGAGTCTGTCCTTCCGACAATCATATTTTTTCGATGTCTTCACATTCTTCCTGCAGCCATTTCGTCTTAGCTTCCCTGCACTTCCTATTTATTTCATTCCTCAGCGACTTGTATTTCTGTATTCCTGATTTTCCGGGAACATGTTTGTACTTCCTCCTTTCATCAATCAACTGAAGTATTTCTTCTGTTACCCACGGTTTCTTCGCAGCTACCTTCTTTGTACCTATGTTTTCCTTCCCAACTTCTGTGATGGCCCTTTTTAGAGATGTCCATTTCTCTTCAACTGTACTCCTACTGCGCTATTCGTTATTGCTGTATCTATAACGTTAGAGAACTTCAAACGTATCTCGTCATTCCTTAGTACTTCCGTATCCCACTTCTTTGCGTATTGATTCTTCCTGAATAATGTCTTGAACTTCAGCCTACTCTTCATCACTACTATATTGTGATCTGAGTCTATATCTGCTCCTGGGTACGCCTTACAATCCAGTATCTGATTTCGGAATATCTGTCTGACCATGATGTAATCTAATTGAAATCTTCCCGTATCTCCCGGCCTTTTCCAAGTATACCTCCTCCTCTTGTGATTCTTGAACAGGGTATTCGCTATTACTAGCTGAAACTTGTTACAGAACTCAATTAGTCTTTCTCCTCTTTCATTCCTTGCCCCAAGCCCATATTCTCCTGTAGCCTTTTCTTCTACTCCTTCCCCTACAACTGCATTCCAGTCGCCCATGACTATTAGATTTTCGTCCCCCTTTACATACTGCATTACCCTTTCAATATCCTCATACACTTTCTCTATCTGTTCATCTTCAGCTTGCGACGTCGGCATGTATTACTGAACTATCGTTGTCGGTGTTGGTCTGCTGTCGATTCTGATTAGAACAACCCGGTCACTGAACTGTTCACAGTAACACCCCCTCTGCCCTACCTTCCTATTCATAACGAATCCTACACCTGTTATACCATTTTCTGCTGCTGTTGATATTACCCGATACTCATCTGACCAGAAATCCTTGTCTTCCTTCCACTTCACTTCACTGACCCCTACTTTATCTATATTGACCCTTTGCATTTCCCTTTTCAGATTTTCTAGTTTCCCTCCCATGCTCAAGCTTCTGATATTCTACGCCCCGACTCGTAGAACGTTATCCTTTCGTTGATAATTCAATCTTTTTCTCATGGTTACCTCCCCTTTGGCAGTCCTCTACCGGAGATCCGAATGGGGGACTGTTCCGGAATCTTTTGCCAATGGAGAGATCATCATGATACTTCTTCAATTACAGGCCACATGTCCTGTGGATACACGTTACGTGTCTTTAATGCAGTGGTTTCCATTGCCTTCTGCATCCTCATGTCGTTGATTATTGCTGATTCTTCCGCCTTTAGGGGAAATTTCCCACCCTTAGGACAAGAGAGTGCCCTGAACCTCTATCCGCCCCTCCGCCCTCTTTGACAAGGCCGTGGGCAGAATGAGGCTGACTTCTTATGCCGGAAGTCTTCGGCCGCCAATGCTGATTATTTATCAAAATTTAGGTAGTGGCGGGGATCGAACCCGGGACCGAAGACATTTTGATTATGAATCAAAGACGCTACCCCTAGAAAATATAGAAGTGCAGTAAATGAAGCAGGCAAAAAGGAATACAAACGTCTCAAAAATGATATCGACAGGAAGTGCAAAATGGCTAAGCAGGGATGACTAGAGGACAAATGTAAGGATGGAGAGGCTTACCTCACTAGGCGTAAAATTGATACTGCCTACAGGAAAATTAAAGAGAGCTTTGGAGAAAAGAGAACCACTTGTATGAATATCAAGAGCTCAGATGGAAACCCAGTTCTAAGCAAAGAAGGGATAGCAGAAAGGTGGAAGGAGTATATAGAGGGTCTATACATGGGCGATGTACTTGAGGACAATATTATGGAAATGGAAGAGTATGTAGATGACGACATGGGAGATATGATACTGCGTGAAGAGTTTGACAGAGCACTGATAGACCTGAGTCGAAACAAGGCCCCCGGATTAGACAACATTCCAATAGAACTACTGACAGCCTTGGGAGAGCCAGTCCTGACAAAACTCTACCATCTGGTACGCAAGATATATGAGACAGACGAAATACCCTCAGACTTCATGAAGAATATAATAATTCCAATCCCAAAGAAAGCAGGTGTTGACAGATGTGAAAATTACCGAGCTATCAGTTTAATAAGTCACAGCTGCAAAATACTAATGATAATTATATACAGGCGAATGGAAAAACTGATAGAAGCCGACCTCGGGGAAGATCAGTTTGGATTCCGTAGAAATGTTGGAACACGTGAGGCAATACTGACCCTACGACTTATATTAGAAGAAAGATTAAGGAAAGGCAAACCTACGTTTCTAGCATTTGTAGACTTAGACAAAGCTTTTGACAATGTTGACTGGAATACTCTTTCAAATTCTGAAGGTGGCAGGTGTCAAATGCAGGCAGCGAAAGGCTATTTACAATTTGTGCAGAAACCAGATAGCAGTTATAAGAGTCGAGGGATATGAAAGGGAAACAGTGGTTGGGAAGAGAGTGAGACAGGGTTGTAACCTATCCCCGATGTTATTCAATCTGTATATTGAGCAAGCAATAAAGGAAACAAAAGAAAAGTTCGGAGTAGGTATTAAAATTCATGGAGAAGAAATAAAAACTTTGAGGTTCGACGATGATATTGTAATTGTGCCAGAGACAGCAAAGGACTTGGAAGAGCAGTTGAACGGAATGGACAGTGTCTTGAAAGGAAGGTATAAGATGAACATCAACAAAAGCAAAACGTCGATAATGGAATGTAGTCGAATTAAGTCGGGTGATGCTGAGGGAATTAGATTAGTAATGAGGCCCTTAAAGTAGTAAATGAATTTTGCTATTTTGAGGATCAAAATAACTGATGATGGTCGAAGTGGAGAGGATATAAAATGTAGACTGGCAATGGCAAAGAAAGTGTTTCTGAAGAACAAAAATTTGTTAACATCGAGTATAGATGTAAGTGTCAGGAAGTCGTTTCTGAAAGTATTTGTATGGAGTGTAGCCACGTATGGATGTGAGACGTGGACGATAAATAGTTTAGACAAGAAGAGAATAGAAGCTTTCGAAATGTGGTGCTACAGAAGAATGCTGAAGATTAGGTGGGTAGATCACATAACTAATGAGGAGGTATTGAACAGAATTTGGGAGAAGAGGACCTTGTGGCATAACTTGACTAGAAGAAGGTATTGGTTGGTAGGACATATTTTGGGACATCGAAGGATTACCAATTTAGTATTGGAGGGCAGCGTGGAGGGTAAGAATCGTAGAGGGAGACCAAGAGATGAATACACTAAGCAGATTCAGAAGGATGTAGGCTGTAGTATTTACTGGAAGATGAAGAAGCTTGCACAGGATAGAGTAGCATGGAGAGCTGCATCAAACCAGGCTCAGGACTAAATACCACGACTGACAGACATGTAATACAGACGATCCACTTTGTGCGCCTTCGGTGAGCCAACCATGAGAATCGAAAATGAGCTCACGGTTAGCAACGGCTACACGGTTCGGTGTAGGCAAAGCCGCTTGTGTAACATTTTATTTTCGTGCCGATTATGTACGTATTAATGTACCGCGATTCTGTGTGCAATGCAGATCAGATGAATATATACAAAGTAGTTTTTGTCAAGTGATTTACTTCATGACGAAATATTAACAATGTTAACTGTGTGAACTATAGTACGTGTGACATTATAGTAGAACTTATAGTATGTCGATTGTAAGCTGTTTACGGCTTTGTCCTGTGCGTATTTCCATTTAATTAAAATCATTAGAATTCTTGAAATAATTGTATTATTCCATTAGTGGCGTTAAGGGCTTTAATCCACTGACTAGTAGCTTTCTTCCAGTCTCTCATTAAGAGAGCTGAATTTCGTGATACATGTGTTGGATCTGCGCAGGGGCATCTGTAGAATGCAGAATGTTGATGACATTAGAACGTTTTTGTTTTGTCTTGACGCAACAGAACACACCCTGCGTTCAAAGTATAAATTAGGGCAGCTGTTAATATTACGTAGCAACATAAAGGAGGAAATACAGAGAACGCTAGGACGCTTGTTGAAGTGTACATTGACTCTTGTTTCAATCCAGATGCTAAGATAATTAGTTTTCAATCAATTGATGCAGAATTACTAACTTTTCTGAGGCAGCAAAGAGAGTAGCGGTTAGGAAAAATTCAGTTTACACTAGAACAAGCAGTACACATTAACCCTCGCACTGGGAATGGGAACTTTATGCCCATCTCCTGAAGGAGTGTAATCTAGTCAGTTTCTTCATATTTTAAGATTTTGGGAGGAATATTGTTTTCAATGAATTCTTCAACCAGATTTCATATATGTTTTAAATGTTTCAGTTAAATTTAATCCAAAAATTTGTCAGCAGCAGATGTAACTTTCTGCAGTGTAGATCGCATTCAATATTTAGAGCGTCAAGGCCTTACATACACCTCAGCATAACAGTATGTTGAGAGTAAAAGTGAACAACAATGAAGGAAATCTGCCCTTTTTTTGTACTTTTCGTGCCCGCCATAAAGTCGGTAATACGCGTTACTGACAATGCATTGATATTGCTAAGATTCTGGACCCTGAATACACATTAGTAAGTACCTCTTTAAAAGGTGTTGTTAATATAATTCAACTACAATTAGCGAAATCTGTGTTTTTTTTAATTTTTTTATAGTAGACACAAAGTACCACATCCCTTCGTTTTCTCATGCGAATTGTGGGAAATGGCTTATTATTCCTAGGGTTAACGACCAAGTTTTCGGATAATTTTATCTGTTCTGTGAATAAAACAAGTTCAGGGTAGCTACAAAAGACTATATATAGGCAACATGAAGTACAGCCAGCAGCTGAACCAGCTTGGTACTGCATTATCTCGGAAATATAAAGCAGTCACAAGTGAGAAACCGAACCTACGATCTTGTAACCGAGTTTTATGTTTCAAAATACTTTTAAGGAAAGGATAGTGGGTTGCATTAACAGTTTTAAATCATCGCCTGTGTTCTGAATTATAAGCATTGGTTCACTCACAAATATCAGACTCTCAACCAAATTACAGGATCTGCTAAGATACATTTTAAATCCAAAGAAAATATTTAGTCCAACTGACAGAACTGACTGTTTGGCACAAGCTACCAATGAATGACACCTCTGAAATAAAATTGTTAATTAGTATTTCAAAACATTTATTAGAACACTTATCGTATAAATGGTGTTTCTTAGACGTATTGACTCTCCTCTTTTTCTGTGATAATAATGTAGGCCAATACTATGAATTAGTATTTCTAGCATCCACACGACTCCAACATGGGTTTCCTCCTTACTAGCGCACCTGCGTATTAAACAAGAGACCCGGGTTTGAACCCCGGCGCTGATATAAATGTTAATACACTGCTTTGGCCTAGGTAATTGTCATAAATAAATGTGAGACTCAATAGGTCTGGGGAACACCAACTTTATATCATTATTACACCACCTACGCCTTGTGTACAGGCAGGAATAACCCCCTTCCACTCACTGCTCAGGTGCTGTTCCAGTATCGGAGAGCGTTGGCAATACGGATGCGAGTTTAGAAGTGTAATAGCAATGTGCTGAGGCATGAGTTAGAATTTGCGTCGGTGAGGGAGACGTACTAGGACAGTCCGTGCAGCTGTGGGATCTGTAGCGCCTGTGTGACAAAATGGATAGCGCATAATTCCTCTAAGGAGACTTTGTGTTGGTTCTAATTTTAATTAATTGCTCTGGCCTACATCATTGTCAATCTTTCAATAGCTGCTCTTCCCAATTCATTCACTACAAGATGCAATAGAATAGTATTATTAATTCATATGTTCTTAAGAACAAATGTGAGATGCCAAAGCCTCCTCATACACAAATAAAAATGTATGGTAAATAAAATATTGTTCTATGGAGCATTACTACAGTGTCCACACGTAGAGCCGGCCGAAGTGGCCGCGCGGTTCTGGCGCTGCAGTCTGGAACCGCGAGACCGCTACGGTCGCAGGTTCGAATCCTGCCTCGGGCATGGATGTGTGTGATGTCCTTAGGTTAGTTAGGTTTAACTAGTTCTAAGTTCTAGGGGACCAATGACCTCAGCAGTTGAGTCCCATAGTGCTCAGAGCCAGAGCCACACGTAGAGTTGACGCACTGAATTGTTCCACCGTAACTTGCAACGTATTTACAATCTGATATTATCTGACAAACGCATAGCAACGAACGAACTGCTAATGAGTGGGACTGGATGACATGAGTGGTGCAGAATATTGAGGCAGTTGGAGCTCAAAAAAGTTTGCGCCAGGTGGGTACCGGGAATGTTGACTGATGGTCACGAAGAGATACAAAAGACTGTATGCATCAGGTTTTTGCAACAGTACGAGAATTATAGAAATGAATTACTTGCTAGAATTGCTATGAAAGAAGAAAACTGGTTGTTTCAGTTTCAACTGGAGACGGAACGGCAATCGATGGAATGGCATCATGCAAACTCGCCGAGGGAGAAGAAATTCAAAGCTGTACCTTCAACAGGAAAAGTGATGATAAGTGGGCTTTTTATTTGCTTCACGAGACTATTACTTATGGACACCATTCCATACGGAACCACTATCAGTTCTAAAACGTACGTGGCAACCCCAAAAATTTTCATGCTCTTAAGTGTCATGGTTGACAACTTCGACCGAAAAACAGTATTTTGCTGTTGCATCGTGACTCCTGAAAAACGACAATGAGAAAACGACGACCATGATCACAAAGATTTGCCGGACAACCTAGAGGCATCCCACCAACGATCGTAATCTGACTGAAAATTTTGACTCGGTTGTGGAGGCTGCTAAGAGGTGGTTAAAATGTCTTCAATAGGTTTCTATGTATACATAGATGAAATTTTAAAATTTTTTCACTTGTTGAAGTAAGTAATTTTTTACCAGGTCCACCTGAAAATTTTCAAACAGTGAAAACTTTTGTCTTTGAAAAAACTTTTCAGATGCGTTAGTTCTCCTACACTCTTTCTACTGTCTAAGATGGCGCTTCTGGAGCCAGTGGAGAGACAGAATTCGAGGCATTCCCGGTCGTCCCAGGACAGAGTTCGTGCGCCAAAATGTGCCGCACAGAGCAGGGCTAAGTGGCGTCAGATCCATAAACGCGCCGCGCGGGATTAGCCGAGCGCTCTCAGGCGCTGCGGTCATGGACTGTGCGGCTGGTCCCGCCGGTGGTTTGAGTCCTCCCTGGGGCATGGGTGTGTGTGTTTGTCCCTAGGATAATTTAGGTTAAGTAGTGTGTAAGCTTAGGGACTGATGACCTTAGCAGTAAAGTCCCATAAGATTTCACACACATTTGAAATTTTTTTTCCATAAACTCCCGAACATCTGTCGCTAACTGTTTTCTTAATTTTGCGACGTTCGCATTAGTGTCTGTGCCGGCGACATCTAGCGTGTTCCATATCTCTGGCGTGAGCCGAAATCCCTGGCGAAACAACGGAGCCGTTCTTCAACTTCTTTACCAAACATATCACACACTTCTTGTCGGGTTTTGTGAATGGAATCACTGCAAACCCTGATAAGTACGATATAACTGAACCTCATTAGTCCAATGTTCTCAAGCGACATGAAGCGTAGTTTATTCTTGCTTTCCTTAAAAGTCATCTATCACAGTGGATAGAAAAATTTCACATACAGCTTGGTTATCAAACACTTCTTCTCATTTTGCTACCAGATATCAGTTATCGAAAAACCGCTTTTAGATACCTTCAATAGGTTAAGGTATACAGGGTGGTCGTAAATTGCCTTTACAGACTTCTAGTACTTGTAGAGGGGAGTGAGTACATCGTATTCTGAATGGGAACCCATGTCCGGAAACGTCATCCAACGAGACTACAGAGCGTCAGAGTTACAGGAGCGAGCGTCTGTAGATGTACGTATACACGGGGTGATTACGTGATGATGTTACAGACTTTCTAGGAAGATGGAGAACAATAAATGTATTAATCTGAAGTAAGGATCCCTGTACCGGAAACGAACGAGTAGAACGTTATAAACGAAAACCGTTCTAATACGTCTGACAGTTGAATACACGTACCGGTTCTTGTGTTGCGAACAGTGTAGGGCTGGTAACTTTCTGTGGTGGTAGAGCAGACAAAAACAAAAAATGTCCAATAAATGTGGGCTCTAAATTGCATACCTGAGGAGCTATGACCATTCGTTCATCGTAGCTAATGTAAAACACGTCTCCTCTATTGAGCAAGTGTTCATTGCTGTTAAGGTACGCACTTTAGAGCCCAAGTTTATTGGACATTTTTTCTCGTTTTTGTGCACACTACCACCACTGAAAGTTCAGTTACTGCACGGGCGCTGAAGACCTAGCTGTCGGGCGCCCAAAAAAACCCCTCTACTACTACTACTACTGAAAGTTACAAACCCTACACTCTTCGCAACATAAGAACCGGTACGTGTATTCAACTGACGGAGGTATCAGAACGGTTTTCGTTTATAGCCCTCGACTCGTTCGTTTCCGGTACAGGGATCCTTACTTCAAATTAATACGTTTATCGTTCTCAATCATCCTAGAAAGTCTGTAACATCATCACGGAATCACCCCGTGTATACGTACATCTACAGACTCCCGCACCTATAACTTTGACGCTCTGTAGTCTCGTTGGCTGACGTTTCCGGACATGGTATCCTGTTCAAAATACGATTTACTCACTCCCCTCAACAAGTACTAGAAGTCAGTAACGGGAATTTCCGATCACCCTGTATATCTGTAGTCCACGTCAAACGCGGTGTACACTGTCCAAAATTTCATCTTCAGCCGGCCGGTGTGGCCGTGCGGTTCTAGGCGCTTCAGTCTGGAACCGCGTGACCGCTAGGGTCGCAGGTTCGAATCCTGCCTCGGGCATGGATGTGTGTGATGTCCTTAGGTTATTTAGGATGAAGTAGTTTTAAGTTCCAGGGGACTGATGACCTCAGAAGTTGAGTCCCATAGTGCTCAGAGCCATTTTTTTTTCAAGTGTCTTCAGGAGTATTTTGTGTGTATTCTGGTATGAGAGGTCATTCAAAGTACACTCAGAAGATGCTAGACGCACAGCCTGAAATATGCAACCAAATGACAGCGACTGTGAGTAGAATCACGACGGGAAACGTTGTGCAGTGGCTGAGTTGGTCCTTTTAAGTATGAAAAGAGAGCGGTTAGTAACTTGAAGAGTGCAATGAATAAGATGCCCTCTGGTTTCCATCGATGCAATAGGTCTGTGTACAGAGGGAAGCAGGAGAGATTGGATGTAACGTCTCCTCGAGGTGGACGGTCTGCGTATTGTTGTGTACAGCTTCGTACTCAATGGCAAAGAGAGGTGGGCAACAGAGCGGTGCGGCAACTGTCGTCGTAGGATAGCTGGACAGAAGCGGTAGTAATTAGTGAGCAAGATATCACACTCAAAGGAAGATTAACTCACCTTATATTTCTTCAAACGACAAAAAAAATGCAGTAAGAATCTGGGTCCAGCCACGACAAAAGCAAGAACGATGATGTTGGAGCTGCGAGAAGGCAGCGTATACTCTGTCCTGTGGAGAAGTGGCTCCAAGTGCGAGTGGGCTGAGGCACTGGACGCTGTCCGCCCTATACCGCAGTGGCAGAGAGCGCTCGTGGTACAGGGCAGCTAGCGGTGCGGTCCAGCAAGCGTGCCCATTGGTTCTGCCGAATCCCGCAATAGCGCTGTCAGCGCCTCACGGAAACTTGCAATTCCGTTTCTAAGACGCCAGTGGGGTGGTACCGATACCTGATACCACACCAAGTGAGTGTGTGCTATCATTTCAACAATTTACTATCTACTGTTGTACAAATTCAAGGGTGAAGAAATGAATCACGTTTAATAAACGCTATGGTTTACGCTATGTTTTGCGAATCGCCGCTCAGTACATGTAACAGACTCTGGCAACCATTTTCATAGACATATTAACTTTAGTAACTGTGTTACATCATTATAATTTTTTTGTTTACTAACATAGATTGAAGTAGCTCTGTTCATTGTGGATGGTAAGAAGACATTTTGCTGAAATTTTCGTAAAACACATGCATCCTAGACTACACATTGCCTCATTCTTCGCTTTCGTTCCCGAGATTCCAGTGTTGCATTGCGCTAAGGAATCTTTGTCTTTCCCTAATTAAAGTTTAATATACGTCTGCTTGAACAGTGATTACCACCCCGATTTGTTATAGAATCACACTCTCTTTTGAAACAAAAAGCTAGTTTCTCATGCATTTCGGTCTTTATGACGTCAGTTTTCCTTCTTTGTATGTAGTACAATGACATAATTGTGCAGGTACAATAAATGTTTTATTTGAATAATGTCTGTACAATATGATGAGAATAGAGATAATAGTAAAGGTATAATAAATTAATTATACTGAAATTTACTGCATGATCAGCAAAAATGGATTTGGTACTAAATTATCTTTGCTTTCATTATTTTGTGCGACTGTCAGGCAGAAAAGTTTGGCAAAGATTTGACAGACGGAGTTTCGTTTCTGGGAAGTCGCTAAATACTCTCGTTCTGAGTAATTTGCCCGCAGCGAGCTAAGCTGTCTCAAGAGGTATATAAGTGTGTAACTTCAATGCTTGAATTATTCTACCCAAAGTTTAATGTGGGGTTATACCCGCTAACGAGTACATAATGAATGTATTTAAATTTTTAAATAAAGCCTGTAATTACATGACATTCAGAATACGAAATTTTTGTTGTCCCAGAGTGAAAATCTCATTCTGAAATGCTTATTACAGTTGTGAAAAACTTAATTGATTTCACCGAATTTTTTGTCCATTGACATCATGGTGTATACCACTGTGAATGTGGGCGCACACGATTCCTGTGATCAGAGGGTTTCTGTACAGCAAGACGCCCGTGAAAACAAAATCATGAGTAAACAGAAGCCTGTAGTCTCATAATTGTGCGTTCCGTCTAAGAAATGAGTACATGTGTAGCACTGAATATCTACGATACTAGTTCGCAAGAGAAGACTTACCACTACATTTTAAAATATGCTCAACATTTCAACTTCTGTATCGACTAAATTTTTGGCTATCAAAGTGATCATTAACATTGCTGCCTATGTTCTTGGAATTTCACCAAGGGAATTGCTGAACGTTTTCACCTCAACAGTCACGCCCTGTTGAAATTAAAAGCTCTGTTATGGGTCTATCAGACAAATCTGTGGTGCAGACGGCTAATTTTGTCATTAGTTTATTTACACAAAAAAAACGTAGGATACTCTCTGAGTAAAGCATGTGAAAACTGTACATGACGTTTTCAAACTATCAGGGAACTCGTACTCTCGCAACGAAAATCAAAGAAACTACAGACTCCAACAAAGAAGCATAGAATGAAGAAGCATCAGACAAAAATATTATTTATTTAACAACGGACAGACGACTTCGACATTTATTAGCACCAAAATGATCACATCTGATAGCATTGGAATTGTCTTTGCCTATCTGTCAGGGACCCACTTTTTGCGTATCGACTGAAAAACACCCGAACAAAGTACACATTGTTCAAATACGGTGGATTGAAATGCGATTGAATCAATAATGTATGATGAAAGAAAGTACTCAAATCCCAACGGTTATCGGTTTTACCTAGATTTGCTTCTTCTTTTTTTCACTGAAGGAAACCAGAATTCTCTCCGAACTAACACACCTAAAATATCATGTTTTTACACATTTTCTTCACTAAGCTGTATGTTGATACTTTTCCTATACCCGTCAGAGATGAGTTATAATAGTAACTCAAGCGGTCTTTAATCGGTCTCGTGATGTGTTTCCTACTGCCGATATTTTAAGCTTTAATTTCGAAAGTATATCAGACTATCTTCATTCGAATATTAAAAAAAGAATCTACACGTAGTCACACGTATTCATCAATAGATATCTCAGCGAATACTGCATAGGATTGACTATGAAGACGCTCGTCGGTCACAAAATGAAAATTGTAATTTTTTCTCCTCGTATTTAGTCTGTCTGTGTCCCGTCTCTTAACTGACTTATCATTTACTGAATTAAAATTCCATTCTTTCATCGTCCTTTCTTTCAGGGGTTGTTGTTTTTGTAGAGGAATCCGAAAGATTATTGGGTTCTCTGATCAGTATTTGGATCATCACTTAGTACAAACACAGCAACATTAATAGACAACTAAAAATCATTTTCATCGTAAATACACGTGCTATGTAATTACGTAAGGGAATATATATGCTACAGGTACCATAGGATTTCGGTGAAAATGTCAAACTTTTTTGGGGCTAGCAACTTGTGACTAGTATTTCAAGTAATGAATACTGGCTAAAAATTTGACCCACAAATCGCCAAAAGAAAATTTCATCTTTTGCTGTCAACAAATGAGGTATTATCGATGAAATTAGAATACATCTGAGTTGGTAGGAGTGAATTGAAGGCTTTCTTTACCATAAAAATCAGCGAAAGAATGGGCATACCAAAGGTGAATACGTTTTGGGGGGTTAGTTTGCGTAGCGAGCTAGCCTTTACCTTCGAATTCCGTTTGTCTGTGTAAAGGCACTTTATTTAATGTATTCTCATTAGTCGGAACTTTCCGTGCAAAATATCCTGGCATAACACCGGCGATGAATACAAAATTGAAGCCGTTAAGACTAGAGAAGTTATTCATGTTTAATGTCTAGCACGAATTATTTACCATTTCTTTCTGAACGTTGAAGGAAAATTATCAGCTATACACTGACGGAAAAAAATCTCAACACCCTCAAATAATTAGTGTAGAGTACTGAAATGTCGGGAATACATCTAAGTAACATATTTAAGTCGTTAACATTGCAAGAACACAACTCAAAGTCAGCGCGAAAAAAGCCATTGCAAATGTGAAATGCCAGTGTAATGTGTAACGGCCAGGACGTTGAATGTAAGCATGTAAACGTGCATACACTGTGTCTTGCAGGTGTCGGATAGCAGTTTGTGGGGTGTAGTTGCCTGTTGCACAAGGTCAATCAATAAACAGACGGTTAATGCTGGTTGTGGATGACACTGCAGTTAGCACTGAATGAAATCCCATACATGCTCCATAGGAGACAGATCTCGTGATCGAGCAGGCCAAGGCGACATGTTGACACGTTGTAGAGCACGTTGGGCTATAACAGCGGTAGGCGTGTGAGCGTTATCCGATTGAAAAGCACCCCCTGGAATGCTGTTCACGAATGTCAGTACAACATGAAGAATCACCAGACTGACGTATAAATTTGCAGCCAAATTGCGTGGGCCCCTGCTGTCATATTAAATCGCAGCCGAGACCAAAACTTCAGGTGTAGGTTCAGTGTCTTTAGGCAGCAGACAGTTTCGTTGCAGACGCTCGCCTGTCCTACTTCAAACCAACACGTTGCCGTCAGTGGCGTAGATGCTTCTCCGGCCTTCATGAGAAAGTGCGCCAAATCTGCGCTCCGGTCTCTCATCAGCTCTTGCACGGCACCACTGGAGTCAGAAACGGCAGTGGTTTGGGGTCAGTGGAATGCTCGCTACAGGCCGTCTGGCTCGCAGCTGTCCTTGAAGTAACCGATTCGATATAGACTTGCCTTTTCAAAAAGTAGCACTACTTCCCAAAACAGGGATATAAAATTTCTAAGCACCCCCAAATCATTTAAAAAGCTAACTACATTTTTGAGATTATACACTCCTGGAAATGGAAAAAAGAACACATTGACACCGGTGTGTCAGACCCACCATACTTGCTCCGGACACTGCGAGAGGGCTGTACAAGCAATGATCACACGCACGGCACAGCGGACACACCAGGAACCGCGGTGTTGGCCGTCGAATGGCGCTAGCTGCGCAGCATTTGTGCACCGCCGCCGTCAGTGTCAGCCAGTTTGCCGTGGCATACGGAGCTCCATCGCAGTCTTTAACACTGGTAGCATGCCGCGACAGCGTGGACGTGAACCGTATGTGCAGTTGACGGACTTTGAGCGAGGGCGTATAGTGGGCATGCGGGAGGCCGGGTGGACGTACCGCCGAATTGCTCAACACGTGGGGCGTGAGGTCTCCACGGTACATCGATGTTGTCGCCAGTGGTCGGCGGAAGGTGCACGTGCCCGTCGACCTGGGACCGGACCGCAGCGACGCACGGATGCACGCCAAGACCGTAGGATCCTACGCAGTGCCGTAGGGGACCGCACCGCCACTTCCCAGCAAATTAGGGACACTGTTGCTCCTGGGGTATCGGCGAGGACCATTCGCAACCGTCTCCATGAAGATGGGCTACGGTCCTGCACACCGTTAGGCCGTCTTCCGCTCACGCCCCAACATCGTGCAGCCCGCCTCCAGTGGTGTCGCGACAGGCGTGAATGGAGGGACGAATGGAGACGTGTCGTCTTCAGCGATGAGAGTCGCTTCTGCCTTGGTGCCAATGATGGTCGTATGCGTGTTTGGCACCGTGCAGGTGAGCGCCACAATCAGGACTGCATACGACCGAGGCACACAGGGCCAACACCCGGCATCAAGGTGTGGGGAGCGATCTCCTACACTGGCCGTACACCACTGGTGATCGTCGAGGGGACACTGAATAGTGCACGGTACATCCAAACCGTCATCGAACCCATCGTTCTACCATTCCTAGACCGGCAAGGCAACTTGCTGTTCCAACAGGACAATGCACGTCCGCATGTATCCCGTGCCAACCAACGTGCTCTAGAAGGTGTAAGTCAACTACCCGGGCCAGCAAGATCTCCGGATCTGTCCCCCATTGAGCATGTTTGGGACTGGATGAAGCGTCGTCTCACGCGTTCTGCACGTCCAGCACGAACGCTGGTCCAACTGAGGCGCCAGGTGGAAATGGCATGGCAAGCCGTTCCACAGGACTACATCCAGCATCTCTACGATCGTCTCCATGGGAGAATAGCAGCCTGCATTGCTGCGAAAGGTGGATATACACTGTACTAGTGCCGACATTGTGCATGCTCTGTTGCCTGTGTCTATGTGCCTGTGGTTCTGTCAGTGTGATCATGTGATGTATCTGACCCCAGGAATGTGTCAATAAAGTTTCCCCTTCCTGGGACAACGAATTCACGGTGTTCTTATTTCAATTTCCAGGAGTGTAGAACTGGAAGTGAAATGGTCCACGAGATGAAATAAGAGTCGAGCAATGTTGAAATTTCGCCCTTTGAAAGATAAGAAACTGGTAAGAGATGAGAAACTGCAGATGTATCAACCTAATTTCTCTAATGTTGAAGGTACTCACTGAAATAGAGACAGCTGAGCGAGGTGGGACAGTATTGTAAATCATTGAACCTGTTTTCCAGAGGACGGTAGCTCAAATCCACGTCCAGCCTACCACATTTAGGTTTTCCACTAAATCCCTAAGTCACTGGGGGCACTTGTTCAAATAATTGCTTTGAAAGGGCATGGTTTATTTTTTCCCTAATACGAGCTTTAGTTCCGTCTGTAATAGTTTTGTCGTTTTGGGAATTGAAACATTAACATTCCTTCCATCCTTTAAAATCTATATCACTAAACGCTTGCGGTCACCTTATCGCAGTTGTAAGTTGGTCCTCTAACGATTTTCTGGGACAACAAAAATTTCGTATTCTGAATGTCATGTAATTACAGCCTTTATTTAAAAATTTAAATACATTCATTATGTACTCGTTGACAGGTATAACCCCACATTAAACTTTGGACAGAATAATTCAAGCTTTGAAGTTACACACTTACATACCTCTTGAGACAGCTTAGCTCGCTGCGGGAAAATTGCTCAGAACGAGAGTATTTAGCGACTTCCCAGAAACGAAACTCCGTCTGTCAAATCTTTGCCAAACTTTTCTGCCTGACAGTCGCACAAAATAATGAAAGCAAAGATAATTTAGTACCAAATTCATTTTCGCTGATCATGCAGTAAATTTCAGTATAATTAATTTATTATACCTTTACTATTATCTCTATTCTCAACATATTGTACAGACATTATTCAAATAAAACATTTATTGTACCTGCACAATTATGTCATTGTACTACATACAAAGAAGGAAAACTGACGTCATAAAGACCGAAATGCATGAGAAACTAACTTATTGTTTCAAAAGAGAGTGTGATTCTATAACAAATCGGGGTGGTAATCACTGTTCAAGCAGAAGTATATTAAACTTTAATTAGGGAAAGACAAAGATTCCTTAGCGCAATGCAACACTGGAATCTCGGGAACGAAAGCGAAGAATGAGGCAATGTGTAGTCTAGGATGCATGTGTTTTACGAAAATTTCAGCAAAATGTCTTCTTACCATCCACAATGAACAGAGCTACTTCAATCTATGTTAGTAAACAAAAAAATAATAATGATGTAACACAGTTACTAAAGTTAATATATCTATGAAAATGGTTGCCAGAGTTTTTGTGATGGAAAAGGAAGATAAGCAGTCGTTAATAACCAATTTTCTCAATGAATGAACATCTGTTATTCGCAATACCAGGAGAGAATTTCATCTTCTAATTAATTCCAATGCGACGGACGTAGAGCAACGACAGGTACTGTTTAAACAGATCGTAAATCATGCGGAAATATATGTCGAATAAGTAGACGGAGAACGCAAAGTATCCGCCGTGGCTTAGTAAAAAAATTCGAGAAATGCAGAGAGCACTCTCGGTCAAAAAAAAAAAAAAAATAAATAAATAATAAAAAATTGTTTAAAGTCAAGCGTTAGTACAGATTCATAGGTCTAAAAAACGGTCAATGTTCGAAGGTTAGAAGAATTTTCACATTCATAAGATACCGAAAGGTCCTTTCAAGAATACTAGAAAATACTGGTCCTACGTAAAATCACCAAGGTGATACAAGTTACTTGTAGACCAGCTGGTGTGCTGAAATTTTGCATTTCGCGATTAAAAAATAATTCATGCAGGGTTGTCTTACAGAAATACTTTGTGTGGTCGCTGTGCAAACTCCTCTTCCTCTGTGGAGGACGTAGAGAGAGCAATAGAAATGTAAGTAAAAGAATTGAAAGTGTAAGTCACCAAGCCTGGATGGATTCCCAGTTCTGGATGGAATCACCATACAACTGCAGATAGTCCAACTTATTCTTACCCACATGACAGATACATGTACTGATCGGCGATTCGCAAAACATAGCGTAAACCATAGCGTATATTAAAAGTAATTCATTGCTTCACCAGCGAATATTTTATTTTAGTTCCCCGTCAAATTCCGTAGGACTTAATTGAGGAGCAATTCTCCAAGGTCATGGAACGTGTCAGTACATGAAATTACAAGATAAAAGTAATAACAGATAGAAATAAATGTTTATGAACCCGAAAAAAGTCAGTGCATAAGTTTAAGTAAACGCAATCAACAATACAGTAAGAACCAGTTTAATTTTTCATGAACTCCTCGACAGAATAGAAGGAGTGAACCATTAGGAAACTCTTCAGTTTCGATTTGAAAGCGCGTGGAATACTGCTAAGATTTTTGAATTCGAGTGGTAGCTTATTGAAAATGGCTGTAATATTATGCTGCACACCTTTTGCACAAGAGTTAAGCTAGTCCGATCCAAATGCAGATTTGATTTCTACTGAATATTAACTGAGTGAAAGCTGCTTATTCTTGGGAATCAGCTAATATTGTTAACAAGAAATGACAGTAAGGAATGCATATATTGAGAGGCCAATGTCAAAATACCCAGTTTCGTGAACAGGGGTCGACAAGAGGTTCGTGAACTGACAAAAGTTATTGCCCGAACCGTCCGTTTTTGAGCCAAAAATATCCTTTTAGAATGGGAAGAGTTACCCCAAAATATAATATCATACGACATAAGCGTATGGAAATGGCGGAATTGAAAGTTTCCGTGAGACGCGATCAGGGGTAGTGCCGGATCCGGCAGAGCCGATGGAGCACCGTGCTGGACCGCGCCGCTAGCTGCTCTGTACCACGAGCGCCCTCTGCCATTGTGGTATAGGGCGGCCAGCGACAGTACCTCAGCCCACTCGCACTTGGAGCCACTTCTCCGCAGGACACTGTAGATGCTGCCTACTCGCAGCTCCAACATTATCGTTCTTACGTTTGTCGTGAATGGAATCTGATTTTTACTGGATTTTTTTTCTTTTTTGGGATATCTTATGTCGCTTGGAGAAATATAAGGTGAGTTAATCTTCTTTTGAGTGTGTTATCTTGCTCACTAACCACTTCTGCTCCTTTTCAGCTATCCTACGCCGACAGTTGACTCACTTCCAAGCACATTGTCAAGTTTTCGTATTCAAGGTATTGTGAAGGTACAATACGTCCTTTCGATTGCGGGGTGCCCAGTGTTCAGGTTAACACAAAAACTATTCCCAACCGCATCCGCGAGGAACTGAGCTTTGACCTGGTAATAGCTGCATTACCTCAATACTATGAACAGCATGCCCAAGTAGCTGTAGCCAGATATCAGTTTTTTCGTTTGCAGAAAAAGCCGTAAGAGACGTACCGCTAGGGGGACACAGAATTAAAGGGCGTGACTACGAAGTGTAAATTTAAGTGTAGTTGCGACAACGTTTACAGTGATTTAGCGATCCACAATGCAATAACATTCAATGTCCCAGGTAGTGGAATACGGGATCTTAAGGTACTCTGACCCACCACTTGCCCAAGTATTGCAAATCTTACAGCAATATGATTCGAGTTCCATAGCGGCCGACAAGTTTGACCAGGCCCCGATTTATCGGGTCGAATCTCCCCTTGCTCGCTACCACCCCTAGCAGCCACTACAATGAGCGTGTACACAGCCGCGCGGACAGCCACGTAGACATGCAAACAGGCCTGTGGAAAAAAAAGGCCATGTTGAAGCCGTTGCCACGGCACAAAACACCCATTTTGGACGCTCCCAGAAAAAAACACGCTCGTGTACATGCAGCGAACGCTGTGTTTTCAAAACCTACAACAGGTACTGACAGAAGTAAGAGTAAGGTTGTGTCTCCTTCTCGCCCTAATGCTGTCCAACGACGTCCTAACCAACTACGAGTATTTGTCTCATTAGGAATTGCTGGCCGTCGTGTGAGCTTTCAGTTAGATGCAGGCGCCTAATTAACTTTGCTCAATCGCGCCACCTACGAACAGTTAGGGTCACCACGCTCCTCTAAGCCTAGAAAGTACCTCACTGCTTACAACGGACAGGAAATTTCAGTGTTTGGAGAGTGTAGTTTGCCTGCCACATACAAATCTCACACTAGGACAGTTGAAATCAAGAGACAGTGAGAACATATTATGTTTAAATGCCTTCGATTTGTTTGGACTTAGCATCCAAGACTATGTACTTGCAGTATCTGCTTTTCATCCAAAGGATATTGCTTAAACAATTTCCTGAAATACACTCCTGGAAATGGAAAAAAGAACACATTGACACCGGTGTGTCAGACCCACCATACTTGCTCCGGACACTGCGAGAGGGCTGTACAAGCAATGATCACACGCACGGCACAGCGGACACACCAGGAACCGCGGTGTTGGCCGTCGAATGGCGCTAGCTGCGCAGCATTTGTGCACCGCCGCCGTCAGTGTCAGCCAGTTTGCCGTGGCATACGGAGCTCCATCGCAGTCTTTAACACTGGTAGCATGCCGCGACAGCGTGGACGTGAACCGTATGTGCAGTTGACGGACTTTGAGCGAGGGCGTATAGTGGGCATGCGGGAGGCCGGGTGGACGTACCGCCGAATTGCTCAACACGTGGGGCGTGAGGTCTCCACAGTACATCGATGTTGTCGCCAGTGGTCGGCGGAAGGTGCACGTGCCCGTCGACCTGGGACCGGACCGCAGCGACGCACGGATGCACGGATGCACGCCAAGACCGTAGGATCCTACGCATTGCCGTAGGGGACCGCACCGCCACTTCCCAGCAAATTAGGGACACTGTTGCTCCTGGGGTATCGGCGAGGACCATTCGCAACCGTCTCCATGAAGATGGGCTACGATCACGCACACCGTTAGGCCGTCTTCCGCTCACGCCCCAACATCGTGCAGCCCGCCTCCAGTGGTGTCGCGACAGGCGTGAATGGAGGGACGAATGGAGACGTGTCGTCTTCAGCGATGAGAGTCGCTTCTGCCTTGGTGCCAATGATGGTCGTATGCGTGTTTGGCGCCGTGCAGGTGAGCGCCACAATCAGGACTGCATACGACCGAGGCACACAGGGCCAACACCCGGCATCATGGTGTGGGGAGCGATCTCCTACACTGGCCGTACACCACTGGTGATCGTCGAGGGGACACTGAATAGTGCACGGTACATCCAAACCGTCATCGAACCCATCGTTCTACCATTCCTAGACCGGCAAGGGAACTTGCTGTTCCAACAGGACAATGCACGTCCGCATGTAACCCGTGCCACCCAACGTGCTCTAGAAGGTGTAAGTCAACTACCCTGGCCAGCAAGATCTCCGGATCTGTCCCCCATTGAGCATGTTTGGGACTGGATGAAGCGTCGTCTCACGCGGTCTGCACGTCCAGCACGAACGCTGGTCCAACTGAGGCGCCAGGTGGAAATGGCATGGCAAGCCGTTCCACAGGACTACATCCAGCATCTCTACGATCGTCTCCATGGGAGAATAGCAGCCTGCATTGCTGCGAAAGGTGGATATACACTGTACTAGTGCCGACATTGTGCATGCTCTGTTGCCTGTGTCTATGTGCCTGTGGTTCTGTCAGTGTGATCATGTGATGTATCTGACCCCAGGAATGTGTCAATAAAGTTTCCCCTTCCTGGGACAATGAATTCACGGTGTTCTTATTTCAATTTCCAGGAGTGTATTTTCAGGGGGAGTGGCAAAAGTAAATAACTTTGTAGCGCATGTCACATTGACAGGCAATGCGCAGCCTATGTTTTTCCACGCCCGCCCCGTTCCAATTGCTTTAAGAGACAAAGTAGCCAGTGAACTGAAAGAATTGCAAGGTAATGGTGTAATTGTTCCCATCCAAGCAGGTAAATGGGCAAGTCCTCCCGTTGTGTTGACTTCACCACAAACAGTAGCTGACACATACCGCTTGTCTCGCCCTGAGGAACCCATGGACAGGCTTGAAACAAACCGAGACTTTTCTAAGACAGATTTTCGTGATGCCTAGTTGCAAATTCTATTCGACGAAGAATCACAGAAATTGTTTTTGTAAAACACACTTAGGCCTGTTCAAGTACTTACGTTTACCCTTCGGCACTGCTTCCGTACCCGCCATTTTTCAACGTTACTTGTAACAGCTGACTGCAAAAGTGTCAATTTAATCAAACTACTTTAAAGGTATACTCATCTCAGATCGTACACCACAGCAACACAGTGACAATTTGCTTACTCATTTTCGAGTGTTGCCAGATACAGGACTCAAGTGTCGTCTCGAAAAGTGTTCCTTTTTCAAACATAACTACAGTACTTAGGTCATGTGATGAACAGTCAGGGTGTGCATCGAATCTCATTTGCGTGCAATCCGTGACCTGCCATTTCCTCGCAATGTGTCTGACCTGCAGACAGTATTAGGCAAGATGACATACTACATTCGGTTCATACCGAATGCCGCTCAGATCGCGTCGCAAAAATGTACCCTTTCTATGGACTAAACATTGTCAATACTGCAAAAATGCTTTCCTTAGTGACAGAAGTTTATTGTATTTTGACTCTGCCAAGCCGGTAGATTTGCAAGTCGACGCTTCTTCCTACGGAATGGGCGCTGTCCTTTCACACAGAATTGATGCACAAGACAGACTCAAAGGTGTTAACTCAAGCTCGATGCAATAATTCTCAAATATACAAAGGGGCCCTCGCTATTGTGTATGGTGTGACGAAATTCCATCCATAGTCGCAAGTTCTTTTTAGTGACAGATCATAAGTCTATGCAGTCCTTGTTTCATCCAATAGCCGGCCGATTTGACCGAGCGGTTCTAGGCGCTTCATTCTGGAACCGCGCGATCGCTACGGTCGCAGGTTAGAATCCTGCCTTGGGCGTGGATGTGTGTGATGTCCTTAGGTTAGTTAGGTTTAAGTAGTTCTAAGTTCTAGGGGACTGATGACCTCAGATGTTAAGTTCCGTAGTGCTCAGAGCCATTTGAACAATTTTCTTTTTCCATCCAACAAAGCCGGTTCCTACACGCTATGCTCAAAAAATTGCAACGTTGAGATTTGCTGCTTCCCGAGTATCAGTATGAAATTGTGTACAGACGTACGTCAAAGCATGGCTACGTAAACGCCTTTACTGGCCTTCCGACTGGCACAGATTCTGATTTTGATGCATCTGTCGCATCCTGTTGGCAGATCGATGGGCAGGACACTGAATTGCTGGAATCTTTTCCCTTACATTACAGAAAAATTGTACAGGCCACGGATGGAGACACAGGTAACAAGAATTTGTTGCATTACATTAGCACGTCTTGTCACTGAACAGTATTCATTGAATAGTATTCAGAACTAAGTTGTGCGCCGATATTTCGCACATCGGCATAACCTTTTTAGTTCAACATGATGTGATTCTAGTTAAAAATGACAATGAACAATCGCGTGTGCTTATTCCCAAAGTGTTTCAAAAGGATGTGTTCCGATTGCTTCACCAAGAACATTGGGGGATTGTTTGCGCTAAACAACTAGCGCGACGGCAATGTACTTAGCAGGGCATGGACGCCCATATTGAACGCATGACATGCTCCGAAAACAATCCTCTCCACCGGAGACACTCTCAGCTTGACCTAAGAGTCAATCACCATGGCAAATAGTGCACATTGGCTTTTCAGGACCATTCTAGAGACTCTTTGGCTCATAGTGATGGGCTGTTCCAGCAAGTTCCCGTCTCCTCTCGCTCCCACCCATGAGACGGACCATCACCGGTGGAACTTGCAGGGCCGCCGCCATCGCACACTGTCACGCTTTCTACACCCACTGCTGCATCAGGCGCCGCCAATGGTCCGCAAGAACCGCTTTGCGTTGCGCGATCTTGTTCTTTCCAGGGTTTATGGCAACATTGGACGGTGGGAAAGTGGCATAATCTGGTATCGCTCGCCGCGAAATTTGAATCCCGCCAGACGTCATGGACGTCGAAGACCCCTAGAGGTCGCTGCACCATCGCGCCGTAAGCTGTGGCGGAGGGCGTCTCCTGGCCCGCATTTAGTGTGAGGGCGCCACAGTGGAACACGTGGTTGCTGCTGCCAATAGCGGCGTCCCTGACAGAGTACTTAAGCGCCTGCCTCTGGCTCAGCCAGATGTTCCTTTCCACCCTCCATGGTGACCTTGTTCCTCTCCCACAGCACACCCGTCCTGAAAGTAACTCCACCCCCGATGTTATCCTCGCTTCCCCCAACCTCCTTGGTCGCATCGCCGTTGACGTCCTTGATCCCGTTGGTGGTGAACATCTCACTGTCCTTCTCACCATCTCCTCTGACCGTCCTACGCCTGCAGCCACCCGCCCAGCTGCCCCCTCGAAAGTCTGTCCATGACTACCGCCGTGCCACCGTGCCGCCGTGCCACCCGCCGTACCACCCCCTCACCTTTCACCACCCTGCTGACATCACCCATGCCTCTTCCTTCCTTCAGAAGACCATCACTGACGCTGTAGAGGCTCATGTCCCTACCAAACTCATCCACCCTCACCACCCTACACTTCCTCCACAGGCCGTCCTTCTGCACGAATCCCGCAGGCTCTACCACTCCTTCCTCCGCACCCGTGACCGGAATACACTCACCCGCCACTGGCAATTATAGCGACACATCCGGAACCTCCTTACAGCAAAGAAACGCCGGGACTGGCGCCAGACGTGCACATGCCTCAACTCCTGTCAACTCCTCCTAGTTCTGGTCAGCCTTCCACCGCCTTACTGGTAGCCATTCCACCCCGCAATCTTCTTTCTCTCCAGCTTAACTCCTGTCGGTCCGCTATTTTTGTTTCCCTTGATCTACAGAACGCCTATGACTGTGTCTGGCATCCCAGGCTCCTCTTCAAACTCCAGACCTATGCTCTCCCCATCAACTTCGTCCATCTCATTGCTTCCTTCCTTTCCCATCGTCCCTCCTATCCACAATTCCAACTCCCGTACTTCCTATCCCTCTGCCGGCATGCCCCAAAGCTCTGTCCTATCCCCTGTCCTCTATCTTCTGTACACTGCTGATATGCCCAAACCTTCCCCACCTGTTAATCTTCTCCAGTTTGCTGATGACACCGCCTTCCTAGCCCTTTATCCTACCCTTTAACGGTCCCAACATACCCTCTAAACCCACCTTGACCAATTCACCGCTTGGTGCAACCATGGGTATTCAATATCAACCCCTCTAAGACCCAGGCGATCATCATAGGCCGCACCACCTGCTACTTCCATCTCCATGATTTCTACCTCACCATTTATAGCCGTCCTATCCACCTCACTCCTACCCTCAAATACCTTTGCCTCACCCTCGACCGCCACCTCCCGTGGACTCCCCATCTCCTTACCATCTAAAACAAAGCTCACAACAAACTCTGCCTCCTGAAACTCCTGTCTGGCCAGACGTGGGGTCTGCATCCTTCCACCATCCTTCACACCTACAAATCCTTGATCCGCCCCATTGTTATGCCAGCATAGCTTGGATTCCACCCCTCCCCGGTTCTATAAATCCCTCCAAATCCTCGAACACTGTGCGCTCCGCCTCACCTTCCGCATCTGCCTTCCGTCCCCCACTTGCATCCTCTACGACCTCATCCTCATCCCCCACCTTCTCCTTTTCCTTGAACACATCCGCACACTATATATTTTCCACCGCCTTGATCACCCTCACCCCATGGTGTCTCTCTACCCCCAACCCGTTGCCGCACCTTTACTGCTGTGTCCCACTCTCTCTCCATCTCCATACCCTCCGCATCTTTTTCCAATGCAACTTCAACCATCTACCCCTCCCGGATGATGAGCTTCGCCCTGACATCTACCCTTCCTACCAACTCTAACCCCGTCTTCCTGCCTCCTCCTCAGGGCTCCCTCTGCTCCCACTCCCTTCTCCTGAGTGGCTTCACCCTCCTACTCCCCACCTCACTTGTGCTCCCTTTCAGTGTCCCTGCACTTCCTCCTGCCTTGTCTTCCCTCTTCATCTCCTGCCCCACCAGTCTCCTGCCTCTTCATGTACCCGCTGACGCCCCTACTCCCTTCATCCCGCCGCCTCCCCTGCTGCCCCTTACTCTCCCCTCTTTTTCCATCCTCTCCAACCTTTCCCCCGGCAGGTCCCACCTGGCAATTTTACACTTCACCCTGTGTGCTCCAAGTGGGTTTTAAGTGTGCTGTTCTGGAGTGTTGTTAATACTGTGACCGACTTTTAACCTCTGCATGTGCATTCAGTGTCTTCTTTGTGTTTTAAGAATCGCCAACTGTGTTTTTTACCTTTATGGTCACTTTTTTAACTGTCCCCCCATGAACGTCTCCCACTCAGTGTATTTTTACCTCCATTATCTCCCCTTACTCTGTCTTGTGTTCCCCTTTTTTATCGCCTTATATATGTAGCATTTTATTCTTGTTTTAGTTGTCATGTCATTCGCTGAAGAGCAGCGGATTGTGCCGCTGACAGCCCTCCCTGCCCATATGGGGTGGGGGAATGAAATCACAATAAAGAAAGAAAAAAAGAAAAAAAGCTGAGCCAGTCAGTCTAACATTGCCTACGTCTCTTGCCATATCGCCTCGCCTTAGACGTTCGTGTTTTGTTTACGTGTGGACTTAGTTGTTTGGTTAGCTTTCTTGACTGTGTTGTCTCGTCCTTGTTGTTGTCGTAAGGTCCTTCGTTGGTCGTGTCCGTCCTCTCCGTTGTGTTGTTGTTCGCGGGCCGCTCCGCGGGTCCGCCGCGTTTCCGTTACTTCATCCCCGCGACTGTTCCGGTCGCCGTTACAACACATGATACACGAACACATTGTCTCTTTTATGTACTTGACTGCAGGTCCCGTTGCAGCCCCGCCACCAGAACCACATTCGTGAGTGTCATTCGCCCCGTAATTCTACTGCTTTTCTACCCTCAGATTCACGGCCTCACGGGACGGCGCGGCTTCGTAGCGACCCACTGGTTCCACCAGCGCAGCCCAGCAGGAGCTGATGCACGATGCGCCCTAGTCCCCGCCGTACCCGCTCGCCGACTCGGTGGACGTGGAGCCGCCGTCGCCGTCGCCGTCATGAAAATAGTAGAAATCCGTGGAACCAAATTCACTGCCATCAGTGAGGAATGCACAGGGATAAAAAATTATTTGGGGTTTTAAAAGGTTGTTTACAAATTTGTTTTACCGAATTTGTTGATTTATTCCTAAAAATCTTGCACGAAAGAAGGCAAATCGAATCAACATCCAGATATTATAGAATGTATGTGAGACCGCCTGTGGAAATACTTCGAAGGTAATGTGACACATAGCTCCGAATGTTGACGGAGATTTGTACATTACAATCAATAACTACAATAAAGTGATATATGATCAGATTAAAAATTGTGTCGTAGCCACCACACAATTGTACAAACTGACGGCAATAAACCAATAACATTCTGTCGAACTGTAATCATTAGGATACATTCGCGCTCCATTGACTACTAATTTATGTCGATTCCAAGCACCGTATAGATGAGAGCGTCACGTTTAATTTCGTTCTTTTGTATTCTTTGCGCTATCGTAGCAAAACAAGCAACTACTGTGAGCACTACTTTAATGGTTTCAAAATTTGCCGCAGTCAACAGTGTTCGCTGTCCCAGTTTAACGCATCGTCAAATCTTTTGTGGTGCGTCGCGCTGGGGCGGTGGCAAGCGAATGAGGCCACTCTTTCGGGATAATGCGCAATAATTTAATAAACCGACATTTTTTATGGAAATGCCTCACATGTTACCACGCCGTCACACACTTCCCCTCGGAGTGCAAGAGAATTTAAAACCATAATGTAAAACGCTCTTTGCACATCATGGAATAATGAACAAGTAACTCCACTTAGTTTAAACAAAATGTTTGTCGCATTAATTTTATCCTGATTCAGTCCCCTTAACCGATACATACACTTTCTGAAATATGCTTCTGGTAAACTATTATGTAAGAATAACACGTTCACCGAAAATTTATTAGGATTGTCGTCATTTTGTGTGAAACGTTCTGTTCGGGTAGCAGTATTTTGAAGTGCTGAAATGCAGTGTATCTGCAAGCTTCAAGTGAAATAGTATTTTGTGAAAGTAGTACACTCGAAACAAACTACAATAGTTACAGTTATTACACTGGAATTATTATGGTGAACTTCGATGTCTATACTGAGTGATTTATTAAGGTGGACTGTAATCCGTTTCAGGCGTCCGTTACCCTAACAAACACAGTAACTGTAATTAAGAAGGCGAAAAAATTTTGTCAGTAAAGGAAGAAGTTACTTGTCATTACAGACGGCAGTACTAATCGTGACTGTCATGACTGATAATTTCTCAAAAACATTTATTAATCCGAATTATCATCCATCACACCATCACTGATTTCTGCCAGACAAGTGGACATCACAAGCCCTGAATATGCTGTTCCAATTTCTTAAAGGTCTAACGATGACCGATGTGCTGTCGAAACTGGTAGCAGAACGAAATTAAGTGTAGGCTGTGTAAAGTTTACATCAGTCTTGGAGAGGAACAACTGCAATGGCACTGAACACTAGGGGACTTAACTCTTAAGGTCATCAGTCCCCTACAACTTAGAACTACTTAAAGCTAAGTAACCTAAGGACATCACACACATCCATGCACGAGGCAGGATTCGAACCTGCGACCGTAGTGATCGCGCGGTTCCAGACTGTAGCCCCTAGAACCGCTCGGCCACCCCGGCCGGCAGAGGAAGAAATGTTGATGAGGTTTACCTAGCAGCATTTGAAATGTGAGCAGTGTGTCCCTATTGGTTTTTGGTGGTTCTCCATTTTTGAGTAAATATTATGTGGGATGTGGACTGATTGATAACAAGCAGAGCGGATTTTGATGCTCAAGACCATATGCACAGGTAGTATCTACAGGCAGTAGATACGACGGCCAGTTAAGGCAAATACATGTGACGAAAACTGAAGGATACTTAAAGGAAGATAATAATATATCAGCTGACACAAATGTGCTGTCAACTATAAGGCGAGATGTAGTTCACTTACTCAAGAAGCGGTGCACAATTATGTACAAAGCAGCTTTAAATAATAAGAGAATGTGAATCATAATTACTGCTGAGGGAATTCTAACTTATCCGCTTCACTCTACTCTTAAGTACTGGCCAAATGAGCAGATCTTGGCAAATGGTCGATAAACTTACCCAAGTCTGTCCTATAAAGTACGATAGTACTCATGTTTTATTTGTTTTTTCTCGTGCACCAATAAATCCAGATCAGTCAGTCATGAGTAGTGTCAGTCTTCCGATGTAGTTAAAATGAAGCAGTGATTTGATGACGTTGGTGATGAACTCCTTAGGAGCACAACGCGTTTTAAGACAGCAAACCTGACTAAGTACAGGTGCCCACTTAAATATGAAAAATTCGCCAAAATTGGATAGTTGTGACGCATTACATATTATTCAATAACGTACAGCCTGAAGGAAAAGTGGTTTCATTTACCAGCATTTCCTGGTCCACCTTGTTTCTGCGTATGGTAAATTTTTATCTTCCACATATCGATTGTTACTTGAATACAGAGCTGTTGGCAGTATGTATTCATTTGCAACAGTCATTGCTAAATGATCTGTATGTTTACTTTCGTTTGTAATATATGTTTGTCAGGTTTTACTTTCGATTCACGTTGCGAATTTGAAGTAAGTATTTATCAACCACTACATAATTTTGAGTTCAGTAAAACATAAGACACACATCTAAAAATTATGGAAAACGGCTCTCACGATTATGTAGGTTTCATCCGAAATTTACATACGACGAAAAGGTCGACGATACAAAGGTTTTAACTTCAGTATGCAGGACCGTATTATGGGTTTCAAAAGGAAAACATCAGTGAACAACTCAAAGACAGAATAAGTGAGGAACTATGACTCGAGCTAACACCTCAGTCATAGTAGCTTGTTAATATTGGTCCAACACCACAAAGTTTCGCGTCTCATGATAGTGGATGGGTATTTGAATGACGTTGTGGTGTAAGCCATTCCGACACCCACTTTCCTGGGATGATAATCCTCAGCAATGCACATAGGGCTGGTGTAAGCTTGAAATGACTAATCTAAGCATTTTGAGCAAGTGAGCAATATACAAACATCGCCTAGTCCCGTTCACCGTTGGAGGTCTTTTGCACTCTACTCAATTGTCATTGACAACTGGAATTCACTTATGCCTCCAATACACAAGAGAACATAACGATTTCATGTGGTCGAAAGAGTATAAAAAAAGATGACAGATAAAAAATCACAGATAATGCAAATCATGTTGATGACGACTTACTGTTTTACCAAGTTGGTTGTTGGGATTACACACCATAATTATGACAGTCGCTACTTTTTCATGAATTGCTATCTAATGCATAATTGTTTGACGACATATGGTGATTCATTACCAGAGCCTGAGTGTGATATTAAGTTATACTGTTTATATCCGAGCATATTATTAAGGTTTACTATAGGACATTCTAATCCATATTAAACGAGAGTAGCTACCTTTTTCGCCACTTACTTGCTATTGGCTCTGCAGTGCAATGGCCTCCGACGAAACCTGATATTTCCATACTAGCTCCAGGAAACAAGGAAGTATGTGCTAAAAGCCAGAGCTGCAGTGTGAGTGGCACTGCCGAAACATCTAAGAACGTTAGGGTGGTGTCACTTCTTGTCAGTAAATAATTCCTAAAACCTTTACTTGTATATTTTATTTCTTTTTTTCCACATATTTTTTTATTAGCATCTTTATATTATTTAGTTGTGGTTTTCGTAATGTGGTGCTTGAAACTACTGCAGCATACTTACTATGAAAAATATACAGTAAAATAAAGAACACAGGGGACACTCATTCGCTTTCAGATGGAGTGCTGTAATGTCCCCATGAATGAGTCATACTTACGTTACGCTCAGGCATATGGTCCCAACATATTCCATCCATTTCTTTCTCATCTCCGTTTCTTTCTCATCTGTACAAGGTAGTAGTTGATTACACCTGAATGTGACTTTTACTGATTTTAACCTCTCTGTTACAAGCTTTGCATATGCCAGAAACTTCAGTATAAATGTTTCAATTGTATGAGGTTTTCCTTCTTTAGAGCCCGAGATCCCACTGTGCACCATAAGGTGTCTCTACCACCCTTCCTTTTGGTTTTCTTGCAGTTGTTCCTCCTGTGTGGTGTCGCAGATGAGGAGCTGTGAGGGAATATCTAATGATTTACCATCGATGCAGATTTTTTTATCTCCCTTGTTACCTCTTTAGAAAGCCACTACACAATTTTTAATTTCTGAAACCATTCATTTACATAGAAGGTTCCAGAAATCTAGTTTTTATAATTCCTTCTACTGTTTGTTTATATTTTCTTGGATAATTATTTGATCATCACCAAATCTTAAGTGCACCCAAATATATGATGTCCTTATTGATCCTAGTTGTAGAATCCGTTATCTGCGAAATTACACAAGTATCCCATTGTTTTTCTGTTATTTAGTGCGAATTATGTTGAAGGTTATCTTCGGTCGCCATACTTCAGTGAACTGTACCGTTGGAATATAGCGCTCGTCACCACCTTTGCCGGAGCCATCATCATCTCTCTTGGCACTGCTACCTCCGTCGATACATTGTTTGTCGTCTTGACAGCCACCTAAACATTCTAGATCATTATCACCTTGCCATATACGAAATTCTCGTCTCTTTTCGTCGTCTGTTTGTTTACAAAGTACCAGAGGTCGGAGAAGTGCTAAAACAATGCCTTGGAGAGCATTACAAGAAACGTATTATACATGGGGTAAACACTTACTTACAAAATTAAGAAGATCCATGTTCCAGTTCAAGTTAATAAACATGTTGTCTCCTTTCCCATGCATCTGGTAAAGTAACGATGACGGAAAAATTAAAGGAAGTCAAGATAGATAGAAAGTGGGGCGACATAGTGAGTGAGATACTCAAATAAGACATGAGGTGTTGGTACGCGTGGGGGAGAGGACAGGTGACGCTTCTGGTATATTATGTATCCGCTGGTATATACTATGTGTTGATTTTGAGGTAGATATGTAGGTGCAGACATCTTGTGCGTAAGAAATACGGGATGGGAAGCGGTGTAGTGAAACGTTTGCCTAAAACATAACAGCCCTACAATCGGACACATCCTATGGATGCAGCATGTATAGCAGAGTAAGTTATGTAATGCTTAAGATAAGGAACGTGCCGATAACATTCTCCGAAAGAGAAACCATAAACAATGTTTATGATATACTCACGATAATGCATTTCATTAGAATTTAAAAAAAAATTCATGATAGTATCAGATGTATTCAAAAAATGTATGATAAAGGCATTCTTTTATTTGTTTTATTGACGCGAAATGTTTCGTAGTTCCAAATTGAGGATCCAACATCCATCGTCAAGATACGAGTTTGCACTTGAAATTACAGCCGAAAGGTTAACAACAAATAAAATAATATTTACTCGAATCTTGTACAGACGACAATCTGCTCGTTATATATCACCATAATCAACTATATAACATAAGAATTTGTTAATTTTTTTCCAGGATCCCCCAGAGGAAGAGAAGGAGTGAGCCAAGCGGAAATTCATCCATTTCCATTTGAAAGTATGAGGGTTACTTATAAGATTTTTTAATTCTTTTGCTGGCTTACCAAAAATCAATGGGTGCAGCAGAATGCTGTATACCATTCTGCAAAATAGCCATGGAATGCAATCCAGATGTAGACTGGATTTCTGCCTAATTTTATCTCAGTGGAAGTTGCTAATTATTAGAAATAGGCTAATGTTGCTACCAATAAACGACATTAAGGAGAATATATATTGAGATGACAATGTAAGAAACCCCAGACTTCTGGACAGGGATCAAGAAGAGGTTCGTGAAATCGGTCGACATACTGCCTGTTTATGAGCCAAAATTGATCATTGAGGATGCGAAGAATTACTCCAGAATATAATGTTGCATGACATAAATGAACAAAAATTGTTGTTAAAAACTGTGATTTAGATACAACTTGTTTTCTACAAGCGACAATCCTGTATTCTGAATTGAATTATCTGATAGCTGGTTTATGTTGCACTTAAAATCCTTCACTTCCAACCTAGTATTATCAACAAAGAGAAATATTTTAGTTCACATCTTGTGTTATAAGGCATACGATTTATATCTACGTAACTGGGACTGATCTTAGCATTCTCAGAGGAAGCAAAGTCTCCATCAATAACTCGTAACAGAGGATAACTACAACATGCAGACAGCAATGATACAACAAAAGAAAGGCTTGAGTGAAAACAGTGCAACAAAACACTTTTTGCAACACTCAACAAACTACGCAAAGCCACTTCTCCACATAAAACGTAGTAATCAGACACCTTTAAATATCTGAAAACAAATGTTTGGCTCAAATGGCTCTGAGTACTATGGGACTTAACTTCTAAGGTCATCAGTCCCTTGAACTCAGAACTACTTAAACCTAACTAACCTAAGGACATCACACACATCCATGCCCGAGGCAGGATTCGAACCTGCGATCGTAGCGGTTGCGCGGTTCCAGACTGTAGCGCCTAGAACCGCTCGGCCACTCCGGCCGTCAACAAATGTTTCTCAACCCTCCATTCCAGCTCCCACGACCTCTCTCATTTTACACACACACACACACACACACACACACACACCACACACACAGACTTAACACCACAACAGCCAATTAGCGCCACCTTAAACATAAGCCAAACGATGAACAAGTGAGCGGTAACAATAACATATTACCTCTCAATTGTGCATGGAGACATACGTATCTGTTCAGATCACATGCAGTGGAAAATGTGTGTTAAGTAAAGATGAGAGACAATTTATATTTTAAAAAATAGTGCGAAAAACTGTATGCAATAGCAACAGAAAAAGGTATCCAGCAAAGATACACAACAGGAAGGGAAATATAACTTCAGTAACATACATAACCATTATACGCCAAAAATATTTTAAAAACGCACAGAATTCTTGTTGCCTGCTGTTCAGATTACACTCTGTCAAAACGACAACAAAAAGTCACATAGACTGATTTGTAAAAATTCTTTTTGACTTGCAATGAATTTTTCAGATGAATAAAGGAAACAAATGTGACAAAATCCACATGCTATTACTTTTTAGGCCTACAATTAATAAACGGCCATCAAATTTGCCTTATATTTTACAGAAATAAATTTGACCCACAAGAGATGACAAGTAGGTGGCGTAAAATTTGTGGGTGAATAAATAGAAATAAATTCTGTATTGCCTACGGCAGAGTTAAAAACAACTGTAGAACATACAAAACCATTAATTTGTGCAGTAGGTACAAACAGAATGTACAGATATGATTAAGTTAAATAGTGGAATAAGACTTGCAGATGGCATTGTGGAATTAAATTTTGAGGATACCCTGACGCGTATGTACCTATGTGAGAGGCAGGACATATTTTGCAACAGTGATGGACATATCGTTTACTATCGACAGAATATTACTATTAATGAAGTGTTGAAATGTATAAAATGAAACCATTATGAACGATGATGATACTTTTGTTACAGTTCTTAAGTGCCAAGATCAAAATGGCAATTGGTTGCAAATAAAACACAGCTTTAGGACGTGGGCGATGGATGTCAGTACTGTCTTACATAGCGATAGACTGCGCTTCCTAACGTAACAGCGGGAAATATGATTATTTAAAGACGAACCAGTAACTGCCAAGATATCACTTTAGTGATAAAAAATTCATCTTATAAATGAATCATGCCAACACACCGAAAATAATCGCTGAATCAGTGCGACCTTCAGTTCTGGCTCCACGATTTCCTCTTCTTCATCCCAATTTCATCTATAACCACTAGATGAATCGTACTACAACATTAAACTATATCTAACTGGCCGTAGAGTGGAAATAATTAGTGAATCCACGGACAGGACCTCATGCTAATTACGTCCTTTCACTCTCTATCCACCTAGGAAAGCCTTATCCAAACTTTTCACTTTACACAGGCTCTCATACACGCATCCACTTCCAGCTGATATTATTGCTCTCCCCCCGCATATTCCTCGAACATCTTAGCAGAACATTTATATACCATTCAAACAACGTTTTCTCTCCAATTACTTACAGTCTCGACAGAATGCAAGGCCGGTACCAAGTTGCCTATACTTGGCAACTCAGTGCCATATTCTTTCCCGTGGAAACTGACAGATTTCCTTCTTCAGTCTCAGAACCAGAATTGAATATTGTGCTGTCCAAACTCTACATTGTCCCCAGAAGTTTTCCGTAGATGAAGGAACTAATACGACCATCCGGTTTCCCAACAATGGTATACCCACTCTCCCAGTATCTGTCCAGGACTTCACGTGGCGGTCTCAATTGCCACTCCATCATCCCTCTCCCTCTTACCTTCCCCCCCCCCCCCACACACACACACACATTCACCACCACCACCAACCCTGCAATCCCATTACAGTGATTTGTTGATCTATATTCTCTACTCTCCGTTCTCCTTTCTGCGATATCGGCCGCTATCGGATCGGCCGCACGTACGCCCCTGCACTTCCTACAGCCGCCACTGCAGCATGAGGTCTCTGCCAAGAACAACTGCGTCGCTGCCAATGAGATGCAGGCATCCCCTCTCCGGAGCTCCAGTGGTTAAGTTCGAGCATTCATGCATTGACCCCATTTTGCGTTTTTGCCTGTTGAATAACATTTACAGAATTTCACAGTGGTCAGGGCTACACTTCTTCTGAAAGACATTGCACTGAATAGTATTAAATCTATAAATATTTTGTACCTTATATAATTCTACATCAAAATCTACTGTTAATAACTGACGATGCAACAACAGCAACAAAGTTATGTATTATTTTTATAGTTTTATATTAGAAGTAGAAGAAATTCATGTCTGAATTGTTTGTTCATGAATGGAATCTGTTCCTCGCCCCTATATCTATTGAACAACCATGCAGCCTACAAGGAACTCATAACAGACTGGTGATGAGGAATAGAATAGATGTAATAAGGAGCTTTGGACACCTAGACGGAAAGCATTTTCTTTCTACCGAATTCTTTTGTCTTTGTGTTCGTATTTTAATTTGAGATACGTGAGCTGATAATTAAGTTGAGATATCGAATCATGGGAAACCAGGGAGATCAACATCTAATTTTCATTATTTTTTATTTACACGTCAAGTTCCGTAAGACCTAATTGAGGAGCAAATCTCCAAGGTCATGGAACGTGTCAGTACATGAAATTACAGCATAAAAATAATAACAGATAAAAATAACATGTTTATGAACCCGAAAAAAGTCAACCCATAATTTTAAGTAAACACAGTCAACAATACAAGAAGAATCAGCTTCATTTTCCAAGGACCTCCTCGACAGAATAGAAGGAGTGACCCATTACGAAACTCTTCAGTTTCGATTTGAAAGTGCGTGTATAACTGCTATGATTTTTTAACCTGAGTGGTAGCTTATTGAAAATGGATGCAGCAGCATACTGCACACCTTTCTGCACAAGGGTTAAAGAAGTCCGATCCAAATGCAGGTTTGATTTCTGCCGAGTATTAACTCAGCCAAAGCTGCTTGTTCTTGGGAATAAGTTAATATTGTTAACAAGAAATGACAGTAAGGAATATATATATTGAGAGGCCGATGTCAAAATACCCAGATTTGTGAACAGGGGTCGACAAGAGATTCGTGAACTTACATCACTTATTGCACGAACCGCCCGTTTATGAGCCAAAACTAACCTTTTAGAATGGGAAGAGTTACCCCAAAATATAAAGCCATACGACATAAGCGAATGAAAATAAGCAAAGTAGACTGATTTTCGTGTAGAACGATTGCTCACTACAGACACCTTTCGAATAGTAAAAATTGCAGCATTAAGTCTTTGAACGTGGGCTTTCCACGACAGTTTACAATCTATCTGAACACCTAGAAATTTGAACTGTTCAGTTTCACTAATCACATGACCATTCTGTGAAATTAAAACTTAAGGTTTTGTTGAATTGTGTTTTAGAAACTGTAAAAACTGAGTCATACTCTGATTCAGCATTAGTTTATTTTCTACGAGCCATGAAGCTATGTCATGAACTACACTATTTGACACCGAGCCAATGTTGCACACAACATCCTTTACGACCAAGCTAATGTCATCAGCAAACAGTAATACTTTAGAGTGATTCGTAATACTAGAGGGCTTATCATTTATATAAATAAGGAACAGGAATGGCCCCAACACTGGGGCACCCCCCACCCCCACTTGACCTTACCCAACTCAGACCCCACATCATAGCCACTCCCAACATCATTGATAATGACATTTTTCTGTCTGTTGATAAAGTAAGAGGTGAACCAATTGTAAGCTACTTCCTGTATTGTGTAATGGTCCAACTTCTGGAGTAATATTTTGTGAGCAACACAATAAAATGCCTTAGTTAAATCAAAAAATATGTCTATCGTTCGAAAACTTTTGTTTAACACATCCAGTACCTCACAGAGAAAAGTTGTTAAACGACTACTAAATCCAAACTGTACATTTGATAACAAATCGTGTGATATAAAATGATCCATTATCCTTGCATACACAGCCTTTTCAATAACTTTAGCAAACACTGATGGCATAGAAGTAGGTCTAAAATTATCTATATTATCCCTTTCTACTTTTTTATGAAGCGGCTTAACTTCTGAGTACTTTAAATCGTTCAGGAAACTGACTATTCCCAAAGGAAAAATTACAAATATGGCTAAATACAGTGCTAACAAGTGCAGTAAAGTACTTCAATATTCTGCTAGGCACTCTGTCATAACCATGCGAGTCCCTAGTCTTCATTGATTTAGTTCTTGACTCAGTCTCCGTCTTGTCTGTATCACAGAGGAGTATTTCAAACATCAATCTCGGAAAGGCATTTGCCAAGAAAGTTATATGATTCCCCATAGAAACTAAATTTTTATTTAATTCACCAGCAATGCTCAGTAAATGACTGTTAAATTCTGTACATATATCTGATTTATCAGTAACATAAATATTTTTACTACGAACTGACTTTATATCATCGACCTTGTGCTGTTGGCCAGACACTTCCTTCACAACTGACCATGTGGTTTTAATTTTATCCTGTGAATTAGCTGTTCTTTTTGCATACCATATAGTCTTTGCCTTACAGTACAGTTTGTAATGGGCTACTGTAGCTTGATTGTGACTACTCTAAAATTTTGATACAATTTCCTCTTTGTTCTACATGATATTCCTATCTCACTAGTCAGCCACTACTGTTAGTACCCAATTTAGAACGTTCTAATTGAAAGCAACTCTCAAAGAGCATGAGAAATGTGTTAAGAAAGCATTTTGTTTATCATGTATGTTATTGGCACTATAAACTTCCTGCCACTCTGTTTCCTTGACAATGTTTAAAAAACTGTCTATTACTGTTGGATTAACTTTACTACATGGTTTGTAATTATATATGACATTTGTTTTACTAAAAAAGCCTTTTAGTGTTAAAATTTGTGCATCATGGTCTGGAAGGCCATTCACCCTATTACTAACAGATTGCCCATCTAGTAATGAAGAATGAACAAAAATAGTATCTATGGCTGTGCTACTGTTCTCCTGCACTCTAGTCTGCATCAGATCATATGAATTTAGGAATCTACCGACATCCTTTTTTCTTGCACCATCATATACAAAATTTATACTGAAGCCACCAAATATAACTAATTACTGGTACTTATTTCAAAGTGAATAAAAAACCCTCTCTAGCTTGAGCATAAATGCTCTGAAGTCAGAGTTAGGGGACGTATAAACAACAACAATTAGAAGTTTAGTTTTACTAAATTCAACTCCCCCTGCACAACATACAAGTATCCGTTCAGTCCAGTGCTGTGGTTCATCTATGGTCCCAAATGGAATACTGTTTTTTACGTACAGGACCACTCCCCCAGCCCACAAGGAACTCCTTGAAAAACAGCCAGCTAATCTGTATCCTGGTAAAGGAATTCTCAGAACTGTCAAATTATTTAAGTGGTGCTCTGACATACCAATAGTTTCAGAGTCAACATTTCACTAACTTTATCTCTAACAATTCTTGTATTTTGATGAAATATGCTAATTCCCTCTCTATTTGGAAACACGACATCCTCTGAAGGTGAGCCCATAGTTAGAGGGACTTCCTTTAAGCAGGTATACCTATCAGCTGACTTCAATCTAAAAAAGGTGCAGCTCTAACACCAACTACTACAGGAATTTTTCCATGAGTGATCTCACCACCACCTACCACAGTGTCACCTACAGGCTTTGCCAGCCTCCCCTTCCCATACCTATTGACCTGCAGGCCATGCCTAGTGAAACCTGATCTACTGATAGACCCAACTGGCACCACTGAAATGTGACCCATGACCTCTGCCATCAGCATCCTCCCTAGCCCCATCCCAGCCCCATGTTAACGCGCCTAACAACCATATCAAGATGAGGCTGATCATGACGCTGAAACATTTGCACGAAATGCACAATAGTGCAACCAGTTTGAATAGCTATCTTTACCATGTCACCAACTACAGCATATTCCCCATCCCTATCAAGACTGTTTCCTGTTCCACCCACTACCTGATCGTCATTCGTAGATTTCCTACATAACTCCCCTAAGCTGTCAGTCACCTCAGCCAACCTTGCACTAGGCTTCAATGCTGGTGACCTGGTACTCACTCACCAACACTTCCTGCAACTGCTGGCCCACACCTCTACCGTGCAAACTACCTAGCAGCAGAACCTTCGCGTGACCGCTACGGTCGCAGATTTGAATCCTGCCTCAGGCATGGGTGTGTGATGTCCTTAGGTTAGTTAGGCTTCATTAGTTCTAAGTTCTAGGCGACTGATGACCTCAGAAGTTAAGTCGCATAGTGCTCAGAGCCATTTGAACCATTTGAATCAGCAGAACCTTCTTCTTTCTGTTAGGCTTTTCAACTTACCTAGGTCACCTAACTGCTTAGGACTGCTGCATGTTATCTACAGCTACAATAGGCTCCTCTCCACTCAAATCTATTGCATACACGCAAAGTATAACTGTCTGAATACCTCCTCCTCCTAGCTGCCTTCTTGCCAACTGCCAGGTTCCATTCCTCAGCACTCTTCACCCTCCTCAACCGACCGCCCCCGGTAGTTGAGTGGACAGTGCGACGAAATGTCATACCTACCGGCCCGGGTTCGATTCCCGGCTGTGTCAGAGACTTTCTCCTCTCAGACACTGGGTGTTGTGTTGTCTTTATCACCATCATTTCATCCCCATCGACCCACAAGTCGATGAAGTGGCGTCAACTCGAAAGACTTGCACCAGGCGAATGGTCTACCCGATGGGGAGCCCTATCCACATAGCATTTACATTTACCCTCCTCAATGTATCTAGTTCCTCCTGGTGTGTAGTGTAACTGCACCTGAAGGGCACAGGTCTTATGCTCTTGCTCCTCTACCAACTTATTTCTACTGCAGATCCCAGGAGAGGATCCCACTAGAATGCCAATTGGCTTCCCCACTGATTCCCCCCCCCCCCCTTGAAAATACTTTGATCAAATTCCACACCATAACCCACTACTGACAAACCTACGACAGAGCCTACACTTTTCACTCATGGTAATTGTTGAGCAATGTCTAACATCACTTGTTCAGTTTCAGAGTCAACAAGTAACAGAACAGCTGTGGGAATTTCCTTGCAACTCCGTTGCCGTCTCCGTCCTTAAGACAGTTCGATGAGATGAACGAAACATGGAAAGAATACATAATACAGCAGCATCAACATTTCTACTCCTGGAAAGTCACAGGTGAATCTCGTCATGAATTCTTCTTTTCACGTGTAGAGTGTATAGCTACCGGCTGCTAATGAAACTGTTTCCCCTCAGTGAGCACCAAATACAACCATACAAGGTCATAACGGCAACAGCAGGCGAATTTTTTGAGAGTCAGATGCTGGAAGGTGTAAATTCTTCCGTACGCATGCTATAAAGCATTTATTGTGGAATTGCAGCGCATTCTAGATACTGTATGTTCATTTGCATCTATGGTGCAAATTATCAGGATTAAGTGCTTCATAATTACACTCCTGGAAATTGAAATAAGTGTGTCCTTGTTCATGTGGTGCTGACTTGCGAGCGCTGGGGCCTGGGTTATGGCTGGGGCACAGGCTGTTGGTCTCGTGAGGCGAAAACTGGTAGACCAAAGTCATGCTCGGCTAAATCTTGAACTTCGCAAGTATCGATTGCTTTAAGCTCTTCACTGAGGCTAGGGTTGCGATGCTTTAGAATTTTGTGCCTCAATATAGGATATGATAGATTCTTAGTAATATACACTCCTGGAAATGGAAAAAAGAACACATTGACACCGGTGTGTCAGACCCACCATACTTGCTCCGGACACTGCGAGAGGGCTGTACAAGCAATGATCACACGCACGGCACAGCGGACACACCAGGAACCGCGGTGTTGGCCGTCGAATGGCGCTAGCTGCGCAGCATTTGTGCACCGCCGCCGTCAGTGTCAGCCAGTTTGCCGTGGCATACGGAGCTCCATCGCAGTCTTTAACACTGGTAGCATGCCGCGACAGCGTGGACGTGAACCGTATGTGCAGTTGACGGACTTTGAGCGAGGGCGTATAGTGGGCATGCGGGAGGCCGGGTGGACGTACCGCCGAATTGCTCAACACGTGGGGCGTGAGGTCTCCACAGTACTTCGATGTTGTCGCCAGTGGTCGGCGGAAGGTGCACGTGCCCGTCGACCTGGGACCGGACCGCAGCGACGCACGGATGCACGCCAAGACCGTAGGATCCTACGCAGTGCCGTAGGGGACCGCACCGCCACTTCCCAGCAAATTAAGGACACTGTTGCTCCTGGGGTATCGGCGAGGACCATTCGCAACCGTCTCCATGAAGCTGGGCTACGGTCCCGCACACCGTTAGGCCGTCTTCCGCTCACGCCCCAACATCGTGCAGCCCGCCTCCAGTGGTGTCGCGACAGGCGTGAATGGGGGGGACGAATGGAGACGTGTCGTCTTCAGCGATGAGAGTCGCTTCTGCCTTGGTGCCAATGATGGTCGTATGCGTGTTTGGCGCCGTGCAGGTGAGCGCCACAATCAGGACTGCATACGACCGAGGCACACAGGGCCAACACCCGGCATCATGGTGTGGGGAGCGATCTCCTACACTGGCCGTACACCACTGGTGATCGTCGAGGGGACACTGAATAGTGCACGGTACATCCAAACCGTCATCGAACCCATCGTTCTACCATTCCTAGACCGGCAAGGGAACTTGCTGTTCCAACAGGACAATGCACGTCCGCATGTATCCCGTGCCACCCAACGAGCTCTAGAAGGTGTAAGTCAACTACCCTGGCCAGCAAGATCTCCGGATCTGTCCCCCATTGAGCATGTTTGGGACTGGATGAAGCTTCGTCTCACGCGGTCTGCACGTCCACCACGAACGCTGGTCCAACTGAGGCGCCAGGTGGAAATGGCATGGCAAGCCGTTCCACAGGACTACATCCAGCATCTCTACGATCGTCTCCATGGGAGAATAGCAGCCTGCATTGCTGCGAAAGGTGGATATGGACTGTACTAGTGCCGACATTGTGCATGCTCTGTTGCCTGTGTCTATGTGCCTGTGGTTCTGTCAGTGTGATCATGTGATGTATCTGACCCCAGGAAGGACAATGAATTCACGGTGTTCTTATTTCAATTTCCAGGAGTGTATTTTCAAGTAATTCGGTAATGCCATGTACTAAGAATTTACGTGAACTGCAAGCTTTCCTTGGAAAATTGTCTTACTATATAAATATTATTCGTAATGTGGTGCAGATTGCTGCGCCTCTGAACCCCCTCAAAAGTAAAAACGTTCCATCCCATAGGATAAGAACCATGACCAAGATTTTCAAAGAATGCAAATTTCATCTGCATTGTGATCCGCTCAAGCCACTTGTAATCGCAGTCGATGCCTCGTCCCATGGCATCGGGGCCGTTTTGTCCCACAGAATTGGCAAACAGTATTGATTCCGAAACTTTGAACAGTGCACAGACTAATTATAGCCATGTGGAGAACGAATCAGTGGGTCTAATATGTTGAGGTCTCCAAATTTCACCGTTAACTGTATGGCAGAAAGTTTTTCCTGGTCACAGACCATAAGTTTTGACTCCACTATTTCATCCGTAGAAACAAGTCCTCGACAGTGCAACGAAAAAGCTGAAACATCGGTCACTATTATTTTCAAATTATCGGTATGAAATTCTGTATAGCTCGACGACGACGGCGCAACACGCAAACGCCGACATATTGTTTCGTTCCACTGTCGTCAGACGCAGCATTCAACACATCGGAATCTTCTTGTTCACATATTGATTTTTTCTGATTAGCAAGCACTAGATTCTTTTCACATTGATCCATGGCGGATCACACAATCCGCAGGACATGAGCAGTCCCTACAATTGCGAAACAGTTACATTTGAAAATGTTGGCTGCACTCTCAGGAATGTATTCCAGATCCATTAGTGGGAAGATACTTTGTGCACGCTAACAGTTTATCTCTTCTGAATGATCTGAATGCACTTTACACGCCTAAGGAACAGAGTGTTAATCCCCATTTCATGTCCGGCCGTTGTGGCCCAGCGGCTCTAGGCGCTTCAGTCCGGCACTGCACGACTGCTACGGTCGCACGTTCGAATCCAGCTTGGGGCATGGATGTGTGTGATGTCCTTAGGTTAGTTATGTTTGAGTAGTTCTAAATTCTAGGGGGCTGATGACCTCAGATGTTAAGTCCCATAGTGCTCAGAGCCATTTGACCCATTTTTGACCCACTTCAAGGAAACAGTAGGTGTTAAGTCTTCTACAGAGCGGTCATTGTGGAACAGTTCGCACTAAGCATCTGTTGTGCCAACATAGTGTAAGCATACGTAGGTTGGTTTAGATAAGCAAATAGAAAGTATGCCTTAACAATGTCGAGCATGCGCGGACTTGCGCTGACAATCAGGTTACTCCACGCCAGGAATTTTTTCCCTGGCCACATTCTGATACTCCATGTCAACGCCTCCGTACAGACTTTGCTGGACCCTTTTGGGAAACACGTGGCATGATTATCGTCAACGCCTACAGCAAATACACTTCTGTTATCCTAATGCATTCGACGAATGCCGCCAGCACACTCAAGACGCTCGCTTCTGTATTTCATCTCGGAGGCTCGGCACGAACAGTTGTTTGTCACAGTGGTCTTCCTTCTTCTTCCAAGGAATTTCCACAGTTTTGCAAACAATCTCAGGACAGCACCATTCTCGCCACAGTATAACGTCGACACCAAACGTTTCATCCAAAATTGAAGAAGCAACTGCGAGAACTTCGAGCTTAAGATTGACGTGAAGATGCCACATTGATGTTTACGAGTTCGTGTCGTACTTTGCCTGCTCCTGACGTTCCACCGGCAGAATGTTAGCATGGGCGCCATGCTGCTGTAGTGTTATCTTGCTGCTGTGAGAAAGGAGGACAGGCGCTCCTAGGTGTGGAAGCAGAGACGATGCTGAGGGCAGACGAAACTAGGAGAGATATTGTTTTATGAAATAAACCGTTAGGGAGAGCCTTGCGAAAATGCAGACTCCTCCAGGCGCGGTCCCATGTCGATTGTTACTCTTCAAGGAATTAACATGGAACTTCATACGTCGTCTAGACGCTGTGGTAGTTTGCCACCGCAGAACTTTGTAACCAGCAGGCACGTACTATAGTGCATGTCATTTATGACGGTGGCCGAGTTTACGTTCGTTCTGCGCATCTGACGTCACAAAACACAGTCAGCCAATGAACAGAGAACGAAGTTGCCTGATCTCGACTGCAGTGCCGACCACGGACGAGTGTCTTCAGTTTTAGAAACGTTCAGTCATAAATAAAGGAATAGAACAAAAGCAATGTCTTGATAGGAGACTTTCTTTTATAGAAAGTTTGGAAAAAGCATTCTTTATACCAACTGCTTCATATTCTATTAATAATTAAACCAAACAAGCAATAAGCCTCCTAATTCAGGCGATAGCAAGGAAAGGTGTTTGTATCAATCTCACGAACTGCTTTTTTGCAATAAAGAACAGCAGTAATTGTTTATTTCCTATTGTACTTCGACGAAGCGTGAGTAATTCATAGTCATACCAACAGTGTTTGTAAGTATTTGAGTGACCTTTTAAAGTCCTCAAGGAGTTTTGTTGCCATACCAGCTACATTAGTGTAATGGTGAAGGTGTTGGACTGCTAATCGAAATGTTTTGAGTTCAAACCTTGTGTGGTGCTTAGTATTTTCTTTATTTAAAAACAACATCGAAGTATCTTACTTCATGAATTTTATTCGTTTGAATGTAATTTTTTTAAATTTCTAGTGCTTTGTCTCTTCATTAACCCTTTCGCTGCTACAGAGACGTGCTCCCCGCATTCCGCGCTGTGCGCGATTTTGTCATCACTGCACTGCTCGCCTGTGCAGACACATGGCGTTCCGACTGTTTTGACACACTTATCATTCGATTTAACAAAAACTATTTCGTCCAAAAATTTAATTTTTGCACATGTTCTTGACTGATACCATCCCCCCATAATTGTTTTAATTTTGTTTCGATGTGCAATGCAGTTATTGTGCAGCATTAAAGGGAGTAAACCATTGCACTTTCCGTATGGTCGATTTTAGTTCCCACAATGTTGAGAATGAAATGTGGACAAGATACCTAAATTTCATATAAAATTTACTGTATAACAATATCTCATTTAATTGAAGTACCACATAGGTGTCGTATGTAATATTTAGAAATATTGAGAAAAATTTCGTGCAATGGTTTACTACATTTAATGCTGCACAATAACTGCATTGAACTTCGAAACAAAATTAAGTCATTTATGGGGGAAAGGTATCAGTCAAAAAGATGTGTAAAAACCAAATTTTTGGGCCAAATGGTTTTTGTGAAATCGAATGGATAAGTGTGTCAAAGCAGTCGGAACACCATATGTCTGCACAGGCGAGCAGTGCAATGACAAAATCGTGCACAGCGCGGAATGCGGGGAGCACGTGACTGCAGCAGCGAAAGGGTTAATGCGGCCGTGGTGGCTTTACTTCATGAACTGCGCGCTCCCCCCTAAACGTAAGTTTGCGAACTCTACTATACTATGGCGCTGCTTCTCTTGGCGCGTGCGTCGTGTGGAACTGGCAACGCAGCAATCTCCCGCGTCTGGGCGGGCAAGCGCGAGCCGCCAAGATAAAAGAAATGAACTATAGTGTGTAAAGCCAACTTGATACCAACCCTGAGAACAGCAACGTCAGTAGGCTCACAACGGTTAGAAAGAGAGCGAAAACGACAAAAAACTGTTGATCTATCAGTCCCTACTCCGGGGAGCCCGAGGGGTGGGGCTAAATGACGTATAACAATAATGTTGCAAGCTTTATTTGGCAGAGTAGTTACGTTTAGCTTTCAGCTGAACAATTTTGATACCAAATACGGACTTAGGAGCAGTAGAGGGGACCTAACTAAACCGTGATTGGCAAGCACCTGAAAGAGACCTGCGGGTTTGGCTGGGTAGCTTTAAGTGGGAAAAACTTTGACCCCACGCGATTCTTTAAAACCCCTAGATTCCACATGTTGGCGGAGTTCTCAGTCAGACGATCTGGACGCCGAATCCGCGTCCGTCTACTTCAGTCTCGGTCGAGCTCCGCGTAAGTCTGCTCTCTCACTAGGATTGCCACAGTGAATAGTGCCACATTCAGTATGTTTTGTTTTGCAACTAAGGTCAACACCTTAAGATGCTGCTAGTGTTTGCTACTGTGGTTAGCATCCACTCCTGGGACTTCTGCACTGGTTTCTGTTGTAACAGTGTTGTTCATGCTTTTTCTAACCGTAGAACTAGCCTCCAGTGTACTAGTTAGTCCTGTCTGGAAAAAACCACTGTTTCAAAACTCTGTTTGTCCAGGAGTCTCCACAACGAGTTCCCTACCGAGTCTCACCGCCTGCATTTCTAGTACATGCCTGAATCAGTGTTGGCTCAGATAGAAGAAAACAATCAAATGCCTTCACTGTGAATTGTCCTTCTGCCTTCTGGTTTGTACCGCTCGGAAGCGCGGACTCACCAGTAACCCTTTATCACAAGAGTGTTCGCTTTTTACTTTGTAAAAACTTTGATGTCCTGCTAAAAACATATGCAATGTATTGTCTTTATTAGTTAAACACTTTGCCTCACTTGGATGGAGACAAAACTTATCATATATAACTGGAATTTCTGTAAATTATTTTTTTGTAGAAATGTCAATATGTGCAAATGTTCCGTTTTATTTAATATGTTTGGTTGCTGTTGTGTAATTACTGTTCCTCTCTTATGGTTCTTAGTTCCTTATATTTATAAAACATGGTGTGGTTCCCCTCCGGAGCGGATCTTTGTAACGCGCGCCAATTGTGGTTGGCATGGATAGAAAGGTGGAACCAAGCGTTAGTCTGGGACGAGCTACCTACCCGCCAACTGCTCATGTAAAAGTTGTGTATTGCGCTGGTGCCCAGAGAGGCTTTTCGTGCCGTTTTCCAATGTGGCAAAACCCCGGATGGATGGATAAATAGCTGGAACTATGCTCGAATTGGTATCTATCATCGCCACCAAGAAATGACAAAGTCCAACATTTCTACCTGCAAATCCACCAACCAACATGCACTCGCCACCACATTGCGCAGTCACTGTAACAGAATGGAGGAATTGTAAATATGTAAAATGAAGGATCAGCTCATTGAATGTTTTAGTGTGCTCAAATATAAGGTAACTTATACCTGAATCTATGTACCTATCTTGACTTTTCCTTATCACAACACCTTTCAGGATCCTCTCCGTTTTAGCTATAACTGATTTTGTAAATTAATATTCAAAAGGACTGACTATTACCCAATTTATTTTTTTCAAAATTGAATGAAGTAACTTATCTAATATTATTGTGGAATTTGGTGAAGTCGAGGGAGGAAGTAAGTGTAGCTTTTGTGAGAGCCTCCCGGTATCTGAACTTTTTCATAATTTTTGTTTTGTCATCTTTCATAATTTCTCACTTCTAGTTTAAAGAGGTAAAGAACTACGAAACAGATTTCTCCAGTTAGCATTCTTTAAATTGTTTATGAACGTGTGTTTAGTTTGCTTTACTACAGTGGTCAAGATCAAGCCGCCCCCCCCCCCCCCCCCCCCCCATGGTAAGCTGCCGAAATTCACAAACGCTCAAAGTTTGTTGATTACAAAAAGTTCTATTTACTCTTGATATTTATGTTCAGTTGTGTGTTAATTGTGTTCTAATAAGTGTAATATCAGTTTATGAGTACTCACTTACTGTTTTATCATCACTGAAGGTAAAGTGTCTAGGAATGTCACTATCCATGGGAACAATTACTTCTTTTCTTCAGAGAACTGTGAGAAATTGTTTGTTGGTGAACTCTTTTTTATTATTCCCATGTCAATTAGAAAAGTAATTGGTAAAACAAGACTAAACCTATGCCTAATTTATTACTTTGCAGTGGACCATATTCACATTTCATGGCAGATAAGAAAGTATTTGAAAAGCGAGACTAAATCTATGCTAAATTGTGTAATCCTAAAGTGCACTTTAATAGTAATGTTATTAAAACCATACATTTTAACCATGCCTAGAAGGCAAAAGTGTATATCATTATCTGTTGTAAATGTGCAAATAGCTTTGCTCTTCTTTAACTATTAGCATTTTCTTTAACGTCAATATCCGCTACTGACAGAGTTAATTGCACTCTCGTGCGATAAAATATAGGCTGTGTCTGTCCATTAAAGTTACTCATATCTATTTTACTGAACAAGAATGTTAATCATTCTCATGACTAATTAGGCTGGCGACCTTTTTCTTTATTCTTTGAACAGTGTGGGTAGCTAAAATATTGTTTGTTACCGTTTAAATATTTACGTAATTCTGACTTTCACTTCCGATAAGCCTAAGCCACCTCCGTTAGGTACATCACGGTCAAAACAATAAAATTCCTTTCAGAAGGTAACGTTGCAGTTTTGCTTTAACCATAATTGCTTTAACAAGATAGTTTCATTATACGATCTGCCTCCAACTTTAAGGTTACGGTATAGTAGTAACAGGAGGGCGGTAGTGTTATAAGGCCTCCCTCCGTACCTTAGTGGCTGGGTACGAGGGGTGCGGTATCGGCCGTTATCCGGTCGACTGCACTTTCAAATACACTCGCCTTCAGTTATGTCGTCGCGTTTCCATCAGCCGCGGCACGAAGGCGCTGCCAAGAGTGATTACGTCGCTGCCAGTGAGATGCAAGCATCCCCTCTCCAGAGTTCCAGCAGTGGTTGTACTTAAGAAGTTCATGCACTGACCCCATTTTGTGTGTTTGCCTATTGAATAACAGTTACAGACTTTCGTTGTGGGCAGGGCTCAACACTTTCTGAATAGACGTTCTACTGTAGAGTGACATATTAATAAAAATGGTTCAAATGGCTCTGAGCACTATGGGACTTAACTGCTGTGGTCATCAGTCCCCTAGAACTTAGAACTACTTAAACCTAACTAACCTAAGGACAACATATACATCCATGCCCGAGGTGGGATTCGAACCTGCGACAGTAGCGGTCACGCGGTTCCAGACTGTAGCGCCTAGAACCGCACGGCCACTCCGGCGGGCTACTAATAAAACATTTGTATCTGTATGTATTTCTACATTCAGATCTACTGTAAGCAACTGACGCTGCAACTAGAGCAACAAAATTATGTATTATTTTTATCATTTATTACTTTAGTATAAATTAAGATCTGAATTCCCTCTTCACGAATGGCATCTGTTCCTCAGTCATGTATCCACAGAAGAACCACACACCGTTCAACGAAGTCATTACACTTTCTACACTTATGGGACGTGCTGTGAGGGAACTTTTACCGACATTTCCGAAGCAGGGACTTGATTTACCCCGCAACGTCACACCACTGTCGTCTGTACTTTTTATGGAAATGCTAACAAAACAAATTTTTCGTGCTACTTTATTAGTGTTAACAAAAACCCTACATGTCTAGTAATTACCGTCGTGTAATGGAAGATATGGCTGCTCTTAGGGTCCAAATCTAGGGAGAGGATGTGACCAACAAAGGGATAATAAGATGACACAACAGTAAGTTGTCTTGCCACAACTGCCGAGATATACACTGCTGGGAAAAAAAGAAAAAAAAAAAAAACAAGTTGTACTCCCTTTTAGAGAATCCCAATTTATTCTAGATATATTGTTGGAACAGTGCATATGGAGTACATGAAATGATTACATTTTCAGATCAATAGAACAAGCGATTCTGAGGTACGAGGTACAGATCAAAGATGAAAATCCTCCACGGGCACAATTTTGGTGCTGATTCTGGCACCCAGTTGATCTTACAGATGGCGAACACAGTCCTGGGAAACGTCATGCCACGCCTACTCGACGTGTTCACCTAGTCCGGTATCACTTTCTGGTTGACGAGTCGTACAAGTCACATCCCGTCCCATCATATCGCACACGTGCTTGATTTGGAGATCGTGGTGGCCACGGGAGCCGCTGCATGTCTTGCAAGCACGTTGAGTTTCACAAGTTGTATGTGGGAGAGCCTTATCCTGTTGGAACATTACATCATCTTCCTGTTGCAAGAACGGCAAAAGAATGAGTCTGACACCATTCTCCATGAACCAGCAGCTAGTTAGCATCCCTTCTAGAAACACCATAGGTGAACGATAGTTGCAGCTTATCGCAGCCCGGACCGTAAGGCATGGGATGGCGCCAGAGTGTTCTGGACGAATGCATTCTACAAGACAGCGTTCAGAACGTCTACATTGTACGAGCAAACGACGACCACTTGCGTTCAGACAGAATCTGCTTTCATAGCTAAAGACTTTGGTGCGCCATTCCATCTTACAAGTGAACCCCTGACGGCATCGTTCGAGCCAAGCACGTCGATTCTGTGGCGTGACTGGAAGACGGGCTATAAGTGTGTGTTCCCGTAGTCCCACTGCTAATAATCGGCTCGTAACAGTTCGTGTTGACACGTCTGGCCTCACAAGGTTTCTTACCTGTGTTGTGATACGCTGCATGATCTGCCACTGCTGCTCTTACGAAACAACGACCTTGACAGGCGTCTGTGCTGCGTGGATGTTCAGAATCTCATCATCTTCTTCTTCTTTATCATCGGCCTGTCCCACGTCACGTAGGGTTGGCGTTGCTCTTCTGGATCCTTCTCCCCCATAATACTCTATCCATTGCCTCTTCCTTCTTCCGTCCTTTCTCCCTTAGGTCCCCGGATATCTTAACCTTCCACCTCATCTTGGGTCTTCCTCTCCTTCTCGCTCCTTCAATCTTTATATCTTCAACTCTGTTTCCCATATACTCTTCCCCTTTACCTTGTAAGTGTCCGTATCACTTTTGTCTACTCTCATGTATCTTTTTCCCCATGGGTCCCACTTTCACAGCTCCTCTAACAAATTCATTTCTAATCCTGTCCTTCCCTGTTACCCCACACATCCACCTCAGCATCCTCATTTCTGCCACTTCCATCTTCCTTTCCTCGCTGATTTGATTGGCCATGTCTTTGCTATATCGTAGCAAGCCTTACCTTCGACTTGTACACTTTCCCTTTCAACCCAATGCTCACCTTCTTGTCACACAACACTCCACTCATTTTCCTCCAGTTGTTCCAACCGCAATTTATTTGGTGTTGTATCTCGCTTTCCAGTCCTCCGTCCCTCTGTATGTACGACCCCAGGTATTTAAATTTGCAGACCTATTTCAGCTCATCATCCTGGATCTTGCAAGACTTCATCTGCATATCCTTCAGTGCTAAATATTCTGACTTTGTCCTGCTAATTTTCATCGCTCTTTCTTGTAGTGCGTTCCTCCAATCCTCCAGCATTTCCTCAAGCCTGTCGATGCTCTGCTCACAAAGAACAACATCATCCGCAAACATCATATTCCACGGAGCTTCCTTCTTCACATCTTTCACCAGCACATCCATAGTCAGGTCAAAGAGGTAGGGACTAAGCGCAGACCCTTGATGTAAACCTACTATTACTGGAAACTCCTTTTTATTGCCCGCACTACTTCTCACCTGTGTCATTGCTCCTCTGTACATTTCCTGTAGTGTCGGCAGACTTGCCAACACTACGCACACTAATTGAAAGAGGCGGCCAAGATGCACGCGCTAACTCACGAAGGATGGAGTGAGGTCTGAAACAGGAGACTTAATGAATGTGATAAAGAAACTACGTATCTTTAGAATATACTTAACTTTTAATACATCCTTGTATACATCGTTCTTGATGAGACATCTGGAGATTGTGGCGATACAAGTGACTCTTTATATACAAGCTATTTAAGGCTAATGGCGCCTTGCTAAGTCGTAGCCATTAACTTAGCTGAAGGCTATTCTAACTGTCTCTCGGCAAATGAGAGAAATGGCTTCGTCCGTATAGTCGCTAGCAACGTCGTCGTACAACTGGGGCGAGTTCTCGTACGTCTCTCGAGACCTGCCGTGTGGTGGCGCTCGGTCTGCGATCACACAGTGGCGACACGCGGGTCCGACATGTACTAATGGACCGCGGCCGATTTAAGCTACCACCTAGCAAGTGTGGTGTCTAGCGGTGACACCACATTTCCTTCACTAACTTCACACACTTCTCTGGCACGCACTGCTCTCTCATGCTTCTCCATATTTCGTCCCTTGCGATTCTGTCATATGCTTTCTTCAAATCAATGAAAGCCATATGTAGATCGGCTTGTAGCTCCCCGTGTCTCTCCACTATCCGTCTTAAAGCATGTATTGCATCAGTCGTTCCTCTTTCAGGCATCAACCCAAACTGTTCTTCACACGTCACAGTCTCCTTGCGTAATCTGTCCAGAATCTCATCTACGGGTGTGAAAATGTTCAATGACCACTCATAATAGCATCGTTACACAATTGACGCAGCACGTATAAATTGTGTGGTAATTTTCCGAAAGGACAATTGCCACTAAGAAGGCCACAATTTGACTACTTGTAAGCTCCCTCAGTTGACTATAGGAAGCACGAGTTAATCTTTGTGGCATGGTTGCTTGCTTGATTCACACGCTTGCATCAGACTGAGCCTTCTGGCTGTGAGCATTCCCTATTAAAGGGTAGGCACAGATGGCACTCAGGTAGCTATATCATTACGCTATCTGTTAGCGGACGACGCTGAAACCATTATCAGTACATCTACTATCCCCCAGGTGGCCCATGCTGTCATTAGATGAAAATCGACTTCGTCTTTCCAAGTGTACTTTTTGTTCCGGTCGTGTATCTACCAGAAAACTTGTGGGATCTTAAGCACTTGATGCCGTTGGAAACTTCACAAGATTTTATTAACATCGAAATAAAATATACTGCTCTCCTAGACAGAGCACGTTGGTGAGCTCAAATTTCATTAGAGGAGTGCGGCGGTAGGCTATGACGTGATCGAAGTGGATCCTGTTTGCTGCGTGTAGTTATTTACTCCCCGTAGCCTGCGGCAGTGGGCCTTTACCCGTGCAAATGAAGCAAACACGCAGCAGAGCAAAGGGCTGGTAAACCGCGCCAGCGCGCCACAGAGAGCTGCAGGCAGCTAACCCCGCGTGCCGCACCGCTAATTGCGGGGGTTGCAGCAGCGCGCTGTGCTGCCGCGATAACACGCACGCCGCCGAGGTAATCCCGGCTGCTCACAGGGACTCTTACTCTGTGCTCTCTGACGCTATGTCACGCGCGTAATGTGATTACCATATCAACACCGAACTCCTCGAAACGACAGCACAATATCTGGTACGAAAACATACGTCTGCACAATGCTATACATTCTAAACATCTACACATGTCTCTAGAAGTCAACACCGACTTCTCTAGAAACAGTTGTGGAGGGGTGGTGTCCAGTGTTGAGATTCGAACAGTCTGAATTTAAATATGTTGGCTTCAGCCGTTAATTTAATCGAGGAGAGCAATTGCGAAGTTGCTACATGTGGAAGAGATTCCGCGTTCTTAGATTTACTACTTATCTGCAGTTTAATTGAAAATAGACCTTGCCGTTGGTGGGGAGGCTTGCGTGCCTCAGCGATACAGATAGCCGTACCGTAGATGCAACCACAACGGGCAACGGGGAGGGGGAGGGGGTATCTGTTGAGAGGCCAGACAAACGTATGGTTCCTGAAGCGGGGCAGCAGCCTTTTCAGTAGTTACAGGGGCAACAGTCTGGAGGATTGACTGATCTGGCCTTGTAACATTAACCAAAACGGCCTTGCTGTGCTGGTACTGCGAACGGCTGAAAGCAAGGGGAAACTACGGCCGTAATTTTTCCCGAGGGCATGCAGCTTTACCGTATGGATAAATGATGATGGCGTCCTCGTGGGTAAAATATTCCGGAGGTAAAATAGTCCCCCATTCGGATCTCCTGGCGGGGACTACTCAAGAGGACGTCGTTATTAGGAGAACGAAAACTGTCGTTCTACGGAACGGAGCGTGGAATGCCAGATCCCTTAATAGGGCAGGTAGGTTAGAAAATTTAAAAAGGGAAATGGATAGGTTAAAGTTAGATATAGTGGGAATTAGTGAAGTTCGGTGGCAGGAGGAACAAGACTTTTGGTCAGGTGAATACAGGGTTACAAATACAAAATCAAATACGTGTAATGCCGGAGCAGGTTTAATAATGAATAAAAAAAATAGGAGTTCGGGGAAGCTACTACAAACAACATAGTGAACGCATTATTGTGGCCAAGACAGACACGAAGCCCTCGCCTACAACAGTAGTACAAGTTTATATACCAACTAGGTCTGCAGATGACGAAGAAATGTATGATGAGATAAAAGAAATTATTCAGATAGTGACGGGAGATGAAAATTTAATAGTCATGGGTGTTTGGAATTCAACATCAGGAAAAGGAAACGTAATAGGTGAATATGGATTGGGGGTAAGAAATGAAAGAGGAAGCCGCCTGGTAGAATTTTGCACAGAGCACTACTTAATCATAGCTAACACTTGGTTCAAGAATCATGGAACGAGGTTGTATACATGGAAGAAGCCTGGAGATACTAATAGGTTTCAGATAGATTATATAATGGTAAGACAGAAATTTAGGAACCAGGTTTTAAACTGTAAGACATTTCCAGGGGCAGATGGGGATTCTGACCACAATCTATTGGTTATGAACTGTAGATTAAAACTGAAGAAACTGCAAAAAGGTGGGAATTTGAGGAGATGGGACCTGGATAAACTGAAAGAACCAGAGGTTGTAGAGAGTTTCAGGGAGAGCATAAAGGTAAAATTGACAAGAATGAGGGAAAGAATTACAGGTAGAAGAAGAATGGGTAGCTTTGAGGGATGAAGAGGTGGAGGCAGCAGAGGATCAAGTAGGTAAAAAGACGAGGGCTAGTAGAAATCCTTGGGTGACAAATGAAATACTGAATTTAATTGATGAAAGGAGAAAATATAAAAATGCAGTAAATGAAGCAGGCAAAAAGGAATACAAACGTCTCAAAACTGAGATCGACGGTAAGTGCGAAATGGCTAAGCAGGCATGGCTAGAGGACAAATGTAAGGATTTAGAGGCTTATCTCACTAGGGGTAAGATAGATACTGCCCACAGGAAAATTAAAGAGACCTTTGGAGAAAGGAGAACCAATTGTATGAATATTAAGGGCTCAGATGGAAACCCAGTTCTAAGCAAAGAAGGGAAAGCAGAAAGGTGGAAGCAGTATGTAGAGGGACTATACAAGGGCGATGTTCTTGAGGACAATATTATGAAAATGGAAGAGGATGTAGATGAAGATGAAATGGGAGATATGATACTGCGTGATGAATTTGATAGAGGACTGAAAGACCTAAGCCGAAACAAGGTCCCGGTAGTAGACAACATTCCATTAGAACTACTGACAGCCTTGGGAGAGCCAGTACTGACAAAACTCTACCATCTGGTGAGCAAAATGTATGAGACAGGCGAAATACCATCAGGCTTCAAGAAGAATATAATAATTCCAATACCAAAGAAAGCAGGCGTTGACAGAGGTGAAAATTACCGAACAATCAGTTTAATAAGTCAGGGATGCAAAATACTAACGCGTATTCTGTACAGACGAATGGAAAAACTGGTAGAAGCTGACCTTGGGGAAGATCAGTTTGGATTCCGCAAAAATATGGGAACACGTGAGGCAATACTGACTCTACGACGTATCTTAGAAGCTAGATTAAGAAAAGGCAAACCTACGATTCTAGCATTTGTAGACTTGGAGAAAACTTTTGACAATGTTGACTGGAATACTCTCTTTCAAATTCTAAAGGTGGCAGGGGTAAAATACAGGGAGCGAAAGGCTATTTACAATTTGTACAGAAAGCAGATGGCAGTTATAAGAGTCGAGGACACGAAAGGGACGCAGTGGTTGGGAAGGGAGTGAGACAAGGTTGTAGCCTCTCCCCGATGCTATTCAATCTGTATATTGAGCAAGCAATAAAGGAAGCAAAAGAAAAATTCGGAGTAGGTATTAAAATCCATGGAGAAGAAATAAAAACTTCAAGGTTCGCCGATGACATTGAAATTCTGTCAGAGACAGCAAAGGATTTGGAAGAGCAGTTGAACGGAATGGACAGTGTCTTGAAGGGAGGATATAAGATGAACATCAACAAAAGCAAAACGAGGATAATGGAATGTAGTCGAATTAAGTCTGGTGATGCTGAGGTAATTAGATTAGGAAATGAGACACTTAATGTAGTAAAGGAGTTTTGCTATTTGAGGAGCAAAGTAACTCATGATGGTCGAAGTAGAGAGGATATAAAATGTAGACTGGCAATGGCAAGAAAAGCGTTTCTGAAGAAGAGAAATTTGTTAACATCGAGTATAGATTTAAGTGTCAGGAAGTCGTTTCTCAGAGTATTTGTATGGAGTGTAGCCATGTTTGGAAGTGAAACATGGACGATATATAGTTTAGACAAGAAGAGAATAGAAGCTTTCGAAATGTGGTGCTACAGAAGAATGCTGAATATTAGATGGGTAGATCACATAACTAATGAGGAAGTATTGAATAGGATTGGGGAGAAGAGGAGTTTGTGGCACAACTTGACAAGAAGAAGGGATCGGTTGGTAGGACATGTTCTGAGGCATCAGAGGATCACCAATTTAGTATTTGAGGGCAGCGTGGAGGGTAAAAATCGTAGAGGGAGACCAAGATATGAATACACTAAACAGATTCAGAAGGATGTAGGCTGCAGTACGTAAAGGGAGATGAACAAGCTTGCACAGGATAGAGTAGCATGGAGAGCTGCATCAAACCAGTCTCAGGACTGAAGACGACAACAACAACAACAAATGAAAATAAGTAAGTAAAATAAAATTAAGAAAATAAGAAGGACGAAGCACCTCTAAAGAGTTATCCGAATGGCACGGAAGCCGGTAGATGTGAGGTACATGTACAGACAAACAAATGATTACAGTTTTCAGAAAAAGTGGACGATTTTTTCAAGAGAGAGAGCTTCACCAACTAAGGAAGTCAATAAAACAATGGTCCATCTCTGGCCCTTATGTACGTAATTATTCGGGTTCGCATTGACTGATTGAGTTGTTGGATGTCCTCCTGACGGTAATCGTACCAAATTCTGTCCAATTGGTGAGACAGATCGTCAAACTCGCGAGCTGGTTGCAGCGCACTTTCCATAATGCTCCAAACTTTCTCAGTTGGAGAGAGATCAGGTAATCCTGCTGGCCAAGGTAGTGTTAGTTTCAAAATGGTTCAAATGGCTCCGAGTACTATTGGACTTAACATCTGAGGTCATCACTCCCCTAGACTTAGAACTACGAGGGTCACTCCAAAAGAAATGCACACTATTTTTTTTTTCAATCAATCTTTTATTCTACACGTTTGAAAGTTTTGCAGTGTGTAGATACATCCTTTAGGAACAATATTTTCATTTCTCCACATAATCTCCAACCCTCTCAACTGCATTTCGCCATCTTGGAACCAGCGCCTGTGTACCCGCACGGTAAAATTCTGGACCAACCTTTTGGAGCCACTGTTTGGCAGCGTTCACAAGAGAGTCATCATCTTCAAACCTTGTTCCACGAAGAGAGTCTTTCAGTTTCCCAAAGAGATGATAGTCACATGGAGCCAGGTCAGGACTGTAAGGAGGGTGTTTCAGTGTCGTCCATCCGAGTTTTGTGATCGCTTCAATGGTTTTTTGACTGACATGTGGCCGTGCATTTTCGTGCAACAGCAAACATCCTGCTTTTGCCGATGTGGTCGAACACGACTCAGTCGAGCTTCAAGTTTCTTCAGTGTCGTCACATATGCATCAGAATTTATGGTGGTTCCACTTTGCATGATGTCCACAAGCAAGAGACCTTCGAAGTCGAAAAACACCGTAGCCATAACTTTTCCAGCAGAAGATGTGGTTTCGATTTTTTTTTTCTTGGGTGAATTTGCATGATGCCACTCCGTTGATTGCCTCTTCGTCTCTGGTGGAAAATGATACAGCCATGTTTCATCACCTGTCACAATTCTTTCAAGAAATTCATCTCCACCATTCTCGTACAGTTCCAAAAGTTCGCTGTATACCGTTTTTCTTGTGTCTTTGTGAGCCAGTGTCAACATCGTGGGAACCCACCTGGCACAAACCTTTTTTAACGCCAACGCTTTCAGTATTCTGCAAACACTTCCTTCCCCTATCCCAACGTAGTGTGACTATTCGTTCACTGTGATGCGTCTGTCAGCAGTCACCAATTCGTTAACTCTCTGCACATTGTCTGGATTGTGTGCAGTACGAGGCCTGCCGCTGCGACGACAATTCTCAATATTGCCATGCCCGCTTTCATCACGTAACCTGCTTGCCCACCGACTAACTGTACTCAGATCGACAGCAGCAAATCCATACACCTTTTTCAACCTCTTGTGGATGTTTCGCACTGTCTCGTTTTCACAACACAGGAATTCTATGACAGCACGTCAAGTGTAGCAGTCATCTCCAAGACATGGTGTGACGGCGCCACTCACGGGAATAGGTTGAACTAATCATAGCGTGTAGGCTTTCACGGCCGGCGTCTTCAGTAATTAAAACTTCCGGGCTAAGAGGCCGTGGTCCACGGCCTCTTAGCCCGGAAGTTTTAATTACTGAGGTTGAACTAAGTTTGAAAACAAGCGGGAAGGATGTATCTACACACTGTAAAACTGTCACACATGCAGAATGAAAACTGTATTTTTACAAAAATAGTGTGCATTTCTTTTAGAGTGATCCTCGTACTTAAGTCTAACTAACCTAAGGACATCACTCGCATCCATGCCCGAGGCAGGATTCGAACGTGCGACCATAGCAGCAGCGCAGTTCCGGAATGAAGGGCCTACGACCGCTCGGCCACAGCGGCCGGCTAATGTTAGGTAAGCACGAAGACAAGCAGTAGAAACCATTGCATTGTTCAGGCGGGCACTATCTTGTTGAAACGTAATCCAAGGATGGCTTGCCTTCAAGGACAACCAAACGGCGCCTAGAATATCGTCGACGTACCACAGTGCTGTCAGAGTGCCGCAGATGACGACCAAAGGGGTCCTACCGCGAAAATAAATGGCACCCCAGGCCATCCGTCCTGGTTGTCGCGCCTTATGGCGTGGGACAGTCAGATTGATATCTCACTGCTGTCTATGACGTTTCCATACACGTTTTCGTGGTCATCGGGTTTCATTTCGAAGCGGGACTCATCACTGAAGACAGTTCTACACCAATCAATGAGATTTCAGGCCGAATACGTGACTGGAAGAACCCCAGACGGTAGTAGGATAGCCGCCTGAGTGTCGCCCGTTTTACTGCCCAACAACTTGGACTGATGTACTGTGGTACCATTTTATTTCATAACAAGACCCCTTTCGTTGTCAACTGCGGAGCCCTTAATACACAGCGGTCCGTCGACGATATTCTATGCTCTGTATTGTAGCCCTTCAAGGCAAGTCATCCTGGGCTCAATTTCAGCGAGAGTTTCTTTTGATTTTCTACGTGCCTGCAGAACTCTACCCTGGTTAGCAAAGTCGACAGATCTCTCCTCAATTTAGAAAGTCTGGAACATTGTGGCAGAGACCTCCAACCATATCAAGATTCTGACAATCTAACGCGCCAATTGGACAGATTTTGGCACGATATCTCTTAGGATAATACCCAGTAACCAAACGAGTGAATGCCAAGCCGATGTGCATATGAGGCATAGGTGGGCTAACAAGTGACTGACTTCCTCAATCTCTGAAGTTACTTCTCTTGAAAAAATCATCCATTTGTTTGTTATTTGTAGCAATTCTTTATCTTTAAATGCTATATCATACCCATCTGAACGACCTGATTTGCTTGCAGAACACATACTGTAGCTGTATTGCAGGTCATCTTACCTCTTTGCAGTACAGTCGTTCGACTTGTAGTGGATGGGTGCCAGGAGGTGCCGTATTAAAACCCTTCCGAGCTTTTCAAATGATTTATTTGTTTCCACTACAGTGCTTCATTCACCTTAGTCCAAGTCACAGGCCCCACAATGTTGAGGCCACTGCCCCAACGACCTGTGCAACGCAACACTGTGTCGTGCCGGTCTTGTTCGCCAGCTGTAGAGTTCCGATTACGTCAGGATGACTGCGCCAGCAGCCGACTCAGCGGCCACCGTCCCCGTTGACTCTGTGCTGGCCCTGCTGCTGCTTCTTCCTTAGCTGGCGCAGCTGGGAACATGGCGGCAACGACTGCCCGTGATCCGGCGTCAGAATCTGCGGCCCCTCAGCGCGGAAGTCTCCACCGTGTGTTGGGAGCCAAGACGACTGTCTGAGGTAGCCAGCCGAAGAGTGGCCCGCCCTGGCACGCTGCAGATCCTGCGTCGGCCTCAGAGGGTCGAACCAACGACCCGCCGTGGACTGGGACGCTGTCTCCCCATCTGTTGCTGCGTGTAGCCCTGCGGCATGACACGCCCCGTCGTCCAGGGGAGCTGCCACACTTGAATGAATCTCGTTAGAAAACAACACCTATTTATTTTCAAAAAGATTTCGGGCTTGCAGCCAGCTCTCGCTAGCTTCCATCCACGATATTTCGACTGGACAACTGCCTTTGATGGCTCACCTGAGGATGGCTGGCAGTTGTCCAGTCGAAATATCGTGGATGGAAGCTAACGACGACCGGCTGCGAACCCGAAATATTTTTGAATATTTAGTTCGCCGGGAAAAATTTTAAATTTCACAACACCTATTTATACTCGGCTGTGCACCTCTGTTTCGCTAACGCATCGCTTTGAATCACGTGTGCCCCACACCCTGCTTACGCCAGTGGGCCCCTTCTGCCTATAGCTTGCGCCATGTGAACCTCTGCGTTTACTCTTTTGAACGATTCCACAGCCCTGTGGCTTCCATTCCACTTCGCAACCGCTGGTCAGCGTAACTTACTGCAATCTGGCCTGCACCTGGCTGTAACTTGTGCTCAGAATATCGCACAAAACTAACTTTCTCTGTCCTAAACGGTGGTACCGCTACAGACTGTACAAAATGGGTACCACAAGAGATCATTAGAGAATACTGTCTTTGAGGTAATCAGTCTATATGTAAATCAAAACCACAATGTTGCAAAAACAAGGCGACGTGCTATCAGATGAGACAGTCCTTAACACTTCTAAACTTAGTTTTATTACAGTAAGTGACATTTCAAGATCACTACCACACTCATTAGAATTTGAGCCAAGTAACTCCGTTACATAAGTCAATCCAGCAATCTTAAAATAAAATTAAACATTTTTATGAATAAGGTATTTTGAGTCAATATTTGGATTCCTGAACTTCTGTGACAGTTCAAAGTATATTTGTTCTTTAAAACGTTATCTCACACCTGTGAAACGTCGTTTCTGATAGGAGTGTTTTGTCTTTGGACGTCGGACCAACCAGTTAAAAGCAACGTGACTAACAGCGGCAAGTGCTCTATGGAATCCTCAAAATTAACATCGTCCCACCACTAATTTATCATGATTGACCAGTCATCCACCACGCGGGTATATAACTGCCCTAGCCCGGCCAGCAGCAGGCAGTCCCATCCTTGCCAGTGGAAGTAGGAAGGCCCCAACACCATACTGCCTCCCAGACTCTATGTAGACATTGCCACCCGGGACTACCGCACATCGCGACACGCCACTCTGGATGTGAACTCTAAGGCTGGAACTCCTTGTACTGCTCGTGAGATGGGACTTTTTTCTCCCTACTGTTGATGTCTAAGAAGATAGTCTGTTTCGTTAGCAAGAAAACTTTTCAGGAAATAGTCTTACGCAGAGATTTACTTGTGTTGTTGTCCAAGAACTTTAAGTTGTAAAAAAAGTCATTCCTTTATTTTCTAGAAGGACTTTTTTCTTTGTTTTGAACTGCTTACGGATCGCAGAACTGATACTTGTGAACGTAAACTGATAGTGTAAATAAATTTAGTTTTGAGTGTAATCAACTGACTTAATGTAAAAGTGACGCAATCCGGGACATTTCACCTATAAGCATTGTAATTAAGCAAAGCTTTCGTTCCCGATCGAGGCTCGATCACAGCAAACGCTTCTCACTGGTGACTAGCGAACGTTTCACCAGAATCAGTAAACAAATCGAAACTTGAAAATTTTTGTGTACTGCCTGGAATCCTGTCAAGACCCTTAACTCCCCGATAACTCACCACGGAAAACGTTTAATATACTCTCAACTAACAAAGTTTGCACGTGTTTAAAACTAAGTGCCATGATATAAGGTCTTGTGACGGGGACTAGAACGTAGCACGTAAACAGATTGTTAACTAAGTAAAATCAGATGTTAGATATAAAATTTCTTCACCAGCAGCTAGATCTTTGCATTTGAAACGTGAGTAATAGCCGGTCGAGAAATCTAACCCTGCAACTACCGCCGTTGTTTTCTATCCACAAATTGTTTGCTCACCAGTAGTGAGATGTGCGCGCGTTTGATTAGAAGTCATTTTAGCGCGTCTTTATTGTTGACTATGAACGGAGAGATTTTGTAAAAGAAAATTATTTGTCACTAGTAGTTCGGGTGCATATGCTAATATTTCACATGAAACCATGAACATTTTTGTGCTGAACCAGAATTGGAACCCGCACATATGCCTTTCATGGATACAGAGCTTGAAATCCTGAATAAAACAACGAAATGATCGAAATATATTGTTCCGTGTGGGTCAGAGACGTTGACAAGTTGGGTGCCGGACTGGAATTCGAATTCGGGTCTCCTCTTTCGTGGGAAAGAGGAGATGAGAATCCGAAACCCAGTTCAGCATCCAATATTTGAACCTCTAAAGTTGAAATAAAATAAGAGCCCTATGGGCAGAAGTGACCATTGGGTCATTAAATAGAATAAAGTTGATAGCATAAGAAGCTCACTGGCGACATAGTTTCTGTTTACCTCCACTTCCACCTCTGCAGTTGTCCTACGTCAACCGGCTCTGCCCTTGTTGCTAGTGAAGGCATATGATGTTTATAACGCGTATTACTAGATGAGAATATAATGGTTCAAATGGCTCTGAGCACTATGGGACTCAACTGCTGTGGTCATAAGTCCCCTAGAACTTAGAACTACTTAAACCTAACTAACCTAAGGACAGCACACAACACCCAGCCATCACGAGGCAGAGAAAATCCCTGACCCCGCCGGGAATCGAACCCGGGAACCCGGGCGTGGGAAGCGAGAACGCTACCGCACGACCACGAGATGCGGGCGATGAGAATATACCTGGTGGTGTTTGTTTAAAATACCTGACGTCTGTGGGAATCGAACCCATACCTCACAACAGAGAAAGTAGGATTATTCCACGAGCCCACAGAAGCCCACATTTGCTACATTCACGATAGTGTCATAACGTATGATGCGCTTAGCTTACACATTATTATCTAGTTACATATCAGAAGCCTTCTGACATGGAAATTATGCTAGTCTCTTTCTAGGGGAATGGAAACAGGCGTTGAGCCATCACAGCTTCGATTCCAAGCCATTTTGAAATTTTCACTATTTTAAGAAATATCTTCGATCGAGAAATGATATGATTCTTGCCAAATATTTCGATTATCGGTGTTGATGTTCTCATTCTGATGCTGCTACAGGCGTGCTTGAAGGAAGCATTTAATATTTCTTGGTCATTTTTAGAATCAGCTACCCAAAATCAGGTTAATATTTAATCCGCAGCACATTACTGCGGCGTTCTGTGGTACGTGGACCTTAACTTGTAGTTAATTAGCTCGTTCCATCTCCAAGGAATAGTTTTCAAGTTAATACCTGAAATCTCCAGTTACTCGCAGATTACATTAAAAGATAATGATGACGTTTCTTCAAACCAAAAACTACGTTGCGTACTTCTTTTACTTGCGCTTAGCAATAACGCTTGTAAAATACTAAAAATCGCGACAAACACCATTTTCAATGCCAGAGGATGTTACCGTCTGTTGTCAACTGTCACGGTCGCTATATCCACCTGAATTAGTGGAAGTCGCCTATTTGAAGTAGTACGACGAAGAACACATTGCAGATGATCAGTCGTTTTTGTTGCAATAAACTCATATTATGTGTTCCCGGTGCACATTTTCGCGGAATTACTCTAACTGTAGTACGCACTTCAGAAATGTAGAAAAATATGTCAGCGTTGCAAAACTGCAATCTGACTCAGAGAACTAACACTTAGTCGGCAAGCTGATATTCTAACTCTATGGATCACCATTTCCAGTAAATTGATGAAGCGAAGGCTGTTTACAACCGCTCTTTCTCACTGAAAATACGCAGGCGACTTGTTGTGGCGTAACAAGCTAGTCACGCCACACTGAGGAGGAAGCCGAAAGGCACGCGTACACACACGCCGACTGGCGTCAAGTCTGGAACAGGATACGTATTGAATACTATAAAGAAAATGCGTATCTTTGGAATATACTTAACTTTTAATCAATCCTTGTGATACATCCCACTTGACTATACAAATGAGACTCGTAAGATACATGCACTGTGACAATTGGCGCCTTGCTAAGTCGTAGCCATTAACTTAGCTGAAGGCTATTCTAACTGTCTCTCGGCAAATGAGAGCAAAGGCTTCGTCCGTATAGTCGCTAGCAACGTCGTCGTAAAACTGGGACGAGTTCTCGTACGTCTCTCGAGACCTGCCGTGTGGTGGCGCTCGGTCTGCGATCACACAGTGGCGACACGCGGGTCCGACATGTACTAATGGACCGCGGCCGATTTAAGCTACCACCTAGAAAGTGTGGTGTCTGGCAGTGACACCACATTCCTCCCCCGCAAATCAGCGAACGGTCGTGTTATAAGGCTTCCGCCCGCCGTGGGGAGGACCCCATGTTGACGTATGCGATGAGGTGGGGAGCCTAACAACAGGCGAGGCTGTGCCACCCGCACCCGGCCACTCGGTCCGAGGGGAGCTAGGAAACGCCCGGAAACCTAGTCCAGGGTGCACGTCAACATGCGGTGAATGCGCCCGTAATGAGACAGGAGGGGCCGAAGGGTCGACCTCCATTGCGTCGGGGCACCCGACGGGCGAAGACGACATCTGGTCCGGAGCGGGCAAGAGTTCCATGGTGGAGGACAGCTGGTCACGGGAAGCGAGCGGCGGCGCGTGACCCAGGGAGGCGCTGGGCGGCTGTAGCGAAGCGTCAATCGCGGGCGGCGCCGGCGGCGGCTGCGGCGGCGGCGCGACGCCATGAGGCAAAATGGAAGGCATCGTCGGTAACACCTGGGGATGAGGCGAGCCAGTAGATGGGTCCCCAGAGCGCTGACCGGACGGCACCGTCGCTGAAAGCAGACGGGGAGCGGCAGAACCCAGGCGACGACCGAGGCGCAGCTGATTGAGATGCCGACGCACCTCGACAGAGGCCCCCAAAACCAAATACATCTCGCGGCCGAGGCAGCGAAGAATGCGCCCTGCGAGCCAACGCCGTGTACCGCGATAGTTGCGATAGAAAACAACGTCGCCAGGAGCAAAAGCAGTAGTCCGCCGCTGCACTGGAACCTGATGCGGCGGATGCAGCAAAGACATCAAGGTTCGATGAGGACGACCATGGAGCAACTCAGCCGGCGAACGACCATCGCGGGGGTGAGAGCGATACGAAGACAAAAAGAGCAACAATGCGTCCTCCCTAGAATGCGACTCTTTCAACTTCAACATCTGTGACTTGAAAGTCCGGACCAACCGTTCAGCGGCACCGTTTGACTGAGGCGAAAACGGCGCGGACGTCAGATGTTGAATACCATGGGCCTTGCAGAATGACTGAAATTCTGCGGACATGAATTGTGGGCCATTGTCGGAAACAATAGTCTGCGGAAGACCTTCAATGCAAAAAGTAGCGGACAACGCTTGGATGGTGGCAGACGACGTCGTGGAAGGCATCCGGACAACAAAAGGAAAATTACTGAAGGAATCCACCACAACCAACCATCGAGCATTCCAGAATGGACCAGCAAAATCTATATGTAAGCGTTGCCAAGGGGAAGTGGCTTTCGGCCATGCAAAGAATCTCCGCGGCGGTGCGGATTGTTGTTCGGCACAGCCACGCAAGAAGAGCACATATTTGTAATCGCAGCATCGATTCCGAACCAAGTACAGTGCTGACGAGCAAGTTTTTCCGTGCGCACTATACCCCAATGTCCGTGGTGAAGAAGCCGTAAGACAGGACTGTAACGAACGTGGGACCACGACTCTGGATTGCTCATTATCCGAACGCAACAACAAAACACCACGTCGTACAAAAAGTCTCTCCTTGTGAGCAAAAAATCGGCGAACTAACAGATCCTCGATCTGTGACTTTGACAAGGGCCATTACGTAGCAACAAAACGCAAAACAGTAGCAAGGACAGGGTCAGCAGCTGTGGCTGTAGCGACACGACGAAAATCAATCGGAAACGATTCGACCACGTCATCGGTTACCGAATCAATGAACATGCAAGCAAGTTCGGAAGAATCGAATGCTTTATCCTCAGCAACAGGCAAACGGGACAACGCATCAGCGTTTCCGTGCTTAGCAGTGGACCGATACAAGATATCGTAGCGGTACTGCGAGAGGAAAAGAGACCAGCGAATGAATTTCTGCGCTGTACGTGGAGGTACAGGCTTGTTCGGATGAAAAAGCGATGTCAAAGGTTTGTGGTCTGTGATGATGGTAAAGTGACGACCATACAAGAAATCATGGAACTTTGTAACACCAAACACGAGAGCTAAAGCTTCTTTCTCTATTTGTGAATAATTGCGTTGTGCAGACAAGAGCAATTTTGAAGCAAAGGCAATAGGACGATCATGCGATCCATCTTCGTGCGCAAGCACAGCACCGATCCCGAATTCCGATGCATCGACCATCAACAAAAGGGGCTTACGGGGCTCGAATGGCGTAAGGCAAGTAGTTGAAAGCAACGCCGATTTCAACTGGCGAAAGGCGCGTTCGCATTCCGTCGTCCAGGCGAACGGAACACCTTTATGGCGTAAGCGATGAAGCGGAGCTGAAATGGAAGAAGCGCGCGGTACAAACCTGGCATAGTAGATAATTTTTCCCAACACACTCTGGAGCTGTTTCAAGTTCTGTGGCGAAGGCAACTCCTGTATGGCACGGAGGTGCTCTGGACTCGGATGTATGCCTTGGGCATTTATGACATGGCCCAGATATGGTAAGTCACGAGCAAAAAACACACATTTGTCCTTCCTCAAGCGAAGACCATTTTGTCGCAAGACCTGAAATAACGTTCGTAGGTTGGCTAAATGTTCGGCTTCTGTCTTTCCGGAGATCACAATATCGTCCAGATAGTTCGCAGCAGTAGGGACCGACGCACAAACAGTTTGTAAATATTGCTGAAACAATGCAGGGGCGGATGCACACCCGAATGGCAGTCTTTTGAATCGGTACAATCCAAGATGCGTGTTAACCACCAAGACGCGCTGGGATTCTTCGTCCACTGGTATTTGCAAGTACGCATCAGCTAGGTCCAATTTCGAAAAATATTTTCCCGGGCACAGTTTATCAAAAAGATCTTCTGGGCGGGGCAAAGGAAAAGTGTCAGTCACAAGTTGTGGATTCACAGTTGCCTTGAAGTCCATGCAAAGTCTCAATTTTCCGGAAGGTTTTTGCAAAATTACTAAGGGTGAGGCCCAGAGAGAAGCCTGCACACGTTCAATTACACCTTGAGATTCTAAATCGTTTAATGTTCATGCTACCTCATCACGTAATGCGTGGGGAACATTGCGCGCTCTTAAAAATTTTGGTTGCGCGTCCACTTTGAGTTCCAAATGTGCTTCATAGTTCTTAGCGCAACCAAGGCCCGGTGCAAAAATGTCTGCAAATTCTTCACAAAGACGAGAAACACTGGCGGAAGGCACAGTCTGATTCACTGATAGGACCTGATTTACTATAGACATGTTAAACAACTGAAATAAATCTAGATCAAACAAGTTCACTGCAGTAGAAGAACGAAGAACGTAAAATGACACAAGTTTTGGTTGTCCCTTGTATGTGGCAAGAAGGCTGCACTGTCCTAACACAGGTATCTGCTGTCCTAAATAACTATTGAGCTGAACATTTGCGGCACGCAACGGAGGTTTGCCCAGTTGTTTGTACGTGTCTTTATTGAGCAATGAAACTGCAGCTCCGGTATCGAGCTGGAATAGTATCACTTTGCCTCCAAAGTCTAAGTCTACAAAAAGTTTATTGTCCTGCTGACGTCAAGAGCGACTTTCACGTGCAATTTGAACTGATATAGGTATAGAAGCACTTGCGACTTTACGGGATTTCCTGCGACGTCGACGCACACTTTTTGTGGGACGAACACAGTCACTGTTAGATAAAGTGGCACTGGACGGGGTGGAATTAACGACATGAATGTCCATGGGCGAAGGTCCACGAGCCTGATTGTCCCTGGTTCGATCCCGGCGCGAAGCAAAGGGCCTGGAATGGTTTCGATTGTCTGATCTTAGCTTTTTCTGGCAAACACTTTGAACATGTCCTTTCTTATGACAGTAAAAGCAAATAGCTTGGCGTGACGGGCAATTGTCACGCGAATGTCCAGTTGCACACCGCGGGCATGATTTTAGAACTGCATTGGCATGCTTACGCGGCTGGACTCGTGTTTGCGAGCTAGGCTGCAGCTGCGCTGACGTGCGCAAGGGCCGTTTAGCGTCCCGTGCTGCGCGCCCGGCTCGCCGGTCAATGCGACACACTGCTGGCGAAGTTTCAAATGATTCCTGAGCAAAGTCAAGTGTGTCTTGCCTATCCAATATGTCTATAACTTGTTGAAGGGAGGGATTAACTAGTTTCAAAATCTGTTCCCGTATGCGAACATCAGAAACGTTCTGTGCTATTGCATCACGCACCATAGTATCTGAATACGGAAGTCCACATTCACATGCAAAATCACAATCCCCAGTAAGTCCTTGCAATGTTGCAACCCACTCCCTATTAGTCTGACCGGCCGTACGTTTGGTACGCGAAAACGTATACCTTTTTGCAACTACATTAACTGTTTCCTTGAAATAGGCATCTAAAGCAGACAAAATTTCTTCGTAGGACAGAGTTGCTATGTCGCGGTGGGGAAACAATTTCACTATCACACGGTAGGTGGACACACCGACACAAGAAAGCAAAAACGGCTGCCGCTCATTACCTTGAATTCTGTAGGCGGCCAGATGGAAGCCAAACTGGCGTGACCATTCTGGCCACGTTTCTTGCGTTGAATCAAAATTACGGAAGGATGGTGCAACGGCGTGTTGTGGCTGCGGTAGCGATGAAACGGCGGCGGCCGTATCGGGGTGCAGCGCACGTTGACCCTGGACGAGCTGTCCAAGGGCATCCAATAACGCCTGCGTCTGCTGATTCTGCAAGCGATAAAATTCGGACAGTACATCTGGAGAATGTGGCGAAGCCATGACACAAATAATGCAGAGCAAAGCAAGTAGAAAGAACACGATCCTGTAATCCTCATCGTCAATCTGTTGTGGCGTAACAAGCTAGTCACGCCACACTGAGGAGGAAGCCGAAAGGCACGCGTACACACACGCCGACTGGCGTCAAGTCTGGAACAGGATACGTATTGAATACTATAAAGAAAATACGTATCTTTGGAATATACTTAACTTTTAATCAATCCTTGTGATACATCTCTCTTGACTATACAAATGAGACTCGTAAGATACATGCACTGTGACAATTGGCGCCTTGCTAAGTCGTAGCCATTAACTTAGCTGAAGGCTATTCTAACTGTCTCTCGGCAAATGAGAGCAAAGGCTTCGTCCGTATAGTCGCTAGCAACGTCGTCGTACAACTGGGACGAGTTCTCATACGTCTCTCGAGACCTGCCGTGTGGTGGCGCTCGGTTTGCGATCACACAGTGGCGACACGCGGGTCCGACATGTACTAATGGACCGCGGCCGATTTAAGCTACCACCTAGCAAGTGTGGTGTCTGGCAGTGACACCACACGACTTATTGGGGTCTATAATAGTATTGCAACATTAATTTGTGTTTAAGCAATGCACGCGGATTACAAAATTTAATATTGCTGTGGCTTCCAGTTCTGTATACTCCTGACCTAAACTGGCTCCGCATCATTTCAGGCCCCACGTGCGGCAGCTCCATGTGACGCTAACTCTGCGCTTGTACTGTCACTGTCACTGTTCGTTTCATTTGTTTTGATCATCAATGAAACAAAAGTCACATGAGCTCCCAACATGAGAGGTTTCATTTCACTCGCCCTGTTGTTCTTTAGTTTTCTGGTAAGCAGGCTTTTTCCCTTCTAAACAGCGAAATGGCGATAAATGCGGCCAGTGGTCGCTTCACAAACTGCTATTAACTGCTGTTAAAGTGATTTCTTTTAATTTTGCCGTAAGTGAACAACTTTCAAAATTTACCGAGTAAGGAAAGCTTATTGTTTAGTTAGGAAAAGTCTTAAAAACAAAATCTGCACACTCTGGGCCAGGTTGATCTTTCCATCTCACAGCACTGCATTTCAGTTTGTATTTGAGGCATCATCCGTCCTGTTCCTGTAGATGTGGAAGTCATTAGTTCCAAACGAATTCAACATCTAAGGTCATGGTACTGCCAAAAAAAAAAAAAAAAAAATAAATAAATAAATAAAATAAAATAAAATAAAAATAAAAATACAAAATGTCAAAGTACTCAGAGGAGCAAACTTGGATTCTGATCACTATCTTTCTAAAATAAAACTCAAAATTATCCCCAAAAGGAAAGATAGAAACAGTAAACCCAAAAGCAGAAGATACGATCCAGAAAAGATAATGAATTCGAAGGAGTTTCCCCTCGCGACTCAAGATATAAGGAACCAAAATTGGGATCAAATGAAGGAAAGCCTACTAACCAAAGCTGAACAAATAGCACCTATAACCAAAATAAAAAACACGCATGGTGGACAGAGGAATGTGACAAACTTATTGAGCAAAGAAAGAAAGCATGGCAACAGATGCAATCTCAGAAAAATGAATATAATAGGCAAAATTTCCTGAGTGTAAGAAAACTAGTGAGTAAAAACCTCAAAAGAATTAAAAAAGCACAACAAGATCAACTCCTTTTGCAGATCAACGAAGACTTCAACAAAAACAAGACTAGGAGCTTTTACAGAACTTTTAAACAAAAAATAACCAAGTACAGCCCACCGACACTCCAATTACAAGATAAAAATGGTAATATTGCACACAACAACAGGGATAATTGCAAAATTTTGAGGGAATATTTCAGAAACCTTCTCAACTGTAAAGAACCAATTGAAAAAATGGATTTCAGCAACTCAACTTCAACAAGTCCTAACTCAGAACCACCCACCGTCGAGGAACTACAATCAATCATTTTGAATCTCAAAAACTATAAGGCTTCGGGAGAGAACCAAATTACAGCTGAACTGTGGAAAAATGTCAATAGAAATGCCATAGAATCTCTCCAAAACATATTTGAAGAAATATGGAAAACAGAAAGAATTCCGGATGAATGGAAGATGGCCCTCATTCACCCAATTCATAAGAGGGGATCCAGAACAGACCCCAACAATTACAGAGGGATTTCGCTCCTTGACGTAACATACAAAATACTGTCTAAAGTCCTTTTGAACAGAGCAGAACCCCAGCTAGATTGTCAACTTGGAGAATACCAGGCAGGCTTCAGAAAGGGAAGATCCTGCCCAGAACAAATTCTAAACCTCAAAAATCTTATGGCCTACCAAAAATCGAGAGCAAAAGCGTATGTCATCACATTCATTGACTTTCAAAAGGCGTACGACTCCATAGACAGGGAATCTCTAATCTCCATATTAAAAGAATTGAACCTAGACAATAAAACTACAAACCTAATTAGAGAAACCATCACCAACACATACTCCAAAATTAAATTTATGGGAGAACTCTCAGACCTATTTGAGATAAAAACTGGAGTACGACAAGGTGATGGACTCTCTCCATTGTTATTTAACTGTGCCCTAGAAAAAATAGTAAGAGAATGGAACAAGAAAATCAATAGTGGAATCCGACTAGGAACAAAAAACAAAGGCATCAAGGTTAATTGCCTAGCATTTGCAGATGATATGGCCCTACTAGCTGAAACATGGGAAGAAGCCAAAGAACAGATCCTCGAATTACAGAAACAAGCAGAGAAAATAGGCCTTAAAATTTCTTGTGAAAAAACCAAAATAATCACAAATATAAAAAAGCCAATGAAATATCTTAAAGTAAGAGACCAAAAGATCGAAATTGTTAAAGAATTCAAATATCTTGGTGAATGGATTAGCTGGAACGCCCTTGAGAAAAAAGCAATAGAATTAAGAAGAAACAAAGTTGAACTAGCCTTTCAGCTTACTAAAAATACTTATAATAAAAAGTCCCTCTCATGGAATTCAAAAAACATTACAACACTGTCATTAAACCAGAAGCACTATATGCAGCTGAGACATTATCTATCACTAACCATGGCCCAATTGAAAGGCTAGAGATCAAAGAAAGAAAAATATTGAGAAAAATTTTAGGCCCCAAATTTCATAAAGACAAACTAATTCATACCAAAAATGAAACACTCTACAAAACCACAGAAAAACTTTCGGATACAATGAGGAAAAGAAGAATTGAGTTTTATGGGCACATTCTCAGAATGAACCCAAATAGACTTACAAAAAGAATGTTTGACTACTTCAGGAATAAAAAATCCAAACCAAATTGGTTTATCCAAACAGAGAAAGACTTAAGAGAACTACACATCACAGAAAAAATGCTCACAGACAGGACCGCAAAAATGATAAGCAAAGACAGAAAAGAGGGATTCCAGCTCCAAAATAGGAAGAAAAGAACGATTGTCATCTCTGATGAGGAAAGAAAAGCAAGATCAGAAAGAATGAAGCAGTACTGGGCGAAAAGAAAGGCACAGAACACACAGAAGTGATTGATTCAACGTACCCCAAAGTTGGGTGAAACGAAGAAAAAAAAATAAAAAAATACAAAATGATTCACAAACGAAGACTGAGTTCATCCTAAAACTGAGGAAACCAGGGGAGACATTTTGTCCTCGCCTTAGTGCAGTGAGCATCGGAAGTCACACACATAAACGATTACAATACTACGAGTACTCTGAACGTTGCACCTGACGTCATCCACCTAAACTGACAATTCTTTGTCTACAACGAATTAAAATTCGTTGAAGTGGCAGAATACGAATCCGATAACAAGGGTTTGCAGCCTCACTGCTTTAATAGACCATTATCCTCCATACTTCAATAAAGTGATGTTACATTTTTGGTTTAATGTGTGAGGTAACACAGCTGCCTAAAATGCGATAGACGAGGCAACGTGACATCCATCACGACGTGAATCTAAATTTTGCATTTAGTCTATGAAACTGTGTCATTATTATTAGTATATATGATGTTTGCAGACGAAATAAATGTACACGAAACTTGAAACAGTACCCACAAGTAAGTAATTTATTAAATGTTTTTCCACAGCCTGTAATTCAGAAAGAATTTGACTTGAAGCGGAGGAAGTGCTATCCACCTTGTATCGCACTTTGTTTCCTCCCTCCTTGTCAGAAGATCCTTATCTGAGAAATGTCACAGGTCAAGAAATTTAGTGAAGATCGCATTGTCACGCTTTATGAAGACTGATACTCTACAAGCGTCGTCTACCCTTCTCCAGGGTATAGAAAAACTACGATACCTTGAGAGATTGCAGGGCACTCTCACTTTTGGTACAGTGTCATGCTGCTTAATATTCATAGGGAAGGTGATTTTTATTGGTTGGTTGGTTTGTGGGGTTTGAAAGGACCAGACTACAAAGGCTATCGGTCCCTTTTCCACGACCATAAAACACCCGAAAGGAATAAAAAAACTAGCAACAGAGATGACAAGAAACGACACAGAACAAGAAATACACAGACAAAGACGAGACAAAAAGAAGGAAAAGCACACAGAGTGTTACAGTGGTTGGCCGACCATGGAAACAAAGAAAGGAAAAGCCAACCTCCAAGAGACACACTAAAAACGCCAATCTAGAAGCGTAGGCCAAAGGAAAGACGCAACACACAAAAGAAACAAACCCTCAGGTTGAGCGACAAAACCCCCTGCTCGAATAAAACGCAAAACTAAGCCTGCCATTGCAGCACCATTCGTTAAAAGAGCAGGGAACATATCAGGCAGCGCAAACGTCTGCCTGAGCGCAGTTAAAAGTGGACAGTCCAACAAAATGCGGACCACTGTCAACGCTGAACCACAGCGACAGAGAGGTTGCGCAATAAATAGCTGTGCGGCAGCCAGGTGTGGCCAATGCATAGCCGGCAGAGGACAACAGAGTCCCTGTGAGAGGCCTACAAGGAGGAGCGCCACACACCAGTAGTCTCCTTGACGACCTGAAGTTTGTTGGGTGAAGGCAGGGTGCGCCATTCATCACCACAAGTACCAAGGACTTTTTGCCGCAATACTGACTGGAGATCACATTCCGGAAGGCCAGTCACTAAGGCCGGTGATCAATAGGCTCTTTGGCAAGCGTGTCAACATGTTCATTACCAAGGATGCCGACATGACCCGAGGTCCACACAAAGACCATGGAGTGGCCGCAATGGGCAAGAGTATGGAGGGACTCCTGGATAGCCATCACCAGACGAGAGTGAGGAAAACAGTGATCAATAGCTCGTAAACTGCTCAGGGAGTCACTACAGATAACTAAGGACTCACCTGAGCAGGGGCGGATACAATCTAGGGCGCGAGAGAAAGCGGCGAGCTCTGAAGTGAAAACAAATCAGCCATCCAGCGATGAGCGTTGTTGAGATTGTTTCCCAAGAGTAAAAGCATACCCAACAAGCAACCATCGACTCGTCGATATAGACAACGGCAAAGCCGGGACATGCGGCAAGGATGAAAAGAAGGCATCGGCTGAGGCCTTCGGGAGGTATTTACCAAAACGTGTTCAGAACACTAAATAATAGTGGCTTGAAGGTGAAGCTGTCTTGATCAAGATGACAGCAGAGATTCAGTCACTGATGGTCATCAGGATAATGAATTCACAAAATTTTAACCTCCCAGATGGCCGCACTATACCTGATTTCGTTTTCGGTGATGTTGGAGCTGAGTAGAGTAAATTATTGCCACAAATGAGATGTATATAATTACACGATATCATGAAAAGTCCGCCTTGTCCAGTAAGATGTAGTGTAACTGTATAAAAAGGAAAATCCCCTCGGTCTAAAGACTTCTATGACCTGAGAACATTCATAATCATCGTTGTCGTCTAAAAGAGATTTTGACAGTTGTACGCTGTGTGGCCAAAGAGAACAAATGTGTTATGATGCTAAGTATCTGCAAAATAGCGTCATTGTAGGTGAAAGACGTAAAAACAACATAATTCTATAATGAATGTGTAACAGGAGTTCATTAGCTTGGCCAGAAGGTAAGCACATTCACTTGGAAGAGACCATTAGAAGATAATATTTTGCCCTATGTACGAACGTACTATATGTAGTAGTAATAAATACCTTGTGCTTATTTTCACAGTAACATCTGAACTTTATGGAAGGCAGATCTGATAAAAACAGAACTGTTCTCAACGGACGAAGATTGCGGCGACTGTAAGATCATCAAAAGGAAATGCCTGATTTGCCCACATCTATAAGACAGAATAGCAGTAAATCATTCTGCGTTTATACAAGTCATTTCACACACCTCTAGAGGTTGTAGAGGAGACTAAGTACATTAGTTGCACATAGGAACCCATGCCCGAAAACGTCATCTGACGACGCTAAAGAGTGTCAAAGTTATGGGTGCTGCCGCCTTTTTATGTATACAGTGTGAGTCCGTGATGATGTAACAAACTGTACAGGAGTATGGAGAAGGATAAGTGTATCAGTGTGAGGTAAGGGTCCCTGTACCGGAAACGAACGAATCGAAAGTTATAAGCGAAAACCATTCTGATACCTCTGACAGAGGAATACATGTACTGGTGCTAAGATTGTAGGGCAGGCAACTTTCAGAGCTGGTAGTATGAATTGAAACGAACAAAAAAAATTTAGTAAACATGGGTTCCAAAATCCATACCTTATGAGCTATGAGCATTTCTTCAGTAGAGGAGATGTGCTTCACAGTAACGACGATGGACAAGCGCTGATAGCTCCTCAGGCATGTATTTTAGAGCCTAAGTTTACTGGACATTTTTTCTTAGTTTAGGTCCACGCTACCACCTCTGAACGTTACCTAACTTACACATCCTAGAAAAGTTTGTAACATCATCACTAAATCACCCTGTATACAGATACATTTAAACATTTGAAGACACCAGCGCCTATAATTTCGACACGGGTTCCTATGTAAACCTTGATCTACTAAGTCCCCTCTATAACCTCTAGAAGCTTGTAGCATGAACTGTGAAACATGAGAAGAACATAGTGAAATTACTTGTGGAAATTATCACTTGTAAATAACAGATTTCAGCTATGCCAATAAAAATTCCAAGGGTCGACTGATAGCTGAAATCTATTATTTACAAGTCAATATAACAGTCGTTGCGTGCAACAGCCTCTGAATGGAGGGTAACATGATGAAAAGTATTACTTTTAATAAGAAAATATTTTGGTGTGGATCAGTGAAACCGACCGTTTGTTGTTCAGTTTTGGAAAATTATAACATATACTATGATATTATATTTCATTCTGTACTACAGTAAAAGTCACAATATCGTAATAAATGCCTCCAAATTCCTTCTGTGTCACCAACCCCTTCAAATGCTTAAAACATTTACTTATAATCAAAATTCTTTACTTGTTTTAAGGTAGGGGTCTTACGGACAATTCTCACGCGTTTTTGATAGCCCATCCACCTATGCGTCCAAGGGTTAAGAGTGATAGTATTCTTCAGAAAGCGTCTGACAGATGTACGCTACCTACTTTGTACAATTTTCGTGTTCACTTTGCAGAATATTCACTTTACGTGCACTTCCCCAGAAAATAAAGCCGCAAGAGTGAAAATATGTAACTTAATCCAACGCCGTTGCCTTTAGGTCATCACTATAAGAGATACTTACGAGAAGCGTAACTGAGCTTCTTGAATGCTCTATCAATGAGCTGTCTTTATTTTTACATTCTGTCCACCTGCATCCTAAGAAATTATACGCAGTGTGTTCGATTTCTTGTATAACCATTAATGTCGGTTTTTGATAATAAATAGTCTATGTTGCAGGTTTGAAGTTGATTATTATTAGTCTTTATATGATAAAATTGTTTTGTTTGATTAAATCAATATGTTTCCCTACAGATTTATGGGGCCAGGGCCGAAGTGGAGCCACGCTTGTCACGTAACCCACTACAGAGAACCCCTGCCACTCGGCGACAGTTCCGCAATACATTTCCCGCGGTCCTTCAGGAGCGACACTGCATTCCCCGCCGCCTGGAGCACACGTCTCTCGTCTGTGGCAGCGCTGAGGGACGAATAAAACATGCAGTGTCGTCTCGTGGGGCAGCCGTCTCGATGCGCCGGCAGCCGGTCACGTCGCAAGAAGACAAACACCACGGGGCAGAGGGGGTCGGCGCCATTTGCCGGAGAGGAGGAGCCGGCCAAACACTTTGCGATGTCCACACAAATCTGTCAGGTTTACTGCCGCATCCTGTGAGCAGCGGCCTCGTTTCGTAGTGTCCTATCAGCTCAGTTTTGGAAAGTGTGAGTTCAGTTCTTTCCACGATGAGACCGAGCGAAGGTGCAGATAGTGCTGGGTCGGGTTTCCCACGACATCAGCGGAGTTTGGCCGGGTCAGGGACACCCGAGCGTAAGGCAAGGATAAGTCGCGCGAAACGTTGGAGCTGAAAAAGGCTTTGGACTGTGTGGGAGTACACTTTTAACAGTATTTAATTATATCTGTTAACCAGATTCAAAGGCCCTATGTGCATAGGCAAGATGACACAAGCGAGGATAAGAATGGGGTGTTCCGAAAAACAATTATCATCCTGAATGAGATTTTCACTCTGCAGCGGAGTGTGCGCTGATATGAAACTTCCTGGCAGATTAAAACTGTGTGCCCGACCGAGACTCGAACTCGGGACCTTTGCCTTTCGCGGGCAAGTGCTCTACCAACTGAGCAACCCAAGCACGACTCACGCCCGGTACTCACAGCTTTACATCTGCCAGTATCTCGTCTCCTACCTTCCAAACTTAACAGAAGCTCTCCTGCGAACCTTGCAGAATTAGCACTCCTGAAAGAAAGGATATAGCGAGGGGAAGTTTGGAAGGTAGGAGACGAGATACTGACAGATGTAAAGCTGTGACTACCGGGCGTGAGTCGTGCTTCGGTAGCTCAGTTGGTAGAGCACTTGCCCGCGAAAGGTAAAGGTCCCGAGTTCGAGTCTCGGTCGGGCACACAGTTTTAATCTGCCAGGAAGTTTCATATCAGCGCACACTCCGCTGCAGAGTGAAAATCTCAATCTGGAAACATCCCCCAGGCTGCGGCTAAGCCATGTCTCGCTATATCCTTTCTTTCAGGAGTGCTAGTTCTGCAAGGTTCGCAGGAGAGCTTCTGTTAAGTTTGGAAGGTAGGAGACGAGATACTGGTAGATGTAAAGCTGTGAGTACAGGGCGTGAGTCGTGCTTCGGTAGCTCAGTTGGTAGAGCACTTGCCCGCGAAAGGCAAAGGTCCCGAGTTCGAGTTTCGGTCGGGCACACAGTTTCAATCTGCCAAGAAGTTTCAATTATCTTCCTTATTATGAAAGGGAGGGGTTTGTGGCCGGGACATAATATCAAAAAAATGGGGATATATTAGGTAAAAGATATTCACATCACGTTATCTATGTGCCACTGATGTTGGGTAAGGTAAGTCGACTTATAAAAAGTCGGAATCTGTTTCAATTAAATTGGCACACTAATGCCATGAGCCTCAGTTAAATGCACGGCGGATTACTAAAAAATGGTTCAAATGGCTCTGAGCACTATGGGACTTAACATCTGAGGTCATCAGTCCCCTAGAACTACTTAAGCCTAAGTGACCTAAGGACATGACACACAACAGTGCCCGAGGCAGGACTCGAACCTGCGACCGTAACGGTCGCATGGTTAAAGACTGAAGCGCCTAGAAGCGCTCGGTCACACCATCCGGCGGCGGATTACTGTCTCAGCACTTGAGCTCATGTGTATGTGATGATAGACGAGTGTTTTGTACCTTGGTATACTTTTCAGACTTTTGCCTCTAGCCAGACCTGTAACAAAAGCTTAAAACATTTTCTTCTTCCCTATTTAAATAAGGTTTTCATTTTTATGTGTTGCAGTCTTTTTGAGAAATTATAAAAAATATTCCGGAAAACGAAGGTTTTTCCAAATGTAAAAATATGTCTCAACGTAAAACGTACAAGAATGTAGGACAAAATATTTGACTGAAATTCAAAAGCTTTGCAACCGAGATAATTTTGTTTTACTGTATTTAATAATCCACATACCAAAGTATGAGATTATTATGTACCGAGGTATAAATGTTCAATTGAAATTTAAAAGCATTACAATGGAGAAATTCTTGTTAACACTGCATTTAATTGTCAGTCTGTTGTTACATTACTCGACTACATACCAATAATCAGTAAGTGAAATCAAATTAAGCAGAGTATTATCAGAAACCAGTTACAAGTTAATTAGCTTTCTAAAAACATGCACTATTGGAAACTACGACAACCAACTACCATTTTCAAGACATCTAAAATTATTAAGAAATGACTGAAATTCCGTTCTGTAGTGACCGCTCTCTGCCTGGATGGATGCCCGTATTATTCGTCGGGATACAGACCGAGGGCTTTTGAGGCGTCCTTAGATGCAATAAAAGTGTGGTGTCACCGCCAGACACCACACTTGCTAGGTGGTAGCCCTTAAATCGACCGCGGTCCGTTAGTATACGTCGGACCCGCGTGTCGCCACTATCAGTGATTGCAGACCGAGCGCTGCCACATGACAGGCCTAGTCTAGAGAGACTCCCTACCACTCGCCCCAGTTGTACAGCCGACTTTGCTAGCGATGGTTCACTGTCTACATACGCTCTCATTTGCAGAGACGACAGTTTAGCATAGCCTTCAGCTACGTCATTTGCTACGACCTAGCAAGGCGCCATATTCAGTTACTAACAGATAATATTGTGAATCATGTACCATCAAGAGCGACGTTCATAATGGATTAAAGTTAAGTATCAAACTAGCTACGTCCGCTTTCTAAATTCTAATTCCTTGTCATGTTCCAGACCTCACGTCAGCATAGTTCTTCCCTCCTCACGCCAGCCTGCGTGAGCTAAAACGCATGCATTTCGGCCTCCTCTAGTAACACGGTGTTGGTTCTTCTGCCAACACAACAAAAACGATATTCAAAATCATGCCACTTCTTACTGAAAATACAAGCCATTTCTGCTCATTCTGCGCCAGCTGTCGGCAGCATAATATGGAGAAGGATCCACTGAATCCAGTATCGGACTAAAGGCTGCCTAAGGCGCTGCATCAGCTTGGGGTGGAAATCGATGATTCCCTGATGCAGGGGTTTTGCCTCCCGCTGGCAATGTATATACGACCTGTTGGTAGCTCTGCTTTTGGAGTTGGCAGTGACCGCCACGTGTGTATTTTGATTCACACGCGGTTTCGGCGTCACAGCCCGCGTCATCCCCTGAGGTGGACTACGACTTCGGACGCCATGTAGTCGTGCCGAATGCCTACAGACCCGTACGACGCTGGAGTTGAGGACAGCTTCCGCCCTCGGCTACAGTCGTCTTGGTAGACCCTCAGTCTACCCCTCAGCGCTGGCTGCTGTGCTGACCTCAGTACTGGATGATGGACTCCATAAGCCATTGCTTCCGATCGCTGATCGTTACCGCAGCAAGTGCCAGACCAGCACTAGAACAATCTTACACACATGATATTACCATACATTAACAACGCAACTGAATACAAACGACATGAACGCCATCGATCATAGTGATTTAGTGCCACAATCTAGTGTGGAGGAGGTTATGCTCTACGACATCACTTGTAATGACTGAATTGATTCTGCTCTTCTCGAGTCGTCAATGGTCTTCAGTTCCACTACATTTCTTTTACAGGGTCTTTACTGCATACAAGGGGATCCTCCATACCGTAAATCACGGATTTTGATGCGCTTCAAGTATGTTGTAGAAGCACTTACTTATCGGGTATTTAGCGACGGGCCTTGGTTTTTGAGAAATCGATTTTGAAGTTCATTGTGGGATTTATATATCCTTAAGATTACATGTATTCCGAGCAAGTCAGCATAGCGCAGCGGTAAAAGTTCACGGCTACCGTGCTGGAGGTACCGTCTTCGAATACTGCTCGTGTACTTTTTTTTAAAAAATTGACCTCATTTTTCAATTTTACTTCAAAGAATATAAAAAACAGCGTAAGGTGTGCGAAATCATAAAGATATATTCAGTTATTAATTTTTTCTGTCATACAATATTACAAAATCTTATTTTTCATCGTCCACATTGCTTGATGTGCCACAACAATATTCTGGGTGATGCTTATCATACAAACAACCGAAGCACAAATTTTCGCAGCACCATGGTCATTTTATGAAAACAAACGGCTTGCAGGCGAACGGTTTGTTCATGAACGATACCGGGAAATTCAATTCTTTTGCGTTCAAGAAGATTTCTCTTTCATCCGCTAATTTCGATGCGAACCATGCATATCTAATCATGCTTTCAGAATTAGGTGCGCTGAATTGATGCAGGATTAGAGAATGTAAATTTATCCAGTCTTCCTTGGAAGCGATCACTCTATGTCTTTCATCAAGTCGGGAGCATTCTGAATACTTTTCGTGAAGATCTTCACCTGTCGGTAAAAATAAACATGGGAGGGCTGGCAATAAAGAGTGCACTTTGGTGGGACCACTTTTAGAGTGCAAATGCTCGCTTTCCTTTCATCAGTGAATATCGTATAAAGTTTAATCTGTTTTCCCTCCCCACGAATCGATAATTTACAAAAAAAAAAATTTCTGTCTCACGTACGCAAGACTTACAGATCGCAAAAATTCTTCGTGCACCAGTTTCGTGAACTTCCCGCATTTCGTGCATGACAAGACTACATTTCTGTATTCCCCAATTAATTCGTCTACTCGTTTTTGAACGTTAGGACCAAATTTTCCGGACGGTTCTTGCATACATAAAAACACATACGGGAGCAGGATTCGAACACGTCACCTCCAGCGCGGTAGCCGTGAATCTTCACCTTTACGCTACGTTGACTTGCGGGGAATATATGCAATGTTACGGGCATACAAATCGCACAATAAACTTCAGAATCGATTTTCTCAAAAACCAAGGCCCGTCGCTAAAAAAACCGATAGCCTGGAACTCAAGGTAAGTGAATCTACAACATACTTGAAGCGCATCGAAATCCGTGATTTACAGTATGGAAGGCCCCTCGCTAGTCAACTCACGCTAGACATTGCTGCGTGATACCTAGCGTCTGTTGTGTAACGTTACTGGAGTAACGGAGGTGAATCGATCACCACTGATTTGATCGCAATCTCTCTTAAGATTGCAGAGGTAGCTATTTGGCCTGACCTATTAGCAGTGTTATAACGTTTTCACTCCCGATTGGCGGCGGCGGCACTTTCCCATAACTGAGAAAAGTCGGCTATCAGAACATTGAAAAATTTTTATTCTCATGTTCCCTTACTAGTTTATTTGCGTAACATTCCATACCACTTTAACAAAATTCGTCCCTAATTTCACACTTTTCTGTCTGTTTGGCTAACTGCCGGCCGAAGTGGCCGCGCGGTTCTGGCGCTGCAGTTTGGAACCGCGAGACCGCTACGGTCGCAGGTTCGAATCCTGCCTCGGGCATGGATGTGTGTGATGTCCTTAGGTTAGTTAGGTTTAACTAGTTCTAAGTTCTAGGGGACTAATGACCTCGGCAGTTGAGTCCCATAGTGCTCAGAGCCATTTGAACCATTTTGATTTTGGCTAACTAGCTTACCTATTTACATTCACATTCAACTTTTGTGCCGTTTATCACAAAAGATCATATCCTAGCTCAATATTATTTTTCTAGCTTGCTTCTTATCTCTTTTTGCTCTACAATTCTTAGTCAACAGCGCGAATCCTTTGGATTTTTATGATCACTTGTTCTCTTTGGTGACTTATTTCCTCTTTCTGAGGCAAAAGTAGACTTCACAAATAAATGCCAGTGTCACCATATCACCAGTGGCTGACAGACTGATTATTACGATATTTTGTTTACGCTTATCTTAATATCTCGAAACATGCTACAGCGTTTGAATTACCGGAATTTTTTTCTTTTTCTATAATGGCTAATCTCTCTGTTGTCTATAGTAAAGTGGGTTGTAAAGTGCTATTTGGAAGGTATAGGTTTTCCACGGTTAACACGCTAAAATACCCTGAAACGCTTCTCCGGCTGTATCACACTATGTTGCATTTACTGCTTCGTTCTAACTGTAACTTCGTCATACCCGTAAATGTTTTAATGGTGCGACAATAGATTATTACTGTTCGTGGCGAAAACAGAGACTATAAAAGTGTCTACCAGACCTTTGTAAATGTGGCTGCGTCACTGATACTGCTGTTTTACATTCTGGGGTTTCCATATTTCCCGGGACAACTGAATTTCACACGATCACGTGTGAGTTTGATCCACGTGTGCTGAACAAATGGTGACTAACTCAGTGACACAGCTGCTAAGATCTCCAGCTGACATAACATCGTGTGTATCTCTTCGTTCTGACACAAGTAGCGCTTAATTATTTTGCACTTGTACCCATGCATCGTTAACTTATCATTTGACCGGATATGGATCGGAAACACTGGTAGCAAGAATTTAGATTTGCGGCTAGAAAATGTATGTTAATAACCACCCTGGTTTGATCCGAATAAACCTTAACTGTAGAAACATGAAAGAAGAATGCTACAGTTATTTTCACTAGTGGTGCAACATGTATCCCTCTTGCAAATTTTTTCCCGGCTGGTGTAATCCCAAAATAAAATGCTGTATTTTAATCACATGTGCTTCACATACGAACAAGAACATTATTATACCCACGATGATATAATGCGACGTTATCTTCGACGCCAGTTAGGAGAAAGGCATTGACATTATCTCCTCCCTCCTCAGGAAAAAAGCGTATCTTACAGAAAACAACAATAACGAATTGAAAAAGAACTTAATCTAGGTAACACAACACAAAATAAAAAAGCCAAATACTATTTACTATTTCATCACCTGTCCATAGACATAAGCTATGTGTTGCTTTCGCTCCACGTGGTAGTTTCCTTTCGCGTTGTAACGGTGCTGGTACTTTGGTAATGTACCAACTGTGTTCTCAAAAGGTTTAACTCGACTAACAAGAACAACCGATGTTTTCGTTCGCAGCTGCAACTTGACACTGACTCATTGAGTAATCTCCACTAAATTGTGTGGTCCTTGAAATTTCGACAAAAATTTGTTAGTTTTACACTTCGGGATACATGTCTGATTGTAGAACCCAATTGTCCTACTCTATACTGAGGCAATTTACTCGTACCCTGCCCAATCCACTCTTGACGCTCCAGTGCCTTGGTGATTGCACGTTTCACTCGTTACGAAATTTATTTTAATGTTTCTTCGAACTGCTTGGTTGCACTATATCAAAAGGTGACGTTCTCTTTCGTCCATACACTACTTTTTACTATGAAATACCTGCTCTTGTGTGGATTTCAGATTTGTATGCATTCACCACACGGCCTACATAGACATCTCGGTTTAAATTTGACTGTTCACGTAACGACTTAACACCTTCACTATGGTAGGGTGGACTTGTTCTGTACGACCTTTAGCTTGTGGGTGAAACGGAAGAATACGCAATTTCCTTACTTTCGATACATGATATAACTGTTTCATTAGGTCAGACCTAAAATTAGTTCCTTGATCTGTGACTACAGTTTCTGGGACAGCAAACGTAAATAACCGACTTTTAACCATGGATTGAGCCGCAGCGTTCACTTTCTAATCTGGTATTACGATCACTACAAGGAATCCAGAGAAATTGTCGATCATCGTCAGTATATGTTTATTACTCCCTGAACTATTAAACAGTCCTATCAGGTCAATTCGTATCATTTGAAAAGGGTTTTTTATTCCAGTAATCTCTGATCTTGTATCTTTTGATGACCCAAATCAGTTGATTGAGACCAAGGAACGTAATTCTTTACATATTGCTACGCAGCATCGCCACAAGTTTTCCACCAAAATCTTTCTACAACTCATGTGTCAGTAGCTCTCTTACCTCTCGGTAGTACATACTCATGTGTATGTCATAAGGCTTTGGTTTACAGTGCTGCAGGAATGAATCCCCGTGGTCCGCATTTAGTTGGTCCTCATTTAGTTAACTTTCAGAGTATTCCTTCTTACATTAGAAAATGTGGTTGTTTACTGTTTATGTGCATTCTGTATCCAGTGTTTGTGCCTTTTCAAATATACTATATAGAATCCCAATACTTGCAACAGTGCAGTGCTCTTACTGAGCAAATCTGAACTCAGCATCCTTGACACCAGGCTTATAAGCTACTGATACGCACTAAATTTCAGTTCCCATCTCATTAATCGACTTGAAGTGTTTTTGAGCCCTAATAATCACTTCGAGGGTGGATGATCTGTAACAGCTTAAAGTTTACAACTGTATAAGTAGCAATGGGAATACAAAACACCGTGCATCAGAGCTAACATCTCCTCTTCGGTAGTAGCATAAATCTGCGCAGCATTACTCAGCTTGTGAGATGCATAAGCTACTGGATGCTCTTTTCTATTTACAGTTTGACTTAGAACGACAACCAAAGCTGTCTTGCTTGCATCACATTATAATATAAATTCTTTAGTATAATCAGGAGAACAGGATATAAAGACTGTATCTTTTTCAAATTTTGAAATGTCGACAGACATTATAATATCCACTGAAACATAACCCCTCTCTTTGAATAATCTAGTCAATGGTTGTGCAATTTCTGCAAAAAAATTTAAGAAATTTCGTTAACAGTTTTCCAGTGAAAGAAATGATTGCAATTATTAACTGTTTGAGGTACTGAAAAATCACACACAACTGAAATGAGATGAGAATCTGTCGTCACTCCATCTCAGCTGATAATAGGTAAGTAACCTGAGGCTTGGAAGAATGACATTTATCAGTACGTAACCTGAGACAAGTCTATCCTGTCTATCAAATATTTCATTTAGGCGCTCTGCGTGTTCATCTATATCTTTTGAAAATACAGTGACGTCATCCAAATAGACGATGCATTTTTCAGTTTTAAATCTCGAAGAACGCATGTGCTATGCTTCTTCACATAAAACAATGCTGTCCAACCAACATGTCATTACTTGACAGAGGTTCTATTAAACATAAAGGTAATTTTGGAACTTCGATAGCTGCGGTAAAACAAATTAACTTTCCCCCAACTGCTAGTAAACTGCCATGTGAAACCGCTTTTAGTATACTAGTACGCAGTTTATTGGTACCACCTTAGCAATGGGTATGACGGAGAAACATTAGTAACTGTTGCACCCATCAGAAATGAATCAGCGTTGAGTTCAATAGTTTTTTTCCAAAAGCTCATTTTAGCTTAATGCATAACCAGGCAGTCTAATCTGAGTACTGCAGAAATCCCTGTCCCACAGTTGGCAAAATTTCTGTTTTCTCCTGAAATAATGTGCTTCACACACTAAATCGGAGCTGTGTTGTCCCCACTGAATCTGGTTTCTTATCTCCTACTGTCCAGAACTTTTACCTCCTCTTATCCGTGAGGTCAAGATTGACCACCAATACATGTTCCCAGTACGTATTATAAACTGATACTTGTTTTATTTATCCAAGTTATCTAACAACAGTTCGTATGTGTGCGTGTTTTTACAGCACTGTAATTTACTGGAAATTCTACCCGATGGCGGGAATACTCCGACTAAAGTTTAACTATTCCCTTTTCACACTGAAATTACCCTGTCTCCTCAATACACGATACCAAGCATTATGCTCATACTGTCGGCAATTATAATAGTGTGGTTACCAACACGGTGCCTTTAAATGCCCTTGCAAAGACAACAATAACATTTTTACCAGTTTACAGAATAAAAATGCGCTTCAGCTGCCAGTAATTTTCTAAATTTATTCCACGACTAGTTTCAGACTTTAAGGCTTCATCCTCGGTTGCCAGCAAGCGTAGAACCAGCAGCTGTGCAGCACGATACAGTGTCGTACTGCCCTGGCGGGCGCTGAGGCTGCTGTTTCTGTGCTTGGTGGGAAGATGAAGCTTTAAGCTTTAAGCTTCGAAATCGGTCGTGGAATAAACTTAGAGAATTACTGGGAAGTGAAGTGGATTTTTATTCTATAAATATTTTCTCCAGTTGCGGATGTTGACCTGATCAAATAATTTGATTCTTTACCAGATCTGAATATTTTGCATTCAGTACATGTCTCTGTAGCACTATCCACTTCCAGTAAATGGGTAGCAACACGAAATGCTGCAGCTAAACCGCCAGGGTTTTCCATTCGTACGCGTTGTGAAACATCTGAGTGAATACCTAGGAGAAACACGTCCACACTATATTTTCCGCATCTTCGAGTAACACTCTGTCAGGTTTGCGCATAAGCTGCTAAGTCTACCGATTAATTTTGCATATTCTGTCGCAAATTGGTTCCAGTGCTCACCTTTTGAGTGAAATTATTGAGTCTCTTCCTAAACAATCGTGTAGTGTTCTGTTTTCTATACTATAGACGCAAACCCTGAGGTATCGTCTAGAGACAGTGGCGCCACACCAAAGCTGGCAGCGCACACTGATCCTACATAAATTAATGAGGTGTCACTGCAATACATGATGACGAACTGGAGGCGCTCCTGAAGTCCACGCCTCTATCTCTCAGCACAGTAATCAAGCGTAGAAGAGCTCTTGCTGTGTTCGTGACCTCAGCTGAAGCAGTCAACATCATCGAGTATGGCTGAAATGTTATTCGAGTTTCATGTGGAAATGCACTTTTGTAAACGCTGACCATCGGACTTCAGTCAAGAATTTGTGATTGTATGCATCTAGGGATACTTCAATGGCCAATGATATTTGTAAATATTCAAGCACTATTATGCAGTTAAGTAACTTTTTTCATTCATGTAATGAAGTGAACTCGTATTTCGTATGTTCCAATGAGCCACCTCCCGGAACAATCAAAGGGCGCACATTTATGGCCAGACTACAGGAGGTCCCTTTGGTCATAAAAAGATCCTCAGCTGACTCATTCAGTGTTTACACTTCATTAAGCACCTCATGATACGAGGTACAGGTTTTTGTCTCGCTTGTGGTTCCATCCACAAGCAGGTTTCATAACACCAGCTGCTTTACGCACTTGTGACAAATAAATTGCCAAGAAACACATTGATGTCTTCTGTTTTTTTTCCCGTGAAGTATCAATAAAAGACAAATGAGCACTTCTTACTGTTTTAGTCTGATAAAAATCCGTCTGAGCCTGTTATTCTGCCTAAAAAGATTATATTTATTGCATTAGGCGTTTGTTAAGTGCAAATAATTGACGATGTAGGTTTCAAGTGCTACTCTGAGATGAAGAGCACTGCTGGTTCTATGCTTGATGGGAAGATGAAGATTTAAGTTTTAAGCTTCGAAACAGGTCATGGAATAAACTTAGAGAATTACTAGCAAGTGAAGTGGATTTTTATTCTATAAATACGTTCTCCAGTTGCGGGTGCTGACCTGCTCAAATAATTTGATTCTTTACCAGATCTGAATATTTTCTATTCAGGAGAAGAACTTGTGGCGGGCTCCATTCCGAAGACTGATGACTCAAAAAATATTATAATTTTCTGCTGTCCATTATCGTCCTTCAACTTAGAAACATGCACTCTAAGAGCATCTACCGCCTCATTAGTACCAACTACCCGTGTTTGAACCATCCCTGTGCAATTTATTTTTCCTGTCTTCCACGAATCATCTAGTATTGCTTCCGAAGATTTCAGTTAATTCGTAGACAATATCATTAACCAGTGACACTCTGAACAATCCTCTGCCATGTGAACGTATTTGCTACAAGTAGTACATGTTGCTTGTACAACGCTATCACTTGGTGCTCTAAGACCCGTTGAATTATAGATGCTGTAAAGTTGGCAAGAAAGCACTCATGCCGAATTTTATCCTTGAAAGGCAATAAATCTGCCAGTTACCTCTGTCTACAAAGATCACTTCAAAGTCTTTAAGTCCTAATCCGGACACCACGACATGTGTGTTTCGATTCACTTGCTGTTTCGGGTAGTTCTCTATCCCAACCATATCACTAGCTGGCTTGTACCCACTGGTGGACCGCAACGTTGGATACCGTGCAGTCATGCTGAATGCTGTACCTGTTGTTGTTGTGGTATTCAGTCCTGAGACTGGTTTGATGCAGCTCTCCATGCTACTCTATCTTGTGCAAGCTTCTTCATCTCCCAGTACCTACTGCAACCTACATCCTTCTGAATCTGCTTAGTGTATTCATCTCTTGGTCTCCCTCTACGATTTTTACCCTCCAAGCTGCCCTCCAATACTAAATTGGTAATCCCTTGATGCCTCAGAACATGTCTTACCAACCGATCCCTTCTTCTAGTCAAGTTGTGCCACACACTTCTCTTATCCTCAATCCTATTCAATACCTCCTCATTAGTTATATGATCTACCCATCTAATATTCAGCATTCTTCTGTAGCACCACATTTCGAAAGCTTCTATTCGCTTCTTGTCCAAACTAGTTATAGTCCATATTTCACTTCCATACATGGCTACGCTCCATACAAATACTTTTAGAAACGACTTCCTGACACTTCAATCTATACTCGATGTTAACAAATTTCTCTTCTTCAGAAACGCTTTCCTTGCCATTGCCAGTCTACATTTTATATCCTCTCTACTTCAACCATCATCAGTTATTTTGCTCCCCAAATAGCATAACTCCTTTACTACTTTAAGTGTCTCATTTCCTAATCTAATTCCCTCAGCATCACCAGACTTAATTCGACTACATTCCATTATCCGCGTTTTGCTTTTGTTGATGTTCATCTTATATTATCCTTTCAAGACACTATCCATTCCGTTCAACTGCTCTTCCAAGTCCTTTGCTGTCTCTGACAGAATTACAATGTCATCGGCGAACCTCAAAGTTTTTATTTCTTCTCCATGTATTTTAATACCTACTCCGAATTTTTCTTTTGATTCCTTCACTGCTCGCTCAATATAGAGATTGAATAACATCAGCGAGAGGCTACAACCCTGTCTCACTCCCTTCCCAACCACTGCTTCCCTTTCATGTCCCTCGACTCTTATAACTGCCATCTGGTTTCTGTACAAATTGTAAATAAATTTTCGCTCCCTGTATTTTACCCCTGCCACCTTCAGAATTTTAAAGAGAGTATTCCAGTCAACATTGTCAAACGCTATCTCTATACCTATAAATGCTAGAAACGCAGGTTTGCCTTTACTTAATCTAGCTTCTAAGATGAGTCGTAGGGTCAGTATTGCCTTACGTGTTCCAACATTTCTACGGAAGCCAAACTGATCTTCCCCGAGGTCGGCATCTACCAGTTTTTCCATTCGTAACTAATTCGCGTTAGTATTTTGCATCCCTGACTTATTAAACTGATTGTTCGGTAATTTTCACACCTGCCTGCACCTCCTTTCTTTGGGATTGGAATTATTATATTCTTCTTGAAGCCTGAGGGTATTTCACCTGTCTCATACATCATGCTCACCAGATGGTAGAGTTTTGCCAGGACTGGCTCTCCCAAGGCTGCTGGTAGTTCTAATGGAATGTTGTCTACTCCCGGGGCCTTGTTTCGACTCTGGTCTTTCAGAGCTCTGTCAAACTCTTCACGCAGTATCGTATCTCCCATTTCATCTTCATCTACATCCTCTTCCATTTCCATAATATTGTCCTCAAGTACATCACCCTTGTATAGACCCTCTATATACTCCTTCCAACTTTCTGCTTTCCCTTCTTTGGTTAGAACTGGGTTTCCATCTGAGCTCTTGCTATTCATACAAGTGGTTCTCTTTTCTCCAAAGGTCTCTTTAATTTTCCTGTAGGCAGTATCTATCTTACCCCTAGTGAGATAAGCCTCTACATCCTTACATTTGTCCTCTAGCCATGCCTGCTTAGCCATTTTGCTCTTCCTGTCGATCTCATTTTTTAGACGTTTGTATTCCTTTTTGCCTGCTTCATTTACTGAATATTTATATTTTCTCCTTTTGTCCATTAAATTCAATATTTCTTCTGTTACCCAAGGATTTCTACTAGCCCTCGTCTTTTTACCTACTTGATCCTCTGCTGCCTTCACTACTTCATCTCTCATAGCTACCCATTTCTCTTCTACTGTATTTCTTTCCCCCATTCCTGTCAATTGTTCCTTTATGCTCTCCCTGAAACTCTGTACAACCTCTAGTTTCGTCAGTTTATCCAGGTCCCATCTCCTTAAATTCCCACCTTTTTGCAGTTTCTTCAGTTTCAATTCACAGTTCATAACCAACAGATTGTGGTCAGAGTGCGCATCTGCCCCTGGAAATGTCTTACAATTTAAAACCTGGTTCCTAAATCTCTGTCTTACCATTATACGAGGGCGGTTCAGAAAGTAACCTCCGATTGGTCACAGTGCGGGTTGTGGGGGGAGTAGCGACGCCATCTGTGCGTTCACGCACTCAACAGGTCAGTCGGCATCAAGCCGTGGTCGAGTGAACGTCGTACCTGCGCTAGTTTAGTTTTTGTGGCAGTTTGAAATGTGTGCTGCAATAGAAAACCCCGCCAAATGTGAAGTGCGTGCTGTCAAAAGGTTTTTTACAGCCAAAGGATATTCTGCAGCAGCTATTCATCGTGAGCTTTGTGCCGTGTACGGACCAAGAGTTATGAGTGAAGGAGTTGTCCGTGAATGGGTACGTTTATTTAAAAGTGGACGAGAAAACGTTCATGATGAAGAGAGGAGTGGTAGACCATCATTGGTGACTGACGAACTCGTTCAGACAGTTGATGCAAAAGTTCGTGAAAATCCACGTTTCTCAATGTCGGAGTTGTCTACTGGTTTTCCACAGATTTCTGAGACTCTCTTGTACGAGCTAGTGACAGCAAGATTGGGTTACCGTAAGTTCTGTGCACGATGGGTGCCCAAAATTCTTACCGACCACCACAAAACTCAAAGAATGGCCTCTGCATTAGACTTTCTGTCACGTTATGAGGACGAAGGAGAACCATTGTTAAACAGAATCGTGACCGGTGACGAAACCTGGATTAAGTACGTGAACCCTGAGACAAAAGAACAATCAAAGATGTGGGCACATTCAAATTCGCCTACCAAACCAAGAAAAGCCTCGCAAGATTTTTCTGCCAGAAAACTGATGGCAACGGTGTTTTGGGATGCCAAAGGGGTGTTGTTGGTTGAATTCATGGAACGTGGTACGACCATTAATCAAGACGTGTACTGTGAAACAATAAAAAAGTTACGACGGGCTATACACAACAAACGCCGTGGTATGCTGACTTCCGGTATCGTTTTTTTGCACGATAACGCCCGTCCTCACTCTGCTCGCAGAACAACGGCCCTTCTTGAGTCCTTAAAGTGGGACGTTATCAACCATCCACCTTACAGCCCAGACCTGGCGCCAAGTGATTATCACCTCTTCATGCATTTGAAGAAATGGCTCGGGTCACAGCGGTTTGATGACGACGAAGAGCTCAAAGATGCGGTCACAGGCTGGCTCCAGGCACAAGCGCGTGATTTTTATGCAGAAGGAATTTCAAAGCTTGTGAAGAGACACGATAAGTGCCTCAATCGCTATGGAGACTATGTAGAAAAATAGTGCAAAGATGTAGTTGTAAGATGTATATATTAAAATATTTTTATTTAACTTGGTGTATTTTTTTAAATCAACCGGAGGTTACTTTCTGAACGGCCCTCGTATAATCTATCTGAAACCTGTCAGTATCTCCAGGCTTCTTCCTTGCATACAGCCTTCTTTAATGATTCTTGAACCAAGTGTTAGCTATGATTAAGTTGCGCTCTGTGCAAAATTCTACCAGGCGGCTTCCTCTTTCATTTCTTAGCCCCAATCCATATTCACCTACTACGTTTCCTTCTCTCCCTTTTCCTACTACCGAATTCCAGTCACCCATGACTATTAAATTTTCGTCTCCCTTCACTATCTGAATAATTTCTTTTATTTCATCATACATTTCTTCAATTTCTTCGTCATCTGCAGATCTAGTTGGTATATAAACTGGTACTACTGTAGTAGGCGTGGGCTCCGTGTCTATCTTGTCCACAATAATGCGTTCAGTGTGCTGTTTGTAGTACCTTACCCGCACTCCTATTTTTTTATTCATTTTTAAACTGACTCCTGCATTACCCCTATTTGATTTTGTATTTATGACCCTGTATTCGCCTGACCAAAAGTCTTGTTCCTTCTGCCACCGAACTTCACTAATTCCCACTATATCTAAAATTAACCTATGCATTTCCCTTTTTAAATTTTCTAACCTACCTGCGCGATTCAGGGATCTGACATTCCACGCTCCGATTCGTAGAACGCCAGTTTTCTTTCTCCTGATAACGACGTCCTCTTGAGTAGTCCCCGCCCGGAGTTCCGAATAGGGGACTATTTTACCTCCGGAATATTTTACCCAAGAGGACTCCATCATCATTAACCATACAGTAAAGCTGCATGCCCTCGGTAAAAATTACGACTGTAGTTTCCCCTTGCTTTCAACCGTTCGCAGTACCAGCACAGCAAGGCCGGTTTGGTTAGTGTTACAAGGCCAGATCAATCAATCATCCGGACTGTTGCCCCTGCAACTACTGAAAAGGCTGCTGCCCCACTTCAGGAACCACACGTTTGTCTGGCGTCTCAACAGATACGCCTCCGTTGTGGTTGCACCTACGATACGGCTATCTGTATCGCTGAGGCACGCAAGCCTCCCCACCAACGGCAAGGTCCATGGTTCTCGAGGGGGGGGGGAGGGGTTACCTTGTCTGCCGATATGTAGGCCATCGGACCTCTGCAACATTAGAGTTTAATGCAACTCCTGCACTGGACTAGAGGTATGCTGTTAGACTCTCAATCTGGACACTATCAGCAGTGGCTTCGGATCGTTTACCGTAACCAGAGAACCGAGTATGACGACATTAACGCCATCAATTCCACTGATTACGTTCCAAGAGCTAGTGAGGTGGAGTACTTATATCGCCAAGCAGAGGTTTGCTCTATGATGCCATTCGTAATCTTCGAATTGGTTCTTCTCTTCCCAAAATGTCAGTGGTCTTCATTTCGGCTACATTTCCTTTACAGGGGCTATGCTGGCTACAAAGAGACAGCCTCATCTTAGGTTCACGGATTTCAAAACACTTTTGGCATAAGAATGTACGTGTTGTAAGTAAACTGTAGACCATTATTTTGATTACCACCCTTCAGCCGTTTCCGAGCAAAATCCGTTTGAATAACGTGGCGTCCTATATATGCCCATCCTGTCGCATACCCTATCGCCAAGGCTGCGTGGCTTACAGCATGAGCCCCTGAGTAATACCCGGGGCGCTCCATGTTCGCTTCAAGGCTTAGACGTTCTTTTTCTTTCTGTTTTCTTTTCTGTTGCTATTTTACGACCTGTTATTTACGTCTCCACGATTTTGTCCACTAATCCTTGACCTGGAACGCTGCTATCTTCATTATTTGCTTTTCACTGATTTTGCTTTACTTTTTATGTCTGTACATTTGACAACGAGTGTCTGCAGAACTTTTATATTTACTTCCCCGCCCCCCGCCCTTGTTCAAACTGCGTCGTTCTCTTCATTCTTTCTCCCCCCTTCCTTGTAAAAATCACGTCATCCCATTTATATCTGCTCCTCCACCCCTCGTATTCGGTGCCTTATTCCCTTTATGCTGGCGTCCTCAAGATTGCCAAGGGTGAGGTAGGAACCAAGAAAGTCGTTAAGTCAGTGTGCCGTGCATTCATGTGGATTAAACATTTTCAAAATCTGTAAACGGAAAGATTTGCAGGTGTGTGAAAGGAATCAAAATTTTTGTGTGTGATAAGAAAGAACATGAATGCTAGAAGAAGCCCGACTTTTCACCTGTACGAATGTTAACCACCTAGAGAACTCGTTGGAAGATGAACAATTAAAGCTCCAGTTTACGAACGCTCTTCAAGTAGCGAAAGAGGTTCACCGCCAGCACTGTCTCATCACAGACCAGCCTACAAGTGAAATTAGTTGTGTTTGCTTGGGCACAGACGAAGGAATCAGCAGAGCTGCAATGGACTTACTAAACAAAAATTTATTTTACAATGAAGAAGACTTTATTCTTCCATACGATTCAGATACTGACGGATTATTTGTGGAGATATGTCTCACTGACTTACTATGTAATATTGTAATGATCTGTCGTCTAATTTTGTGATTTTTTTGGCTCAGTGTGCAGATGAGGCAAGTATAGAAGACTATGATGCCGAAGATTACGCAGTTCCTTTAATGGAATATGTTTCACTCAATGTTAATGCTAACGTCGTCGCCCTTGCGGAAGCGCATCCTAAAGAAAGTTTGGCTGCTCTTCAAAATCACGGCAGTCGCTGCACGAAAAGGAAACAACATATTTGTCGGTTGAAAAAGACATACGTTGTGGTGGCACAATAATGAACAAATTGTGACTGAATGTTTCGTAGATGCAAGTTCTTTTGAACAGCTAAGAATACTCGAATTATTTTTGTCTACTATGAATTTAATACAGATTTCTGTCAGGTTCAATTCGCGATACGTTTGCACGAATTAAAAATTTACAGGTGACTATGAGAACAATTCAGTGATGGGAGACCGTATCATCCTTTTGCCTTTTCTCCTGTAACTTCCGTTTTCAAGCGACTGCTTCCTGCATGCTAGGTTTCAGAGGAAGGTATAATATACGGCTTTGAAAAGTAACGAAATTTGTGAGCAGAAGAGATGTTGCTACTTAGGAAGCACTAGCGCAGCTAGTGCAAATATTTTAGACACAAATATTATGTCCAATTGCTCATTTTGATACGGAACTGCTATAAACACAGATCAGCCGATTTACCAGTATCAAACAACGTACAACTGATCGTTGGATTCTCAGAGACTAAGGTCTAAATTGGTCACAAAACAGAGTTTCAATGACCTGTCACATTCGTAGACTGCACAGTATAGTACAACTGTATATGGCAAGTTCTTTGTCAAGGTATTTGTCTGCCCACAAAAACAAAATAATTAATAAATAAACAGATGATTTTTGTCCTAACTGTCTAAAAAACCGTTGAAAAACCGACGGCAGAGTTTAAAAATGGCGCCAATACTTCTTCAAACACCGGAACGGTCACCAAAGGTCCTTACCGGTACTATCTCAACACAGTCCTTCCTCCTTACGGGAATAATGAGAAATTATTATTCCTTTTTGAGACCTTTGGCGGACAAACCGATTGCAAAATGCACGATGTGACTTTTTGCTACATGTACAGAGCAAGAACAAATTCGTTTTGCCAACTTTTTTTTCATTAAGGAAACTGCAATAAACCACCAACACGCTCTTCTAAACTAAAAAAAAGCATCCCTTTTGCGGATGAAGCAAATAACAACTAATTCCTATAATCAGAGTTGCCTTCGACTCTGTATCCATACAACAGTTCCACGTCAAAGTCGGATGTCGGCAGCTTGTAGATAGCCTAACACGACGGAAGCGACGCACCACAATCGTTGCGCAAGAGAGGATGGTCGAGGCGGCACAGAGCTGGACCGGTCGATGTTCTCCGTACTCGGCCAGTCGAGGACTGCCTGCCGAACGGCCGGGCGCCGGCTTATCTAGCCCCGGGCGGAAGAATATTTCCGGGACTATTTGCACAAACGTGATCTCCAGGAAATAGATCGTTGATCGTCGCGCTCCATTCCTCCGCTGCTGGTTGTGCCATCTTATGGACATTGACTGCACCTACGTGTTTGTTGTCAACTGTGGTACATGCTTGTAAAACACTCTTGCGCCTGCCGGACTTCGCAGCGGAGTCGGCAACCCGAATCGCTGGTCTGTCTGCAGTGTTGCCGCTGCCGTAGGCGTCACTGGTGACTGCAGCATTTCTGACAATGAGGCTGCAGAAGTGGCGTGCACGCTCATATTGATACCGCCAAAATGTTAGCCTGTTTGACAACCTTGTGACGTAAATTTCTACCGATATGTGAAACCTTTGAACAAGTGCTTACAAAAAGCTCCTATTTTAATGAAAGATAGACTGAAATAGCACTGTGCGAGAATTCTGTTAAGATACATTTCTTGTTTCGGAATCAGTTAAGCGAACGGATATTTCAAAGTATGTGCCCGACCGAGACTCGAACCGAGCGTGCGTCGTGCTTCGGTAGCTCAGATGGTAGAGCACTTGCCCACGAAAGGCAAAGGTCCCGAATTCGAGTCTCGGTCGGGTACACAGTTTTAATCTGCCAGGAAGTTTCATATCAGCGCACACTCCGGTGCAGAGTGAAAATCACATTCTGGAAACATCCCCCAGGCTGTGGCTAAGCCATGTCTCGCTATATCCTTTCTTTCAGGAGTGCTAGTTCTGAAAGTTTCGTAGGAGAGCTTCTGTGAAGTTTGGAAGGTAGGAGACGAGGTAATGCCAGAAGTAAAGCTGTGAGGACCGGGTGTGAATCGTGCTTCGGTAGCTCAGATGGTAGAGCACTTGCCCGCGAAAGGCAAAGGTCCCGAGTTCGAGTCTTGGTCGGGCACACAGTTTTAACCTGCTAGGAAGTTTAATAAATAGTTGTAAATAATGAAGAGTAATAGTGTTCCAGTCCAAAGACTTGCGACACAATCGAGAATAAATGAATAATACATCGTCAGAGAGTAGTAGAAAAGAAAAAAGAAGAGAAACAGAACATCTGGGTCAGGAATAGAAAACGGACCACTCGTTTAGTTATCGGATGCTCATCCCCTGACCCATACAGCTTTAATGATAGCTTATGCAGCAGTATGGATATATAAATCGGCTCACGTTATTCAAACCGACTTTCCTTGGAAACGGCTGTGATCGTTGGTGGCCAAAAAGGGTGCTACAGAAACTACGATTTTCCCACACAGAGGCTGTGAGTTCCACTAAATACTTGTGGATTACAATTACGAATGACTTAAGTTAGTATGGTCACACAGACAAACTTGTGGGGGAAAGGGGACCAAAGGCTGTGAGCTGTTGGAAGAGACACTTAGAAACGCAAAAAGGTCTGCGGAAGGCACTGCCTACAATACGCCTGCCCGTCGTGTTCTGGAATACTGTCGTGCGGTGTGCGAAACGCATCAGGTAGGACTGATGGACGACCTCGAGAAATTTCAAAGAAGGGCAGCTCGTTAAGTATTATCGCGGAATAGGGGAGAAAGTGTCATAAATATGATAAGCGTTTTGCGGTGGCTATAATTAAAACAAGGGTGTTTTCCGAAGCTACTGGATCTTTTCACGAAATTTCAGTCACTATCCTTCTTCTCCGACTGCGAAAATATTTCGCAGGCGCTCACCTACATAGGGAGAAGTGATCATTGGAAGAAAATAAGAAAAATCAGAGCTCACACGGCTGATTAAAGTGTTCATTTTTTCCTCGCTCATTACCAGAGTGGAGCGGCAGAGAAATACCTTGAAGTTAGTTTGATGAAGCCTCTGCCAGGCACTTAATTGCGAACCGCAGAGTAGTTATGTACACGTGGATGTAGAAGGAAGCGCTGTGTTCAGGTGGCACTTGGTGACTGCCAAATGGAAGAAAGGATGGAATTTAAATTTGTGCTTAGTATGTAGATCACATAGTGCCCTTCGGTTTCATGTTTGTGACGATTTGTATCGACATATACATCTCAGATTTTTGGCAAAGATAGAAATTTCTCTCATGATCCAATTATCGTTAGTTAAATTTAGAGGATTTCGTGGTAATCTGTCGAGTAAATTTACGAATACAACTCTTCAGTTTAATTAGCAGCTTTTAAACGGTCAAGCAAAACTTTGCGCGATGGTCCGTGTTAATTAGCAACGACAAGCGTAGCGTAACTGAGTCGGAAAGAGTGCATTTCCGTCACCATTCCATTTATGTCGCTCCATTCACTGGGAAAGCGCACAGACCAATAATCTGAGTGAGAAGAAATATACGTCATTTTGCAACTTGACTCTCGTGAACATAGTCACAGGAAATCTCAATCTGTTCACTAGCGAAACGGTCTATATTTCAATGGAAGTGTGCTATATGACAAAAGGCATTTGTCGTTCTGAAAGAGAGCCTCAGTTGTGAGGCAGTGGTAAAGTTCTCGGGACGGCGATGGTTGGGATACCTCTATGGTCAACCTGATTGAGATTTTTCTGTGGTTTTCCCTAAGCTCCCAAGACAAATGACGGAATGGATCCTTTGAAAAGACGCGGCCGCTTTCAGTTGCCATCCTTCCAACCAATGGTATCACTTCGTCTCTATTGACACAGGCATCGACAAGAATACCTTTCTGTTCTAACGGAGGTATTATCTTAAATAAACCAAGAGCAGCTATCGGAGCAGTAAGTACTATTCGTTACATTTCAGCAAAATGACTAGAAATAGTTGATTTAATGTAAGCTTAATTGTATTATGTTACTGGGAAATATGTAAGGATTCTCTTTAAATTATCATAAATGTAGATTCCCTAAAATTACCTCCTAGGGAATTAGTCGAAATGATGCTTATCTTGTGAAATAGAAAAGAAACTGAACTCGCACATTCAAGAGGAATAATACGAAAACTTCCAACAACACAAAATATTGTAACAGAAGGAATAATATTAAAACTCACAAAATGTGGGGCATTTTGCTTAAAAGAGGTTCCAGAAGTTTGTTGTCATTTTCAAACAAATAATAATGGGCATTGTAACATCTTGTTTGCAGCCTGAAAGTCACGTGAGCGCCACTGGACTTGCATTCGGGAGGAAGACGGTTCAATCCCGCGTCCGGACAACCTGATTTAGGTTTCCCGTGATTTCCCTACATCGCTCCAGGCAAATGCCGGGATGGTTCCTTTGAAAGGGCACGGCCGACTTCCTTCCTGACCCTTCCCTAATCCGATGAGACCGATGACCTCGCAGTTTGGTCTCTTACCCCCAAACAACCCAACAACAACCACGTGGGCGCGCAGTTTACCACCCACGACACATAGTCCCATTAGTGTTCGAATGTCTGAAGCAGTTCTTTCCCTCCAACAGCCGCACTAATGTTGATCATGAAAACTGGTTATGGAAAAGAGACCACGAAAGATAAGATTATCATAAACTCTTCCATCGTCCGCAAGACTGAGGGGACCAATCCCATTATTAAGTCAATTAAGACCAAATGTGACCTGAATAAAGCAGTCCACTAAGTATAAGATACAAGAATGTAATATATGCATCACGGTTCTGTATACTCGTATTCTAAATACCACAAGCGAGACAAAATTTCTTTAACATTATGGCGTATGAAGAGTTACTTGTTTTGACTGCAGTAGGTCTTATGTTGGTCCGTTTGGCTGAACCTGAGCGTTTACGTTAGTTAAATATTAGTGCAGCTGGTTGTTGTAAAATTTTGACTTCACGTTCCCTGACTGTATACTAAGGTGTTGCCTGACACACACACAGATCAGTGGACACTAGATATCAAACAGAACTCTCAAAATCAACCAATATCTAGTACGAAGTTCACACTTACTATAAATGACTAAACTTGTGTGAAACAATGATCTCACTTTCCTACACTTCCCATACCGTCTCGCGTCCATCCATTCCATTCTGTTTTTCTCTTACAGTGCGCCGCTGTTGTACCATACGCTACTCTTCAGTGAAAGTGTGTGTTATTTTGCGTATTTATGTAAACTCGCAACCTGTGTATTTCATATAGCAGTTAATTACTTATGGCGCTGCAGTCCGGAACCGCGGGACTGCTACGGTCGCAGGTTCGAATCCTGCCTCGGGCATGGGTGTGTGTGATGTCCTTAGGTTAGTTAGGTTTAAGTAGTTCTAAGTTCTAGGGGACTTATGACCTAAGATGTTGAGTCCCATAGTGCTCAGAGCCATTTGAACCATTTAGTTAATTACTTAGATTTCCAGTTTACTTTTCAGCCGATTTCACCCTGTGGAAAACTTCCGTCTCCTATACATTAATTTTTGCTTAGCTTTAATGTGTTCTAGTCCCTTGTTATCAGAGTACAAAAGGTAATTGTTTGCAAATTTTTCAGATCACATTTCATACGTAACAATTTATTAACTTAGAAACGTCTTTGACAAATTTAACCAATTACCGTCCGACCTTAGCTTTGCAAGGCGGAAATTGATTAACAAAACAAATAAACGTGTAAAAAAATTAGTTATTTCTGTATGCATTGATAAATATATTTTACAAGTCAAAAGTGAAAGAATCCATCAACATGAGTTTCGTCTAATAAGCCTTTGGGTAATAAGAGCTAATTTCCTGCCGATCTTTATTATAGTTACAGAGTAAAACAAATGCTGATAAACATCGTAAATCCACAGTATTTCAGAATAATAGTGACTATTCAGTTTACCTATTTTAACAATATTTATCTTAAATTACGTTTCTCGACATAGTGTGGAAATTAAAATAAAAAAAATCTCACGAGTGCAAAATACACCCATATAATGGCTAGACTAATATACCTTTGGTAAATTAGTAGGCACAAATAAGAATAAAGAAACAGATAAGAAATGTTATTAAAAATGAGAAGCAACGAAGACATAGGCAAAAAGCTATAACTGACTGAGACGATGATAACTTTAAAAGCGGTGGCTCGATTTTTTTAATTTTTTTTTTATTTTACAGTTGCTGTAGGGGCTGTGATTTTTGATATTTTTTGTCTAAACCAGCAAGGCAAAAACAGAGGCCACTACTTCCACCACATCAAGTGGATTTAGTGCTCACGTACTCACACTGAACAGTGAACACTTCCCAGTTTATCAGTGGGGAATAGTTGAACATGATTACTACTGTTATCGGTGCCCTGCGTGCAATGGTCGTGCTAGGCGCGCGATATGGAATCTTTATACTATCGTTAGTGGCGCGAGACCTGCACGACCTTATAGCAACCGTTATAGTTCCGCATTATTCTGTTACACTAGGGGTGAGTTCACGTAAGGAAAGAGAGAGAATATAAGATTAACGGACTCATTTATTAAACGAGAATCGAACAATAATACAACCAAATGGGGGTGGGGGGAAGAAGATTCGAGTTCAGCAGCCTGCCCCAAAGTACGTTCACAACACGCCACGATAGCAGGAGGAAAGGAATTTTAGTAACGATCGCCGTATTATCAAATAGAATCCCATTTAGTAAAGGAAGGGGTTGCGGGCGTGCAACGACCACCACCAGGAATTAGCCAAAGACTAAGAAGATGCTACTGTGCGTGAATCGCTCGGTAGCCTCCAGTACTAAAGCAATAAAGCCCGCAAGACGCGAAACTATTCACAATGACCTGTCAGGTTCCCTCTGGGCCGCAGGGCGCGAATCCACGGTGCACGCCGGCGCTCATGCTTACCGAACTTCATCTCCTGGAAGCGGCACCTCCGGTCTCCGGCACGGTCACACTGGAACTGCCCTACTGCCCCTTTGTCCACCACCCATCCGCGGAGGGCGGTTGGCGCCCGCCCGCGAAAAACGGGCGCGCACCTCAACTGGCCAATCATACAGCCGGGATCTCACAGGGAGGCGACTTCGCGACGTTAAAATCGAGAAGAAATAGCAGTTACAAGGTTGGTAAGGCAGGTTGGGGAACTGAGAACAGGAGAAACTTCGGCCACTACTGAATGTTCAAACGACACCACGTGCTACCCTGGCGATCGGGAAAAGGATGGGAAACGGGAAGCCATCATGGCTGCTAGGAAGACTGCTGCCCTCGCCCATAAATAAAGAAAATTCCCAGCGCCAAGCTCCTCTCACAGATCAGTGTGAGACAAGCTGTAAAAATAGTCAAATAAGTCAGGCAACCCATAGAAATTATTAATACTACCTGAATTATTATTTTACCGAGTACCAGAACGCTGGGATTATAAACATGAAATACGAGCACTGAATGGTGAACGAAGTGCACGTCTTTCAACTTACCCATGAAGAAAGCGCCCCATGAACACAAAAATGGTCTGCTTACAACAATTTGAGCACCCACTGTCATGCCGGCAACAAGACTACCAAGCAAATGTTAAGGGCCTGTGGAACGTTAATGAGGAAAGGCTCACGAGGTGGCCGCTAAAACTTAACTCGCAGATTTCTAAGGCTCAAATAAAATATTCACTAAGGAATATAGGTGGAAGCACCTCTTAAAGATACGCGTTATTCTATCAGAAGAGGTTTTATGTTTCGAACAGACTTGCTATTTTATTAGATTCGGAGATCTGAAAAAGAAATCTTTAAAAATTTCAAACTCCTCTAATAAATTCAGTTTCTTGCTCTTGTTAACCACGTGGAGGATTTTAATATTCTCTAAATCTGCGGGCGATGGCCAGAAAATTTGAGGAGCTGGGAAACGTTCGTTAAGTCTAACAGCGAAAGATCCCCCTGTTTGAGCCATATACTCGGTGAAACATTCTGTGCACCTGATTTTGTAGACTCCCTACTTAGTGAATAAATTTCTGATAAGCTGCTCGTCATGGGAGAGCGTGTATTGCATTGGAGAGCCTTTTGGTAAAACAACATGGACATTATCATAGCGAAATAGCTTTGATAAGGTGTGTGAAGTCCATAGTCCAATCGATGTTGGTCCTGCTTTTGTTATTTTTAATTTATTTATTTTATTATTGTCTTTAATAGCAATTTACACTCATATTAGTTTCTAATTTCCCTAGATTGTCTGATGGTACCTAGAACAGGCGAAACGCCAAGACAGTTTTTTTCTATATCTAGTGTGGGAAATACCATTTCTTCGAACATGACCACATCTATTCATCAAGCAAGGTTGTTTGCTCAAGATGAGTTTTAGTAAATGTTTCAGGGGCAGAGGATACTTCGTCTGTCTCTTTAACATAGAATTGTGCTTACTTTATGTTGTCAATATTGCATATGGTATATACCAGGGCAGTTTTTCCACACACAGACCACCATAATGGTTACACAAAGTACCTCTCACCAAAATATCAGACAGGAGATGCCTACTTACTTAGTTACAGCGTTGAGAAATGGGCTTGTGCATGTACAAAGGTGCAGAACAGCAAGAAGAAGAAATACAGAGGAATAAAGAGGAAAGACATACGTTGTAAACATTTATTTTTGCACAGCAGCGTATCATAGCATCTACCGTCACCATCCTTATTTTAAAAGGTCATAAGGCTTTTTAAATTATCTTTCACTTTGCTTTGACTTAGTTTTCTGTTGTGTTGCACACACTTCAACAGGGCTGACAAGGATACTTACTATACTTTTCTGTGCATGGTAAAATCGGTTTCCGTTCATGTGTACCTTCTGTGCAATATGTGCATGACCCTTGAATGCTGGAGACTTTTGTATTGTGGCTGAACAGTGTGCCTTAGTGTCCATATCCACTGAATGAAAAAGAGATCCCAATACTAAGATATTTCAGGAATAAATTTCTCTAAGTAATGTATTTAATTGATGAAGTTTGCCGGATCAAAGGTGAACGTAAGTGAGAGATAAGCCATAGCAAATTTCAAATACTAGTGCATTAATAATCGGTATAACCGTCAGAATGTTGAAAGCAAGCATGGTCAAGTGCATGCATTGTGTCGTAACTGTGCCGGTTGTCAGTTTGTGGGATGGAGTTTGAACCGTGATTTATTTTCAAAGAACATTCTTAAGAATTTATTTTATTTACTAGCGATTCAACAAGAACATTAACACATTTAATCACACTATGTAAGCATGGAAATAGTTGCCAGGAAGTAACTGATGAAATCATAACCAAATTCCCTTTAACAAATGGGAATTTTGTTCATTTTAATAGTGCATAAAAGCATTTTTTAAAAGAAACAGATTTAAAATTATAATCAGAAAGCACCCTCTAAATATCGAAGTTACAAAATTTATTCAGACACAAAAAGAAACAAGTTTTGACTGTATGAGCTTTCGGGTAGAGAACCTTGCCGCTCCCTTTTGACACGGCCGTAGTTACGACCGCTCACAACAGCCTCTGAAGGACAAATCTGCAACACACCAGATAACTTTAAACTAAGAGTTTTAACAATTTACACAAGCTCACAAACTATGCACCCCCCCCCCCCACGGTAGGAAGGATGGAAATGGTACAAAACACTAACAATTAAAATATTAAACTTGCCACCACAGGTGAAACTAGATTTTAATTTCTAAGAAAAGTCTTACGGTGAAAGGATGGAAACTTTATATACTAAAGTGATCATTTAAATAAAAGCTCATGAAATGCAATCTTATATAAAATTCTACAAGGTTGGCCAAACAATAGTTAAGATGCTCTGTAGTACACAGATACCGCCTCTCAAGATCATAGGTAATAATATCAAAGTTTCCAAAGATCAAAACATATTTCAGGTATTAGGCCGTTATACTCCAAGCAACAAATTCGTTAACACACCAAATCAGAAAAACATGACAGAGGCAGCTGCTAACGTACAGTAGATTGATATGGAGATTACCAAACAACCCGAACCGCAGGTTGCTCTAGCCCGCGCCTACTCCACAAGGGAAAAACGGACCACCTAATTCATAAACAACCTCCTTCCCGCCGGTGGGCAAACAGAGAAGAATGGTGGGACGACCCCAAAGCAAAACGGCTGGTGACCCTATCAAGAAAACAAGTAGAATTTAACAAGAGTAAATCAAACAACATATCACCAATCACGTAACTTCTAATAAACTGCGATTTCTCGAGAAGACCTGGCGCAGAAACCCCAATTCACTCTCCCGAACCGTCCGCTGCCAGCCGCTTCAATGGACGCAGGGAGGCGCGCCGATCTCCCGTCTCACGGCGTCGCAGCTCGCACCGGCCAGACTGATGTCGTGGGTTGACTCCTGCTGCTCTCGTGTCGACCGCGAAGTCACTACCACTCGCTATACGCCGCGGCCCACTGGACTCACATGCGCCGACGCTCAAGACCAACCGATCGATCCAACCACCAATGACCATTGCCTGAGCGAACTCGAGCAGACTGGTGGCCTAACGCGCAGACTCAGATGCGGGAACCAATCCCCGACCGGGCGACCACTCGCTGAGTTCTCTTACTGGCGGAGTGAGAAGACTCTCATTTTGCCGGCTATAAAGGTTGACCCGAACGACAGACATACTAGAACTCCGAACGACCGACAGACACTAACTGCCGCACAAATGCGAACGAGAGACAGACCAGCAACTACTGACGAGAGACTGACCCAGGCTGTCCGACTTGCGAGCTCATAGCACCCCTTAAATGCACGTGAAAGGCAACCTTTCCCCCTTCCCACCAGAGGGAGACACCAAAGTTGCGATTGCCACAGCGGCGTCACAGCCAGAAACGGAGGGCGACTGCTTCACACTACGCGCTGCAGCGCGCTCTTCAACACAGCAATTTTTACCACGGCTCAGAGTTACATGCGTGTTATATTTGATCGGTCAACTCTAGGATGGTTGACGCTGGTCTTGGATGACGCTGGGAAGTCGTCCGATGATGTCCCATAAGTGCTCAATTGGAGTTAGAGCTGGTAATCGAGAAGGCCAAGGCAAGGTGTTGATACTCTATAGAGAGTGTTGGGTTACAACAGCGGTATGTCAGCGAGCGCTGTCCAATTGGGAAACACCCCATGGATTGCTGTTTGTGATAGGCAACAAAGCAGTTCTATTCACCAGACTGAAGTACAAATTTTTTGTCAGGGTGTACAGGATAATCATGAAAGAGCTCCTGATGTCTGACGAAATCTTACCCCGACAATATTTCCAGTGTGTAGGCCGCAGACGTTTTGGTCTCGGGTGCTTATCTGGCCTCCTTCCAACCAATACACGGCCATCACTGGCATCGATGTAAAACCGACTTTCATCTAAAAATACAGCAGACCTACACCTCATCCTCCACTGACTGACACAACCGTAATCGCAAAGGGAGGTGGTCTGGGGTCTGTAGAATGCGCGTTACAGGGCGTCTGGTTTGGAGCTGTCCTTCAAGTAACCGATTGTGACTATGGTGCCAACTGCAGCTAGAACTTCTGCTACAGATGCAATCGATGCTTCACGGCAATACGCCAAACGTGACAATCTTTGCTCTCCATAGTGCCAGTGGCTATTGAGAGACCGGTCTTCTTGAGACCTTCCAGTGATGATCGCTGCCAGCTGTCATGTGCAGAGGCTATATTTCTGTCAAGTCCTTCTGCAGTATCGCTGTTAAGAGCCATATTACACGATATCGTTCAGACTCAGTGACGTGTTGATAAAGGCGTCTTCGGTGCCTTAAAGGCATTCTTGATTAACTCACCACGATCATTCTTAAAGGTAACTAACGCGTACGACCGCTACAGCGTGTGTTTAAAGCAAACCTGAATTTCATCCTCATAGTGGCGCTAGCAGCGCCTCTCTTAAGCGCCTGGCGTGAAATTTGAACAGACATTATCTTTCAGATGTAGAAACATGTCTACCAACTTTCGTTTAAGTCGCACAGCTCCTTCTTGGTAACTGTGAAAGTCATAACTTGGCAATTCTTGCAGACAGAGATGCTCTCAGAGTTCCATTTTTTGCTCGTAGAACGTTAATGTGGTAGTGGAGTTCCGCCCATGTACGGGTCAGCGTGCAGCGTCAACAATTCTGACTACTTCATTGATTCGTGCACGAAGGGCTGGAATGTCACTGACGTACACACGAGATTATCGACGTTTACGAGCCGAAAGGAGCCTAAGGGAGTGACATAGGTAGAGCGCGGGGGCAATGCGAACCAGCTGCCTCTGAGGGAATGTGCCATTCAAAACATCCGGTACCTTCAAACTTCAGTGTAGGTGTGCGCCATGATGCTGAAAGGTGCTGGACAGCCGTTTCTGTTCTGACAGCGACAGAATGACCATATGAATATTTATCGTTGTTGTCGATAACGATGAAAGCTGATGTAACGCCAAGGCCTTGGCACAAACTTAAATTCATTTCTTAGGCATCTGTGCCTGTTGAAGATAAAGTTGAGAATAAATATGTCTCCATGAAAATGTAATTGCATCAGATCAATTTCTCGCAATGGATTTATCTGAGAATAAAATGGGCTTTTCACCATATATTGCTTTCGGCCACATCAAATCTTAAGCATCGGAGTGCCACGGATGCATTTGAGTGTGTTGTTTTGGTTCAAAAATGGTTCAAATGGCTCTGAGCACTATGGGACTTAACATCTGAGGTCATCAATCACCTAGAACTTAGAACTACTTAAACCTAAATAACCTAAGGACATCACACATATCCATGCCCGAGGCAGGATTCGAACCTGCGACCGTAGTGGTCGCGCGGTTCCAGACTGAAGCGCCTAGAACCGCTAGGCCACACCGACCGGCTTGTTATTTTGGTCTTAGGAATGCCACATCCGATATTGCAGTGATACACATGTCCAGAAAAGTGGAAAGTTGCGTCATCTGACAACAGGCACTTTTTCAAGTAGTTATCGTCTGCGTCCAAGGAGGCCAGCAAGGAACGCACAAATGCGTACCGCAGAGACAGTGATAGTTTGGCAACAGCGGCTGGATCATTTGCGAAACTGCCGTAATTGCTTACATCGCACTTTATGGACAGGTGAATGAAGCACGACGAATTGACTTTCCGGGTTGCTTTGACATGCACCTTGCTCTCTGTCAACACATGCTTTAGGCGTAGGGTAGCATCCACTTACAGTATGCTTTATGACACTGTGTGTGTGCTTGAAGTTTTTGAGCCCTCTCGTTATATTTGTTACTGTCGGTGGTACACACCCGCATTGGCGTTGCTAATAGTGAGTTCCGTTGTCACAGATTTGGATTCTGCTTGAACACTTCTCTCTCGGCATTTTGATGCAGTCGATGTCAAAGCTGCAACAGGGGAAAAGGAAGAAAAAAAACTTTGTGAGTTGATAACGGGAGCTAACAATTATGTGTATCAGTTTACAAGTTATAACTTTTTGAAATGACGTCGAGACTTTATGGAAACCCTGTTAAATGTTATTCTTGTGACATGGTTTCCGTGTAATCAGTTCAGTTCGTAAATATCTGCAGCCTGCCCAATTTCTGAGGTCAGAGGACACAACTGTACATGTTTCGTGAATAACGAAGCTAACGACAACTCCTAGCCTATACAAAGAGATGGAACTTTTTGCAGTATTGGGCAACTGCTCGAGTAATGCTGACCAGGGGTTATCTGATTGGTACGGCGTGGAGACAGTCGCTTTCGTCATATGCCGCAAGTCATGGAAGTCAAAGACGGTGGACTGGCTGAAGGTTATTAATGCTATGGGAGTACATATAGTCACCCACAGCGGAAAATACTGAAAACTGAAACACTTCTGGTAACAAATACTTGTTGTGTTATAGGTACAGACAGTCTTTAGTAGTGTAGAAAGTTTTCCGTACATATCGTTTTGAGGATCCTGGGGAAAACTTTTGCTATGGTAAGCGCAGCAGACAGAACATTAGTGACCCCATGAGTCGCTACTGTCTTACATTACCTCTAGCTTTGATAAAATCCTCAGTTCGGTAAGGAGGGAGATAGGGAGATTCCACACATTTCTATGGGTATCCTGTACGAGTATGCAGCTGAATCCGCTCTTTATGATTACATTCCTCAAAGCTGACAAACTGAGGCGATATTAATTGCTTCGTTTCACTTGCTGTCCCTGGTTGCTCCACACATTTCTCTGGAATTATACTCGGACGGTTAAGCTGCCTCTCGTGGTCCGCTAATGTGCCGCAGTGTTCGACAAATCAGGAGCATTTGCATCTAGCTCTGTGAACAGAGATACTGTAATTTTAGAAGTGCCGACAGCACAACCAGCAGTAAGATTTAGAAAACTGATATGTAATGACACAAAACGTTATGTAAGAAATAAAAAGTTTTGATCCCAAAAATACTTTTTGAAAACAATTTATTCTGACGATTACCGGTTTCTGTCTTGACGATCATCGTCAGACCAATAGTTATCTCTGAAATGTGGACATCATTTTCCTTTCATGTAATCAGGGAAAAAAGAATAACTGACAATAACATGTACAGTACAGTTTATAATAACATGTAAAAAGATTTATATCCTTTGGCTGTGTGCGGAGATGCCAGGTAGATCACGAACATATGTCGACAGACATGTTCAGTGTTGTGGTTGGCAGGACAGCCAACACCGTGTTACTAGAGGAGGCCGAAAGGCACGCGTTTTAGCTTACGCAGGCTGGCGTGAGGTCTGGAACAGGACAAGGAAATTAGAATTTAGAAAAAACGGACGTAGCTGGTGGAATACTTAACTTTAATCCATTAATGGTGAACGTCGATCTTGATGGTACATGATTCACAATATCAATAGTAACTGATAATGGCGCCTTGCTAGGTCGTAGCAAATGACTTAGCTGAAGGCTATGCTAAACTATCGTCTCGGCAAATGAGAACTTAGGCAGTGAACCATCGCTAACAAAAGTCGACCGAGCGAGGTGGCGCAGTGGTAAGACACTGGACTCGCATTCGGGAGGACGACGGTTCAATCCCGCGTCCGGCCATCCTGATTTAGGTTTTCCGTGATTTCCCTAAATCACTCCAGGCAAATGCCGGGATGGTTCCTCTGAAAGGGCACGGCCGACTTCCTTCCCCATCCTTCCCTAATCCGATGAGACCGATGACCACGCTGTCTGGTCTCCTTCCCCAAAACCAACCAACCAACCAACCAACAAAAGTCGGCTGTACAACTGGAGCGAGTGCTAGGAAGTATCTCTAGACCTGCCGTGTGGCGGCGCTTGGTCTGCAATCACTGATAGTGGCGACACGCGGGTCCGACTATACTAACCGACCGTGGCCGATTTAAAGGCTACCACCTAGCAAGTGTGGTGTCTGGCGGTAACACCACATTCCTCCACCGCAAGTCGGCGTACGGTTGTGGCATAAGGCTTCCGCCCGCCGTGGGGAGGACCCCATGTTGACGTATGCGACGAGGTGGGGGAGCCTAAGCCGGCCGAATTGGCCGTGCGGTTCTGGGCGCTACAGTCTGGAGCCGAGCGACCGCTACGGTCGCAGGTTCGAATCCTGCCTCGGGCATGGATGTGTGTGATGTCCTTAGGTTAGTTAGGTTTAATTAGTTCTATGTTCTAGGCGACTGATGACTTCAGAAGTTAAGTCGCATAGTGCTCAGAGCCAATTGAACCATTTTGGGGAGCCTAACAACAGGCGAGGCTGTGCCACCCGCACCCTGCCATTCGGACCGCGGGGAGTTAGGAAACGCCTGAAAACCTGCTCCAGGGTGCACGCCAACGTGCAGTGTATGCGCCCGCAGAGAGACAGGAGGGGCCGCAGGGTCGACCTCCATCGGGCCGGGGCACCCGACGGGCGAAGACGACATATGGTCCGGAGTGGGCAAGAGTTCCATGTCGGAGGACTACTGGTCCCGGGAAGCGATCGGCGGCGCGTGACCCAGGGAGGCGCCCGACGGCTGCAGCGAAGCGTCCACTGCGGGCGTCGCCGGCGGGAGAACAGGCGGCGGCTGCGACACGTCGCCATGGGGAAAAATGGAAGGCAGCGTCGGTAACACCTGGGGCTGAGGCGAGCCAGTAAATGGGTCCCCAGAGCGCTGACCACACGGCACCGTCGCTGAAAACAAACGGGGAGCGGCAGATCCCGTGCGACGACAGAGGCGCAGCTGATTGAGATGCCGACGCACCTCACCAGAGTCCCCCAAAACCAGATACATAGCGCGGCCGAGGCAGCGAAGAATGCGCCCTTCGAGCGAACAACGTGAAACTCGATAGTGGCGATAGTATACAACGTCGCCTGGAGCAAAAGCAGGTGTCTGACGCTGCACAGGAACCTGATGCGGCAGATGTAGCAAAGACATCAAGGTTCGATGAGGGCGACCGTGGAGCAACTCAGCCGGCGAGGGACCATCTCGGGGCTCAGAGCGACATGAGGACAAAAAGAGCAATAACGCGTCCTTCCGGGAATGCGACTCCTCTAACTTCAACAACTGTGACTTGAAAGTCCTGACCAATCGTTCAGCGGCACCGTTTGACTGTGGCGAAAACGGCGCGGACGTCAGATGTTGAATACCATTGGCCTTGCAGAATGATTGAAATTCTGCGGACATGAATTGTGGGCCATTGTCGGAAACAATAGTCTGTGGAAGACCTTCAATGCAAAAGATAGCAGATAACGCTTGGATAGTGGGAGATGACGTCGTGGAAGACATCCGGGCAACAAAAGGAAAATTACTGAATGAATCTACCACAACCAACCATCGAGCATTCCAGAATAGACCAGCAAAATCGATGTGTAAGCATTGCCAAGGGGAAGTGGTTTTTGGCCATGCAAAGATTTTCCGCGGTGGTGCTGATTGTTGTTCAGCACACACCATGCAATAAGAGCACATATTCGTAATCGCGGCATCGATTCCGAACCAAGTACAGTGCTGACGAGCAAGTTGTTTCGTTCTCACTATACCCCAATGTCCTCGATGGAGAAGCTGTAAGACAGAGGACTGTAACGAACGTGGGACCACGACCCTGGATTGATCATTATCAGAACGCAACAGCAAAACACCACGTCGAACAAAAAGTCTCTCCTTGTGAGCAAAAAATCGGCGAACCAACGGGTCCCCGAACCGTGACTTTGTCAAGGTCCATTGCGTAGCAACAAAACGCAGAACGCTAGCAAAGACAGGGTCGGCAGCTGTGGCTGTAGCTACACGACGAAAATCAGTCGGAAACGATTCGACCACGTCATCGGTTTCCGAATCAATGAACATGCAAGCAAGTTCGGAGGAATCAAATGCTCTATCCTCAGAACAGGCAAACGGGACAACGCATCGGCGTTTCCGTGCTTAGCAGTGGACCGATACAAGATATCGTAGCGGTACTGCGAGAGGAAAATAGACCAGCGAATGAATTTCTGCGCTGTACGTGGAGGTACAGGCTTGTTCGGATGAAAAGGCGATGTCAAAGGTTTGTGGCCTGTGATGATGGTAAAGTGACGACCATACAAGAAATCATGAAACTTTGTAACACCAAATACGAGAGCCAATGCTTCTTTCTCGATCTGTGAATAATTTCTTTGCGCAAACGAGAGCAATTTGGACGCAAAGGCAATAGGGCGATCGTGCGATCCATCTTTGTGCGCAAGCACAGCACTGAGCCCGAAATCCGATGCATTCACCATCAACAAAAGGGGCTTCTGGGGATAGAATGGCGTAAGACAAGTATTGGAAAGCAACGCCGATTTCAACTGGCGAAAGGCGCGTTCGCATTCCGTCGTCCAGACGAACGGAACACCTTTACGGCGTAAGCGATGAAGCGGAGCTCAAATGGAAGAGGCATGTGGCACATATCTGTTATAGTAATTTATTTTTCCCAGCACACTCTGTAGCTGCTTCAAATTCTGCGGCGAAAGCAAGTCTTGTATGGCACGAAGGTGCGTGGGTCTGGGATGTATGCCTTGGGCATTCAGTACATGTCCCAGGTATGGCAAATCACGAGCAAAAAGCACACATTTGTCCTTCCGCAAGGGAAGACCATTTTGTCGCAAGACCTGAAATAGTGTTCTGAGATTGGCCAAATGTTCTTCTTCCGTCTTTCCGGAGATCACAATATCGTCCAGATATTTTGCTGCAGTAGGGACCGACGCACAAACAGTTTGTAGATACTGCTGAAACAATGCAGGGCGGATGCACACCCGAATGGCAGTCGTTTGAATTGATACAACCCAAGGTGTGTGTTAACCACCAAAACGCGCTGGGATTCTTCGCCCACCGGTATTTGCAAGTACGCATCTGCGAGGTTCAACTTCGAAAAATATTTACCCGGGCACAGTTTGTCAAAAAGATCTTCCGGGCGGGGTAAAGGAAAAGTTGCAATCACTAGTTATGGATTCACTGTTGCCTTGAAGTCCACACAAAGTCTCAATTTTCCTGAAGGTTTTGGCAAAATTACTAAGAGTAATGCCCAGAGAGAAGCTTGCACACGTTCAATTACACCTTGTGAGTCCAAATCGTGTAATGTTTTTGCGACCTCATCATGCAATGCGTGGGGAACATTGGGCACTCTGAAAAATTTCGGTTGCGCGTTTACTTTCAGTTCCAAAAGTGCTCTATAGTTCTTGGCGCAACCGAGGCCCGGTGCAAAATGTCTGAAAATTCTTCACATAGACTAGAAACACTGTCTGAAGGCACAGTCCAGTTCACTGATAGCACCTGATTTACTATAGAAGAGTTAAACAACTGAAATAAATGGAAACCAAAGAAGTTCACTGCAGAAGAAGAATGAAGGACGTAAAATGAGACAAGTTTTGTTTGTCCTTTGTGTGTTACAAGAAGGCTGCACTGTCCTAACACAGGGATCTCTTGACCTGAATAGCTAGTTAACTTAACATTTGCGGCACGCAACGGAGGTGTGCCCAGCAGTTTGTAAGTGTCTTGATTTATCATTGAAACTGCAGCCCCGGTATCGAGCTGGAATAGTATTACTTTACTGTTAATGTCCAAGTCTACAAAAAGTTTATTGTCCTGCAGACGACAAGAGCGACTGTCTCATGCAACGTGAACTGACTATAGTACAAAATCACTTGCGACTTGACGGGAGTTCCGGCGATGTTTGTGGGACGAACACAGTCACTGTTGGAGAGAGTGGCACTGAGCGGAGTGGAATGAACTACATGAATTTCCATGGGCGAAGTTTCGTGAGCCTTAGTATCCTTCGTTTGATTCCGATTCCGGCGCGAAGCAAAGGTCCTGGAATGGTTTTGAGCTTCTGATCTGAGATTTTTCTGGCAAACTCTCTGAACATGTCCTTTTTTATTACAATAAAAGCAAATAGCTTGGCGTGACGGGCAATTCTGACACGAATGTCTAGTAGCACACTGCGGGCAGGATTTGAGCACTGTATTTGTTTGCCGGCACAGCACATGTGGCTGAGAGCCTGGCGGCAGCGGCGCGGCCGGGCGCGAGGGCTGTTTACTGCTCCGTGCATCTCGCCCAGTGGGCAGGTCAACCTGACACACGGCTGGTGAAGTTTGAAATGATTCCTGAGCAAAGTCAAGTGTGTCCTGCCGATCCAATATGTCCACCACTTGTTGAAGGGAGGGATTGACTAGTTTCAAAATCTGTTCCCTTATACGAACATCAGAAACGTTCTGCACAATTGAATCACGTACCATAGTATCTGAATAAGGGAGTCCACATTGACACTGAAAAGCACAATCCCTAGTAAGGCCTTGCAAGTTTGCAACCCACTCCCGATTAGTCTGACCTGCTGTACGTTTTGTACAAAAGGAGGTATACCGTTTGGCAACTACATTGACTGAGTCTTTGAAATATGCATCCATTGCAGACAAAATTTCATCGTAGGACAGAGTTGCTACGTCTTGTCGGGGAAATAATTTGACTATCACACGGTACGTTTGTACGCCGAACGAAGACAACAAAAACGGCTGCCGTTACCTTGAATTCTGTAGGCGGTGCGATGGAATCCAAATTGGCGTGACCACTCCGTCCATCTTTCCAGTGCAGCATCAAAAGAACGAAAAGTTGGTGCAACTGCGTGTTGTGGCTGCGTTTGCGGTGGAGCAGCGGCTGCCGCATCGTTTTGCATCGCACATTGACCCTGGACAAGCTGTCCAAGGCCATCCAGTAAGGCCTGCGTCTGCTGATTCTGTAAGCGATAAAATTCGGACAATACATCTGGAGATTGTGGCGAAGCCATTACACAAGTAAATCAGGGCAATAGCGATAAGAATGCGGTTTTGCCTCGTCGCCAATGTTGTGGTTGGCAGGAAAGCCAACACCATGTTACTAGAGGAGGCCGAAAGGCATGCGTTTTAGCTCACGCAGGCTGTCGTGAGGTCTGGAACGGGACAAGGAAATTAGAATTTAGAAAAAACGGACGTAGCTGTGGAATACTTAACTTTAATCCATTAATGATGAACGTCGGTCTTGACAGTACATGATTCACAATATCAACAGTAACTATTAATGGACGCTTGCTAGGTCGTAGCAAATGACTTAGCTGAAGGCTATGCTAAACTATCGTCTCGGCAAATGAGAACGTAAGTAGGCAGTGAACCATCACTAGCAAAGTCGGCTGTACAACTGGTGCGAGTGCTAGGAAGTCTCTCTAGACCTGCCGTGTGGTGGCGATCGGTCTGCAATCACTGATAGTGGCCACACACGGGTCCGACGTATACTAAAATTTAAAGGCTACCACCTAGCAAGTGTGGTGTCTGGCGGTGACACCACATTCGGCAAATGCTGAACAGCATAGAAGCGTTATGCTTTAAGTAAATGAAAATTTGCCCATCACCTGCTGCATGTTCACGGAAGGAGTCATTCACCTAGTCATATGATAATGACGATTTGGGAAGTTTAGAATAGTCAGTCTAGATGCATTGTAAGGAAAAAAGTGTAAAACTGCAGGTTAGCAGCTGCAACATCAATTAATTAAGGATACACAAAGAATAAATAAAAGATCGTTTTTTGAAAACTTAAGACACAGACACTATTGTTTTTCGTGAAACACTGTTATTCGTCCGTTGGTTTCCTGGCCCTCGGTGACGCGTTTCCACTGTGTTTTCTATATGACAAGCACTGATGACACCCATTCTATTCATGTATACCAACGGCTTTTCCTGTTGCTGTTTGTTCGTCTCGTTCAGCCCTCGGTGCACATCACCCAGTTACGAGTGTCTAGTACCTTCCGCCGCAGAAGTCTAACACATGCCAGAACAAATGGACGTGGTCAGCCCATAGAGGGCTCCGCCTCCGCGGCGCCTATTCCGTGCAGAGGCTCTCGCGCAGCGAGGGCGCCACCGCTACGCCATGTGCAGACAGCGGCCAATAGCCGCTCCCTCCGGTTCCGTATATAGGGACCCGCGCTGCCCTAGTCCAGGGATTCGAGGGTTGGATTCCCTCACTTCCTCATTGAGGACTCGCACTGCCTGGGCTACTCTCAGGGTGTATCTTCGACGTGGAAGAGCCCCAGCTGTGCCTGTCGTGTTGTTGCCCGTCTGCACGCCGTCGCCGCCGCCGCCGCCGCCGCCGCCGCCTGGTCGCTGTCTCTTGGTGCTAGCCGCTTCTTCTAACGCGGTCTCTCGGTGCTCGCCGCTTCTTCTGCCGCCGTCTCTCGGTGCACGCCGCTTCTGCTGCTGCCGCTGCCGCCGTCTCTTGGTGTTCGCTGCTGCCAGCAATCATGGACGTCGCAACTACCACCATCATCTACACCTCCCCTTCACCTGCCCCCACTGTAACGTCATGGAGTGCTTGCTCTGGGATTAACCCGTCTCATCCACCTCCCCTACTCACAGTCTGCTCCCCATCTATCTAATCTCCATCACTGTATCCCCACCTGCATGTCACTCCTGCTCCTACCCCTGCTACTGCACCTGCTGCTGCTCCTGCTCCTGCCTCTGCCCCTGCTCCCACCCCCCTCCCGCTCCTGTCGCCCGCCAAGACGACTTTCCCCCTCTCCCCCCTGCAACTACCACTGCTTCCCCTGCCCGAGTCACCGCCCGCTGCACTGTCCTACCCTCTCATTCAGGAGGGCCCAGGCCTCACAGGAGGGCCCTGCCTCCCAACACCTCCCCATCCATCTAGTCCCTCATCCCTCCTCCCAGGCAAAAACCCGCCAAAAAATCTTCCAAACAGCCCAGTGGCGACCTCTCCTCTACTCCCTCATCCAAACAGCCACTGCCCGCCCCACCTCCCGCTGACCCTGCTATGGATACCTCCCCACCTCCCTCCTCTCCAGCCCCCTCCCTGTATACCTTTGTCCTAGCCAACCCTGATCCGTAATTCCTGGATGCCCACACCCTCACCCTTGAAATCTGGAAGTACATCCCCAGTGCCCCCATCACCCAACTTATCCCTCACAAGACTCTGTTCTCATCAAGTCCCCCTCTCCATCCTTCCAGAGTGATCTCCTCCGGCGCCTTCCCCATATCATCTTTGGGCCCCACGCATCCCTCACCCCATTCCTTACATCCTCCTCTCCTCGTCAGCCCCAACCACCTCGTCGTCTGCCGCCCCTCACCGCTGTCATCACAAAACTCAGTCCTGTGGTCACGGAGGCTGAGGTGTTGGTGGAGCTGAATGCCCACCCTGCCCTGGAAGCCCGCTCTGCCCGCCGTATTTACAACTCCTCTGGCCCTACTTTCATGTGTATATTTACAGCGTCCGCCTCCTCCATCGACCACCTACTCACGCAGGGAGCCCTGATTTTCAACCGCTGCCACCCTGTTGACCTGTCCCGTTCCCCTCCTCAATCCTACCGCTGCCAGCGTTGTCTTCTGTACAACGACCACCTCACCCAAAACTGCAAGAACCCACCCGCCTGCCCCCATTGTAAAGCCTCCCACTTTCTTAAATAGTGTCCCAACCTCGCCTCCATCCCATCCTGCAACACCTGCAATGAACCTCACCCCACCTATTCCTCCAAATGCAAAGCCAAGCCCCCACCCACCAGCCCTGAACTCACTGCCCCCGTTTGCCCCGTTGACCCACCCATCCACCCTAACAATTCCCTCCGCCCTCCCCCTACAGCAGAAGACATCATCTGGTTCCTCACCATTGTGCTGCATAACATCCACCACTTCCAGCGCCCCCACACACTCCAGCAGATTTCCCTTGCTGCCCACTCTGTTTTCCACTTAAACACCTATGCCACATACTCCCACAACCAGGCCCACTTTACCTTCACCCGCCTAGACACCCTCGTTTAAGCCCCTCTCTCCCCTTCCCGCACCCTTCCCACCTCCAATCACCTGGCGCGTCAACAGTATCGTCTCCTCTACCTCAACATTCGCTCCTTCCCTGCAAACAAATACCTCTTCATGCATACCCTCTCCCAGCACCAGGTTGACTCCTTCATCCTTAATGAAACCTTCCTCCAACCCACCATGTTGTCCGCACCACCCCTTATCTCCTTCACCGCACTGACAATCCCCTTCCCCTAGCCCGATGCGGGGTCACTGTAGGCCACCTCAGTCATCACCCTGTCTGGCCGCAACCCCTCCTCAGTAACCCGACCGAACACCTTTTCCTCAGCCTATGTTTTCCCTCCCTCACCGTCACCTGTGCCACTATCTATATCCGCCCCCGCAGCTCCTCTCCCCTTTGACTTCATTTCCCATGTTCACCGTACCTTCTCCATCCATGTGATCGCTGCTGACCTCAACATCCACAGCCATGACCCTGCCACCCTTCGACGGCATCAGTTCCTTGCCATCCTCCATGGTGACCTTGTTCCTCTCTCACATCACACCCATCCTGAAAGTAACTCAACCCCTTATGTTATCCTCGCTTCTCCCAACCTCCTTGGTCGCATCGCCGTTGATGTCCTCGATCCCGTCGGTAGTGACCATCTCCCTGTCCTTCTCACCATCTCCTCTACCCATCCCGCCACTGCCGCCACCTGCCCAGCTGCCCCCCCAAAGTCTGTCCATGACTACCACCGTGCCAATTGGGGTGCCTACCGGGAATCCATTGCCTTACAGGTCGAAAGCCACCCCTCACCTTTCACCACCCTGATGACATCACCCATGCCTCTTCCTTCCTTCAGAAGACCATCACTGACGCTGTGGAGGCTCATGTCCCTACCAAACTCATCCACCCTCACCGCCCTATGCTTCCTGCACAGGCCGTCCTTCTTCTGCGTGAATGCCACAGGCTCTACCGCTCCTTCCTCCGCACTCGTGACTGGGATACTCTCACCCACCACTGGCAATTACAGCGACATATCCAGAACTTCCTTACAGCATAGAAATGTTGGACTGGCGCCAGACATGCACACCCCTCAACTCCACCCTCCCTGTCAACTCCTCCAAGTACTGGTCAGCCTTCCACCGCCTTACTGGTAGCCATCCCACCCCGCATTACCCCATCCTCCATGATGATCGACCCTTTCCTGACAACCTCATTAAGGCTAACCATTTTGCTTCCCACCTATCTGAGGTCTTCTCCATTCCTGATGATCCCCATTTTGATTACTCCCTCTTCCCCACTGTCCTTGACCGCACTGACACCTCTATCCCCCCACTCGCCCCTAGCTTCCAGTACTTGGATCAGATCGGTTACCCCCTTCAGACATCAACACTTCCATCACCACACAAGACGTCACACTCGTCCTCCGCTCCAAACGCAACACAGCCCCTGGTCATGATGGCGTCACCTACCGTCACCTCAAGGAATCCCCTCTTTCCTTCCTGTCTGTCCTTGCTACCCTGTACAATGTCCTCTCCACTGGATTTAACCCCGACCTGTGGAAGACTTTCTGTGTCCTGCTGTTCCCTAAACCTAACAAACCCCCTCTGATACCTCTTCCTATCGTCCAATCTGCCTCACCTCCGTGTTCAGTAAGGTCTTTGAGGCCATCTCTCTCGCCGTATTCACTGTCACCTTAACCAGCACCACCTCCTTCCTCTTACCCAATGTGGCTTTCGGCCTTCCTTCTCCGCCGGCGACCAGCTCCTTAACCATACCAGTCTTCTTTCCCTCCAACTTAACTCCCGTCGCTCCACTATCTTTGTTTCCCTTGATCTCCAGAACGCCTATGACCGTGTCTGGCATCCCGGGCTCCTCTTCAAACTCCAGACCTATGCTCTCCCCATCAACTTCGTCCATCTCGTTAATTCCTTCCTCTCCCATCGTCCCTCCTATGTGTCTCTCCACAATTCCAACTCCCGTACTTTCTACCCCTCTGCCAGCGTGCCCCAAAGTTCTGTCCTTTCCGCTCTCCTCTATCGCCTGTACACCGCTGATATGCCCAAACCTCCCCCTCCTGTTCATCTTCTCCAGTTCGCTGATGACACCGCCTTCCTAGCGCTTTATCCTACAACGATCCCAACATACCATCCAAACCCACCTTGACCAATTCACCACTTGGTGCAACCAGTGGCTCCTCCATGTTAATCCCTCCAAGACCCAGGCGATCATCATAGGCCACACAACCCGCTCCTTCCGCCTCCATGATTTCTACCTCACCATTTATGGCCATCCTATCCACCTCAGTCCTACCCTCAAATACCTTGGCCTCACACTCGACCGTCATCTCACCTGAACTCACCATCTCCTTACCATCCAAAACAAAGCTCACAACTGCCTCCGCCTCCTGAAACTCCGGCCGGACGTGGGGTCTGCATCCTTCCACCATCCTTCACACCTACAAATCCTTGATCCGCCCCATCATTTGTTATGCCAGCGTCACTTCGATTTCTGCCCCTCCCCAGTTCTATAAAGCCCTCCAAATCGTCGAACGCCATACGCTCCGCCTCGCCTTCCGCATCCGCCTTCCATCCTCCATGTGCATCCTCTATGACGTCATCCCCTTCCCCCACCTTCTCCTTTTCCTTGAACACATCCGCACACTATATATTGTCCACCGCCTTGATCCCCCTCACCCCCTGGTGTCTCCCTTCCTCTCCACCCCCAACCAGTTGCCACGCCTTTACCGTTGTGTCCCACCTTCTCTCCATCTCCACACCCTCCATCTCCTTTCCCAACACAACATCCACCATCTACCCCTCCCGGATGATGAGCTTTGCCCTGACATCTACCCTTCCTACCAACTCTAACCCCATCTTCCTGCCTCCTCCTCAGTGCTCCCTTCCTCCCCCTCCCTCCTCCTGAGCGGCTTCCCCCTCCTACTCCCCCTCCATCTCTTGTGCCTCCTTTCAGTGTCTCTGCTCTCCCTCCTGCCCTGTCTTCCCTCTTCCTCTTCCACCCCACGTGTCTCCTGCCTCTTCGTGAACCCACTGATGCCCCTCCTCTCTTCATCCCGCCGCTTCCCCAGCTGCTCCATGCTCTCCCCTCCTTTCCCATCCTCTCTGACCTTTCCCTCGGCAGGTCCCACCTGGCAGTTTTATTCTTCATCGTGTGTACTCCAAGTGGGTTTTAAGTGTGTTGTTCTGAAGTGTTTTTAATACTGTGGCCGACCTTTAACCTGTGCATGCGCATTCAGTGTCTTTTCTGTGTTTTAAGAATCGCCAACTGTTGTTTTTTTTTAACTTTCTGGTGTTCTGGTGACTTTTTTAACTGTCCCCCATGAACGTCTCGATGTCCGTGTAGTTTTACCTCAATTTTCTCCCTTACTCTGTTATATGATCCCCTTTCTTATCTTCTTATGTATGTATAATTTTATTCTTGTTTTAGTTGTCGTGTCACTCGGCTGAAGAGCGGCGGATTGTGCCGCTGACAGCCCTCCGCTGCCCATATGGGGCAGGGAAATGAAATCACAATAAAGAAAAAAAACCTAGTCCAGTCAGTCTGGATCTCGCTCTGGATTTCGTTTCTATCTCGGCGGTACTGCGTTCTGGTCGTTGCTTGTTGTTGACATTTGCCTGGCTCAGGTTCCGAGTGGATTTACGTTTGGTGTTTGGTGTTGTGGTTTCCACAAGCCTACGTTGTTTATCTCTTCTTTGTTGTGTCGCTCATAGTCGGTCGTGGTCGATTGTCGTCAGTTGTCGTTGGTCTGTCGTCCGACTCGTCCTGTGTCTACCCGGTGGTGCGTGCTCCACCGCCGGCGGCTTCCCCGCCTGGCGGCTCCGATCCGCCGCCCAAGGCGTTCCGCAGTTGGTTTTGGTTACTACAGAGTGCTCCAAATTTTTCCATGTTTCCATCGATCTTTATATTTGTGTGACTACATGCAACAAAAATACATAGTTCAGAAACAAAATAAGAACAATAGCTTACATTTCGCACACAATCAATATTTTAGTAACCATGCTTCTTATTCTGCCCAAGTGTCAAATTCAAAAAATTTCCAAATAGCAAGATTCATTAATTAGTAAATTCATTGTTTTAAATACATTTATACAGTTAATTAATCCATAATAAACAATAAATTCAATAAATGAAATGCTGCTATTTTCATTATTTCCTTGAAATTATTTTCCAGTTCTAAGTCTGCTGAAATTGATTTCATTATATTACTCTTGAATTCATCAACTAACAATAACTACTAATCCCTTAAGTCAAACAATTGTATTTACAAATGTTGTTCATACCCTTCCTTTCCCTGTTTACTAACAGACCTATTGAGATCATCCATTTCAGAGGCCATTAGCATTACATCGTCAGCACTGGTTTTTTAAAATGCCACGCTGACGTCACAACACGCCTATACAAACAAGAGCAGTACACACGTCACGTTCTTAGAATAACTGTTTCTCTTAATACGCCTACCGGACTACCATGAACAATAAATTATACGAGTATGTTATATGTGGGTGCTTTAGAGCATATTTTAGACGTTTGTTTACCAGAGAGAAATATTCTCGTCGGTGGCCCGTGTTGAATCAAAAGAGCTAGCAATCTTCACCTTAACTACAACAGTACCTCCTAACATCAGCTACGCTGTATATATCTCTTATCACTTTGGATTCAGGATGTGCCACTTTTATTGGATTTCGTCTATGTACCCTCATAATATAGTGTGCGCTTCAAAATTCTCATAAAACTTCCTTATCTTTTCCTTAATACTGAATGATTTCTCGTCAGTTTCCTTCATCTTGACAGTTCCAAAATATGTTCTGTTTCCTCGAAACCAAATTCTGTAACCCACATTTTACAGCTGTCAGTACTACCTTTATTTTATCAGTAACATCATACGCATTACCGTCATTCTTGAAACTTCCTGGCAGATTAAAACTGTGTGCCCGACCGAGACTCGAACTCGGGACCTTTGCCTTTCGCGGGCAAGCACTTGCCCGCGAAAGGCAAAGGTCCCGAGTTCGAGTCTCGGTCGAGCACACAGTTTTAATCTGCCAGGAAGTTTCATATCAGCGCACACTCCGCTGCAGAGTGAAAATCTCATTCTGGAAACCGTCATTCTTAATCACGTCTGTACTATTTGAAAATATATTCCGGTACTTTAGAATCAATTTCTTTACTGATCCTTTTACTATTTAGTTAATCATTACAATTTCCTTTACTTTAACGCTCATTTCACAGTTTACTTGTTTGTTTCACTGAAGTTCTGAATATTGTTTTCCTCTCCCGTTTTATTTTTACCTTTACTGGATTCGTATGGAAAAGTATTTACTTTTCATCGCCACATAGTATCGTTTATCATTTTCTGCAAGAAACCGTCAGTATTTGCAAATTTTTATTCTATGCTCCGTATCACTTACCTTAACAGTCATACTGCCCATCTCTAAACCCACGACATCAGCTGATATATTCACCTGGTACCACAATGCCAATAATTCTTACAACTTTTCTATGTGTCATTTTCACTAATGCTCCTTTCTTTACTCTACGACCTCAGATCCCTTCGTCGGTAATACTTGCATGTTCTCTGTTCCTATTATTTGCTCATACGATCCTCCTTTAACACTGACACATAACTTGCTAAATATCGGTACGACAGCTATTGTTTCAATACTAACAACACCAACCACCAAATTAAACAGATTATTCTCTTCATTTTCATTCCTTACTCTTTCCCATTATCCAAATATTCTTTAATACTTTTATTAAATTTTCTGTTATTACGAAATATTGAAACCGCAACAAGGTTCTTGCTGTCAAGTCGTCGTTTCGTCTGCAATCATGCAAACGTAAATTCTCGTCAGTGTTATCTCTGTCAATATAATTATTCGGTTTACCGCGATGAGGACGCCTAAGCCTTTCGTTTCCCAGCTCTTCCTTTCCGCGGAAGACCGTTATCATATCTTCAATATTTTTAATCTTATTACTGTCTTCGTTCCCGTTATTCTTTGATTTCCACCTCTCACCTTTTCAACAGCTACATTTCGTTACTTTCTTTGGCAAAGCAACCACCTGACACGAATCCTTCAAAACGTCCCAGGCTTTTTCTATGATTCCTGCAATGGGGTACTTTTCCCGCGCTTATATATATATATATATATATTGTGTGTGTGTGTGTGTGTTTGAGCTTATGGGCGCTCAACGGTGAGGTTGTCAGCGCCCTTACGTTCATAAACGAAGGTAGATAGAATCTCTAAAATTGTTACATGCAGTGAGGAGGAAATCTATAGGAGGACACTAATTTACTCACTTTCACCTTACTCGCGATGAGCCACACACTCTGCCTAAATCACCTGAAGATAACTGAGAAAGGGTGTAAGGTGCTACATCTGGGAATAAAACATGCAAAACCATATAAGACCTAAAAGAAAGACACGGGGAAGTAACTGGCTGACCACATGGGTGAGCTGGTCACCATGTTCACACGTTAAAAACAACTCCCTAAAATCTTCGGAAACAAGTCGGACACGTCAGAAAGCTTTAAAAGCCGTGCCACAATTCGTTTTAATGTCGCTTAAAAGAGAGGGTAGACCCGTCGGCAAATCTGCTACTATTCTGTCGTCCGAAAATAAAACACAGTCTAGTAAAATGTGGTGCAAAGTAGTCTGAACGCCGCTAGCACTACACTTTGGTGTGTCCTGTCGCGGGTGCAACAAACCATGAGTCAGAGCGCTGTGACCTAGGTTATGACTAGTGAGGAGCAACTCATTCCATCTTCGTGGCTGAAAGGAGGTACGCCACGGCCGCGTAGTGGGCAGCTGATCATCACTCACCTCCAGCCAGTCGTCTTTCCAACAACACACGACTCCGTACATCAGGAGCGAGGTGATATCATGCGGGGAGACGGCACTCTGAAATAATTGAGAATCACGATACGCCTCCTTCGGTCCTAGATCCGCCCTTTCATTCCTCTTACCCGACGTCCACGTGCCCTGGTAACCAGCAGCATGACACCGCTTTCCCCAGCCGCTGTAGTTGGAGGAGGGAGTCCTAGACACTGGACTACTTTATCAGCTGGGTACAAGCGTTCGAGAGAGTGAAGGGCACCCAGATAATCATAACAGACAAGAAATGTAATCTCATCTGCTCCATTTCCAGCAAGATCGCATATAACTGCGTGTCAAAGACAGTGAAGTCCCGAGGCAGTCGGACCTTGAGGACACGATCAGGGAAAACAACAGAGCAACCAACGAAGTCCCGTGTTTCGACCCATCCGTTATCACAGCAATGGAATTATGATGCTCATTTAAATCTCATAAAATAATGTATTAAAACGTATTCAGGAGTGCAATCTCTCCTGCACTGCACGAAATCTGAAATTAGCCTCGGCCTCTGCAGTAACCAGTGTGGCAGACTGTTAAAACCCCGGATTCGTGGTTGTACTTGCTGCACTCCAAGAGACAAGGCTCGCGCGGAACCAAAATGGCCTTGCTGCTCATGGGCGGTTGGAGAAAAGGCGTTCCAGAGGTGGACAAGCAACATTACAGCATAGAGGTGAATGTGGAACTGCGAAGAACTTACATGCTTGGCGCACCACGGATAGTTGCCGTCGGATTGTAAGCGGCGCTTCACCAGCCTCAGCACACAGACTGGGTATAGGGCTGGTCCTACAAGCACCTGTGGCCAGCCTAATCCCCTCATGGTGGACAGCGTTAATGATCTTCAAATAAGAATGCCTCCATACACTGTGTGCCCGTGGTCTAGCACCGAATGCACGAAAGTCCTATAAAACTGGAACAGACGCACCCTGTTCGCTCCTCAAGACCTGTGAGTAAGACACTCTTTGATTTTCAGTGCCTTCAGGGTTCTGGCTTTCAAGTGTCTCGGGTGTGGCAACCACGAAAGTTTTAGGTCAAAAATCAGGCCGAGAAACGTCACCTTTCTCTTAGAGGCATCCTGGTGTGAACTACCTGCTTTCAAACAGAGGCTTTCCGTTACAAAATTTCTATTTTTCTTCTACGGTAACTTGTATTGTGTACTGTTTTTACTGTTATTTGTATTGTGCACTGTTCTCTTAGTATCGAACTGGCTTTTAAAGAAACTATTTTTACGCAGTGGCCTTCTTTGTTAGCATTTTCAATACTATTTATTGGAACAGGATTTTTAACTATCTATTTCTTTTCTTCCCTTTGAGCAAATATGTGAACACCTCTGGCAGTAAAATCACAGACATCCTGCTGAATAGTACCTACATTAAATAAAATGTGGCGTTTCAGTCTTCGATCGCTATTCTTTATTTTCAATTACTGGTTTCGGGCTAGCTGCCCATCTTCAGATCATATGTTGTAGTTACAGAGTAACTTGTCCGTACAGAAGACAAAGTTCACTTTACTTATGACAGTGAACTTTGTGTTCTGTACGGACAAGTTACTCTGTAACTACAACAAATGATCTGAAGATGGGCAGCTAGCCCGAAACCGGTAATTGAAAATAAAGAATAGCGATCGAAGACTGAAACACCATATTTTATTTAATGAACGATCGCGGAGTACCCAGTGAGACAACCATGTCTAGTTTTGAGTACCTACATTGTCAAACATTTTTCTAGTATTAATTTCTAATGAATCTATTCTGTTAGAAATAGCTGACCGAGTTTCATCGACTTCTTTGTTTACATTGAAATTGACACATCAGTAAAGGATGAGACAGACAATAGCGGATTTTACTGTATTATATGAACTTTCAAACGGTAAATTCATTTTTCCATTACGGCCAAACCACGGCTGGCAGTGTCAGCTACCTATAAATTCTTTAGTCCCACGGTCTAGCAACAGGAAGTCAGAACCAAAGAAGGGCACCTTGATCACGCGCCTCCCTCATGTACTTACGAGGTAACGCCACCCCAGACGTCGCTTAGCAGGCGACGCTCTGGGAAGTTCCATTGCCGCCCCCACGGGTTTCTCGGTCCCGACCAATCAGGGTGGAGGAAACCGCGTGGTGCGTCGAATATACCCGGCCGCCCGTCGCCGGGCCGGCTCTCTCTCTTGTCTTCTCGCTCTCTTGGACGCGCGCCCTGTAGCAGCAAACGTCTCCCGCTTCTGGTGCTGCGCGCCGGGGACTTATTTTTTTTCGCATCCGGCATGCCGCTCGGACTGGCCCTATTGGCGGACGCCAACTTCCGTTAGCTTCGCGAGCTATGTTTCGCCAAACTCTGCGCTCTGGCGCACCCTACATTCCTAGTGCCATGTGACCTTTTTTTAACATGCTTTCGCCAATAAATGGCCTTTGTCTAAATTTTGTCCTATTCATTTCATAACGCCCACCGCCTGCCCATACGCCTATCCTGTACAACTGGTGTCAGGAGTTGGATCCGTTCCAATAGCGACTTTTTCGCTACACTAAATTCTTTACGGCAAGACGCCGTGCACGGAATGCGCCAACCGGCCCCCACGTTTGCTCCACGCGGGCCGTGGCTGCGCCAGTAAACACGCACAGAGCGCGCGCTGCAGCGAAGCAGCCCACGCTAGTCAGCCACGTGAACCGGACGCCGCTGCGCTGCCCGTTGCCTGAGTTCGATGGGCCTGCGCTGCGCGACTAGCCGGGCCGCCGTCATCCGTCGCCGCGCCAGCCGACGACGCCGCCGACCCCGCCCACCGTCGCCCGCCGCTGTCACCGACGTGCCAGGGGCTTGCTACCATCGCGAACCGGCCGAGCCAGCGCCGTCCGCCGCCAACACATCTGCCGCCGCCCGAGGGTCCGGACGCCGCCGCCGCCCGCTGTCAGCCCTCCGGCCGCCACTACATCATGCCGCCGCCGCCACCAAAACGTCGCGCCGACTCCACTATTATGTAAGTCGCCACGATGATTCCTACATTAACTTCGTCTATCGTCCGCCGCTGGAACAGGCTATTCAGTGACCTTTTCCTTTGTAACAGTTGTTTCGGTCACTAGTGCCCTTACAATTTGTAAACATGCCGATGGGAACACGAGCGATGGAACGGGATACTCCCGGAGAGGCACCTGCCTGGCAAGACCCGATCGAGGCCATAAATGCACAAATGCGCCACTTGTTAGCACAACATCAGCAGCTACGTGAACAAAACCGTGTCTTGAAACAGACGCTGGAAGCTAGTGCGCGAACTTCCATACCTGTGGCTAGTTCCACCCCTGTAACGAATCCTCAATCAGTGGCAACTAACACTAATTCTGTCTCTGATGCAAATGACACAATTTCTGCTAACATGGCGACTGTGAGCAATTTTCCTGCGGCTGATTTCATTCCCACCTTTTCTGGGAAGTCCCACGAAAATGTGGCTATGTTCCTACAAAATATTTGTGGTATGGGTCGCACGTGTGCCTGGCCGGATGATCTATTGGTCAATGTAACCAGACTGTAGGCCATACCAATAATGTTTGCCCCACAAAGTCACTATTTTCTCACCAAATGCGCAGCCACCGCCGCTAGATCCAACATGACATGTAATTGACTGGAAGAGTCCTGAATGTAGCAAGACAATTAATTGACGAGAAAACACCGTCGTTACTATACAGTTTTTTAAGTTGTGCATGTTACTTATAAGCAGATATAAGAATTGTCATCCATTGGTAATTGGTAATTTGTGATGTTACATGTTAATGGAAGTGATTGAAGGTTTGTAATCATTTTCTCTTGTGCCATTTAACATCTGCAGTAATGCTATCGTAGCAGTCGAGATTTAAAAACACAGACGTTCTTTAATCATGGAATTAAGGGGATAGTTGTCCTTGCCAATAGAACATGCTAAATTAAGAATCAGTTAATCTTGTATATGTCAAAGGGATTCACACTTCACCCGTTGATTTAGAGAATAGTGAAATGACATAGCTGTTAAAGCTTTACCATAAGAACATGATAATAACAAGCCTTCGTATCTGCCAGTAGATCAGTGACTACATGCTGTTATCTACCTGCCATTTCAAATACGCCCCATTACATGTATGTTTTGCTAAACGATCACACAACGATAATAACATGAATAAGTACGTCCAGATTAAACAACAAATATATAATTCTAAAGTGAAAAGAGTCTTCCTCAAGTGCTATTTTATTGTTTTCGTAATGCTGTGATGAACAGGCAACAAGGTTATTTTTTTGTTTTTTTGGTACCAGTATTTCTTTATATTAAATGCCAAGGGGGAAGTCGCTCGGTTAACGCCAGTCGTTGCAGTTTGTTTACATACAGGAAGCCTTGCTCCCGCCCCTTAGCGACGCCGCGTCCCCCACTCTTCTCCCCGCACGTCATATCACCGACTGAGCAGCCATTGCCGTTGGCGCGGGCAGCAGTGACACCTTTCCCCTCGCCACTCCACGCCAACCATCCTTCACCCTGCATGCCACGTGTAGTGGACTGACAAGGCAGCCAGTCCACAGTGACGGGTAGCCGAAAGGGCACACGTACACACACGCCGACTGGCGCGAAGTCTGGAACAGGATTCGTAATGAATGTGATAAAGAAAAGAACGTAGCTACTAGAACACTTAACTTTTATATCGTCCTTTGGTATACAGCATTCTTGATGATACAAGTGAGACTATCTTGAGATACATGCAATGGTACAAATGGCGCCTTGCTAGGTCGTAGTCATTAACTTAGCTGAAGGCTATTCTAAATGTCTCTCGGCAAATGAGAGAAAGGCTTCGATCAGTGTAGTCGCTAGCAATGTCGTCATACAACTGGGCGAGTGCTAGTACGTCTCTCGAGACCTGCCTTGTGGTGGCGCTCGGTCTGCGATCCTGACAGTGGCGACACGCGGGTCCGACATGTACTAATGGACCGCGGCCGATTTAAAGCTACCACCTAGCAAGCGTGGTGTCTCGCGGTGACACCACACCACGTGCATCAGCCACGCTACTCCTTCGTACATTCGTACGCTGCAGTTAATTCGGCAAACCTAAAGCGATAGTCATAGAAATAATTTCACTAGCTTAATATTGCCCTACAGATTTTACTAGTCTTATGTAAAGATGGTCATCTGTGTTGTCTATTTGAGTTTTCAGTAAGGAACAAAATCGTGAGAGAGAAGAAGTTTTTCGTTGTACGCATTGTCTAAACCATCAGGATTAGAAAACATTCGAATTTCAGATCGATCTCCGGCTATGTTGTATTACCACCACGGTTAATAAGCGGATCAATATAGTTGTCAAGGAAGGTGGCCCTTGTAATATGTGTGCTGTAAACGGCCGCTGTGTGGGGAACGCGTTGGCCAACGAGTTGGGCTTGGAATGCCATCGCAAAAGACAGTTTATTTAGAAGCATGAGACCTACCAGTTACCAATATCTTAGAAGAACAGGTTATCTAAACAAATGATTCATGATCATTTCGCGAATTTTAACGATTTAGTTATCTGAGTTCCCTGAAAACATCTTCCATCAATAACTGTCCTGAACAACATAAGATAACTGTGGAAGGAAATTTTGTGACCCTACCGAGGAACTACCTGCACGCGTAGCAAGAGGACAGACCCAGCGTGAACGCCAGTTCTGCCGCCGAGCCAGTGAATCCCGACGCAGGCATGCTATCAGCTGTGCTGTCAGAAACTTACAATCTCACGAGCGCGACGCGTGTCGCACCTTAGCACGTCACACTTGGCAACTGTTCCACTGAGTACCACACCTCGCCCGGTACCTGAGTCGTCTACAGACAATTCCATTACTTTGTCTTGCGGAATGCTAATTGTTACCCTTCAATGGTCAGTTAATAGGGAGTGTTGGGGTTAATTTTCGGGGACTGTGACAAGTCCGTTCTGCTGGGAATGTCAAACACACTTCTCCCTCCGGCGCCACAGTTAACAACTGGAACAGTAGAAGATCTTGCGGTGGTTTTTTTTCACGTATTTGGGGTCTGTCATCTTTTCTTCTTCGATTCCAGCACTCCGAATCTTCTATTTCATTTCTTACTTCTCGTCAGAGTACCAAGCTATCCATCTCTGTCCACTCGCATACCTCTCTATTGCTGAGACACTTCTCAGTTACCGTGTCAACACTTCTCATTGTTGACTGAAGCCTACAATATAATAGGATCGGGTAATCAGCTAGCATTTTTGCCCTCTTGAGGATATTGAATTTATTTAAATATGTTTTAATGGCTCTGAGCACTATGGGACTGAACGTCTGAGGTCATCAGTCCCCTAGAACTTAGAACTGCTTAAACCTAACTAGCGTAAGGACATCACACACAACCATGCCCGAGGCAGGATTCGAACCTGCGACCGTAGCTGTCCCGCGGTTGCAGACTGTAGCGCCTAGAACCGCACGGCCACTCAAGCCGGCAAAATATGTTTTATGTATAACCCCTAACTACGTAATTTTTGTGATGTATCTGTCCCTTATGAACCAATTTACTAATGCACAACGTAATTTTAAACAGAACCCCCTGTAACAACGCATCTAGCGTGATGTCACGCGTAATCTCACTTCTGTTTTGTTGGTCATCGTTGAATAAACCATATCGATCACGCACATCTATTCCCCTTTATTCAGTAACAGTATACCCCTTTTGTGACATTAATATTCGTCACCTCTCACTTTGAAGCACATAAATACGCTCATCGAGCGCAGAAGTCCAAGAACATGAGGGGAGAGTATAAAGTACAGACAGCGCAGTGAATAGCTTCGGGAAGCTTTATCTCTCTCTCTGTCTCTCTCTCTCTCTCCCTCTTAAACGCGTCGCTTGCTTCCTGCGCCGCGCACGTGCTCACAGGGTGCGCTCCCCATTTGACGCTGAGCGTCGCTTCTCAGCTGCCACGCTGGCCTTGGAAATTATCTGCCGCGTTCTGTTCTGACGTAAATTCGGCCTTGCAGCCAGCTGCCACTCTGGCGTAGCTCTCGCACGCCGCCCTGACTTAGCAGCCTTGAAGTCACCTGTAGTGTGCCGCTCTGTCGTAGCTGCCGCAGTCCCACCCGCGTTATTAATGCTACCACAACGTTACACACTAGTAGAGATGGGCAAACTGAAACACTTAACTGTTTCGAAACAAATGAGACAGTACAACGTAATGTTTCGATACGCTGTTTCGAAACAGTGAAACAGTTTGTGTTTTGTAATCTAATAAACCTACACATTTTATCATCTTGAATGTCTACTGTATAAGTATGTCCATATAAACACAAATGAGGTGCGAGAGCGCTAATCATTTCGCAGAAAGTATGAAACTATCACTTGGGGGTCTTGGCAGTTTCGTATTTCCTGCAGCAAATGCGCTGCTTTCGTGTTGTGTGAATTACATACTTTTCAATTGGCTGAGGACAGCCATAGCTGAAGACAGAACAACCACCACGAACGGAACTGGAGGTGGGAGCAAACTGCAGAAACAACGAATATGCTATTGGGATTCCCACATTCCGTTAGTATGGGTAATATACCCATCCTGCTAATTTCCATGCACACAAAGGGAATCATTGTGGATAATAGGCACAGTGACTATAGACTCACAGATAACACCAAATAATTCGAATAAATAACAAAATTTTGCCTTTCAAGGCGTTTCGAACAGTTACTATAAAGTCACCATGTTTCCCAGCCCTCTCCGTTCACCACTGCACTATCAGTGATATGCCAAACAGATTGCTTGCAATAATACCTAGATCAAATTTATGTATATATCTAATAACTGTCACTCTACGCCTTTTTTTATTCAGAATGTTGTAGGCTTACTTGCGTTTCTTAATACGATTACTCTACATGAAAAGAGAAGCGTATGTTATAAAAAAAAGTGTAATTTAACCGAATGATTTTCACATATTTATTATTTTGAATGTGAATAGTATGCGTTGTTTCATTGTTTGGTTAGCGTTTATAAAGCAGATGTTACGCCATTTCGTAATAGGACAGTCAGCTAGAAACGAAGCTTTATTTTCGGATATCTTAAGCTTCATTCTATTGCTTGTCAAAAATATTTCGCCACTCTTGAAAGTGTTTCATTAAGTGTTATGTTGTGTTTCAGTGTCTGTGCCGATCCCGAATCTCGTACGACACAGAGCGGAATGAAACATCACTGTTTCGATACAACTAGTCCGTTCCAAGCGCAGGTGGACTGAAACAGCCTTATTTTGAAACAACGGTACAGTTTCTGTGTCCGGCTCGAGATCGAATCTGGTGCGGTTATCCGAGACAGGGGCGGAATGAAACACCACTGTTTCGAAACAGTGAACCGCAGCCGTTCCGAAACACTGAAACAGTTCCACGTATCGATACACTGTATCTAAACATAGAAACAGTGGCCAAGTCTACACACTAGCCTTACCTTGTTTCAACCGTTCAAATTGTGATATTATTACGCCACTAATAACTTTTCATGCCACTATAGCGTACTCACTTAGTATTCACTCCCCGTTCCTTATGTTTTTTTATACCTGAAAGCTTATTCGTTATTCCCTTGTCAATTGATCTGCCTGCTTTATCTAATAAATTAAATGATCACATCGTACCGTCAATTGATGTCCTGCTAAAACGTGAAAAAGGACAAATTTCTTACGTTCGCCTGTTGGCACACTTAAATAAATGGCAAACCACCATTAAACTAGCGCGCCGTCCGAAGTGGCCGTGCGGTTCTAGGCGCTACAGTCTGGAGCCGAGCGACCGCTACGGTCGCAGGTTCGAATCCTGCCTCAGGCATGGATGTGTGTGATGTCCTTAGGCTAGTTAGGTTTAATTAGTTCTAAGTTCTAGGCGACTGATGACCTCAGAAGTTAAGTCGCATAGTGCTCAGAGCCATTTGAACCATTAAACTAGCGCAAACATCCACTGTACCCAGCGCCACGATAATCCCGGTCGCTGTTATTCTTCTTATTGTACTGATATGGACAAAAAGAAAGAGAGAAAACATGAACCTATCAGGCATATGCCCTCACTTAGTTTTAGGAGTGCAATTGTGATATCAGCTAATGTGGAAACACTAGTGTAGTGTAGTGAAGTGTTCCCCTAGTGTTAACTCCCTTTGTAAATGTGTTTGAAACGTGTGATCCTCCCCTCATACCCCCCTGCGCTGAGTTCCATTGCACGGACCTGGGCACGGCCACGCCCCCCTTGCCACCGGCAGCCTGCGCGCTGCCCGCTGAGGATAACGCACCACGCCGCCTCGCGCCACTCGGCCCCTCCGTGACTCATGAGTGGTGATATGTTCACATTTTCAACTTACTTAAGCAGAAAAAAGATACTTTTACTTCATCCTAACAACAAGAACACTTTGCTTGTTTACCTCATGCACACTGTCATGTTTTGTTCTAATGTGTTTCATTCATGTGATTTTGTTTTGATATTTTACGCTGTTTTGATGTTTTATAATGATTGTTGTACACACATAATATTGTTGACGATGTGTAAGTTACTTTGCGACCCCTAGGAGGTCTTTAGAGTCTCTACACCCTCCCATACGTTAAGAACCCTGCCATCTTCCGTGAGGGCCATTCTTGATCAAGTCATGTTTACATTTTTTCTCATATCTAAAATGGCTTCCATTTGATTAATAATTACATTGAGCGAATTCACATACGTCTCCGCTCCCACGGAAGGGTGAGGAGTGTAAAGGATGAGCTAGACAGTAGGGGATTTTACTTTATTATATCAACATTCCAACGGTAACTTCATTTTTCCATTACGGCCAAGCCACGGCCGGCAGTGTCGGCTGCCTGTTAATTCTTTCGTCCCACGGCCTAGTAACAGGAAGTCAGCACCAAGGAGGGGCACCTTGATCACGCGCTTACGAGGTAACGCCGCCCCAGGCGTCGCTTAGCAGGCAACGCTCTGGAAAGTTCCATTGCCGCCCCCGTGGGTTTCTCGGTCCCGACCAATCAGGGCGGAGGAAGCCGCGTGGTGTGTCGCCGGGCCCGCTCTCTTGTACTCTTGTCTTCTCGCTCTCTTGGACGCGCGCCCTGTAGCAATGAACATCGCCCGCTACTGGTGCTGTGGATTCGGAAAACCGGGACCAAAACCGCCCAAGACGCTTGAAGAAAACACAGTTACCTACTCTCACCTGTCAGGCTTGACATGTTTATAACAGATAATATTCTGGACACGAATATTTGTGTTTGTGTTTAGTTGTACCAGAGGTCAAGAGTCTTTCACGGAGGTTTAACATGAAAATTAAAAGTCCATGTATTTTAAAATAACAAAATTTCGTATAACGATTCTCCGACGACGTCGCGTAGCCGCCCCCGCTGGATCGCAGGCAGGTGGAAACCGCTGCTGGAACGCCCCCGACCGCTTGGATGGAGCGTCGGCTGCCATCGGCCACACCCTGGTCTGGATATATTGCTGCCTGGAAGTATTACTGCAGCAGGTCCTGCTTCGCTCTTTCCACGTCCCGCTCGTACAAGGTGGGTACATGAAATGTCGAAAAGGGGTATCGCTAACAAGGTAATTTTCATATTCATCCTGTTGAAGAAGTGTTAGTTTCAAATTCACTTTCATTCACACGGATTCATACAGTTTGTTTCGGACGATGTCCTGCATCTTGACCCTGTTCATTTGAATGTAGTGATTCATTGTTAATCTTAGTTAGCTATGCACATGTACGACACTGCACCGTTTTTCATTCTGGTGTCCATCGTGTGCTCTGTATATCCCATGCGGTAAGCAAACATTTCCACGAGGCGCTGCGTAGTCAGCTTTGCATTGTATTGTTGCCGCGCGGCTGTCTGTACAGCCTGTCTCATTACATTTGGCACGCGAAAATCACTCGTAACATCTTTATTTGAGGTCTAAAATTTTAGATCAGTTTTATTACTGCTAACAGTTTTTCAACGTCCATGTCGTTGCTGCTAACATTAACACACTATGAGCGTTCCTACGTTCAATAATCACAGCTGTAATAAATGATCATCACTTTTCTTAAAAGACAACACAGTTTTTCACGCGTCCATTTCTATACAATTGCCCCATTTCAAAGTAATGTATTTTTGTTCACGTGCACCTTGTTCCATATTGTAGTAAGATGATATCAAAGATCATACATTGTCAAAAAAAAAAAAATTAGACAAGAAGTCTGTTGGGTATCCTCTACATTGTTCTTACCATAGGATCATCATTGAGCTGTGTAGATACCTGTACATTTCCACATTTGATGACATACATTTTAGTTATGTTCATTTATACTCATTCATTCATATTCTTATTAGAATTATTACCAGATTATTGGACAGATGTTCATGTTCGGTTCACCTAACAAGAGAAAAGCTCATAAGAGCAAAGGGCAAATGTAACCGCGTAAGGAAAAACGTACCCAAAACGATACACATCAGGAAAACGTTCCATTAATAGCGAATACGGATACAGACAAACACCCGAACTCACACGCAATTAACATTCTCACGTGTGTTGGCGTGTGGTTGTTAGAAACATTCATGACCCATTTACCCTCATATATATATTGGTAAGTCAGTTTCTGTAATCTACAATGAAAAGATAAGAAAATTATGTTTACTGAGATAGCATTTATACTAACTTCTATCAAGTAAATGATCTTTTCAGAATAATTAGAATTTGTATCACAAAAAATATTATTCTCCGCCTTTGGAATTTATACTTCACGAATACTACAGCGTAACTACTGACATGTGAGCTTACAGTGTAGTACATAGAAATTCATGAAATTACTTATGATAACATTTTCACTGTGACTACTATTTACATATTTACATTTGTACCATTTACACTGGACATATTTTCTTTACAGAGACACAAGACTGCTTTCCTACTTCAAATATTTCTTAATGTCTCTATGACAATACAGTCCCTTTAGGTTTCCTGTACTGACATCTTCTAGTACATATCATCCGTCATGTGTCGCTGAGATTATTTTAAATGGTTCTTCGTACAATAATTGCCATTTCCTTGTCCAGGGGACCGAATATGATGCTCTACAATAGGTCTTATGGCTATAGACTTTCATACCTTAATCATAATTTTTCATGATACCTAGTAGATCTCTAAATTTTTAATGGTCTCTGGATAGTAATTTCATTAATTCTCCAGCCTGTGAAGCGTTAATGCAAGATGCCTTTTTCACCTTCTCCTCTGTTGTTGCGCCACTGTCACTCGCAGTATTGGGAACTTCATTGTTTCGGTTAGTATGACACTTTTCTGGGTGATCATATTCTAACACCAACAATTTTTGTTTGGCGACAGATACGTCTAATCCTCTTGTCAGCGGAAGACTTGCACCGAACTCCCGATTCAGCTTCAACGTTATTGGTCGCTGCCGGTACGTTAGTACACATGTTCCCTGGGCGACATCCATTATAGCCTCTCTTTCGTGTACAAACTCAGGGCCCAGTAACACCGATATTGACAGGTTTTCCATTATTAGGAACGTGCATATAACGCTATCATTTCCAAAGGAAACCTCAACCTGTATCTGGTACATTATAATTTGTGCCTTCTTTCCCAGCGCTCCTATAACTTTGCAATTTGTAACAGCAAAATCGGTAGTTTTTTTATTTGCATTACCTTCCTGAAAAATTGTGCGTTCATTACCGATACATTCGCACCTGTGTCGAGGAGGATAATACACTCCTGGAAATGGAAAAAAGAACACATTGACACCGGTGTGTCAGACCCACCATACTTGCTCCGGACACTGCGAGAGGGCTGTACAAGCAATGATCACACGCACGGCACAGCGGACACACCAGGAACCGCGGTGTTGGCCGTCGAATGGCGCTAGCTGCGCAGCATTTGTGCACCGCCGCCGTCAGTGTCAGCCAGTTTGCCGTGACATACGGACCTCCATCGCAGTCTTTAACACTGGTAGCATGCCGCGACAGCGTGGACGTGAACCGTATGTACAGTTGACGGACTTTGAGCGAGGGCGTATAGTGGGCATGCGGGAGGCCGGGTGGACGTACCGCCGAATTGCTCAACACGTGGGGCGTGAGGTCTCCACAGTACATCGATGTTGTCGCCAGTGGTCGGCGGAAGGTGCACGTGCCCGTCGACCTGGGACCGGACCGCAGCGACGCACGGATGCACGCCAAGACCGTAGGATCCTACGCAGTGCCGTAGGGGACCGCACCGCCATTTCCCAGCAAATTAGGGACACTGTTGCTCCTGGGGTATCGGCGAGGACCATTCGCAACCGTCTCCACGAAGCTGGGCTACGGTCCCGCACACCGTTGGGCCGTCTTCCGCTCACGCCCCAACATCGTGCAGCCCGCCTCCAGTGGTGTCGCGACAGGCGTGAATGGAGGGACGAATGGAGACGTGTCGTCTTCAGCGATGAGAGTCGCTTCTGCCTTGGTGCCAATGATGGTCGTATGCGTGTTTGGCGCCGTGCAGGTGAGCGCCACAATCAGGACTGCATACGACCGAGGCACACAGGGCCAACACCCGGCATCATGGTGTGGGGATCGATCTCCTACACTGGCCGTACACCACTGGTGATCGTCGAGGGGACACTGAATAGTGCACGGTACATCCAAACCGTCATCGAACCCATCGTTCTACCATTCCTAGACCGGCAAGGGAACTTGCTGTTCCAACAGGACAATGCACGTCCGCATGTATCCCGTGCCACCCAACGTGCTCTAGAAGGTGTAAGTCAACTACCCTGGCCAGCAAGATCTCCGGATCTGTCCCCCATTGAGCATGTTTGGGACTGGATGAAGCGTCGTCTCACGCGGTCTGCACGTCCAGCACGAACGCTGGTCCAACTGAGGCGCCAGGTGGAAATGGCATGGCAAGCCGTTCCACAGGACTACATCCAGCATCTCTACGATCGTCTCCATGGGAGAATAGCAGCCTGCATTGCTGCGAAAGGTGGATATACACTGTACTAGTGCCGACATTGTGCATGCTCTGTTGCCTGTGTCTATGTGCCTGTGGTTCTGTCGGTGTGATCATGTGATGTATCTGACCCCAGGAATGTGTCAATAAAGTTTCCCCTTCCTGGGACAATGAATTCACGGTGTTCTTATTTCAATTTCCAGGAGTGTAGATGCTACACCATTGATGGTTCCATTAACACTTGCCTGAATTCTTTCCTTTTCTTCCCTGTCAGCGGCGGCAGATTCTTGATAGAGTTCATCTTCAATTTCTTACCATCCTGATAGCGAATCATATTGACGTTCTCTTGCGTAGATCTGTTGCCTTCATTCTTGGTCTAGGTCTCTTGGCGAAGGCCTACAGGGACCGAGGTTGGTTTGCTGGCTTTGGTATATTCTGTTTCTGCTCCAAGGATACCTCCACTATTTTCACATTTTGTGATTCTACAGTCTGAGGTAGTCTACTCGGGTCCCACCATTGTGGATACTGGTTACTCGGCATTGGTATAGTCTGTATATAATTACTGGCTGACCCCGATTCATATAATTTTGCTGCGGCTGCCAATGACTTGGTCCTAGTTTTCGCCAATATTCATTGTCACCACGCATGTTTTTTGGTTTATCCTTGTACCTACTGTCTGATTTATTTCCATTTAGTCTTTTACTATTACAATTATTATTATTGTTGGTATTTTCATTATTATATTGCCTTTGATTACCATTCGGATGCTGGTAGTCATTGGTTTCCTGGTAATTATTATTATTACAGAAGTAATCAGATTTTTGGTTGTAAAGATTTTTACCATTACTACCCATTGCCCTGGGTTTCGTTTCTCTTTTTCTTGGGCCTGCCTTCGCCCTTATTTCCATTGCTTCCGTTCCAGGAAGCTTTTCCGTTAGAACAGTTGCCACTATTTATTGCGTCAGAATTCTTTCTGGCGTCTTCTTGGACTAAGTCTAATGAATCTTTCACAGATAAAAATTCCCTAAGATCAGTATCTGTGACGTTAAACAGTTTCTCTCGAATATCTATTGGCAATATAGCCTTCAATACTCGTAACAGGTCCCGTGTGGTCACTGGTTCATTCCAATACCGTGTCATATTAATTTTTCAAAGAGTCTGTCTTCAGGTTATATATTTTTGCGTTATATACTGTCTTCTTTAGTTGTTGTTGAGTCGCCTCTGAGCACAACTGATCTACAAACGCCTTCCCAAATTTGTTAAATCTTTTGCATGTTTATGCTGCGTTCGATGCTCAGAGCGATGCGTCACCGGAAATGTGTGAAACCACAAACTGGATTTTATGTTCCTCCGTCCAAGACTTTGGAAGAACACTTCTAAATTTTCTAATACAAACTATGGGATGAATATTCCTTTTACTCTCCTACCTGAATACTTGGTATTGGCGGTGTTTCATTAAGTTCTCTTCATGCATTAAGGTACTTAAGTGTATGGAGTTGTTGTTATTAGCAGGCGATGTACTGATTTTATTACAAGTACACTCTGCTTCATAATTCAGGTTTCTTGGTGAAACAAATTGCTAGGGTAATACAGACTGATTACCGAAACATGGTCTATTAAGCACTGCAATAGAGGTTGTCGGCAAATTTTCATTGTTCTTTTGCCTAGAGGACCAGCGTCCTCGTTGCTATGTGCTGACATTGTTTCAAGATTGTATTTTCAATGTTCAAAGCCCTGGCTACTTCCGTTCGGACTTGTTTTTGTACTTCTGTGGGTATGTCATTCTGTACTGACTCCACACTAGTAGTCAAGGCTTTGAACTGCGTTTCTAACTTATCTACTTCGGTTTGAAGATTATTCACTTGAGTTGGTATGTTTGCCAACAGTTTAATACTAGTCTTTATTGCATTGATTTCTTTGTTGAAATGAGTCGTAACTGCTGTAACGCGATCGTCTAACACCTGATTAATTCTCTGGACAATTTCCTTACCTCTTTCTATAAAAATATTGTTTATATGTGAACTGTGATTTATTTTCAAAGAATATTCTAAAGAATTTATTTTATTTAGTAGCGACTCATCAAGAACATTAACACATTTAACCACACTATGTAAGCATGGGTGTAGTTGCCAGGGAGCAACTGATGAAATCATAGCCAAATTCCTTTTAACAAATGGGAATTTTATTCACTTTAATAGTGCCGAAAAGCATTTTTTAAAGAAATATATTTAAAATTATAATCAGAAAGCACCCTCTAAATATCAAAGTTACAATTTATTCAGAGGCAGAAAGAAACAAGTTTTTACTGTATGAGCTTTCAGGCAGATAACCTTGCCGCTCCCTTTTGACACGGCCGTAGTTACGACCGCTCACGACAGCCTCTGAAAGACTACACTGGGGCAAAACTGCAACACACCAGATAACTTTAAACTAAGAGTTTTAACAATTTATACAAGCACACAAACTATGCACCCCCGGTAAGAGGGATGGAAATGGTACAAAACACTAATAATTAAAATATTAACCTTGCCACTGAAGGTGCAACTTGATTTTAACTTCCAAGAAAAGTCGTACGGTGAAAGGGTGGCAACTTTATATACTTAAATGACCATTTAAATAAAAGCCCATGAAATGCAATCTCATATATAATTCTACAATGTTGGCCTAACAATAGTTGAGATGCTCTACAGTACACAGATACCACCTCTCAAGATCATAGGCAATAATATCAAAGTTTCTAAAGATCAAAACATATTTCAGATATTAGGCCATTATACTCCAAGCAATTCGTTAACACACCAAATCCGACAAACTTGACAGAGGCAGCTACTAACGTACGGTAGATTGATAGGGGGACTACCAAACAACCCGAACCGCAGGTTGCTCTAACCCGCCCCTACCTCACAAGGGAAAAACAGACCATCCAATTTATAAACAACCACCTTCCCGAGGGTGGGCAAACGAAGAAGAATGGTGGGACGACCCCAAAGCAAAACGGCTGGTGACCTCACCAAGAAAACAAGTAGAAGTTAATAATAGTAAATCAAATAACATATCACCAATCACTTAACTTCTAATAAACTGCGATTTCTCGAGAAGACCTGGCGCAGAACACCCAATTCACTCTCCCGAACCTTCTGCTGCCAGCCGCTTCAACGGACGCAGGGAGGCGCGCCGATCTCCCGTCTCACGGCGTCGCAGCTCGCACCGGCCAGACTGATGTGGGTTGACTCCTGCTGCTCTCGTGTCGACCGCGAAGTCACTACCACTCGCTATACGCCGCGGCCCACTGGACTCACGTGGCGACCTCACATGCGCAGACGCTCAAGACCAACCGATCGATCCAACCGCCAACTGAGCGAACAGGAGCAGACTGGTGGCCTAACGCTCAGACTCAGGTGCAGGAACTAAGCCCCGACCGTGCGACCACTCACTGAGTTCTCTTACTGGCGGAGTGGGAAGATTCTCGTTTTGCCGGCTTTAAAGGTTGATCCGAACGACAGACATACTAGCACTCCGAACGACCGACAGACACTAACTGCCTAACAAATGCGCACGAGAGATATACAGGGTGTTTCAAAAATGACCGGTATATTTGAAACGGCAATACAAACTAAACGAGCAGCGATAGAAATACACCGTTTGTTGCAATATGCTTGGGACAACAGTACATTTTCGGGCAGACAAACTTTCGAAATTACAGTAGTTACAATTGTCAACAACAGATGGCGCTGCGGTCTGGGAAACTCTATAGTACGATATTTTCCACATATCCACCATGCGTAGCAATAGTATAGCGTAGTCTCTGAATGAAATTACCCGAAACCTTTGACAACGTGTCTGGCGGAATGGCTTCACATGCAGATGAGATGTACTGCTTCAGCTGTTCAATTGTTTCTGGATTCTGGCGGTACTCCTGGTCTTTCAAGTGTCCCCACAGAAAGAAGTCACAGGGGTTCATGTCTGGCGAATAGGGAGGCCAATCCACGCCGCCTCCTGTATGTTTCGGATAGCCCAAAGCAATCACACGATCATCGAAATATTCATTCAGGAAATTAAAGACGTCGGCCACGCGATGTGGCCGCGCACCATCTTGCATAAACCACGAGGTGTTCGCAGTGTCGTCTAAGGCAGTTTGTACCGCCACAAATTCACGAAGAATGTCCAGACAGCGTGATGCATCGTTTCGGATCTGAAAAATGGGCCAATGATTCCTTTGGAAGAAATGGCGGCCCAGACCAGTACTTTTTGAGGATGCAGGGATGATGGGACTGCAACATGGGGCTTTTCGGTTCCCCATATGCGCCAGTTCTGTTTATTGACGAAGCCGTCCAGGTAAAAATAAGCTTCGTCAATAAACCAAATGCTGCCCACATGCATATCGCCGTCATCAATCCTGTGCACTATATCGTTAGCGAATGTCTCTCGTGCAGCAATGGTAGCGGCGCTGAGGGGTTGCCGCGTTTGAATTTTGTATGGATAGAGGTGTAAACTCTGGCGCATGAGACGATACGTGGACGTTGGCGTCATTTGGACCGCAGCTGCAACACGGCGAATGGAAACCCGAGGCCGCTGTTGGTTCACCTGCTGCACTAGCTGCGAGTTGCCCTCTGTGGTTGCCGTACGGCGTACGCGGTCGGCCTACCTTTCCAGCACGTTCATCCGTCACGTTCCCAGTCCGTTGAAATTTTGCAAACAGATCCTTTATTGTATCGCTTTTCGGTCCTTTGGTTACATTAAACCTCCGTTGAAAACTTCGTCTTGTTGCAACAACACTGTGTTCTAGGCGGTGGAATTCCAACACCAGAAAAATCCTCTGTTCTAAGGAATAAACCATGTTGTTCACAGCACACTTGCACGTTGTGAACAGCACACGCTTACAGCAGAAAGACGACGTACAGAATGGCGCATCCACAGACTGCGTTGTCTTCTATATCTTTCACATCACTTGCAGCGCCATCTGTTGTTGAAAATTGTAACTACTGCAATTTCGAAAGTTTGTCCGCCTGAAAATGTACTGTTGTCCCAAGCATATTGCAACAAACGGTGTATTTCTATCGCTGCTCGTTTAGTTTTTATTGCCGTTTCAAATATACCGGTCATTTTTGAAACACCCTGTATTAGCAAGCTGGGGACGAGAGACTGACCCAGACTGACCGACTGGCGTGCTCATGGCGCCCCTTAAATGCACAGGCAACCATTCCCCTTTAACACCAGAGGGAGACACCAAAGCTGCGATTGCCACAGCGGCGCCACAGCCAGAAACGGAGGGCGACTGCTTCACACTACGCGCTGCGGCGCGCTCTTCAAAAGAACAATTTTTACCACGGCTCAATATGTTCCACGAATTTCCTCTCACGCTCTTGTTCTTTTATAGCCATTTCTTGCCTACGGTTCTTCTTTTCCTGTTCCATTATACTGTACCGGCACCACCGTTTAGGATAGGGAAAGTTACTTTTCTGCAATATTTGGAGCACGAGCTACAGCCAGGGGTGGGCTGGATTGCCATAAGTTACGTGTACCAGCACTTGTGAAGGCAAATAGTGTTCACAGGGGTGTAGAACTGCCAGAGAGGGCACACACAAGCAGTTTCCAAGACGCAAGTCACAGGCAGAAGAGGGCCACTGGCCAACCTAAGTGTTACGCATACGTGACACGAAGCGGCATGCTTGGCAAAACAGAGGCGCACAGCCAAATATAAATATGCCGTTTTCTAACAAGAGTCCTTCAAATGCGGCAGCTCTCCCGGACGGCAGGGTGTGTCACACTCCAAGGCTACATGCAGCAACAGATGGGGCGACAGCATCCCAGTCCACGGCGGGTCGTTGGTTCGACCCTCTGAGGCCGAGGTGGGGTCCGCAGCAAGCCAGCGGCAGGCCACTCTTCGGCTCTGTACCGTGGGCAGTCGTCTCCGCTCCCGACACACGCCGGAGACTTCCTGAGGCGAGGGCTGCAGATTCGGACGCCGGATAGCAGGCGCTTATTTGTCACCAAGATTTCAATCACGTCAGCAAGGAGAAGGAGGCAGCTAGCCGCCCGCAGTTCACTCTGAGCGGCGCTGAGTGGGCTGCTGGCGCAGCCATCCTGCCATCATCGGAGCTCAGCGGGCCGGCCAAGGCCGGCTCGACACAGCGTTTCACTGCACAGGCTGCTGGGGTGCTTCCTAAGCATTGCGGGGCTCAGAGACGCAGACCGGGGTGAACAGAGCACTGTAGTGGAAACAAATAAATCATTTGGAAATTTCTCGCCGAGTTTTAATACAGCACCTCCTGGCACCCATCCACAACATTTGGTGTCAGAATAGCGGACGTCGTCTTTCCTAGTACAACGTTCGAGCCCACCGCCTGCATTATTTTTCTTTTTGAGTGTTGGTCGTTTTCTTTCTTTTTTGTTTTTTCGAGTATGGCTACTGGCAAGCCACATTGTAAATGTTTTCCTTGGGTATATTATTTTGTTTTCAGAGTAAGTGTTGGTATTTCTAGTGTAACGTCTAGTAAGAAACAAAAACAACATATTATGTAGTAATTAGAAAATTAGGTGTATCATATTGTGTCATTGTATAAAATTATGTATTTTTTTTTATTATTTATTTTTGAGAACGTCTGCGTCGGCGAGTAATAAAACCGACACAGAAGATAAATGTTAAACAGAGATTAAAAAAGGAACTAGTATATAATACGTGATGAATATGAATGTCTTTGTCTTCTTAATTTGGAAGTTGTGCGAGTAAGATCTGCTGTGTTGTCGTAGAGAACGCTAATGTAGCATTCTTTTGTCGAGACTAAGCAATGTACGCCATTATGTGTGAATTCACAAAGGTCTGTAATCACTGAGATATTTAAATGTTTTAATAGAGTGGTTTAAATGAAAACTTGTATTATTAATTGTTAAAGCTTGCTTGCCTATTATCCCATCCTGTTGAGACATTTTTCAGTTATATAAATATTATCTGTGGTGCTGAGCTGCGTGGAGAACGAAGAGCCGCTGCCGCGGCGTATTTAAACGACTTACAATATAGTCGAGCATACCGCAAGGAAGCGGTAAAATAATAGTAAAATAATATTATTTCTTTTAGCTCCCAGACAGGCAGTGCAGATCAGCAGATTTTATGATGTGTTGCAGGTTGACGCGGGCTGCTGATAGGATATAGTACCAAGTACAAATAAGTTAATGTACCTTCAGAATCTGATAGGAATCTTGCTGTGCTCCGTTCTGGTCTGGCAAACTTTATAGTGACAACGTATTTTTTTTTTTTTAATGAGAGTCTCATGTTCTTGGGCTAGTCGTGGTATGAAATAGTATTTTACCGAGAAATAAAATCCACTGCAAACTTGTATTTTTGAACGATCATACGAACTGTAACATCAGTGTTCATAACAAAGTAATTTCAATTTTCAATAACTATGAAGTAGGGAAGATATATTGATTCTTAGCATGAGTTACAGTTACAAAAAACGTTCCTTTAATTATAGGCCAGATACAGAACAATAAGACTTCAAAATATATATATATATATATATATATATATATATATATATATATATATATATTATCTTGCTAAAAGGTAATGATGATAAAGAAATTCAAAGCACAGCAACGCAAAAAGTATTTCACGTAACTCTTTTCATATATGCGTTGGTACGCTAATAATAATAATAATAATAAAAATAAATAAACAAAAGAGCAACAATTTACAATTCACGAGTTACGTGAAATTAGGGAGTAGGGAGTAACGTTGTTTTCGTGACATTTAATTACTTTTGTATTGGTTAGTGACGATACTGAGTGTGATGATACGGAGCTGTAGGAAGTCAGGTTGCTCTTGTACTTAAATGTTTTGTTTCGGCACTAACTGTGTACGAAAGCAGCACAATGGCAGACTCAAGGACGCAAGGTGTGTCGGAACCAGATTTTGTTGGAAAAAGTAACACAAATGACAGCAGACAGTACGCAGTTGAGAAATGAATTATCATCTAGAAGTGAGCGGGAAACCGCATCTGATCAGTCGTTGTTGTCTAGGGAGCAGGAGACTGATACAGCCGCTGTGAGTTCGATTATTCCGTTTTCTGGAAAGGCATCTGAGGATGTTCGTTCGTTTGTGGAGGACTTGGAAATTTCAGCTGCGATGAATGGTTGTTATGATGAACAGTTGTTACATGTAGCCAAGATTAGATTAACGGGTGAAGCGCAAATATATGTAAGGTGTTCTGAGGCCTGAAGGAACGCAGGACAGTTTAAGCAAATAAAGGAAGGGCTTTTACAAAGGTACAAGAAACAGAATAGCGCTCGGTACTTTAGGGAGAGTTTAAGTACAACGACAAAGAGGCAGGTGGAGTCGGTGGAGAAATTTGCGGACAGGGCAAGGGAAATTAATGAGTATACATACGAGCTGGATCAGAGCGATGAAGCGAATAGTGTTCTGTTGCAGGAGGCCGAGCAAAGAGCACTTGATGTATTTTTCAGAGGGTTACCAGCACATATGTCACGGAAAGTGCGTGAAAGGGCTCCGAAAGATTTGTTTTCGGTCATTCAGCTGGCAATTCAATGTGAGGAAATAGACGTGGCAACAGGGGTACGCGAGAGGCAAATGGTATTTGCTGCGGTATAAAATGTTATAAGTATGGTCAGATGGGACATGTGCAGAGGGAATGTACCCAGTCACTGAGGGGTAGAGGAAGGGGTGGAAATCAGCAGTGTGAAGGATGGAGAAGTGGAGATAGTAAAGGTGGACAAGCGTTAAATGTCAGAGGAGGCCCAAGACCGACCTAAGTTAACTCCCATTTAATTTCAGTGCTACGAATACGTATGCAGAGGTGGAATGTTCAGTGGTAGGATTCATATGAGCTAAAAAGTTTAAAATATTGTTGGACACAGGGGCGCAAGTGTCAGTGACGACTAAGAATATAATGGGACGAAGAAAGCTCTACCACCACGTTATAGGTTGTATGGAGTGGGGGATAAGGAGGTCAGATCTTTGGGGTAGGTGAGAGTTGACTTTCGAATAGAGAAAGTCCGATTTAATGCATGCATAAGAGGTATTACCATGGGTAAGCGAAGGCTATGACATGATCCTAGGAGTAGACTTCTTGCATCAACATCATGCCAAAATTGACCTTGGACAACGAACTGTGTAAGTTGGTGGATTGTTATTTCCTCTTGGGGAATCTGTTGTCAATGCAGAGCTGTCTCGAGGGCCATACAACGTAATGAATAAACCAATTGAACCGCGTACATTAGCATTAAGGCTTAATTCACATGAGAGTGTGTCTCGTGGCACCGGGAAGTAGCTTTGGGTAAGTGTGGAGTCGAATCTACATGTGGGTACAGTATGTGTTATTGAACCATTGGAGAATAATAAAGTTTTGGATTCACTGGGTTGTTTTGTGAAACGTGGTGTTGTACGTGTACAGGAGGGGAACGACGGGCGAATAGTTCCCGTGAACGTGGATAATTTTAGCGCTGTAGACACGAATTTGAGGAAAGGACTTTTAGTAGCAAATCTGGATGTGCCAGATGACGAAAACTGGTGTTCGAGAGGTAATCGAAGCGATCAACCACTAACTGCCGATAGAACTGCATTGTTTGGCAAAATTAAGCATTTGAAAGGAGGAAAACGAGAGCATATAGAAGAATTATTGTGGGAATTTAAGGATTTGTTTTTTCCGCAAGGGCCGTTACCAGCAACTCCTTTAGTTGAACATAGGATACCAACTGGGAATGAAGCACCTGTTTACCGTAAACCATACAGAATACCAAGGTATTTGCAGATGATTGTGCAGTATTTCGTTGCTCAGCAGCTTGCGGAAGGTATTATAAGCATAGTAATAGTTGCTTGGGAGCGGGAATTGTCGTTGTGCCTAAAAAATCTACTGATGGAACTAAGAAAATCAGGTTCTCTTGTGACTACCGACACCTCAATAATAAGACAGTAACGGACGCACACCCCATTCCAAACATACCGGAAACTTTGGATCACTTAGGACAGTGCCAGTACTTTTCTACGATGGATTTGACTAGTGGATATCATCAGTCGGAGGTGGCTCTAGAAGATCGTCCAAAAACTGCTTTCTCTACACCTGGAGGCCATTACCAGTACATTAGAATGCCATTAGGTTTGAAAAACGCTCCGGAAACGTTTCAGAGGTTGCTAGACAGTGCCTTGAGGGGTTTGAAACCACGGCAGTGTCTTTTCTATTTGGATGACAGTATAGTGTTTTCAGGTAGTATGGAGCAGCATAGACAGTGGTTAAGGGAAGTCTTTATGAGGTCAAGGGCAGCTGGAGAACTGTCGTTTCGCATTACAAGAAGTAAAATATTTGGGTCATATTATCAGATAGATTATATAATGGTAAGACAGAGATTTAGGAACCAGGTTTTAAATTGTAAGATATTTCCAGGGGCAGATGTGGATTCGGACCACAATCTGTTGGTTATGACCTGTAGATTAAAACTGAAGAAACTGCAAAAAGGTGGGAATTTAAGGAGATGGGACCTGGATAAACTGAAAGAACCAGAGGTTGTACAGAGTTTCAGGGAGAGCATAAGGGACCAATTGACAGGAATGGGGGAAAGAAATACAGTAGAAGAAGAATGGGTAGCTTTGAGGGATGAAGTAGTGAAGGCAGCAGAGGATCAAGTAGGTAAAAAGATGAGGGCTAGTAGAAATCCTTGGGTAACAGAAGATATATTGAATTTAATTGATGAAAGGAGAAAATATAAAAATGCAGTAAATGAAGCAGGCAAAAAGGAATACAAACGTCTCAAAAATGAGATCGACAGGAAGTGCAAAATGGCTAAGCAGGGATGGCTAGAGGACAAATGTAAGGATGTAGAGGCTTATCTCACTAGGGGTAAGATAGATACTGCCTACAGGAAAATTAAGGAGACCTTTGTAGATAAGAGAACCACTTGTATGAACATCAAGAGCTCAGATGGAAACCCAGTTCTAAGCAAAGAAGGGAAAGCAGAAAGGTGGAAGAAGTATATAGAGGGTCTATACAAGGGCGATGTACTTGAGGACAATATTATGGAAATGGAAGAGGATGTAGATGAAGATGAAATGGGAGATACGATACTGCGTGAAGAGTTTGACAGAGCACTGAAAGACCTGAGTCGAAACAAGGCCCCCAGAGTAGACAACATTCCATCGGAACTACTGACGGCCTTGGGAGAGCCAATCCTGACAAACCTCTACCATCTGGTGAGCAAGATGTATGAAACAGGCGAAATACCCTCAGACTTCAAGAGGAATATAATAATTCCAATCCGAAAGAAAGCAGGTGTTGACAGATGTGAGAATTACCGAACAATCAGTTTAATAAGCCACAACTGCAAAATACTAACACGAATTCTTTACAGACGAATGGAAAAACTAGTAGAAGCCGACCTCGGGGAAGATCAGTTTGGATTCCGTAGAAATACTGGAACACGTGAGGCAATACTGACCTTACGACTTAACTTAGAAGAAAGATTAAGAAAAGGCAAACCTACGTTTCTAGCATTTGTAGACTTAGAGAAAGGTTTTGACAAAGTTGACTGGAATACTCTCTTTCAAATTCTAAAGGTGGCAGGGGTAAAATACAGGGAGCGAAAGGCTATTTACAATTTGTACAGAAACCAGATGGCAGTTATAAGAGTCGAGGGACATGAAAGGGAAGCAGTGGTTGGGAAAGGAGTAAGACAGGGTTGTAACCAATCCCCGATGTTATTCAATCTGTATATTGAGCAAGCAGTAAAGGAAACAAAAGAAAAATTCGGAGTAGGTATTAAAATCCATGGAGAAGAAATATAAACTTTGAGGTTCTCCGATGACATTGTAATTCTGTCTGAGACAGCAAAGGACTTGGAAGAGCAGTTGAACGGAATGGATGGTGTCTTGAAGGGAGGATATAAGATGAACATCAACAAAAGCAAAACGAGGATAATGGAATGTAGTCGAATTAAGTCGGGTGATGTTGAGGGTATTAGATTAGGAAATGAGACACTTAAAGTAGTAAAGGAGTTTTGCTATTTATGGGAGAAAAATAACCGATGATGCTCGAAGTAGAGAGGATATAAAATGTAGACTGGCAATGGCAAGGAAAGCTTTTGTGAAGAAGAGAAATTTGTTAACATCGAGTATAGAGTTAAGTGTCAGGAAGTCATTTATGAAAGTATTTGTATGGAAGTGAAACATGGACGGTAAATAGTTTGGACAAGAAGAGAATTGAAGCTTTCGAAATGTGGTGCCACAGAAGAATGCTGAAGATTAGATGGGTAGATCACATAACTAATGAGGAGGTACTGAATAGGATTGGGGAGAAGAGGAGTTTGTGGCACAACTTGACCAGAAGAAGGGATCGGTTGGCAGGACATGTTCTGAGGCATCAAGGGATCACCAATTTAGAGGGCAGCGTGGAGTGTAAAAATCGTAGGGGGAGACCAAGAGATGAATACACTAAGCAGATTCAGAAGGATGTAGTTTGCAGTGGGTACTGGGAGATGAAGAAGCTTGCACAGGATAGAGTAGCATGGAGAGCTGCATCAAACCAGTCTCAGGACTGAAGACCACAACAACAACATTATCAGTAAGGACGGAGTGCGAACAGATCCGAGGTTAGTACAGGCTGTAAGGGATTTTCGGCAACCGAAAACTGTTAAGGAAGTACAGTCATTCATTGGACTTTTCAATTTCTATCGAAAGTTCGTGAAGGGTTTTGCAGATTTAGCACAGCCGTTGACGCGATATTTACGGAAGTGTGTGATATTTGGCGGACAGAAGAGTGTCAGAAAGTGTTTGACAAACTGAAAGAAGTGTTAACATCAAGTCCGGTTATTGTGTTCCCAGATTTTGAAAAGGAGTTTATATTAGCATGCGATTAATCGAATCAAGCATTAGAGTTTCCTCTTAGTCAGAAAACTGATGGGAAAGAATATCCTGTAGCCTATGTGGCTAGGCAGCTGAATGTAGAAGAGTTACTCAACAACAGAGAGGGAGATGCTTAGCGTGATCTATGGAATCACATATTTTAAATTTTATTTACATGGGAGAAGATTACGGGTAGTGATAGATCATTGTGCGTTGAAGTGGTTGTTGGGGTTGAAGGATCCGTCCACTAGACTCGAACGAAGGGCTGTAAGGCTAAGTGATTCGACTACGAGGTGGAGCAGCAGCCTGGGGAGAAGCACGCTAATGCGGATGCACTGAGTAGGGAGGGGGCAAAAGTAGAAGTCATAGGTTATGATATAGCGGTATGGCAAGAATTACAGGACGATGACAACGATTGTAAACTGTATCGGACACAGTGACAATTTAATATGTACGATGGTCTTCTGTGCAGGGAAACCAAGTTAGGACCAAGGGTAGTAGTGTCCGCGAAGTTGAGGGATGAGGTTTTGAACGAAGCACATGATCACGTGTGATCTGGTCATGTAGGGTGTAGAGCAACAAATAGGAGAGTGGCGGAGAGGTATTTGTGGAGAGATAGGGAAGTAGATGGGGATCAGTATGTCAAGAATTGTATACCATGTGAGCAGAGAGCAGATTTGAGTCGGAAACAGATAGAGCTAGAACGATTACTGGAAGCAACATTTCCATTCTCACTGCTCAAGATTGATGTCTTAGGACCTTTTAGGCAAACACCATCAGGGAACAGATTCGTTCTGAGAATAATAGACCATTTTTCAAGGTATGTGGAGATGGAGGCTATGTCAAATCAACAGGCAGTAGTGGTCGCGCAAGCGTTAGTGAATAACTGGATTTTGGTGTACCAGAGACAATAATTACTGACCAAGGGGCCAACTTCATGTCGGATGTCATGTAGGAGCTGTGTAAATTGTTGAACATGAAGAATTTTAGGACGAGCGCGTTGCATCCACGGGCCAACGGAAGGAAAGAACAGGTACACAGAACAATCGGGAAGATGACATCTTGGGTTGTCGGGTGTTCTGCCGGATATCAGCGTCGTACTTGCACGATATTTCGGTCACGTAGCTCGTAACCTTCATCAGGTGCGACCTGAGACTGCTCCTCGAGTGGACCTGGTCCAGTATTTATGCCTATGGCCTTCCCCCTCCACCAACGGCTGCAGGCGCTTCCTCTGTGGTCCGCGCCCATTCCCTGCGACCTGCTGGAGCGTTGCTGCTCCGTTTTCCGTCCGCTGCGGTTCTAGGTGTTCCCTCTGCGGTCCGCGCCCACCAACACAGCTCCTGGGGGTTTCATCTACGGTCTGGGGTACCAAGCGCCCCCCCCCCCCCCCCCCTGCGGTCCGCGCCCGCTCACCACGACCTGTTGGAGCGTTGCTGCTCCGTTTTTCGTCCACTGCGGCTCTGGATGTTCCCTCTGCGGTCCGCGCCCACCAGTCCCACTTCTGGGTGTTCCATCTTCGGTCTGGTGCTCCTGGCAGTCCGTCAGGGGCTCGTTTTTCATCTCCATGTCTCTGGTTCTTCTGTTTGTGCAGTGTTGCAGCTGGCCCCGTTGCTCCTTTAACAGTTCCAGAGCCGGATCCCAGGCTCTGCTTAGCTGGTACCCTGTGTCACGGTTCATAAGATCGTCAGCCATTTTAATTTCTATCGATTCTCTTATAACACTGTCCCAAAATCTGGGTGTTTGTGCTGGAATCCTGGTATCCTCATACTTCATGGCATGATCTAGTTCTAGACAGTGTTCAGCAATGGCTGACTTAGTCACCTGTCTTAATTTAGAGTGCCTCTGATGTTCTTTGCACCTGATCTCCACAGTTATTGTCGTCTGGCCAATGTAGGACCTGCCACATTGACAAGGTATATTGTAAATCCCTGGTTTTCGTAACCCCAGGTCGTCTTTGACACTCCCCAGCAGTCCCCCAATCTTGTTGGATGGACAGAAAACACACTTGATATTGTGTTTACGGAGGATCCTACTGATTCTGGCAGAAATAGAGCCAGCATAGGGCAGATATGCCACCTTCTTTGTTTCATCTTGGTCTTCTTCAGGAACCTGTGGTATGGTGGCTGGTTGGAGTACCCTCTCAATTTGTCTGTCCGTGTATCCATTCTTGGAGAAAACTGTTTTGAGACGTTCTATCTCTATAGGTAGATTCTTTTGGTCTGACAGGGCATGTGCTCTGTGGACCAAAGTCTTCAGAACCCCATTCTTCTGTGCAGGGTGGTGACAGCTGCTGGCCTGCAGATATAAATCAGTGTGTGTTGGTTTTCGGTACACACTGTGGCCAATTGATCCATCTGCTTTCCTCTGGACTAGTACATCCAGAAATGGCAGCTGGCCATTCTTCTCCAGTTCCATGGTGAACTTGATATTAGGGTGGCATGAGTTAATATGTTCAAGAAACTCACTGAGCCTGTCCATCCCATGTGGCCAGATCACGAAGGTGTCATCCACATACCTAAAGAAGCATGTGGGTTTAAATGTGGCTGTCTCCAATGCCCTCTCCTCAAAACTCTCCATAAACATGTTGGCAACCACAGGGGACAGTGGGCTGCCCATAGCTACACCTTCAGTTTGCTCGTAATATTGGTTTCTGTACAGGAAATACGTGGATGTCAGTGTATGACTGAACTGGTCCAACAGAGCACCGTCAAATTTCTCTGCAATCAGTTCTAGTGAGTCCTTCAGTGGGACCCTGGTGAACAGCGATACCACATCAAAACTGACCATGATGTCCGAATCTGTGATGTGCAGTTGCTTGAGGCGTTGCAGGAAATCTTCTGAGTTGCGGATGTGGTGAATACATTTGCCCACATATGGAGACAGGAGACCTTTCAAGTACTTGGCTGTTGTGTACGTAGGTGCCCCAATATTACTGACAATTGGACGTAGGGGCACGCCCTCCTTGTGTATTTTAGGCAGACCATACAGTCTAGGTGGCACTGGCGCTTTTTCCCGTAGTTGTCTGATGATCTTATCAGGCATCCCTGTTTCCTTCAAGAGAGCACTAGTCTTCTTGGCCACCTTGTCCGTGGGGTCACACTCCAGAATTCTGTATGCAGGGTCCTCCAGAAGTTGGCGTACTATCTCATCATAATCCACCCGCTGCAAGATGACAGTTCCCTTTGTCTGCTGGCAGTACCACAATGCTGTTGTCTTCCCGGAGTTTCTTGAGTGCAAGCCTCTCCTCGGTTGTGATGTTCGATTTCTGGAGTGTGACCCCACGGACCGCAGAGGGAACATCCAGAGCCGCAGTGGACGAAAAACGGAGCAGCAACGCTCCAACAGGTCGTGGTGAGCGGGCGCGGACCGCAGGGGGGGCGCTTGGTACCCCAGACCGTAGATGAAACCCCCAGGAGCTGTGTTGGTGGGCGCGGACCGCAGAGGGAACACCTAGAACCGCAGCGGACGGAAAACGGAGCAGCAACGCTCCAGCAGGTCGCAGGGAATGGGCGCGGACCACAGAGGAAGCGCCTGCAGCCGTTGGTGGAGGGGGAAGGCCACAGGCATAAATACTGGACCAGGTCCACTCGAGGAGCAGTCTCAGGTCGCACCTGATGAAGGTTACGAGCTACGTGACCAAAATATCGTGCAAGTACGACGCTGATATCGGGCAGAACACCCGACAACCCAAGATGTCATTAGATCGCCGGGAAAGCCTGAAGAGTTAAATCGGGAAGATGCTCAGTTTTTATGTGGATTCTCATCACCATCAGTGGGACGAGTATTTGATGCATATTGTATGCACATATAATGCAAAAGTTCGTACAAATACCGGTTTGTCTCCATATGAGGTAGTGTACGGGCAAAAAAGGCCGTCACCCTTTGATTTAGTGAAGCTACAGAAAGGAGGGACTGCTGAATTCGCCAGAACAAATCGGGATGTTTGGAAACGCGTACATAAGGCGAATACAAAGGCTTCGGAAAGGCAGGAAGACGCAGTAAAGCAAAAATCAAGTTTACCGCAGTACAGAGTAGGGCAATGTGTAATGCTGTCCAGCCCCTGTACGCAAAAAGGGAAAACGAAGAAGTTCCTCACGAGGTATCAAGGGCCATACCAAGTTGTTGAAACCACATCTCTCGTTAATGTTAAGCTTCAGCTGGCAACTAGAACGATGATACTACAAACTGGGTGGTTACGGTCATTTAAGGATTTCCCGGACGTGATTCCAGGCGTGTCACAGCAAGGAAAGAGGAAGAAAAAGAGAGTGAAGAGAGGTGCTAAGCACGGAGAAAACCAGGAGGTAGAGTACGGCATGAAGTACCGTATGCTTTGCGATCTAGAAAGTAGTAGAGTATTTGTAGTTTTTTTGTGTTATGTATCTTGTGGCTTGCGTAGATTATTATGCATTGTATTTCATGTGTGTTTTCGAGTACTGTGAGCCTGCTAGGGAGAAAAGTCTTTTTGAAGAGGGAGGAAGGGTGATGGTGATCCCTGTGCTCAGGTCACTGAAAAGGGAAGTGTAGCGTCTGACGTATGTGAAGTGTTGTTGGAGGAGAAGTCGAATGCAGTGCTGGAGAAATAAATGCGTTGGAGTAAATTTTGCGGCAAAGCCGTAGTAAATACGTATTGAATGATGCCAGAGTCGTACTATTTCCTGTTTAAATTTTTAGTTATCGACAGTGCGGGGTCAGGAAAGTCGTGTTTATTGCACCAGTTCATATAATGTAAATTTAAGGATGAAAGTAGTCAAACAATCGGTGTTGAGTTTGGATTAAAAATATAGAATGTTGGAGGAAAATTTGTGAACCTACAAATATGGAACACATGCATGGTGAAGTTATTTTTAGCCAGGGGGAAAGGAATAGGCTGTCCAAGGGACATCGTGGAGCCGAAATTGAGCTTGCAACGGGTTGGGATGCACTGGATCTTCTCCACTTACGAAAATTTGGTAGTAGTAACAAGTTATTTTGAGCAAAGAGTGTTTACGGAAGCGAAACGTTTAGAGCTCGAAGTAAGTTGAATTTTAATCAGTGGAACTAATTGTAACATTATAGGACCAACCTTCCATCTTCCAGCGTCAACTTCAGGAGTCACGCAATTGAATGTTACGCCGCCACAGCTGTACTGGCCAGAAAACACTTTAGAGTTTTGCTAAGGAAATATCTGACAGTGTTAAATCAAACTCTGTAGCCAGGTCTGTTGAGATCCGTAAAACAGTTCATTTTAGAGTAAGAGGGGCGCATATCAGCCGAACAGCTTGTTCAACATGTCGGTCAGTATAGGGAAAGGCAACGGCAAATAAAGATCATTTTGAGCACCTCTGTAAAGTGTTATCGCAGCCATAACACTGTTATGTGTTGTTTTCTTTCTGATCAAGCAGAAAGCTAATTCCAAGGGGGAACCAAGGTTAGTCGAAGTCCCACTGGATTGGATACCGAGGGTGTGAGACGAGTAGGTTGATCGTGGAGTGGTCGCCCAGTAAGGAATTTTTACGTTTTGTTTCGTGTCATGGTTTTAAGGGGCACTAGGCCACATTTAAGTTTTCTAATAGTAAGGAATTATGCCACAGGTGCCGACCCAAACAAGTTAAGAGCTAGTTAAGAGTCGACCTGGTTACCGGGTCATTCCGAAGAGAGGAATTATGTAGCGGCACCACCGTTTAGGATAGGGAATGTTAGTTTTGTGCGATATTCGGACCACGAGTTAGAGCCAGGTGCAGGCCAGATTGCAGTAAGTTACGCATCCAGCAGTTGCGAAGGCAAATAGAGGCCACAGGGGCGTAGAACTGTCAGAGAGAGCGTACACAGCAGTTTCCATGGCGCAAGTCACAGGCAGAAGAGGGCCACTGGCCACCCTAAGTGTTATTCATACATGACTCGAAGCGGCACGCTTGGCAAAACAGAGACGCACAGCCAAGTATAAACAGGTCGTGTTTTCTAACGAGATTCATTCAAGTGTGGCAGCTCTCCTGAACGGCAGGGTGTGTCACACTGCCAGGCTACATGCAGCAACAAATGGGGCGACAGCGTCCCAGCCCACGGCGAGTCGTTTGTTCGATTCTCTGGGCCGATGCGGGGTTCGCAGCCAGCCAGCGGCGGGCCACTCTTCGGCTCGCTACCACAGGCAGTCGTCTCGGCTCCTGACACATGCCGGAGGCTTCCTGAGGCGAGCGCTGAACATTCGGACACCAGATAGCGGACGCTTCTTTGTCGCTGCGATCCCAGCCACACCGGCGAGGAGAAGGACGCAGTTGGCCGCCCGTGGCTCACACTGAGCAGTGCTGAGTCGGCTGCTGGCGCAGCCATCCTGTCATAATTGGAACTCAGCAGGCCGGCCAAGGAGGGCACACACAGCATTGCATTGAACAGATAGCTAGGGTGCTTCCTCAGCATTGTGGGGCCCAGTGGTGCAGTCCGAGGCGAACAGAGCACTGTAGTGGAAGCAAATACATGACTTGGAAAGTTATCACTGAGTTTTAATACAGCACCTCCTGGCACCCATCCACAACAATATTAAACTTTTCAAATGATAATGCTAGCATTTTACTATCCAGTAGTGGCACAGCTTGAGAATTTCTAATTTCTGCCCTTGTCCGGTAGAAATATTATTATTCACTTCTAAGGTGTAACTGCAGGAATGTCCGTCTTTGTTGACAACTCCTCAGTTTCATTTTTGCTTGGAATTTCAGGTAATAAATCATTATTATCTACATTTACATTATCAGGGACTTGCACTGAAGTGTACGAAGGTTGATCTACTTGAGGGTCTCATGCCTTTTCTGCATCAGCACATTCATTCGACTTTACTTGCTTCTTCGGTCTAACCATGTTCGACACTAATATTGCACAAATATGTATCACTGACAATAACAATAAATCCCACAAAATATCTTTCAACTAACACACGTATAAATAACAATAGCTGAATGGGTGAAATGTGTGCACAAAAGAGCTAGAAGACAATTATACATGAAAATATTACACTCGTATCCGGAATACTGAAGCATTGATATTTAATGCTGCTGTCACTTCTACTTGCAGATTGTAAGCAATCACTGCCAGTTGCTTACGCGCGTGTATCAGTGACCCAGGCCTCGAGCAATACGCGAAGTCATGGCAGGGCCCGCCACGCGCAAAGCATGTTCAATTTTAGGAGGCTTCGGGTGGAGAGGCATGTATGTATTAAATAGTTTTGAATTGTGCACGACTGTGACAAAATAGTGAAATACCACTAAAAATGCACATATTGGTGTCTGGGGAGAAAGATAATTCTCAATCCACGTAACAAATAGTCATTTGACATTGCTTCCAGAAGGTACAGACACAGGCCCAAGCACATTACAGTATCAAATGGTGACTCAGTACAGAATCACTTATGTTACTTATAAAGTTACCGCTTGTGTGGACCGCAGGAAAGACCGGATAAGTATAGGAAACGTAAATGAATTCCTCTCCAGTAGTTGGGGCTCCGAGTTCGTGTAATCAGATACCGTCAGAAACTATTTCAGAGTTCGTCCTGTTACGACTACGAGACTGTTAATCACGCATTAAAAGGTAGTCAAAACCTCACATTAGACGTTTGTATGAGCAATACTTGTGCGATAAACATCATGATCAACGAAACTAATGTACAATGTATTTGTGAGCTAAGACTCAGAAGTGTAATGGGATTACGGAAATTCGTCTAATGAAAATTTCTTTCATCAGGGTGTCCAGAGCCTGGTCAAACTTATCACGCCACAGGCAGAGCTATTCTTGCCACCTCTGAGACCAGCGCGGCCGCCCCTCTTGATCCCTGATGTTGAAAGTCCAGCTATAGTCATTAGGAAGCTCCTCCCGTCAAATTTTTCCACCTGTGAACCTCGCTCCCGATTTTGAAGTCCTTCCTCTAGCGAAACTCAAAACAGAATGTCCCTTCTTCAGTTGCTGTCTGAGTTCCACTGCCGGCCGCTGTGGCCGAGCGGTTCTAGGAGGTTCAGTCCGGAACCGCGCTGCTGCTACGGCCGCAGGTTCGAATCCTGCCTCGGGCATGGATGTGTGTGAATGTCCATAGGTTAGTTAGGTTTAAGTAGTCTAGGGGACTGATGACCTCAGAAGTTAAGTCCCGTAGTGCTTAGAGCCATTTGAACCATTTTGAGTTCGACTTTGATTCTGCCTAAGAAACACACATGTTCATTCATGACAATGGGGCAGCAAGAACAATTGCTACACCAATGACATGAAAGAAAGTTTGTCATTATTCCCCCTTCAGGTTAATTGCTAGTGTCTGTCCAGTCGGGTGGAAAGAAGGAAACATCCATCCTAGAAAACTTTAATGGAAAATTACCTGGTAATCCTACAGAGAGAAAGACGACAATTAATGAGACAGAGTGTTTGTTTGTGACATTCAAAGTATGACGCCAATTTGGTAGAGTTGTTTAATCTTCTATTAGAAAATTTCTAGATTAGGAACTAAAAGAACCTTCCAAGCGCCTGTTAGGGAAAAAATTATTGTTATTAGGGGATACACAGAAAGCGTAACTGCAGTCTGCGACGCCACAGGATTTCCCTTTCGTCCATGGCCATGACCACCTACTTAGAATGACACACCTAGTGGCTACGGTCATGGAGGAAGTCCTATGGAGCTCCGCGATGAGCTCCGCTTGCAAAGCATTCAGTGGATGGAGGCGTGTCTCCCGTGACCAATGACCTCTTTCGCTGCAAAAGACGCAGCACAGCCAGAGCCTATCTCAGTGCTGCACTAAGGGCTAACATTAATGGAATTTATAGACCATAAATCGAATAACAAACCTACCAAAAGCTGCTCGTACTCTGTCCAGGCAAGGAATTCCATCTACATATAGGATCACAGGGTAGAAAGGGGAATTCTCATACACTGGTCACCTGCAACTGCTTTAGATATTTGTAATCTTCTCGCTCAGTTAGAGAAGGTAGTAATTAACTAAATTGTGCTGCGATCGAACTGGCAAGTTAGTGGAACTATTACACAGTTTTTATTAGGTTGAAAATTAATTAGTTAGTTCGCATCAGACTAGCTACCCCCGCTGGTACCGTTCCGCGGTAATGACATGATGTAGCGTCAGTGATATCATATGTTGCAGTAGATTTTCTATAAATATCAAAATGGGTTTTCGTATCACGCTTGTTAACAGTGAGATGAAGGAAATTAATTCTTTTACCACGTCAGTGTGTTACAATAACTGTATATTTTGGATGAACATTACATACCATGTACAAGTAATTCAAACTTCATGTAAACTATTCCACATTTTATGTCTTTGTAGAGCGGCAGTGTATTGTCTACAAAATTATAACTTGTAACAATTAATTTTATTGGTTACTTCAGAGTTTTCCATACAAAAATTTATTTCAGTGTAACTACCAAAAGTATCAGCTAAGGTTCCAACCACAGAATTTCCCACTGCCACTACACCTTTTTGACGGTAACCTTGTCATTGAAAGGGAAATACATTAATACAAGGGTACTTTGTAATATATGAGTAAGTTCATCTATTTGTCTCATTATCACTGTAGGAGAAACTATCATTAATACTGTAATATCCATATTCTATTCAGAATCATAATCGCGGCAGCGTTGTTTGTGGAGTGCGAACGAACATTCTCGTGATATTAATAAAATGGACTACATCGATGATAAAATAATGAATAATTATTGTGAATGACATAATTTAATATTCTGTAAGAAATTATATCTCAGATAATACCCATGGCAAAAGATAATGGAAATCTCAATCTCTTATTATTTATGATTGTCCTTTAATAATCCTTCTTCTTCTTGCTCGAACTGTTGTACTGATCGGATGTGATTGATGTCTCGTAACACAGAGGTCTGTAAAAAGTGTATTATTTTGCTAATTTAATATTTGAAATCAGAGTTAATGTGTCATTGAATTGAGTCTTCTTTGTTTGGAATTTTATTTTATTACGATTCTCGTCCTATATAAATGTTAAGTTTTCTAATCAGCTACAGCGGAGCGCAGCCACTAGCGCTATTGATCTACAGCGCGGTTTATAGGTAAATGCTGAATAATAAACGATTAACATGGTGAAAAATGTTTTTAAATGTTAATGCTTACAGCAAAGACACAGAAAAATTTGATATATATTATTTGTTAGTACTAAAACAGTGTCTCAAGAATAATCGATAAGTGATTTATTATGTTAGCCGCCATCTTAGTGAAATATTGCAGCGGCAGTTTAAAACTGAATTTTTAAACAGAAATAAATGTTGTTGGTCATTATTGCGATAAAATTTCTCTTAGATTGCAAATAATGTCTAAATATAGTGAACTTATGTCAGTGCAAACAGCATCTTACGTGAGCGCAATTATTATATGCTGATGTATGAAGCCCTGTATTTCGTAACAACTTTCATGAAATCTTTTGACAGGAAAAAGTACATTAATGTTGTGTGCGTGTGGTATTGTGTGACAAAACTGTTCATTTCGCTTAAAGAAAAGTGTTGCGACCTCGAATAACAGTAGCGGTAAATTCGATAGACGATCTGCAACTGTTAATGAGACTATTATGCTACAGCTCGGAAGATTGCTAAGAATCATTACTCTTGTATAGTTGAGATTACTTATCAAGCATTTAGCTTGTTTGCTGGTTACATATAATCATTTTTGTGCATGAACTTAGTGCCATTCACACTGCTTGACAGACAACATTGCTACACATTCCCATGTAGAGATTTCTTTAACAAAATAACGATCATTAGCAGGGAAAAGCAGTGATTAAACAAAATCTGATGTTACGTTAATCATAAGTAACTGGTTTTGTTGTAGACTAGCTGAAATAGCACAATACTCTACTACACGCCGCAATACGCAGTATAGAAAACATCTAACCTACCCAATGAACAACTGGGTTTTAGAGTGAGATAGAGAGAGAGAGAGAGAGAGTGAGAGAAACATTTCTACGATCCATTTGACGATATGTCACATTGGCGCCCAACGTGGGGCCACAATACAGAACATTTATGAACATGAAATGTTCGTACAATTCTTGTGTTTTAAAATTTTGTTCGATTATTTTATTATGAATACATTCCATGTGAGAAATTTTTCGATAGGATATATGTACGAAAAAATTATGAACCATATATTGCGTGTTGCGAAGGGTGCACACTCTGCGTTCGTTGATATAAGTAAATCTCTTCATATCTTAGGAAAAGATTATGCGTGTACAGTTTCCTTTTTCCGTTTTTTCAATTTTTTTATTGAGGCAGTAATTTTGATATGGCTTCTCTTGGTAAGTCAAAGCGAGGTTCTACATAAATAAAGGTAGACATTATAGGAGAGAACGTTGATTTAGAGGTGCGAGAAGAAGAGGATGTAGGCGACGAACTAATTGAAAATTTACATGTCAGATTTGACGAGGGAGGAGAGGATCAAGAAAATAGAGCGTTTAGTGTACAGGAATCCATGGTTTTAAGTCGGGATTCTGGATCTCTTAGCAGTGGTACAATTTGAATTAGACTAAGCAAGAACTACTCCTTTAACCTGTGAAAATGACTACGCTGAGGCATCAGGGTCTCCAGCCATGGCCAGTGCAGCAAAAGACACGCAAAAGCGTGAATAGGATGTGCAATCTAGAGGATCTGCTACCCAAGTTGCATTAGCTGAGTGCCTTCAGAATTTAATAATGAGTTTGATTCAAGGTATAATTCAAACTCTCATAACAAGGAATGAAGAACCAAGCAAAGGAATGCATCTCGATACAAGCGACAATTAACCGAACTTAAATTGCAGCGGGGAAAAGAAGATGAAAATTACCAGAACTGAAATGTTAACAAGTAAAAGCTGGCGAAAAGTTAACCGAACTAGAAGATGAGCAAGGAAGAGTGGACAAGAAATTAATCGAATGAAAACGTCATCAGGGAAAGGTAGATGAAAAATTAACTGAATTGAAAGGACAGCAAGAAAGTCACGCAAAGGAGTGTAGGGAAACGGGTGCATGTTTTTCGGCTCAGATCGATACGGTACACAAGAATTTGGTCGATAAATTTCAAAAGCTTTAGCCATTCAGTACCCGGAAGAGCTAGGGATCGAACGGTATGTAGAGACTGTGAAGCTAGAAGACAGGATCATGATAATCGAAGGGCAACAAATTATGTTTCAGAAAGGTCAGGGACGGATCCGGCGTGACTTGGAACACTTAAACTCGAGCAGATAAGGAATAAGGAAGAGGTTGTAAATTAAGAGGGTCACTCCAAAAGAAATGCACATTATTTTTTTAAAAAATCCATCTTTTATTCTACATGTTTGAAAGTTTTGCAGTGTATAGATACATCCTTTAGGAACAATATTTTCATTTCTCCACATATTTTCCATCACTCTCAACTGCCTTAAGCCATCTTGGAACCTGCGCCAGTATACACGCACGGTAAAATTCTGGACCAACCTGTTGGTTCAAATGGCTCTGAGCACTATGGGACTCAACTGCTGAGGTCGTTAGTCCCCTAGAACTTAGAACTAGTTAAACCTAACTAACCTAAGGACATCACAAACATCCATGCCCGAGGCAGGATTCGAACCTGCGACCGTAGCGGTCTTGCGGTTCCAGACTGCAGCGCCTTTAACCGCACGGCCACTTCGGCCGGCCAACCTGTTGGAGCCAGTATTTGGCACCGTCCACAAGGGAGTCATCATCTTCAAACCTTGTTCCACGAAGAGAGTCTTTCAGTTTACCAAAGAGATGATAGTGACATGACGCCAAATCAGGACTGTAAGGCGGGTGTGTCAGTGTTATCCATCCGAGTTTTGTGATCGCCTCCATGGTTTTTTGACTGGCATGTGGCGGTGCATTGTCATGCAACAGCAAAACGTCCTATTTTAGCCGATGTGGTCGAACATGACTCAGTTGAGCTTGAAGTTTCTTCAGTATCGTCACATGTGCATCAGAATTTATGGTGGTGCCTCTTGGCATGATGTCCACAAGCAATAGTCCATCGGAATCGATAAACACCGTAGCCATAATCTTTCCAGCAGATAGTTTGGTTTTGAATTTTTTTTCTTGGGTGTATTTCCATGATACCACTCCATTGATGGCCTCTTCGTCTCTGGTGAAAAATGATGGAGCCATGTTTCATCACCTGTCACAATTCTTCCAAGAAATTCATCTCCACCATTCAAGTACTGTTCCAAAAGTTCGTTGCACACCGTTTTTCTTGTTTCTTTGTGAGCCACTGTCAACATCCTGGGAACCCACCTGGCACAAACCTTTTTTAACGGCAACACTTTCAGTATTCTGCAAACACTTCCTTCCCCTATCCCAGCGTAGCGTGACAATTCGTTCACTGTGAAGGGTCTGTCAGCAGTGACCAATTCGTTACCTCTCCGCACATTGTCTGGGGTGTGTGCATTACGAGGCCTGCCGCTGCGAGGACAATCCTCAATATTGCCGTGCCCGCTTTCATCACGTATCCTGCTTGCCCACCGATTAACTATACTGCGATCGACAGCAGCATCTCCATACACCTTTTTCAACCTCTTGTGGATGTTTCTCACTGTCTCGTTTTGACAGCAGAGGAATTCTATGACAGCACGTAGCTTCTGACGAACGTCAAGTGTAGCAGCCATGTTGAGGGCATGCTGTGTCGGCGCCACTCACGGGAACAGGTTGAACTAAGTTTGAAAACAAGTGGCAAGGGTGTATCTACACACTGTAAAACTTTCACACACGCAGAATGAAAACTGTATTTTTACAAAAATAGTGTGCATTTCTTTTGGAGTGACCCTCGTATGTTGGTACTGGAAAAGTTAGATGATGGGAGTCTCAAAGAGCAAGTGTCCGAACAAGTCATCACAATCCCAGTGATTATAATCTATGAAATGTATTCGCAGTTGCGAATACGAATAACTATCAGCTGTATAAGAAAATGAGGACAGTGCAAATTTGTGGTGGACCAGGGCTGGAATCCGAGTTTACAACTTTACGGCTTTATAGCTTTGGCTACCCGTGCACGTCTCACGCCAAGATGCATATTTCCCTACGTCGTCGTTCCTGTGTACAGCTTGTGTACACATTACGTAATTCTCGTACAGGGGGGAACGTTTTAATTGAAAGTCGCTGCCTGGTATCGGCAAATAAATACGATAGTGCGTTGCCTGTGTTGTTTAGAAGAATGATGCAATGTTCCTTTGGACATTTAGGACGTATATACATCTTCGACAACAGCCGTTATGAAATTCACGAACTGTATCCGCATCCGCAGTGGCGAATATAACAACCTCAGCTGTACAAGGAAAAGGTAATAGTGGAAATTTTTGCCGGACGGGGTATGCGTGCATGCCCGAAGGAAAACTGCATCGTTCTTAACAACACAGACAACGCAATATCGTGATCAGAATCGAGATTCGAGTCACTGAGATCTGTCATTACCGGCTTAAATTTAAATTTGAATTATCAGCTCATTAAGAAAGTTAAAGGATGTGTTATGGCGGAGGGAAGTGGAGAAAGCATCCTACCTATTCTGATTTCCCAATTTGAAGTCACTGGGTCATTATTAAAGTTCAAGCAGCGGCAATATGACGTCAATCGGAGACACTGAAACCTCGCCAGTGAATAATATGAACGTCTGAAATACGCAGAACAGAAGGTAGATCAACAGAAAGGTAGTGGAACAAACATACGTAGTGAAGGGCGGAACGGACGAGATCGTGACGATTCGGAACAAGAGGAGGACGAAGAGTACAGATCCAACATTCGTAACTTTGGGCAATGTTTGCGGAACGAGAAATATATCGGAGGATCTATTTTGCATAAGTAAACAGTTATATTTTCAACAAAAGTAAAACATTTCTACAGTAAATGACGGGTGAAACATGCAACACACTTGAATTTAGTTACATACTTCATGTATATGAAGATACCGTGCTTAAGATGCTGTGCCCGCATCTCGTGGTCGTGCGGTAGCGTTCTCGCTTCCCACGCCCGGGTTCCCGGGTTCGATTCCCGGCGGGGTCAGAGATTTTCTCTGCCTCGTGATGGCTGGGTGTTGTGTGCTGTCCTTAGGTTAGTTAGGTTTAAGTAGTTCTAAGTTCTAGGGGACTTATGACCACAGCAGTTGAGTCCCATAGTGCTCAGAGCCATAGTGCTCAGAGCCTTAAGATGCTGCGGGTTTTATGATCTGTCTTATGTGGGTGGTACCTCTAAGATTCATGATGTAATTTACTTGTACGTTTAGTGTCGTCATAGTTAAGTGCAACCGTGAACACAGATTTTTTTTGCAACCTCTCTTTTCGTAGGTTCCTGTGCTATGACCCTGTTATTTTCTTACATATTAAATATACGCTGTTCTTAATTATTGATACTGATTGATCCTCGAGGAGGCATAATACCATTTTCAGAGTTATGTACCATTTTCGAACCAGGACGTTCCTCTTATGTAATGAACACACTATGTTTGTATTGTTTCCATCATTTATATTGACTGATGCTCAAGAACGTATAAGAACAATTTTGTTAGGAGTGCGTGTCCTTAATATCTTATTCGATATTTTTGGATCATGTTACATTCTTCTGTAAAAACATGATGTTTTCAGTGTTTCATTGTATTGGCACTAATTTTTGCTGGTAGCGTTCAAAATGTGTTTTGTTGATGTATATAGTACTGTGAAATTAATTCATGGTGATGATCTTCGTTCGAACCATTTAAAATTCTGTGTGATTGGCAAGACTGCTTAGAGGTAGCAGCATGTTAAAGCAGTAGTGTGAATGACTTTGAATTTCTGTAATGGTGTCCATTATGAAAAATAATCACGCCTAAAACTCAGTAAACTAAAAGCCTGTCAATATAGAAGTGGATGTGATCAAATAGCGTAGGCACAGAAATGAATGGGCTGGTAACTGAGGTCACATATATTGCAAAGTTAAAAATTGCATCAGAAATTGTAATTATCAGCAGTAGTTGCGGAAAATCAACCTATCTATCCCATGAACCTAAACGTTGGTGGAGTTCCTTGCCTAGACACAGTAGGAGCAGCTGTTGTTGCTTTTATTATTCAAATGTTCAAATGTGTCTGAAATCTTATGGGACTTAACTGCTAAGGTCATCAGTCCCTAAGTTTACACACTATTTAACCTAAATTATCCTAAGGACAAACACACACACCCATGCCCCAGGGAGGGACCAGCCGCACAGTCCACGACTGCAGCGCCTAAGACCGCTCGGCTAATCCCGCGCGGCTGTTATTATTCGATTTACAGGTTATCAGTTCCGTAAATGTTGGGGCTTAACTTCAGTCCTGAGGTGAGCTCTGGCTGTGTTGAATCCTTCTGCGAAGGAGGGACACTTCACTCCATCTGCCGAACTGTCTGTAAACGGTGCTGGGCGGAGCGCTCCATGACGCCCTCCGTGACATTACCCACTGGTGGCGTCATTATACATAGGTGGTGCTAGCTGAGGACGAAATAGAAATCTTTTGGCGACGCTTTGACGAGCTACCACACAGCAGCTACGGATTTTGAGTATCCACTACCATTTGGAACATTCCGTGCAGCGTAGTCCGCTGGCGCCAGGAGATGGCGTGGTAGAGCAATTAAGTTTCCCCGAATTGACACACAGACACATCGACTCAAATAATGGGAGGGAAGACTCACTTTGTATTTTCGACTCAAGGAGTTTTCTAAGAGAAGGCCGATTTCCTTTGCTCTGTTGGGGCCATAATCTTGCGTATCACAGAAAAGCTCTCTCTCTCTCTCTCTCTCTCCGTCTGACACACACACGCACACGCATACACACACACATTCACTACAGTCTTTCTGTTTCTTGTCTTACCTGGTAGTTTTCCATTCTCTGCCTAGAAACTCTCCTACTATATGCTTTAGATTCAATCATCTTCTTTGGGCAAAAACATTCTTCCGTTTATCCATTAAATATTTGCAGGATGCATGTGTCGCTACTCATTATAGCCTCGAGAATTGGGCACATGGTGGACACAACGTTCTGACATTCCTATAGGTCACCTGTGCTCATCTCCACCCGTCGATACACGTCTTCTACTAGGAGTAATAACCCTTCCTCCTTTACTTGCGTATAGTTGCCGCTAGCTTCACCATATAAGGATTTCCTGTGTAACACCTAAATGCTACATGTTTCCCAGCTTCCGGTATCTTTACCGATACGTAAACGGCGCTGTTACTAAACCCACTGGTGCACTATGGTGGTAAAATGGTAAGTTCTGACTTCTCGTATCCACTACTAGTTGTAATTTCGATGGTAACTCTTCTTGGACCTTCCTCATTTCCTTGAATAACTGCTTGGGTAACAGCAAGACAGGACTTAATTGACCATGTAGAGCCTGATGGACTGCCTCCGGCAAATTTGTTAGCTTTATATTTTGTCCCAGATGCTATCACCTAGGGACTGCAACAACGTAGTCAAGGTTAACCTTGCATCTGATACCTGCTTATCTGCTTGCACTGCCTCCAAATCCAGGTTCAGGGTACAAGCTCCGGACAACCACAGAGGGTGCAATTATCGATAGTTGGGAGCTCCAACGTTAGGCGCGTTATGGGGCCCCTTAGGGATATGGCTGCCAAGAAGGGCACGAAAGCCAATGTGCACTCCGTTTGCATACCGGGTGGAGTCATCCCAGACGTGGAACGGGTGCTCCCGGTTGTGATGAAGAGCATAGGGTGCAACCAACTGCAGGCGGCTCCTCACGTCGTTTAAGAGCACTTTTGCAGGATGGGAGTTGATAGATTGCGAAAACATTTATATAAGTTGAGAATATAAATAATGGATTACTTAAGATATTAATTAGTGTAAGCGGTTGTATCGATTGTGGCGTGCAACCACTGAAACGTTAGAATATTTACGCAGTTCAGTTTTCTTGCCGAGAAGACGGCACCTTTTTTGTTCTTGTAGCGGTCCAGATTGGACGCAGATCTGCCATCGCTGCAGGTAATTACACTCCTGGAAATTGAAATAAGAACACCGTGAATTCATTGTCCCAGGAAGGGGAAACTTTATTGACACATTCCTGGGGTCAGATACATCACATGATCACACTGACAGAACCACAGGCACATAGACACAGGCAACAGAGCATGCACAATGTCGGCACTAGTACAGTGTATATCCACCTTTCGCAGCAATGCAGGCTGCTATTCTCCCATGGAGACGATCGTAGAGATGCTGGATGTAGTCCTGTGGAACGGCTTGCCATGCCATTTCCACCTGGCGCCTCAGTTGGACCAGCGTTCGTGCTGGACGTGCAGACCGCGTGAGACGACGCTTCATGCAGTCCCAAACATGCTCAATGGGGGACAGATCCGGAGATCTTGCTGGCCAGGGTAGTTGACTTACACCTTCTAGAGCACGTTGGGTGGCACGGGATACATGCGGACGTGCATTGTCCTGTTGGAACAGCAAGTTCCCTTGCCGGTCTAGGAATGGTAGAACGATGGGTTCGAAGACGGTTTGGATGTACCGTGCACTATTCAGTGTCCCCTCGACGATCACCAGTGGTGTACGGCCAGTGTAGGAGATCGCTCCCCACACCATGATGCCGGGTGTTGGCCCTGTGTGCCTCGATCGTATGCAGTCCTGATTGTGGCGCTCACCTGCACGGCGCCAAACACGCATACGACCATCATTGGCACCAAGGCAGAAGCGACTCTCATCGCTGAAGACGACACGTCTCCATTCGTCCCTCCATTCACGCCTGTCGCGACACCACTGAAGGCGGGCTGCACGATGTTGGGGCGTGAGCGGAAGACGGTCTAACGGTGTGCGGGACCGTAGCCCAGCTTCATGGAGACGGTTGCGAATGGTCCTCGCCGATACCCCAGGAGCAACAGTGTCCCTAATTTGCTGGGAAGTGGCGGTGCGGTCCCCTACGGCACTGCGTAGGATCCTACGGTCTTGGCGTGCATCCGTGCGTCGCTGCGGTCCGGTCCCAGGTCGACGGGCACGTGCACCTTCCGCCGACCACTGGCGACAACATCGATGTACTGTGGAGACCTCACGCCCCACGTGTTGAGCAATTCGGCGGTACGTCCACCCGGCCTCCCGCATGCCCACTATACGCCCTCGCTCAAAGTCCGTCAACTGTACATACGGTTCACGTCCACGCTGTCGCGGCATGCTACCAGTGTTAAAGACTGCGATGGAGGTCCGTATGTCACGGCAAACTGGCTGACACTGACGGCGGCGGTGCACAAATGCTGCGCAGCTAGCGCCATTCGACGGCCAACACCGCGGTTCCTGGTGTGTCCGCTGTGCCGTGCGTGTGATCATTGCTTGTACAGCCCTCTCGCAGTGTCCGGAGCAAGTATGGTGGGTCTGACACACCGGTGTCAATGTGTTCTTTTTTCCATTTCCAGGAGTGTATTTGGCACATCGCCAGTACTAACATTCTATTGAGACGCAGTCTCACTAGGCGTACTCATAGTTACACACAGCAACAGCATTAATGTAAGTGTCCATGTAATTTAATTTAGTATAATCTTTTGTGAATACAGTGATATTATTTAATCTTGTGTTTCATTTATGTTGCAAACTACTGTTCCAATTAAGCGGCATCTTGATATGGCTAAATATTCCGAGTTACAAATCCTATTAAAGGTCCAGCACGAGCCAGACTTTGGAATTATTCAATCTACGAAGTCCAATAAAGCAATATTTTCAGAAAAATCACTCACGGTCAAACCTACAATGAACGGACCTCACGAAAAAAGCCATTGTCAAGCTCCCAAAGTTTTTATTACGGACCATTAGAAATTTATACTCTGACCACATACTATTATCATTATCTATTATTGTTTATCTGTTGTCTGGCACACACCAGACCAGAAAAGCCGATAAATCAGTGTCGGTGCCAATGATGTGTGTCACTTTGGATCAGAACAGATTCTCTCTAGTTATAGCGGCTAACGAAAGTGATAAAGGCTGCCAGCCTTGCTTGCGAGATGAAAGCAGAGCTGACCATTTTCATCACAGTTGACAGAACCATTGCGGACATCTGGTACAGAGCCGAGTGGAGGGTCTGAATCAGAGGCTCAGACAGTTCTGCGACCGTGTAGGCTGCAGATTCCTCGACTTGCAACAAAATGTGTGTGACTTCCTAAGGGACCAAACTGCTGAGGTCATCGGTCCCTAGACTTACACACTACTAAAACTAACTTAACGCTAAGGACAACACTCACACCCATGCCCGAGGGAGGACTCGAACCTCCGGCGGGAGCGGCCGCGCGTACACTCCGTGTGGCTCTCCTCGACTTGCACCAAAGAGTGGTTGGGTTTCGGGTTCCGCTGAATAGGTCAGGAGTCTACTATATACAGGAGCGGCTACACGGGTAGCAGGGCTGTGTAGCGTGGACTGGCATGTTTTTTAGGCTAGAGGGTCACGGGAAAACACGAAAAGGGCTTCAGTCACAAAGGGTGCAGGCCGAACACAGGAAGAACGTAGATACAGGAACCATCAGTATAACAGTTGTAAATTGTCGTAGCTGTGTTGGGAAAGTACCAGAGCTCCACGCGGTAATAGAAATCACTGATGGTCAAATCGGTATAGGCACTGAAAGCTGGGTGAAACCGGAGATAGGGTAAAACCGGAGATAAGCTCAGTCGAAATTTTTGCGAAGAACCTAACGGTGTTCCGAAAGGATGGGCTAAACACGGTTGGCGGTGGCGTGTTTGCTGCTGTTACAAGTAGTTTATCTTGTCGCGAAATTGAAGTAGATAGCTCCTGTGAGTTAGTATGGGCAGAGGTCATTGCTGGCAACTGGAATAAAATAATAATTGGATCCTTTTACCGACCTCCTAATTCAGGTGATACAATTTCTGAAAGGTCCAAAGAATACCTGCCTTGATTTCAGACACGTACCCGATTCATACTATTATAGTTGATGGTGAATTTAATTTACCCTCGATATGTTGTCGAAAATACATGTTTAATTCCGGAGGAACGCATAAAACATCATCCGAAATTGTCCTAAACGCATTTTCTGAAAATTATTTCGATCAGTTAGTTAATGAGCCCACGCGAATAGTAAACGGTTCTGAAAACACACTAGACCTCTTAGCAACAAATAATCCTGAACTAATAACGAGCAACAAAACGTATCCAGAGATTAATGAACACAAGGATTTCGTAACGAGACTGAATACTATAACACCCAAATCCTCCAAAAATAAACGAAAAATATACCTCTTTAAAAAAGCAGATAAAATTTAACTTTACGCACTCCTGAGAGACAATCTCTTCCTCTTCCAAGCGAACAACATGAGCGTAGACCAGATGTGGCCCGAATTCCAAGAAATGGTATCGGCAGCAATTGAGAGATTTATACCAAATAAATTAACAGACGACGAAGCTGATACCCCTTGGTACACAAAACGGGTCGGAACAGTGTTGAAGAAACAGCAAAATAAACATGCCACATTTACACAGATGCAAAATCCCCAAGATTGGCGATCTTTTACGGAACTTCGAAATTTAGCGGGGACTTCAATGCGAGATGCTTATAATAGTTTCCACAACGAAACTTTGTCTCGAAACCTGGTAGAAAATCCAAAGAGATTCCAGTCGTGTGGGAAGTATGCCAGCGGCAAAACGCAATCGATGCCTTCTCTGCGCGATAGCAATGGAGGTACTATCGAAGACAGTGCTGCCAAAGCAGAGATACTAAACACAGTCTCCCGAAATGCCTTCATAAAAGAAGACGAACTAAATATTCCAGAATTCGAATCAAGAACAGCGGCAAACATGAATAACGTAGAAGTAAATATCCTCGGAGTAGTGAAAAAACTTGGATCACTTAATAAATAAAGTCTTCTGGTCCAGACTGTATACCAATTAGGTTCCATTTAGACTATGCTGATGCAATATCTCCAATCATAGATAACCGTTCGCTCGACGAAAGATCGGTACCCAAAGACTGGAAAGTTGCACAGGTCGCATCAATATTCAAGAAAGGTAGTACCAGTAATACACTAAATTACAGGCCCATATAATTAACGTCGATATGCATCAGGATTTTTGAACATATGTTGTGTACCAACATTATGAATTACCTCGAAGAGAACTGTCTGTTGACACACAGTGAACATGGATTTAGGAAACATCCTTCTTGTGAAATACAACTAGCTCTTTACTCGCGTGAAGTGTTGAGTGCTATTGATAATGGATTTCAGATTGATTCTGTATTTCTGGATTTCCGGAAGGCTTTTGACACTGTACTTCACACGCGGCTTGTATTGAAATTGCGTACTTATCGAATATCGTCTCAGTTATGTGACTGGATTCGTGATTTCCTGTCAGAGAGGTCACAGTCGTAGTAATTGACGGAATGTCATCGATTAAAACAGAAGTGATTTCTGGCTGTTCCTTATCTATATAAACGATTTGAGAGACACTCTGAGCAGCCGTCTTAGGCTGTTTGCGTATGACGCTGTCGTTTCTCAACTAATAAAGTCATCAGAAGATCAAAACAAATTGCAAAACGACTTAGAAAAGGTATCTGTATGGTACGAAAATTGGCAGTTGACCCTAAATAACGAAAAGTGTGAGGTCATCCATATGAGTGATAAATGGAATCTATTAAACTTCGCTTACATGATAAATCAGTCAAATCTAAAGGCCGTATATTCAACTAAATACCTTGGAATTACAACTGTGAACAACTTAAATTGGAAGGAAAACATAGGAAAGGTTGTGGAGAAGGCTAACCAAAGACTGATTTTTAATGGCAGGACGCTTAGAAAATGTAAGAGTTCTACTAAGGAGACTACCTACACTACGCTTGTCCGTCCTCTTGTAGAATACTGGTACGCGGTATGGGATCCTTACCAGATAGGACTGACGGAGTACATCGAAAAAGTTCAAAGAAGGGCAACACGTTATATATTATCGCGAATAGGGGAGAGAGTGTCACTGAAATGATACGGGAGTTGTGGTGGACGTATTAAAAAATAGGCATTTCTCGTTGCGGCGGAATCATCTCAAAAAATTGCTATCACCAACTTTCTCCTCCGAACGCGAAAATATTTTGTTGACACCAACCTACATAGGGAGAAACGATAACCGTCATAAAATAAGAGAAATCAGAGATCGTAAGGAATAATATAGGTTTTCGCTCTTTCCGCGTGCTATACGAGATTGGAGTAATAGAGAATTGTGAACGTGGTTCAAATGGCTCTGAGCACTATGGGACTCAAATGCTCAGGTCATTAGTCCCCTAGAACTCAGAACTAGTTAAACCTAACTAACCTAAGGACATCACAAACATCCATGCCCGAGGCAGGATTCGAACCTGCGACGGTAGCGGTCTTGCGGTTCCAGACTGCAGCGCCTTTAACCGCACGGCCACTTCGGCCGGCTGTGAACGTGGTTCTATGAAGCCTCTGCCAGGCACTTAAATGTGATTTACAGAGTAACTATGTAGATGTATCCATGTAGATGTAGAAGTGCATAATTTACGTGGAATGCCACTCTACAGTCAGCATATTCGCTTCTGCTAACCATCTTGTGCCTTCTGCTATTTCATTCAATTTGCTCACGTCGCTTGCGTCTGCTGTCTTCAGTATTCTACCCTCAGCATCTATCCGTGCCAGTTTACTGTGCTGAACTACTTCAGTCACCTCTTACATCTGCTCCTTTAATCGTGCATGTGCCCAGAGCAAGCTCCTGCGTTCCTCGGAGAGCTCTCTCTGCATCTCAATACCAATCACCAATTCTTGAACCCTTGGAAATAACTCCTTGCAGCTTCCCAATTTCATTTCGTAGCTCCCACAAATTAAATACTAAACTTAAATACCCTTTATGGGTAGAAAATAACACATCTGGCTGTCTGGAAAAGAAAACTCCACCATTCAGGTGATGAAATTTCAGTGCCGTTACTCCACCCCCTGCGGGGTGTTACAGTATTACCAAAACAAGCATTTTTCTTCTCCTTCGCCTGACAACCTGGGGACAGGGATCCCTATCCCCTGAGGAGCCTCCTGTCTCTGAACAGTGGTCATCTTCTTGTTCTACTGATAAGACTATCACCAATATACAGGATGGTCCATTGATAGTGACCAGGCCAAATATTTCACGAAATAAGCATCAAACGAGGAAACTACAAAGAAGAAAACTCGTCTAGGTGGAAGAGGGAAACCAGATGGCGCTATGGTTGGCCCGCTACAGGGCGCTGTCATAGGTCACACGTATATCAACTGCGTTTCTTTTTAAATAGGAACCCCCATTTTTATTACATATTCGTGTAGTATTTAAAGAATAATGAATGTTTTAGTTGGACCACTTCTTTCGCTTTGTGATAGATGGCGCTGTAATAGTCACAAACGTATAGGTACGTGGTATCACGTAACATTCCGTCAGTGCGGACGGTATTTGCTTCGTGAAACATTACGTTTGTTAAAATGTACCGTTTACCAATTGCGGAAAAGGTCGATATCGTGGTGATGTATGGCTATTGTGATCAAAATTCCCAACGGGCGTGTGGTATGTATGCTGCTCGGTTTTCTGGACGACATCATCCAAGTGTCTGGACCGTTCGCCGGATAGTTAAGTTAATTAAGGAAACAGGAAGTGTTCAGCCACATGTGAAACGTCAATCACGACCTGCAACAATTGATGATGCCCAAGTATGTGTTTTAGCTGCTATTGTGGCTAATCGGCACATCAGTCGCATACAAACTGTGCGAGAATCGGGAATATCAAAAACTTCGGTGTTGAGAATGCTACATCAACATCGATTGCACCCGTACCATATATCTGTGCACCAGAAATTGCATGACGACGACTTCGAGCGCCGTGTACAGTTTTGCCACTGGGCACAAGAGAAATTCCGGGACGATGACAGATTTTTTGCACGCGTTCTATTTAGCGACGAAGCGTCATTCACCAACTGCGGTATCGTAAACCGGCATAATATGCACTATTGGGCAACGGAATTTCCCCGATGGCTGCGACAAGTGAAACATCAGCGATCCTGGCGGGTTAATGTATGGTGAGCCATTATGGGACGAAGGATAATTGGCCCCCATTTTATCGATGGCATTGTAAATGGTGCAATCTATGCTGATTTGCTACGTAACGTTCTACCGACGTTACTACAAGATGTTTCACTGCATGACAGAATGGCGATGTACTTCCAACATGATGGATGTCCGGCACATAGCTCGCGTGCGGTTGAAGCGGTATTCAATAGCATATTTCATGACAGGTGGATTGGTCGTCGAAGCACCACACCATTTCCCACACGTTCACCGGATCTGACGTCCCCGGATTTCTTTCTGTGGGGAAAGTTGAAGGACATTTGCTAACGTGATCTACCGACAACACCTCACAACATTCGTTACCGAATTGTCAATGCATGTGCGAACATTACGGAAGGCGAGCTACTCGCTGTAGAGTAGAATGTCGTTACACTTATTGCCAACTGCATTGAGGTTGACAGACATCATTTTGAGCACTTATTGCATTAATGTTGTATTTACTGGTAATCAGGCTGTAACAACATGCGTTCTCAGAAATGATAAGTTCACAAAGGCACATGTATCACATTGGAACAACCGAAATAAAATTTTCAAACGTACCTACGTTCTGTATTTTAATTTAAAAAACCCAACTGTTACCAACTGTTCATCTAAAATTGTGAGCCATATGTTTGTGACTTCTACAGCGCCATGTATTACAAAGCTAAAAAAGTGGTCCAGCTAAAACATTCATATTTCTTTACGTACTTCACGAATATATAATAAAAAATGGGGGTTCCTATAAAAAAACGCAGTTAATATCCGTTTGACCTATGGCAGCACCATCTAGCGGGCCAACCATAGCGCCATCTGGTTTCCCCCTTCACGTTGACAAGTTTCGTTCTTTGTAGTTTTTTCGTTTGACGCTTATTTTGTGAGATACACTCCTGGAAATGGAAAAAAGAACACATTGACACCGGTGTGTCAGACCCACCATACTTGCTCCAGACACTGCAAGAGGGCTGTACAAGCATTGGTCACACGCACGGCACAGCGGACACACCAGGAACCGCGGTGTTGGCAGTCGAATGGCGCTAGCTGCGCAGCATTTGTGCACCGCCGCTGGTCCAGCTGAGGCGCCAGGTGGAAATGGCATGGCAAGCCGTTCCACAGGACTACATCCAGCATCTCTACGATCGTCTCCATGGGAGAATAGCAGCCTGCATTGCTGCGAAAGGTGGATATACACTGTACTAGTGCCGACATTGTGCATGCTCTGTTGCCTGTGTCTATGTGCCTGTGGTTCTGTCAGTGTGATCATGTGATGTATCTGACCCCAGGAATGTGTCAATAAAGTTTCCCCTTCCTGGGACAATGAATTCACGGTGTTCTTATTTCAATTTCCAGGAGTGTATTTGGCCCGGTTACGATCATCGGACCACCCAGTATATATTGGTCTACCCCGATTACTATCAACATTACGTCCAATACTACACACACAAATAAACTGCACAAAATAAATACACAACCGTATCCGAACTTCTCACTCCAGTTGCTCGTCGTTTCGCTTTGTCCTCTTAATATCCTTCCTTGCCTTCACTAGCACTTCTCGTGCAATCGCCTTTGGTGCATCGTTCAATGGCCCCAGATGTCCCACATGCACAGTCTTCGTCCTTGTTGGCAACTACAGCTTCACATTCACCGGTGACGTAGTTTCGACTGCTTGCTATGACCCTGGTACCATGATAAAATTTCCTTGTCTTTCACTTCGGCGTGTATGTTCTCTAACATTACCCATTGTCCCACCTTATACTACAGTGACAACCCCATACGCCTCACTGTCTCTTCCTGTTTCTCCACAGCCTTCGCATTTGCTCTTTGTACCTTTTGGCACACTTCCAGTTGGCCGGTGTGGCCGAGCGGTTCTAGGTACTTCAGTCTGGAACCGCGCGACCGCTACTGTCGCAGGTTTGAATCCTGCCCCGGGCATGGATGTGTGATGTCGTTAGGTTAGTTAGGTTTAAGTAGTTCTAAGTTCTAGGGGACTGATGACCTCACATGTTATATCCCATCGTGCTCAGAGCCATTTGAACCTTTTTTTTTTCTTTTGGACACTTCCTTTAATTTCATTGTAAAATCGCGGATTGCTTCTGCCTTTCTGACGCTCTTCCGGTCAGTTATGTCTGAAAGTGATGGCATCTTTTTGCCGTACACTGAATAGTGATAAGCCAGTGCTAGTACGTGATTTTTTTGCGATTAAGACAAAACTAGGTGTATGTCCCAGTTTGAATGATTTTATGCACCTAGTAGCTAAGCATTTTTCCAGTTGTTTTATGAACTGTCTCTGTCCTTCCATTAGCTTGGAGATATAGTTATCTAATCCTCAGCTGCTTCACTCTCAGCAATAGACACATTTCTTTCATTAGGTCTGAAATGAAGTTCGTTCTCTGGTCCCTTATCAACGACTGTGGCACTCGGAATTTCAATACCCACCTATTAAGTAACGGCTGTGCGACTGTAATTTTCTGCTGTTCTGGCACTGGCACTTTCGACGTAAGGCCAAAAATGATCTATTACGGTACGCACAAAACATTTACTCACTGGTGTTAGATTGAATGGTCCTAACACATCCATCCCAAGTGAAACTAAAAGATTCTATTCGTTCTGTCAATCTTTGTTACAACACCTGCTTCCAATTCAAATTAGATCTCTGTGCACAATTCACACAATTCTTGACGCATCGATCCACATCATGATTCCTCGCTTTTCACCAAGACTTCAGTGCCACCGTTCTATTCGTCGCCCTGCATTCACCATGGCATGATGCATTTCACGTAACGCTTCCAATCTTAACTTCGCCAGCGCCGCCACTCATGGTCCTAATTTTGTCTCTCTAGACAATAATCCCTCATGCATTCCAAATTTCCCCTGTTTCTTATACTGCTTACACTCTTCGTCCGTGCTCTATGCTGCTTTGTTTGCTGCAAGTGTTTGACCCAGTGCTTAGCCCTTTCGCATTTCCGTGTTTCCTTCCCAGCCTGTGGATTACTTCGTACTCAAATTCACTGAGTTTCTATGCCCATCTCGTTAATTTACTAGACGTGTCCTTCAAGCTTAGTAAACACTTTTAAGCTACATGGTATACTGCGTTATCAAATATATCAGGACACCTGGTTGAAAATTTCTTAAAAGCTTGTGACGCCCTCCATCGGTAATGCTGGAATTCAATATGATGTTCACCCACCCTTAATCTTGATGACAGCTTCCTTTCCCGCAGGCATACGTTCAATCAGGTGCTGGAAGTTTTCTTGGGGAATAGCAGCACATTCTTCACGGAGTGCTGCGCTGAGGAGACGTGTCGATGTCGGTAGGTGAGGCCTCGTACGAAGTCGGCGTTCCAAAACATCCCACAGGTGTTCTATAGGATTCAGGTCAGGACTTTGTGCAGGCCAGTCCATTACATGGATGATATTAGCGTGTAACCACTCCTCCACAGGCCATCATTATGAACACGTGATTGATAGTGCAGTCGCCATCTCCTATTATCTCTTCAACAGTGGGAAGCAAGAAGCTGCTTAAAACACCAATGTAGGCTTGTGCTGTGATAGTGCCATGCAAAACAACAAGGGGCGCTAGTAGCCCCCTCCATGAAAAACACGACCACACCACAAGACTACCGCCTCATAAGTTTACTGTTGGCACTACACACGCTGGCAGATGACGTTCAAAGGGCATTGGCCATACCCACAACCTGCCTTTAGTTCGCCACATTGTGTACCGTGATTCGTCATTCCACACAACGTTTTTCACTATTCAATCGTCCAATCCTTACGCTCCTTACACCAAACGAGGCGTCGTTTGGCATTTACCAGCCTGATGTGTGGCTTATGAGCAGGTGCTCGACCATGAAATCCAAGTTTCCTCACCCCCCGCCTAACTGTCATAGTACTTGCAGTGTATCATGATGCAGTTTGGAATTCCTGTGTGATGGTCTGGATAGACGTCTGCCTATTACACATTACGACCCTCTTCAACTGTCGGCGGTCTCTGTCAGTCAACAGACGAGGTCGGCCTGTATGATTTTGTGCTGTACGTGTCCCTTCACGTTCCCACTTCACCACCACATCGAAAACAGTGAACGTATGGATGCTTAGGAGTGTGGAAATCTCGCGTACAGACGTATGACACAAGTGACATCCCATCACCTGACCACGTTCGAAGTCCGTGAGTTCCACAGAGCGCCCCATTCTGTCTGTCACGATGTCTATTGACTACTGAGGTCGCTCGCTGATAAGGAGTATCTGGCAGTAGGTGGGAGCACAATGCACCTAATATGAAAAACGTATGTTTTTGGGGGTGTCCGGATAGTTTTGAACACATAGTGTACGTTATCACCTTAAACTTTCTCCCGTACAAATAACTTCGGAAATACGTTGCTGCTTACACCAGTCTAAGCATGTCTGTCTCGGTTGTAGTGTAAATTCTTTCTGCGACATTCAGCTGTCTTGATGTAAAGGCAACAGAATGTTCTTGAACATCAACCTATTGACTCAAAACGCAGCCAATGGCTTAGTTTGACGCGTCACGTGGCAATATAAGTTCTTTCTGAAAGTATTTAAACACCAAAACTGGACTGGATGTCAACACATTCTTCAACTCGTTAAATGCTCCCTGACATTCCTTTAACCACGCAAACTTCACCCCTAAGCGGTCTTGCAGTATCCAAAAATCCCTTCACGAAGCTCCTATAATAATTCGCGAGGATGGAAAAGATTTTAACTCTCTAGTAGATTGCGGTACTGGAAAATTTTGCACTGTATGCACCAACATCAGATCAGTCATTACACCATCCTTACTTATGACATGGACCAAATAGTTACCTTCCTCCAGAGGAAAGTGACATTTTTTAGATTTTTTTTTTGTTCCTGCATATCCGTTGAGTGGGCGATTATGTGATTAAGCTATACTAAGCACTTGCGTGGTTTCAATCCTCTCAGTACACCGTCCAGCTATCGTTGGTAGGTCACCGGCGCATTTTTCAAGCCGAAAGGCATTATCCTATAATGGTAGTCTCCCCGTTTGCTGAAAAGACTGTTTCTGGTCTATCTTCACGAGCAACTTCTAACTAATGGTATCTGATCTTTTAGTCCAACGTCGAGAATTACTCGCTTTTGCCTAGTTTATCTATGGTCTTCGTGATGTTCGGAATAGTGTAGGCATCTGTTATATTCTTGCAATTCAAACAGCTAGTCACAAAAAAAAAAAAAACAAAAAAAACAGATACATCTGCAAACTATCCGTAGACTTCTTAGGCGTCTGTGCACTACTACATTCTTCTATTATTCCGTCAGCTAATCGTTAATCTATAAACTCCTCTAAGACTGGTTGCAACGACCCCGGTAGTGTGTGTGATCTTCGGTGTACTGGGGCGGTGTTCCCTGTTGGAATCCTGGCATGACAGGCAAGGGCCCTCTCGTAAAACAGATCCTGGAATTCTAGTAACAGGTCCTCCAACTGTGCTCTTTCTGCTCCTTTCAAATGCTTCAACTTCTCACGAAATGCAGTGTCATTTGCCCCCTTACAGCTCACACCAACTGCGTGGCAATCGTCCTCATCGGGGATCTCTAGCGTAGCTAATAACATTTCCTTCATCAGCTTTACATCTTCAGCGCCAAGACTATCCACATTCATGGGCATCACTTTTCCTCCGTTCATTTCCTGTATGTTTACAATTCTACGTTTCACCAAACAACACGCTGTCTCTAATACTCTACTACCCTCCAATGGTCCTATTACACATATCACATCTACTGGTAAGTTCCGTTCCATGCTCACCCATAGTGATTTTCCGAAGTCTTTCGACGCACAATCATGCGAAGCAAGCCTTAATGCTATTGCTCGCGGTTTAACTCGACCGCCTTGTGTAGTAGACACTCTTCGTGGCGATTAACATTGACAAAAGTTTCACTCAGTCTGGATGTCTTGCCACTGACTTCCTCTCTACTTCGTCGAATGCCAGTTATGGTATGATGGTGACTCAGAAAATTTAATCCTACGATCATGATGTAGACGAGAACATCAGTTCCATACACTGCCTAAACTTGGTTGTCCCAATCGAAAAATTCACCACTGATCACAATAGGCGTATACTGTTATCCCGTACCCCAAGTAAATATGGGTTCCACTGTGTCCTGCCCAGTAATTCTCTCGGGGATACTGACAAATATGTTACTGTGTCCAATAATACTTTATACTCTCTTTCATCCACAACATCGATTACGGAACATTCCGCTTCTGCATTCGTTCTATCTGAACTTATTCCTACCGAAAACACATGTCGGCGGCCAGACGTACATATCTCTTTCCGCTCTCTTTCCCCTGTCGATCTATCGATTTATTCATGTTGCAAAGTTAACCTAACATCATCAAGACCCCTAGGAGCTCCCGTCAGCGCTCTCCTAGATATTTCCAGTGTCATATCCCTTAAAAAAGCATCGTGCCCTCATTGCTCTGCCTCTTGGAGCAGCACTTAATTTACCCCGTCGTTTAATGATAGATCATATGTGTTAACGTTCATTTTCCTAATTCTATGCGCAAAGTCTTCTACTGCCTCATTTGGTCTCCTGAATACTATCCCTTGCACTGTTATGCTTCCTGTATCGTTGTTCCAACCTCTGTCTCAACTGGTCAAAAGTTTCTGGATTTTGCAATGCTTCTGTGCACCTTAAGAATAATTTCACTTCTCCTGTCAAAAGTAACCTTGCGATCTGCAACAGCTGTGTCTATGACAAACCTCCATGTCAGCCGATGACATAAGATCCGTATAAATGCCAATACATCCTCAGACACTCTAGCAGAGAAAGGAGAAACAAGATTCGCCACAGTCTGATTCACTCCTAGAGTTTGTGATTTTGACACTTCTATCTCGCGATTATTTCCTGCTAGTTCATTAAACATAACCGTATTTTCCGCTCTCAACTCTGATCCACCAAGGACTGCACTGCTTCTT